>NW_022589711.1:72968981-73691533 GCF_004348235.1 Phoca vitulina | reverse complement strand
AGTTTGTTTCTCAGAGTCCATAGTCTCTCATGGTTCATCTCCCCCTCTGATTTCCCCCCCTTCATTCTTTCCCTCCTGCTATCTTCTTCTTTTTTATTTGTTTCAGAGGTACAGGTCTGTGATTCAATAGTCTTACACAATTCACAGTGCTCACCATAGCACATACCCTCCCCAAAAACACCTTTTTAAATTTAAATTTTTGTTGAATGAATAAATAGTCAAATTTACCTGATTTATTTGGAAAACATCTTCAAGGTATTTCACTACATAGCAATCCGGGTAAGTGAAATAATGTTATATAAAAAGAGTAACAATATATGTTCAGCTCCCAACATGGGCATTCTCCCCATACTTTTCTCTAAGGTTAGCCTCCTAATGTGATTTCCCCAGTAGGCAATGAAATTCCCAGGACTATCCTCAAAACAGCATCAAGTAGCAACTTTTGCCTTCACAGACTGGAGGGCAACACAAAGGACTAACATGAATATGGAAAATACATAGTTCTCTATCGGTGTTTAACTTTAAAATATATACATAAAGGAACCCCTGTGTTTAAAGAGACCTCTCAAGGATTCATTGTCACTTGCTATGCTCTTTGATTCACACCTGTTATAAAATTCACTTCCATTAACTTTTAGAGATAAATGTGTCTTCCACAACTTGAGATTCACTAGCAACTTAAATACCATTTTATTATTTCTGGCTTACCAAACTTTCCTCCCCTGCAATCAAAGCTAGAAAATGTGATGCTGGTAGGATATAACAACAGTGTATGATACAAAGTATATATTCAAAGTATTAATTCTCTCTTCCCTATCAATTCTACACTTAGAATTACATGAGAATCCCATCTACAAAGATGACATTCTTCTTTTTTAAGATATAGAAGACATTGATTTTAATGACATTAATATGGAATAGGAAAATACAATGTTTAGAAAGCATACGCTATGTTGCATTGCTTTTAGTAAGCATGATTTGACCCATATCATATCTGTCTCTGGATAACAATAAGCCATATCACAGCACAGTCTGTCTTTTGAAATTGATTGTGTATGTATGTGTGTGTGTGTGATGTGTATGACAGAGAGAGAGAGGGAGAGAGACACGAAGGAGAGGAAAAGAGATGGGGAGGGAGGGAGGGAGAGGAGAGAATCAGACCTCTATAAATCCTGAAGGACGTATCCATGTCTCATTCTTCTTTGTATCTTCCAGACCAGCTAGCCTGTGCCTAGCTCACTGAGCGATAACTCAGAAAATATGCTGAAAAAAACCACTGGATGGAAAATTCCTACTATGAGCTCACAGGGGGGTAATTAGACTCTTTACCCTTAAAGTGGAATGCCTTTAAATTCTACATTACTTCTATATTAACAATTACATTCACTTTTATAGACATTAATTTTCATTTCTATAACTGTCCAGTTATACAAACCTTCCTGAGACAGGAGAGTAACAGGTGGTTGTTTTTTTTGTTTTTTTTTCCCTCATGATTTCTGCCAGGAAGCTCTAAATGTTGAGTAGCTGCTCACAAGTAAGTAACTTTGGTAAATACTGATATGAATAAGGTCTATTTTATGTTTTGTGGTTATTATGACTTGTGTCATCAGCATCCTTGAGAGTTATCAATATTTATGTTGAGGTAACATGTAAAAATTGAAATCTTCCAGTGATCTTTCTAAATATAGATCTGATCATCGCCTTCCTTTTGCCTACAAGATATTAAAATATTTAACCCATTACACAAGGTCCTTGGTTTTCACTTTTATCCTCAGGTCCTTAAGAGCAGGATCCTAGTGTATTCATCTGTGTAATGTACTGCCTAGCACAGACCCTGCCTTCTAAAAGGTATTCAATAAATATTTGTTGAATACAATGAACGAAATCTATGACAAATCAGTGCACTGTTAAATGTAACCGGCATAATATGTCATATCTATATTTAGGCATATTTATTGTTTAAGTACTAGAATTTTTAAACCATCTGACAGGGTTTGAGGTTGAGCATTTCACAGAACAATGATTATATGAGGAAAAATAAAAGCTTCTACTATGTAGGAGGAAAAGTAAAAACCTGAGAGATAAGCTTTTTTAAATGATAATGGGTGAGGACAAATAAAAGACTAATTTAAAAAAACATGAAAAGAAAACATTAGAGATTTCTATTTATAAACTATATAGAAATAATACTGAAACCATGCGTTCATTTGAAACCACAATAGATTAAAAATACTGTCTAATTTTTAAATATCAAGTTCACAGATAAAATGCATGATCTAAAAACTCTAATCAAGCTAATGTCTCAGGAACTATATTAAAACACAGTTTAGCAAAATAGAACCCAGATTAACACTCAGTAAAATAATTTTAAGATATATGTAAAGACTGTACATAATAGAATTTTAGAAATTAATATAAATCATCCTAAATCCTAGATAATTAAACATGTTTTAAATGTCTTTGTGTTGAAACATTTTATAAATACACTACAAGTAAAGCATTTTAAAAAAGGCATACCTGCAAAAGAGTTGTTCTATGGAGCTTCAGTGCCCCCTTCTGGTGAATTTTAGCAAAGCAACCCAAACAATAATCTTCTCCACATTCAAGGCATACCTTAAAAGACATTAAAATATCACACAATCTTTAATAATATGACTTTGAGAAATCTTTTGCATAAAGAAGTCATCGTTCTCATCTTTATTTCTCCATTTACATGCCATATGTCATCAGAATTGAGAAGCCCAAGGAAACTGGAACAACAATTTGACCCGAAAAACTAACTTGTAAACACTAACAACTCTCATATCAAAATAAATTTAATAGCTTAAAGAAAGTAGCTTTTAGATATATATGTGTTAGATGCATATATGTATCTACAATTCCGAATAAATCATAAAAAACCAGCAACTTCAGACCAAACTTCTTGACCTGGTAAAAACTAAGCAGCATTATCTCTGGTTCAAAACTACTTCATTCTTATGAGTTCTTTAATTTTTCTCTATTGATTTACATGGCACAATGCATATACTATTTGTCTCTAAAAATCCCCACTTCTTTCACTGGCACTAATTCAGTGGTGATTCTCAAAATATGGTGTGAGAATTATTCTTAGAAGATTCCTCAAAGGAAAGAAAGTATAAGAAGAAGAACTGGATGGAACCACATCAACATGTGAGCAATTTTTATGACTGGCGAAATGATTATGGACAAGCTTGTATTTATCTTTCAAATTCTCTATGGTGCCAAAATGCAATTTTTTTTAAATTTGTGGATAAATTGATGGGATATACCTGTACCTATGATGGCGCCGAGCAAGACTGAAAGTAAAAAGAAAGAAAAAATGGAATTTTTACTGCAAGTGAAATTACTACATGTAGTTGTACAGCCACTTTAACACCCTTTACAACATGAGAAAAAGCAGCCCAAATGGCTAAGACCTCTAATTTTCTTGAGTTTGGCCTAGGTTAAGAACACCAGCAGCACAAATAAGAAAGTGCAGGGTCTGGAGAGATGACGTCAGAAAGCCTGTGTCACAGAGCCCACATTCCCTTTGATCCTTTTTCATTTCCTTTCCCTCCACTTCGCATGCCCACCACCATTCTTCCCCTCCTCCCACTCTCCTCCTGTCAAGGAATCCTATGCAGAAAGCAGCTGGGGCAGACTGGGAAGAGGTTGACCAAGCTCTTCTACCCCACACTGGGGAGTGACTGACTGAAATGTGCGATACAGTGACGAATCCCAAACTGCACTGTGCATATGAATCCCCTGGAGTTGTGTTACAGTGAAGACTGATTCAGGAAGTCCAGAATGGGGACCTAGATCCTGCACTCTAACAAGCTCCCAGGTAACGTCCACGCAGCTGCTGGTGTGCAGACCACACACCAAGTAACAGGCACCAGAACGTATAGGGTATAGAAAAGTAGAGTGAACGCTTATTAAAAACCCAACAGGAGTCCATTAATTTTTAAAAATTGTATTATAAGTCTCCATGTGATGACAGTTGCCTGCAATAATGTGGCCAGGTTTATTAAATATAAGATGATTAGGACAAAACCGACAACAACTACCAAAGGTAAAAAGAGTAAGACATTTTATATAACTAATGAAACTAAAAAGAAAGGCTGGAATCACATAACAATAACAATATCCACAACATTTACCGAACACTTACTCACTGTTCTAAGAGCTTCCCATCACTGAATCCTCGCAACAAGCTTGTAAGATTAACATGATCATTGTATATCCATTGTGAAGAGGAAGTAACAAAGGAACATAATGATTGGGAATGTGCCCAGTCACACAGCTAATGGAGCCAGGATTTTAATCCCACAGTCTGGCTCAAAGCTCAAGCTCTAGCCCATGACCCAAATTACTAAAAATCACATTGACCATTAATTGCAGCACTAATCATTTATTGAAAAACCTTGATAAAATCTGCAGTAAGATAAAACCCAATGTGTCAAATGACTGCATGGGAGGTATTTATCAAAATCCAAATGTATTTTTTTCAAATGTGATTAGCTATACAGAACTGGATTTTTTGTTTAAGTGAAAGAAAAATAAACACTGTCCCTAATATCAGAACTAGTCCTACCCTTTCAACTCATGTTTCAAGAACAGCCTCTTACAGAAATGATGATTAAAACATTATCTAGATCCATAATTTTTAAGTGCACAAATACAAAGTTATAATTTCGCATATATACATGGCAGTACTATTGTATTAATGTATATTTCAAAATGTATTCTGCATAATTTTTATTTAACATATCTGCTAGTATTTTAATAAATTTCTCAGACATATTTGGCACTGTCTTTACAATGTAATATAGAAGACTGAAAATCAGTTTGAACATCGAATTCTAAGCCAAGTATTTGTTAACAACAGATTTTTAATGAAAGTAGCCAAATGGATGTTGTAGACTGGAAGATCAAAGCTGGAATTGCAGAGTAAGCTTATATATTTTGTTATACAAGCATATTTGGATTTAAATTGGGTTAAAATGACCTCCAACTGGAAAATCTTTTTAGGCAGTTTGTATAACTGGCAGAAACGTACTAAAAATGTAGATAAGGACTCCATTCCACCACAGATGCTTCTTCAATGATGGAATACCCAAGTGCAGTTTTAGCAAATATCTTTTTAATTTAATCAAGCCTAGATCAGTTGTGCTAAGTCTTCAGAATCCCTTTGAGTTTAATTAAATTATCTACATTTGCCAAATTAATATGTAATTTTTAATGATGCATTTCACTTTTGCCATGTACAAACAGCCTTAAAGCTACTGGAGTTTCTTTTAAAAATAAGGAATTTGGAGATTTGGGGTTTTATTTTTACCATCAATGTATGTGAATGCATCAGGAGATATGAAAATGTGCCAACAACAAAACACACAATTTACTGTCTCCTCTCCATGTGCCAGGTACAATGCTAACTACTTCATATACATTAAACATTATTCTCAATAACTCTGAGGTATAGACTACCATTATCTATATTATCCCATTGTTAACAAATGAGAAAACAGAAATACAGAGAAATTAAACCATTTGCTAAAGGTCACATAGCTAATAAAAGGTAAAGTCAAGATTCAAACCTCCAAAATGCAAAGTACCCCCTACCTCCCACATACAGTTTACCCTGATGAAGGCCCTATCATACCATATAAGAAGGTTTACTCTCACTACATAACAAACATTACCATCTAGAATGATGGATGCTGAGAATACGAGATAACCTTAAGTTTACCATCACCATGGTCTATTTCATTAGATGTGCCTAACTTGAATTTTTAAATAACTTATTATGGTACTTGACAAATATCATGGGACATTACTTTCACTTCAAATCGAACAACATACTTTCTTAAAATCTTAGTAAAATTCTTTAAGAATGTGTAGGGTCTAAGTCCTGGCTTCTATTTCTAACAGTTTTCAGGCAAATCAGCCTTTTAATCACTGCACACATCATCATTCTTATCTGCTTTCCGGACAAGGCATGTGCCATTTATCTTGTCTGGGATGTCCTCTTCTTGCTTTTCCTTCTCTTTGGAAAAACAGATCCTTTATTTTCAGGTCAAGTTTATCTACCTACGTATGCCATATTGTTCAAATTTCATGGTCTTTAAACAGTGCTCAACATAGAACAGGATTCACAAGAAATACTGACAGCTCCTACATAAATACTTTGTTCAGATCATGAACGGTGGACCTCAACAATTCAATTCAGCCAGTAAGTCCCTTTTAGCTTTCACACTTCCAACTTCAGGAATATTAACATTGTTTGCATTTTTTAAAGACTTCTGGATAGGTATAATTTGTGAAGATTTCTTAAATTATTGTCCATCATTACATCAAATAAGAAAATAGTGTGATGTAATAGTAAGAGCACTGTACCAAGAGCCAGGGTTTTATATTTAATATTGCTATCAGCTCTTTATTAGACTTACAGTATTCTAACTCTCTTAGACCAGCGAAAACTGCCATGAAATAAGGATAGTAATAGAGTCTCAAATCAGAAATGATGATGGCCAAATTCTCTGAAACTAAAAAATATCATTATAGTAATCTACAAATATTAGTTATAATCATTAAATTCTTTGGGGGAAACTGCGTGTCAAGTGTGTGTAATATTTTAAATTATATCAGATATTGGAGTACTTTTAATATTAACTGAAAGGAAGATATATCAGAAGTCTTTATTACAGTAAAAAAAATGGATTCATTCAACAAATATTTGTTGAGTGCCTACTAAATTACAGGCATAATTCTAGGAGGTGGGCATACAACAGTGAACAAACAAACTTTACATAGGTAGGTGGAAAATAAACACATAAATACATTTTAAGGGGTAATAAATGCAACGTGGTTGCATGGAGCAGCTCCAAAAAATTCAGGGCTACTCAGCTGTTGCTTGTTTATAAAGGGCTGCAGGGGCAGGGAACATTTGAATTGACCCTTATTCTGAGGAGACTGTGCAAGGGAGAAAATATGTTGGAGAGATACTAAAGGTTCAATTTTGAACATGTTAAGTTAGTGATTACTGTTAGACATCCAAGTAGAGGTGTTGAGTAGGTAGTCTGAGTTGGAAAAGTTCAGGGGAAGGAGATGAGTAAGAGATGTAAATTTGGGAAACATCCATGTAGCTATGGTCTTTAAAGCCGAGAGAGTAGACAAAATTACCTATCAAGAGTAAGTAGATGGACTAGGGAAGGGGGTTAAGGACTAAGCCCTGTGACACTCCAACATTCAGGGGTCTAGAATACAGAAAACCAACAAAGACTGAGAAGGGACAGCTAGCAAAGTAAAATGAAACCAAGAGAGGATCATGTCCTAGAGGAAGCCAAGTGAAGAGTCACAAAAGAGGAGAAGAATACTGTATCAAATATTACTGATAGACTAAGATAAGAACTGAGAATTGGCCACTGTATTTAAGAATATGAATGTCACTGGTAACCTCGATAGGAGCAGTTGCTGGACATAGACCCAATCCTGAATGGAGAGGGTTCAAAAGAGAATGGGAATTTAGCAATTCCACTTCTGGGTCTATACTCAAAAGAACTGAAAGTAGAAACCTGGACAGATATTTATACCCATGTTCATTGCAGCATTATTCACAATAGTCAAAAGGTGGAAACAACCCAAGTGTCCACTGATGGATGAACGGATGAACAAAATGTGGAATATACATGCAATGAAATATTATTTGGCCTTAGAAAGGAAGGAAATTCTGACACATGCTACCATACGGATGAACCCCGAAGACATTAAGTAAAATAATCCAGGCACAAAAGGACAAATACTGTAGCCTCCACTTATATGAGACACCTAGAATAGTCAAATTCATAGAGACAGAAAGTAGAATGAGAAAGTAAAATGATGGTTGACAGGGCCTGACAGGAGGGGGGGAATGCGAGTTATTGTTCAATTGGTACAGTTTCAGTTCTGTAAGATGGGAAGAGTTTTGTGGACGGATGGTGGTGATGGGATCACAACAACGTGAATGTACTTAACACCACTGAACTGTGCTCTTAAAATGGCTAAAATGGTAACTTTTAAATTATGGTGCATTTTGCCATAATTTTTTTTTTAAGTTCATGAAATCAGCAACAAAGAGAAGTTAGAAAACTGTTGGAAACCATTTTGGGGCTCTTTTTTTTCAATTTCACTTCATAACTTTTTTTAAGGTTTTATTTATTTATTTGACAGAGAGAAACACAGCGAGAGAGGGAACACAAGCAGGGGGAGTGGGAGAGGGAGAAGCAGGCTTCCCGCAGAGCAGAGAGCCTGATGCGGGGTTCGAACCCAGGACCCTGGGACCATGACCTGAGCCGAAGGCAGACGCTTAACGACTGAGCCACCCAGGCGCCCCTCACTTCATAACTTTTAAGGGAAAAAAAAATAAACATCATTTGAGGAAAAAAAAAGACGTGCACATAAATGTCCATGGCAGCCTTAAACACAGTAGTAAAAAACTGGAAACAATCCAACTGTCATTCAATATGTCAATGAATAAACAGATTGTGGCATATTACACAATGGATTACTACTCAGTAATTCAAATGAACAAACTATGAATAAATGTAATAACATGGGTGAATCTCCATGTGGAACAAAAGAAGGCTTACACAGAAAAATATATAACCTATCATTCCGTTTACATAAAGTTCAAGAACAGGCGCCACTAAATGTATGGTGATAAAAATCAGAACAGTAGTTGGCTTTGTAGTGGAAATGAATTGGAAAAGGCACAAGAGAACTTTCAGAAGTATTCTATTATATTGATGGGGGTGTATACATTTGTCAAAAGGCATCTAATTGTACATTTAAGGTCTCTTTCACAGTAAGTACATTATACCTCAGTAAAAAAGAGAGAGAGAACAGGAAGTGAGAATATGTTGAGAGCAAGTGTAGATAACTCTTTAGAAGTTTTATTAACAAGGGCCAGGAGGAGATGTAGTGGTCACAGAAGAACTTTTGGTGTAGTTTTGATTTGGAAAGTACTGCAGCATGTTTGTGTGCTGATAGGCATGATCCAAGAGTGAAAGGTAGGTGATATCCTTAAACTGGAATGAGAGGGTAAGATGCAGTGCATTGAACAGGGCGGCATGCACACTTCACTTTTAGAACGGCAGCGAAGGAAAAGTATCTGGCTCCCAAAGCAGGTCAAGTTGGGAGAGGTGAGTGAGGCCATGTGAACGTTATGTTCTATTATCTTTTTATAGTGCACATACCAGCACAGCAGCTTTGTTCTCACACTGTCCACAAACCTTCCCTTTTATCTTGGATTTTTCACTTTCAGAAGGATTGGCCATCTTATAATTAAGTGGTGGTTTCACTGGCTCTGGAAGGAAAAAAAAAATATCAGGCCAATCACATTAAAATATAATGTTCAGTTTTCTGACTGATAAAAGTAATGAACTTATGCACATTTCTAAATTCTCAAAGAATATTTAAATATCAATTGCCCAGTAAGAATGGTGTGCAGCCAAGTCTACTCTTCCCAGTGAACTGTGGAGGCCACAGTCCCCCTCGCAGCCCCCTGTGACCTCAGGGCCCACATACCTGCCCGCGCCCATTCTGCTTAAAACTCACTTGAATTGGACAACTGAAATTAGAGAATGTCAAAAACTACACTCTTGATAGAATCCCTATGGCATTCTGTCCCATCTCCGGATCAAACTAAATGAAGCTCATAGAGAACTACCTTCTATAATAAATGTTACATAGATTTCTAGAATTTGTTCTAGCAAATTATCTTTTCCATTCAAATTAAATGTACTTATCCTCTATAAAAAATTTATTTCTTTTGGAATTACTGTGAATTCAAAATTGATTCTTGGGTTTTGCTATTGTGAAATAATTTATTAAAATATAAAGCCATTTTCAATATTCTTTTAGATTGCTAGAGTGGAGTTTCAGTATATAATTTTATATGGCTCAATTATCTTCCTGGTTAAAAGATTATATAAATAGAGTTTACAGAACAGTACTATCAAAGTCCTCACTTTTGAAAACATTATTATTATATTCATATTTTAAGTTAACATTTTTTGACATAAAATAAGGCTGCCCCCCCTGAAAATAAATAAAATGAATTTGAATATCAAAAGTCGTATCAGAGTCATCATTTGGGGGTTTAGAATCTTTATACTGCATGAACAATTCTAGCACTTTAATTTTCTATGAAATTCAAATGAAAAAGAAAACAAGCTATATCTTTAGCATCTAATAATACAGCGGTAAACTGTTTACCTTGAAGTTGCTCCTTCAGTAATTTTAATTTCACTTTTCCAGCAGAAAGCTGTATTAATGAAATAGATATTATTTGTCAGGTATACAGTCTCTTATTCAAAGAAAGTTTAAGTTACTAACAAAAATGGTAGAGAGCCATAACGTTTCAGTGCATCTTGAGCAAAACAAACATTTCGAGAGAATAATATAAAATTAATAGAAAATCATGATTAAAGCATATATAGAACTTTTAAGCAAGAGAAAATACCAAAAAAAAAAAAAGAAGAAGAAAATAAATTTTGGAGACATCTAAACCACTTTTAGAAACATGCCATAAATTATGTTTTGAACAAAAATAATTATATATCATCATGAAATTATTTTAGGAAAGCACTAGTATTCAAATACTGTAAAGGCTCAGTAAGCCTTTTCTATCTCTGATCTTTCTGAAACACACAAAGTCTAATATTTGTGTAGACTAAATCTAAACTGAATTCTGACTGAGCCACTGTGCTTACATAACTGTAGAAGCCAATATTATCTTATTTGTCTAATTTGGAGAACCACATGTTTAAGCATCATAGATTTAACCTTCAATATATTAGCTGTGATCCCTGACTTTCTGAAGTTATAGCCAAAATATTGAGTAAATAAGCTTCGCTGTTAGGTGTTTCAAATAGTCACTTAAAATCCTTGGATCTTAAGATTTTAAGACATAAAACAGATTCACCAACTGTATATACTTGCCTTGGTCTTATTAAAACCAACATTCAAAGTACACAAACGAGCATGGAGGAATGGTGCACATTTATACAGACCCTGTCAATTCATGCCTAGTTTTCAATTTGCAATCTGCATGCTCAATTGCCCAATTTGTACATGAGAATATGAGAACAACATTTGCCTCTATGTCGACGGCTGTACCAATCGCAGTCATCTTTGAAAATTTAGGCATAATTATTCTCAGCGAATCTAGTGGTTTTGCTTCAAAAGGGCATTTTTTGTTCACATTCTTTGAGTAGCTGTTCAGATGCTATGTACCAAACACAGCAGAAAAGAAAATAGTATTGAAATAATCAATTTTGATGTGAATCACACTTCAATTTTTAAACTGAAAATGTTATACAAGTTACAGATAATTTAATCTCGTTTTTTCATAATGAAATTATCCAATATTATTACCTTAATGGTACATCTGAATTGCAACATGATCAATGTGGTTATAGGCTAGCTGGGCAGGATGGCTATGCCAAAGCAAACTGAACCCACTATTATGGAAATTTTATAATTTGCTTTTATTATCGTAAATATTTTTCGGCTCTATAAATATGGCCATATTTACTTCAAATGATTCAAACTGCATAAAAATATTTCAGTGAACAAACTGCTAGCTGCTATTTTTAGGCAGATAGAATTTCCTCCTAAATCTGATTTTCATCTGATTGGTAAAGAGTTGAAGGTCAGGTAGGGTTGGACCATACACACATCACACACACATACGTGTATATATGTATATGCACATATGTGTATATCCAAAACCTCAGGGATGTGATATCCTGAAGCCTATGCCTTATGAACCCACTTCAGCATCAGAGGATGCTGCAGAGGTGCCATCAGGGGTCAGGGAAGCTTAGTGGCTGTACCATACAGACACATCACCTGGGCCATCGGAGTCAGACTGTGCTGTGATCAGCCTCCTTGGCATTGACAAATGCCCTAATCTGCCATGCTGGGCCCACACTCCTCCCATTAACCACCTTTCCAAATATTCTTATTCTTAATCCAATTAGCTATATAACCTTCGCCATTTTCTACCGCTTGTCCTTCTATCCTGGTTCCCTGCTAGTCCATAGAATCCTTATTAAATAGTCATTTATCCCATGCCTTAAACCTTTCCTAAAAATACCTCTTGCAAGAGTTCACATTAACTGGACCCACCTTTCCTCAGACAAAACCTTTTCCAGAGAACTCTCCAGAGGAACTAGCTCCATTTCTACTCCCTTGCACTCACCAGGAGAGAAGAAAATTTTTCTCCCCGTTTGCTCCTCAGTGCTGCTTCCAGAATATTGCTCTGATCTCATCGTTCAGCAAAGATGCCTCTACTGAAGGTCCTCACCATCCACTGACTGCCTTTATCAATATCCGGGATCCTCTTCCACCTGAACTATAGCAATCTGCTCAGTATTTCTCTCCATCACAGTTCTGGGTGATGATCGTGGAGACTGCAATGTCCATGTTCACCTGAAACCCTGATGCTGAAAATCCTCCAACACGCTGACTGCTATGAACATCTAAGTACCTCTTCAGGCACCTGACCATTATGACCAAACCTTAAACCTAAGCAGCAATCTGAATGGCCACACCTTCAAAAGCCCAGACTCAGAGCTTCTCAGTGCTAACCATGATCACCTTACCTCCTTCCTCTTAGACCTCTACCTCTATCTACCTAGCATTGTGATGAAATAATCCTGACTGGGTCCCCTACAAATCCATTCTCCTATGGCTCTTCAGCAGTCTACTTATTCATTTCGTGCTAAACCTCAATCATGACTCCCACAGTGGCTACTTCAAACTTTCTCCATTCCAAAAGACTCACATTCACCCCATTTCCCCTCCTTATTGTGAGCAGATGATCCTGCCTTCAAATTTACTATGAATGTTGAGGTCTTCCCATTAAAATCTTTCCACGGCTTTCTGCCTCACCTCCTGTCAAATGCAACCTCTAAAATTTTACCTTTACTGCCACCTGTTTTCTCTTCCATCTTTCTTATCAGATACAGTGTGTCTGCCTTCCATTGGTCACGGCCTTCTTAAGGATCCATCTCTTCAAAGACTACACCCCAGCAACTGGCATCTCTCTCATTGGCATCTTCTATCTTTCCTCCATTAGTGAGTCCATCCCTTAGCTACAAACTGGCTCACATGTTTCTGATTCTAATAAACAATATACAGTTGACTCTTGAACAATATGGGGGTTGGTGCACCGATTTTGACCCCGAAAAACTTAATTACTGATAGCCTACTGTTGACTGGAAGTCTTACAAATAACATAAACAGTTGATTAACACATATTTTGTATGTTATATGTCTTATATGCTGTATTCTTACAATAAAGTAAGCTAGGGAAAAGAAAATGGTATTAAGAAAGTCATAAGGAAGAAAAAATACATTTATAGTACATACATTTATTGAAAAAAATCTGCATATTATGTGGACCTGAACAGTTCAAATCTGTGTTGTTCAAGGGTCAACTGTAATAAAGTCTTTCCTTGATCCTGTTAAATCCTTGAGAGGTCACCTACCGTTCTCATGCTCCCTGCAACATTAGACTTTACTCACTGCCACCCACCTTTCTTTCTGTAACCACTTGATAACATTTTTCCATCTAACATCAAATCAAATTCAGTGTTTTTTTAAAAATTCTCATTCTCCACAAATATTTTAATGTGATTTTCAGCCAATGTTACAATTGGTTTCACACGTAAAATCTTAACATTGCTTAAAACTCTAAATAAAGTAATAAGCAAGTATTGTTTTGTATGTTTACAAATATGATAACAGAAGCTCAGAAAAGTTAAGTGACTTGCCTAAAATCACAGAGCTAATGAAATGAGTCCGGATTTTAATCAATATAGACTTAACATAGGGTTTCTTGACCTTGATACCATTGACATTTTAAGCCAAATAATTCTTTGGTGGGGAGGCTGTCCAGTATGTTGTAGGATGCATAGCAGCATTCCTGGCCTGTAGCCACTATCTATCATTAACCAAAACCCAAAACCCTCTTGGTGGTGATAACTAAAAATGTCTCCAGACATTGCCAAATGTCTCCTGGGGGCAAAACTAACCCCTTTTGAGAAACACTGGTCTAAAATCATAGTCAAAACACCTTCGCCTTTACTTTCGTTTTCTATGAAATTACATTACTTTGATTCTACAGCTACCACTCTTCCTCTTCTCAGGCTCCCTTTACTGAAAAGCTGGCAAATCACCTGAGAACCAGCTTGAAAGCCTGCATTCCAAATCTGGCCCTGACACTTGACCTTGAGCAAGTGAACTTCTCTGATGTTAAATTACTTCATCTGTGGGAATTGGAAAAATAACAACTGTCTCTTAAGAGTGATATAAGCACTTAATGAGAAAAAAACAGGAAAAGCAGCTAAACTGTTGACTGGTATAAAATAGATAGTGATTATCAATATTAAAGTTCTCTTTTACCTCCATATTCCTTGAGCTTTATCCCTCACACCTGCCCTTTATGAGCTTTATCCTTTATACCTTTCTTTCCCTTTTTATAAATTCTTAGGAAGCACATTTACTCTCTTGGCTTCAACGAACACATAAGAAGTCAAACAAAACTCTAAATCTTCAAAATGTGCTAGGTAGAACTTAAATGTGAAAGAAAAGAAAAAAGAAAAGAAAAGGAAAAGCAGACAGATAGAAAGAAAGAAAGAAAGAAAAAGACAGACAGGTAAATACGTGAGGTGCGGATGTGTTAATTAACCCTATGGGTGAAATCTTTTCACAATGTATATATACATCAAAACATCATGCTGTACATTTTAAAATATCTTAAAATTTTAATTGTCAATTACCTCAGCAAAGCTGGGAAAAGGAGAGGAAGGAAGAAAGGAAGGAAGGAAAAAAGGAAAGAAGGAGGGAGGGAGGGATTTCTAAATCCCAATTTTTTTTCAGCTTCCTTCTTTATTCTACCTCCTTGTCAATCAATCCAGCCTAATATCAGTTATACACTTGACTTCTTCCTTTCCTTTCTCACTGTTTTTTTGGTTCCATAGTTTTCTTTATATTTCTTCTGCTACATTCTAATTCAGACTCTTATCATTTGACCTCTGGATTCTTTGGCGAGTCTTCTAAATAGTCTCTCTGTCTCTATACTAGGGGCCTCCAAAGTAGCATGTATGCATGCCCAAGGGAGCTCAGGAAAAGACCAGAAAGTAGAAATGAAGTTTATGTCATCCTTAAATAATGTTCACAATTTGTTTTTCAACACACATGATATATTAGTAAACTATCATGTACATAAATAAATTCTATTTATAAATAAAAGTTCATGTATAGAAAAGTCCATGATCAAAATACATTCTTTATTGATGTGGGACATGTTGAAAATAGTTTCAATATCATTTGTTCTATCCTCTGTTTATAAACTCCTAATGCACTGGATATTTAAACAAGATCAGCCATCATAAATCATCACCTTAATCTTGCTATCTTCCTGCTCAAAAGCTGTCAGGGAATTCCATTCCCACAGTGAAAGAGTCAAGACTCTGAACTCTGGTATTCCCTCCTGCTCTGGCTCACTTTTTACGCCCACCTTCTAGAGCTCCCTAAACCCCATGCTTTCACATCTGACTCAATTATGAGGTTCGTGGGGCCTGGCATTATGATTTATTCATCATTTTTTCCTCACAAAGACATCTAGAATACTTTCAACTATTTGCAGAACTAAAGTGTTTTTTCCCAAACACAGATGGTTCATACACTAAATGGTTATGACCAAAATGACATACTGACTTTTCCTATTCTCATATGTGCATCATCTTTCACATTAGATGAGGATCTCCTTGAGAACAAGGATAGTGCACTATGGGACAAAGGAGGCAGTAAATAATTGCTATTGAATAAATAAGTCCATAATCACAGAGTCAGCATTTTTAATATATTATACTTCAATAACTGGGAGAGAAAAAGCTATATAAGTTAAAACTTACAAAGTCACAGATCTTGTACTAAACAATCCAGAAACAAAACAGCTTTCCTTACATAAAGTCACTCATCTGGTTTTAATTTTAAATATAATGTTTTATTTTATAATACACAGTAAAGATAAAGCAATTCTACAGCTGGGAAACCTGAAAGCATTTTTTCTTGGGTATCTTCACACATGGAATCAATAGTATATGAATAATAATCATTATCCAACCAAACATAAACACTATTAAATAAATGTGATATAATAAAAAGGCAGAAAAAAGTCTGTCCTTTGTTACATCAAATAACTTAGTTTTCACCCTAATATAAAACTACATAGTTGTATTTCACATACTTGAAACCAGAATTGAACTGTAAAAAAAAAATTCAATTTAGAAAGATTCTACTCAAGGTGAATTCTTAAAAAAATCATCTTGCAGATGAAAAATAAAATATATCTGAATAATGAAAGCTACAGATTAAACCATAAAAATTAATCAAAATCCAGTAATATGCAGTTGTTAAAATAATAATAGTAGGTTCTTAAGTATAGAAGGGAATACAAGATCTGAAAAACTAATTTATATCTCTTCACTGAGTAAATTCCCTGAGAGCCAAATGGTATTTTCCTACCTTAATAATATTTCCTTTATTTTGTGACATCATGAGTGACTGATTACCCAATTTTCCCACTTGTCCAGATTTCCAGCGATACCCACTTGACCTTCAATATATATAAATGGAAGACAAAATGTAATTACTAAATACATTTCTCCTTTTAATGAAAACAAATATATTTTCCCTGTTTCAAGAAATGAAATTCAGTCATTAACATGTAACAGACCACCACAAAATGAAAATGAAATATCAATGATGCCATGATATCCTCAGCAATTCTAAAATATAGCTTTATCATATTTGGAGCTTTTGAGAAGAAATGAATAAAAATAAAATGTCCAAACACAGATGAAGAATTTCCTTTTTTAGACATTTATGATGATTAAAGATAGCTTTACTGATTTATAGGAAACTTTACAGATTGTCATGCAGTTTTAAAAGCTAAGGTTATACAAATGTAAAGAGGAAAAGGAAGCAAAACAATACCCAAAATATTTGGCAGATCTACTAAGCGATGAATTCCGTATTTAAGACTACAAATCAGCTGCCACATTGAAAGGTAACAGAGATGACAAAGAAGGCAAACTGTTTAATTTCTAGTTTTCAAAGCACTTTTGAGTCTCACAAAATTTTCTGAAGTCAACAGGGCAGAAGTCCAATTCTCACTTACAAAATAATGAGACAAAAACTTGCCCAAGGTCATACAGACAATAAATAATAAAGTCAAGGTCAGAACACTGGACTTCTATCTTCCTGAACAGTGAGTGGCAGGTTCTCATTCTGGCTGTGACATTTACTATCTATGTGACCTTAGAAGAACACTTACCTCTTCTAAAAACTCAGTCAAACTTTAGAACATTTTTAAAAACATCTACAAAAGGTTCCTCAGCTAATGAAAATATCACTTATCAAATATCACTTGGATATTTGATAAGACCAAACAAAAGAAAATTTAATATACAAAAAGCCTGGCGATATTTAGTACCAGCCAAAGCACATGAGACATGCACTGTTATCCTCTGTAGGAGAAAGTTATACATTTTTGAAGCCTATCTGAAAGACAATTTCTCCAATATCCACCAAAATGTAAACTGCACATACACTTTGACCTAAAATTTCACCCTTTAATATTCTTGCATATGTAAGCAAAAATATATGTAGAAGCATGCTCACAGCAGCACTTGTAACTACAAAATTGAGAAAATTTAATAAAGATCTGAAAAATACACAAAGAAATATTATGTGGCCATTAAAAGAATGAGATCAATTGCATGCTGATGTGGCAAGAGTGCTAAGATGTATTAAGTAAAAAAAAAAAAAAAAATAGGGTGTGAATCATTTTATAACCTCACTTGTAAAAACATAAAAGACATGTGAGATTGGGGCGCCTGGATGGCTCAGTCGTTAAGCGTCTGCCTTTGGCTCAGGTCATGATCCCAGGGTCCTGGGATCGAGCCCCGCGTCGGGCTCCCTGCTCGGCGAGAAGCCTGCTTCTCCCTCTCCCACTCCCCCTGCTTCTGTTCCTGCTCTCACTCTCTCTCTCTGTCAAATAAATAAATAAATAATTCTTTGGAAAAAAGAAAAGACATGTGAGATATACACAAACACACATTCATACACATATATATACATAGGTTTATACAAAGCGAAGATATTTGTGGAGGAAAAAAAAACTTAATTGTTAAAAGCAGAGCTACAAATGGGCTGGGAGTCAGCCTAGAGCTAAGAAGAAATAATTTCTGTTACATAACTATCAGTTCTGTTTGACTTTTATCATCTACATTTATTATTTTTATAATAAAGGAAAATGCTCAATAAAATTAGTATAGATACAAAGCACAATATTAGAGAGTACTCATTAATAAAATTTCAGCTAAAACACATTTGTCTAAAAATATTTTAAACATACTTGAGGGTTTGAATGGTTCTTACATATGAACATGTAAACTCCTGCCCCCGCAAAGTCTTTTCATAAGTAAAAACAACCTTAAACGCAATCTCCTATGGGTGGCAGCTTTATGAGAGCAAAGGCCAACTTCTGCATTGCTGTGCTAAACATCCCAGACTTTCATGCTTCAGAAGAGTCATGTAAGAAGAGAAATAAGAAAGTGTAAGACCAAATAAGGTTCAAAGGAAACAGAAGTAATGGTAATTTTAAAAAGCAGCATGCCTTCTATAAAGGACACAAATAGAAAAAGTAGGAGAAATTTAATACTATTTGTTCATCAGGAAAAGCCAGAAATTATTCATTCAGGGCAGATCTTTTTTGGAATGATATATTAATATATGAATTAGTTCTTTACCCAATTCAGTTTATTCCTCTCAAAATCCCTAAAAATGTCACCTACTCTCTTTCTTCCTTTCCTTTGCTCCGAGCTGACTGGAATTCCTGTAGCTTCTTTTCCATCTGTTGGTTCTCCAATTCTAACTGGACCTTCTCCATCCTCAGTTCCTGAGCATTTCTGAGTAAGAGTTAAACACAGAATGTTCATTTGTGGTAAACAAACAACAACAACAACAACAACAAAAAACAAGGCAAAGTAATTTTATATCATCTTTGGCATTTAATGAAAATTATGAATAGTGAGTAAGTGATGAAGTATTCTAACTACTTCCTTTGCATTCTGTGAAATATGGTTTCTAAAGTTAGCATTACCTTGCATTAACATTCTCCTTAACGTATGTATCTCTTCAAATCTCAGAATTTTGTTTTTCCCATTACAGTACTAAAAGTTTCAAATCATAATTCACTTTCCATATGAACTCTGCCTTTACATATGCACAAATATCTATGCTATACAAATAGAAAGCAAAAGAAAAAATATTTTCTAATTTTCATACTGTCTTTAAAGAATTCAAATAGTTTGAAGCATACTGTTTAAAATAACTATTTTTTTCTCTATAGACAGAATACACATTTTTGCTGACCTGATCATCTTAGAAATCTTCAATAAATTTCTACCTCTATGTTGTACAAGTACAATACAAAAAAAAAAAAAAAAAGAGAGAGAGAGAGAGAGAGCAGAGCTTGTTTGGGGCCTATTAGGGAGAAAGCACCTATTGAGGGTCTCAGTATAGGAGCCATCAAAAGGATTGAATGGGACCTGGGCCAACACCACCTATTGTTTCCTCTGAAGGAAGGCAATAAGAAAAGAACTTATTTTGAGGACAGAGAAGAGCCCTCTTATAGATTCTTGCACAAGAGATTTTGATGATAATATCTGAAGCTCATCAAACTTTTGACACAAGCCATTTTCTTCACTTTACAGTTCCAGTCTCTTGTCCATATTAGTCACTGACTCCATCTCCCATAGGTCTACACCAACCTAGTTGTCTAGCTTGTATTATCTATCATGAGTTTAAATCTCTTCCTTTATTACTACATTAGTGTTTGTCTATATACAAGTAGTGTGCGTACCCAAGGATTCGATGGCAAGGCATTGAAAAATAAAAATAATGGAGATCAGAAAAGGGAGCTAATTTATAGAAGCAGTCACCAAAGAGCAAGTGGGCCAAAGATACGTGCCCAAATGGACACTATCCGGGGAGTTATACAGAAAGTGAAAGGAGGCAGAGGCTGCCAGAGGGTTCCGAGAAGCCGGCAAGGATACCAAGGGGGAGGCACAATTTTCATTACATGTGCTCCACAAGTATTTCAGCCCCTAGTACAAACAGGCATGGTGGGGACAGGATATGTGATAGTACATGATAGGGTAGGAGACCCAGTAGAGCTTTCAGTACAGACAGGAACACAGGCATGCCTGAAGGTAACTGAAATACAGTATAGTGGTGCTGTCATTGGAAAAGTACATGCAGGTACCTGAACACACAGAAAGGGCACACAACCAGCAGATGGGCCTGCAAGAGCATTTCGGGGGAAAGAGAATTCTGAGCTGAGCCCTAAGGGATGAAAGGAAAGTGGTGAAAGCAGCATTCCAGGAAGAAAGAAAAGTGTGGGCACAAATGGACATGGGTGATGTGTGGGTCAAGGAGCAAGAGGTTCCATGTGACCAGGCATTATGTGCAGGATGGGAAAAGTGGCAAGAAATGGAACTGCTGAGGTGGAGAGTGGCCAGATCTTGAAGAGCCATGTAGGCCATGATGAGGATTTGTATTCTATAAGCAATGAGACTCGCCAAAGGACTTTAAGAGAATTGATCAGACTTGCATTTTATTTAGAAAGATCACCCTGACTGCAGAATGGGAAATTAGAGGGTGCAAGGCTGAAAGGCAAGGCAAGGCAGCCAGTTGGGAGACTATTTCGGTAATCCTAATAATAGAGAGATGATGCTGGTCCTACTGGATAGAGACAGTAGAGAGAAAAATGGGAGCATTTGGAAAATATAAAGAAATAAAATTAACTGGACTTGGAGACTGACCAGAAGTAGGTGACTCACAGGGAAGGGACAAGGAAGGAATCTAAGATAATCCTAGGTTTCTTACTTGGGTAACCAGGAGGATAATGATGCCTAGATCACTTTGGGATGGGATGGGGACACAGTTCAGGACTGATACCTGAGCTGATCTCCCTGCCCAAAGTCTCAATGGCCCACAACACTTTTCACATGGCTTCCAGAGGAAGAGTTCAAGAGCACAAATGTGATTGTGTTACTCACTTGCTTAGAAAACTTTTAATGTTTCTGAAGACCCCACTGTGGTAGAGGAAAGGGATGAGACTGAAAAAAAAAAAAAAGACTGGCTTACTGACCAAGTGGTCAAGTTGATGGGATGCTATGGGTGTGAAACAAGACAAGGATTCCTCCTGGAGACAGCCTCAGACACAGAGCCAGGGGGCAGGCAGGGCCACTGAGGAAAACTAGGGTTGATCCTGCAGAGACCAGGTCAACCCAACAAATCCAAGGGCCAGAAACAACCTGCTGAAATGAGTTGGAGGCTGAGAAAGAGGAAGACAAACGTTGGAGAACACCAATACGTCAGACAAGGTTAAGATAATCGTTAAGACAGTATCAAATGAAAATAGGCGGACAAGGGGAATAAGGAAAGGGGGACAAAGGGAACTCCAGAGCAATTACCACAGAGTGGTTGTTCCTGTCCTAGCTTTTGTAGGTTATTGATCATGGGTGGATCAGGGAGACCTGCAGGCCATGGAACAGTGATCCCCACCTTACCTCCAAAATAAATTCCGAACTCCTTAGTGTGGCATACAAGTTAATTTACTATCTATACAACCCTGCCCTTCTCTCCAACTTTGTTCTACAAATCTCTGTTCCATAAAACACCGGATATGTCTGAAAGTTCCCAAACTATGTGGTCTCTGTGCCTTTGCACAAGTTTCCCCCAGTAACTGCCCAACTAACTGCATCATTCAGGTGAAGCTTGGAGACCTCCTACCTGCCCCAGTAGTTTGGGCCATGTTCTCATAGCCCCCTGTGCTTTCTCATCACACCATGCTTCACACTATCTCGTAAATGTGATTTTATCTATTCACATCCTCTACAAACTACCTTAGAGCAAAGATTGTGTCTTCTCACTTTCATATCCACCATTCCCTAGCACAGTGTGTAAAACATGTGCATTTAATAAATGTTTGAATAAATGGTTTATAGGTATATAAACACAGACGGGAAACATATGACCAAAACCAAATTTTGTATGCCCCCTTTTCTTTTTACACAAAAAAGGCAAAATTGGTAATAGTAGCAATTGGATAGCTCCTCTCCCACCAAAAAATGGTAAAACAAATACAGCTGATTGTGAACAACAGGGGTTTGAACTGCATGGGTCTACTTACAAATTTTTTTTGATAAATACAGTACAGTATTGTTGTCTTGTCCTTATGATTTTCTTAATAACATTTTCTTTTCTTTAGCTTAGTTTATTGAAAGAATACAGCATATAATACATGCAAAATACAAAATATGTGTTATTTGAGAGTTTATGTTATCCATAAGGCTTCAGGTCAAGAGTAGGCTACTAGCAGTTAAGTTCTGGGGATGTCAAAAGTTATACATGGATTTTTGACTGTGCTAGGGGGTCAGTGCCCCTAACCCTCGTGTTGGTCAAGGATCAACTGTGCTGAGAATGCCATATATTTGTGTAACATTTTCCAGTTTACACATGCTCTTACACACAGTATCTCAAAAGTGAAGGAAGAATTAGGAAGGCTCTGAAGACACTGCAGGACTACTGATCTGATTCAGGGAACTCAAAGTTCAAATTAAAAGTTGACAGCCCGTCCCTAATCCAAACCAGCTGGTATTTATTGATACTCTAGAGAAAGGCCTTGGGAATTTCCAGTGGCCCTGGATGACCTCAAAGGGAAAGAGTGTATTGACACTTCCAGTCCTCCTGCCATGTCATGAAATTCCCAGGATACCCAGAATGGCTTGGTTCTAGCTGAATGCATCCACAAGGCAATCCAGGACAGAAGGTACCCCTCCTGAGAAAGGTGAACTTAACATACTGTCCTTTAGTAGGCGAAGGGCTGGGCTAGTTAGCACCTTCTATTCTCTGTTTAAAGATCTCTAGGCCCAATAGTCTCCCAAAATTTCAGTGCCTTTCAGTTTCTTCAGGGTGATTCCTTTTAATTCTGAACAAGTGTCACAAACTATTAGTAACTTTGTTAGATTGCTTTAATAGTCAATAAACCCAAATTTTACTTATAACTTTTAACCTCAATTTTGCGGCATAAGTAATTTTAGTCCTCATTTTAAAAACTATTGTGGATTTATTATATATCCAACCTACTCTCTTATAGATGAAAATACACCAAAGTAAAGAAAATGGAGATAAGAACTCACAAATTTAAGCTCAAGTCTAAACTGTCTCATATAAAAAGAATACTTTAAATTACAACATACAGAAATTTTAGCAATTATTTCTATTTAAGTAATAAATATACATGCACTTACTTGTATTTCAGCTTTACAGAATTTCCAGGTTTTCCCCATGGAAGAACTACAAAATCTTTGGTGTTCATGATCACTGTCTTTTTTTTCCCACTGTCTTAATATTATATAAAAATCATTGTGATTTGCAAAAACTTCTGAAAAAGTAACAGACAAAAGAATTATGCCAGAGTAAAGCAGGTAAATTACAAATTCAAAACTGCATATAGTTCCAGCAAGTTTTAAAAACAGAAATCATTATGAGGGAAAAAGTTGAATTAAAGGTTAAACAATAAATATATATGTGCTAAATATAAATTTTATAAATATTTATATACTAGTAAAGTTATAAATACAGCATACCTGATGGAACTAAAACTTTACCAATAATTATATAGAAAAAGACTATGGAAATAGTCAATTGAAAGTGAAGAATGCACTCATTAAGACAAACAGAGAACATATTCCGGCTCCTTCTATGGTAAAGAGTAAAAAAATATATATCAGGTTTTGTTCCCATCCAAAAATAATATCCATGGCTAAATATAGGAAAAGAAAAGGACTTTCGAGATACAATCCAAACTCAAAACCTTTTTTTGTACATATATGGTAATGAAAATGAGAATTAAGGTATGTAATAATTACCCAAAGGCATTCTAATATCCTCATTCATCAAAGAAAATTTTAATGATGCTCTTTGCCTAAGATCAGAAATTAGCATATTTAGAAAGAATTTTTTAACAAGAAATGAAACAAAAAAGATTTTCTGCCCAACTCCTAGTTAACCAGAAAATTAAATTATTCAGAACACCCTATTTCCTGAGTATCCCAATTATTCATGGTTCTATAACAATTTACTCTGTAATGCTGAATTACTAAATCACATGCACAACTATTAGATTTTTATACCAATAAAAATTTCAAATTCTGAATGCTCTTAAAGAAATATAAGAGGCATTACCATAGAGTCCATAGTCTTAAATGGCCAAACCATTTGATATTGTTGGTTTATATATGTGTTCCTATGTCCTCACAACCGCCATAAATATTTATTAAGTCTCTGCTCTATGCAGAGCACTGTGCTGAGAGGCAGGAAGGAATCAAGGCCCAGGGAGATTTGTTTTCTGGTTCAATGGCAGAGTCAAAAAGGGCGTATCAAACCTATATACAAAAGCCATAAAACAGGATATAAATTATAAAAGCCATAGAAATAGATGTAATAATATAAGCAGTGAGAGAAAGGAGAAAATTCTAGCTGGCTAGCATTTAAAGGGGGGTTTTTAGGAGAAGGGGGCTTATATAAGAAGATACGGGGGGCGCTGGGGTGGCTCAGTTGGTTAAGCATCTGACTCTTGATTTCAGCTCAGGTCATGATCTCAGAGTTGTGAGATCAAGCTCCGCAACAGGCTCCGTGCTGGGCATGAAGCCTGCTTAAGATTCTCTCTCTCCCTCTCCCTCTTTCCCTCCCCTCTTCCCCTCACTAAAAAAAAAAAAAAAAGAAGAAGAAGAAGAAGAAGAAAGAAAGAAAGAAGATATGGACTAGATGAACACTCCACACTATGAGAAAGAACAGCTTTTGAATGGGGACTAATGACTGGTTCCATTTGGTTGATGTGCAGGTTATATGGAGGGGGAAAAGTAGGCATACACTTGGAAATACAGGCTGAGGCCCAATAATGAGTGCTTTAAATGCAAAGTCAAGGCATTTGGAATTTATTCTCTAGCTAATGAGAGTCACCGAAAGTTTTAGACAGAAGAATAGAAAATAAATCTAGAAGCTTTGCTCAAAAACTTAAGGAGGGAAGGCATCAAAAGGGAGTAACCAAATGGAAGACTATTATAACATCAAAGTCTACATAATCAAATAAGTAGTTCTTCAGTTTTGTTCCTTTGGGACACTCTCTCATAATTTCAATGATGCAACTACTGACCAAAACATTTTTAGAATGCCTCCTTTGATGGGCGTCTGGGTGGCTCAGTTGGTTAAGCGTCTGCCTTCAGCTCAGGTCATGATCCCAGGGTCCTGGGATGGAGCCCTGTGTTGGGCTCTCTGCTCAGTGGGGAGCCTGCTTCTCCCTCTCTCTCTCTGCAGCTCCCCCTGCTTGTGCTCTCTCTCTCTCTCAAATAAATAAATAAAATTAAAAAAAAAGAATGCCTCTTTTGAAACCATCTGCAGAGTCCATCATATACCCAACAAACACACAGATCTACTCTGTTGTGCCTCACTTAAAACTAAAAATGATACTGTTCAGCAAGAGCGACTACTTTGTTCATTCAAATCTGGTTTCAAGTTACTCTACTTCCAAAAAAATCAAATCTAGCCTGAAAGGGTAGATTTTTACTACCTTGGAAAAAATTCTGAAGAAATTTATTCTCTGAAGATAATTCCAAAATGGAATTATACAAAATAATTTTATACTGTAAGCAGTGTAAAGGATGCATCACAGGACTAAGTGTATTTGTGCCTTCAATAAACATTTAGCTACTCCTTTGTGACTCCTTTATGGGTACTGAAGTTACAATGGTAAGAAAGACATAGCGTCTTCCCTCAAAGAACTCAAAATGAAAGGGACAGCCACACAATGACAATACCGTGGAACATTCCAACAGAAGGAAATACTTAGGAGGGACATTTAATTCGGACTCCTTTCTCAAGCCCCAAGTCCTATCTCTCAAAGCTAAAATCAGGGTCAAAGAAAACTAAAGATACCATTGGAAAATGAAGATTTGGTATGCTTTGGGGAAGGGAGGATGCATCTATAACCCCCTCTTTGTATGCAAAACCTCTGTCTCACTTAAAGGTACCTTGAAAAACAAAACAAAACAAAACAAAAAAAACTCCAGGAATAATCCTACTCAAAAAGAGTCTATATCTCTTTTTGATTATAATCTGGAAATCCAACTGCTGGACCCTAGGCTACTGTGGCTAAGTTTTTCATGAAAAGTTCCATACTGTTATCATTACCAAAAAAAAAAAATAAGTCAAAAGTTATACATGGATTTTTAACTGTGCGGGGAGTTGCTGTGCCTAATCCCCCATATTGTTCAAGAGTCAACTGCATAGGTACATACGCATAAAACTGAACTAATACACGAAGATTGAAAGGAAAAAAAAAGTCTGTAAATTTCATTAGGATGAGATGATTCAGATTTATAGCTCGGTTGATAATGTGATTTAACCAATAAATGGTCTTATTCGGGGCATTTCACTTCACTGAATGCAATTAGTAAGGCTTCTTCTCAGTAAAATGTTTTATCAAGTCACACACATGAGCCAATTTTCTTGTATGAAGAAAAAAGGAAGATTATAATTGTGAGTCATGCTGTTCTGCCTGTTTCCTTTCATAAAACCAACAGAGAATTAGTCACCTTTCTTCGGACAGCAAGGATAGAACAATGTCAGCAGGAAGAATAGCAAAACACAAAACTTTTAGTCACTTAATGGAATCAGGGAACTACAGATAAACTCCCTACTATGCAAACTTTATAGCCACCTGTCCTTTGGTGACTCCATTTTTTTTTTCTGATAATTAAATACTCAAAGTTTAATATTTATTTGGAAAATTTTCTTGTTACCTGATTTATTAGACTGCACCATTTTTTCGTCCCCAACCTTGTTCTTCCCCACACATATACACATAATATGACCCAATGTTGTCCACGATGGTTTGACTCTCCTTCTACGTAAGTTCCTATTCTGGGAATGCAACCCAAGCAACAGGGCTGGCTATCACAGAATGGAAACAAGGAAATGATGATGATTTATAATCCTAGAAACTCAGATCATTCATCAAGAGTTGCCCTAATCTCCTAAAATTTGCCATGAGACCATTGGCAGGATGGAAGGTTTGGGAAACCACTGTTTTCAAGATAGGACAATTATTTTTAAAAGATCTAATTTATTTATTTGAGAGAGAGAGAGCACAAGCAGGGTGAGGGGCAGAGGGAAAAGCAGACTTCTCGCTGAGCAGGGAGCCCAATGTGGGGCTCAATCCCCAGACCTGGGATCATGACCTGAGCAGAAGTCAGATGCTTAACCAACTGAGCCACCCAGGCGCCCAAGAAGGGACAATTTTTGTAACTGAAAACTTATCTAAGATGAGTTGGTTATTCTAATGACCCAGATCACCTTAGACCTGAAAACTTAAAAGCCAACAAATAAGAATTTTTCCTTACTTTAACATATATTTTAAGGTCCAAAAGCAAGCTCTTTTGGATGGATTAACATGTTTACCATAGTACTTAGAAATCAGAGACTCAAGAAAGAAATGTTAAATAAAAATGAATTTAAATAAAAATAGTTTTAAACTCTTAAAAGAAGTATACTTTTTATATTTTCACTATCTGATACTATCCATATTCTAAATACATATATTTATTTTAAAATCTTTTTTAAAATCTAAGGAAAAGATTGATAACATCTGATCTCTAGCATAATATCTTGTGCTTGAGTGGCCTACTAAATAAACAAATGCCATTTTCTCCTAGTACAGGCCATTAAAGTAAATCAGGTATTGACTTCTCAGCTGCACTCAATCTTTCAGCCAACCAACATATCTGATAAATACTGCCTCGGGGTACTAAATAGTACCCATGTCACCCAGTTTTTACCTTGTACGTGTAGGTTCTCTTGAGAACAATTAAGAAAGTTTGCTTTCAGATATCAAGGGGTGAGGTATCTTTTTAAAATATTTGCCAACTAAAGATGATAAGTAATTTTAAAAGATACCAGGTTTAAGTTCAGAGGACCTTTGTGTCAGAGTGGTCTCTGAGCCGCAGTTTATAGATGTATTAAATTATGAGAATTCCATCCCCCCCAAGCCTCCCACCCCCACCTAATTTGCAGGATATCAAACAAAGGGACTCTAATTTGTGGCCTATAAATCTTCCTTAAGGGCCTTCAGAGAGCTCAGGGTTCAGGGAAGGAAACAGAAGCTACCTTGAGAGGGGAATGAGGGAGTATCAAGGCTTTTCTTAAACCACAGCTTCTCTGATTTCATCTATTTTACATAATGAGCCTCTGCGTCAGATTTACTATAAAGAAACTCCTCTATAGCTTAAAAATATGTTTTAAAGGCACAACAGTACATCAATATACAATCATTATTAATTCTGTATCACTGAAAATTTCATATGATTACAAATAGCAATGAAAGCATTAAATTTATAAATCACATCTTTCAGAAACCCAACTCCTTTTATATGTATCTATCCCATCCATTCTCATAAAATCTACTATTAGCCTAAGTGGTTGCTTATGACTATCTTAGGAATGGGAAAATTAAGGCATCCATCTAAGATTAGTGACAAAGCCAGAAATTACAATTTTATTCCCAGTCCTGTTAGCTCCTCTTAAGTCTTGAAATCTAAATATTGTTCTACATACTTAAAATGATTAATTCATATCATTCACATTCTTCCCCCTTTCATACTCTCAACCTGTCATAAAAAGGAAATTTAGAGAAAGAACTGTTTGGCATCAGGCCATTTTCTAAATTTTACAGCAATATATATATATATATATTTTTTTTTTTTTTAAAGATTTTATTTATTTATTTGAGACAGAGAGAATGAGAGAGAGAGAGCACATGAGAGGGGGGAGGGTCAGAGGGAGAAGCAGGCTCCTTGCTGAGCAGGGAGCCCAATGCGGGACTCGATCCAGGGACTCCAGGATCATGACCTGAGCCGAAGGCAGTCGCCCAACCAACTGAGCCACCCAGGCGCCCCTTTACAGCAATATATTTAAACACCGTGAAAACCTTTTGGGTGTCAGATTGCTCCCATGTAATACAAGGTAACAAATTTTTGTTTCTATATTTTTTCCCCATACCCAGAAGAAAAAAAATATTTCTCAGCTGCTCTGTTTGGTACCTTAAGAGCCTCAATTATGCATTCCAATCTTCCTAAGCATTATACTTTATTTTCCACTTCTCTGCTCACCAAGTTTTATTCTATTCAGTGCCCAGTTGGAAGGCCACCTCTACCATGAAGATTTCTTCCATCAAAAGTGAACTTCTCCTGTAAGGACATCATGGGTAACACACTCATTTGCTATTATATGCTGTCCCGTGTTATTTCTTGCTGCTTTGCTTTTATAGGTGTTGCTTCCCTAAGTATCCCAAATATGCCATTGATCTTTGAATCCCCAGTAATTAGAAGAGTGCCTACACATAATGTACTGCCAGTAATAATAGGCTAAGTTTTAAATAGTTTTTCCCTATGGCTTTGAATTTATTGCACAACCTTAGGAAAAAAATTTAAACAAACACACCCTCTTTCCCACTTCAACAAATCCTTTTGTTTTCTTTTTTCTACATATCCTACCAAACTTTGATGAACATTCAACAAATATAGGAACACCTCTTCTGTGCCAGGTATCAGATTAAGCACTGAAGAACAAGGTGAACCAAACAGGTACAGCACCAATCCTCAGTGAACTTACACTCTGGTGAAGAAAGCAGGAAAAAATTAAAAAGCAAATAAAATAATTGGGGGGAGTATTAAGTGTTTTGAAATAAACAGACAAAAGACCGAGGCACTTTCAAATACATTTGTAACACAACTGAAAATACTATGGGAAGTCAGGACAGGCCTCTGAGTAGCCTATAAAATAAGGTGCTGGAGGGAGGTGGGGGTGTTTTTGTTCTTGTTTCTGTTTTCATTTTCCATAAGCATAGTGTTTGCATAGTTTTAATCTCGTGTAGCTTCAAATTTATATGACTTTTTTCCCCCTTAGGAGGCTTGCTAACTCTGGATTTTAAAAATCAGGCTATAAAAAAAAATAATAATAATACATTACTGAACCTGTATATGAGCACCTCTAATGCTAATTTGGGGATAGAAGAAAAAACTCCCACAGCTTCAAATTTCTTAGGAATCTGCCACCCCTCACCCATGACCTTTATTTGGGAGGAGTGACTTCCAGAATATAGCGGGTGCATGTCGCCATCCAGGCAGAAAGCAGGCTCCAAAAGGGGATGTGGTAATGACTTGTCAGGGCACCAAATTTTTCATTAGGCACCAAGACTTCAAAGGATAAAAGACGGTGGCATTTGAAAAGGTCAGGTTGTCGAGGAGGTACAATTGACAAGCCCCTGGTTTCCCTGCCTGGGGTTCACTCTAATGAACTCCATTAGCATCATGGGCTCAGAAGTTCTTTGTTTATAGGGGAAAAAAGCTTCAACTCCTGGTCGATGCCGCGTCCCGCAGTCCATGGGCCTGGCACTGTATCCGGCGCACGGCAGCGGCTCAGCCCCAGCTCCACCCTCAACCCAGTCCACTTTCCCGCCGTCCCGCCCTGCTCCCCGCACCACCGCAGACCTGACGGCCGCCCAGCCCCGCCAGCTCCGAAGCCCTCCGCCGGGCGCGGTCCTCCGCAGCCAGCCGACCCACCTGGAGACCCCCGCCGCCTGCGTCACGGCTGCCGGCTCAAGCTACCCAGAACTTCCGCCTCGGTCTCCTTGGTTACCGCGTTACCTCCGTACCCATAGCAACCAGAACGCTAGGTCTTGCCGCTGTTGACCAGCAGAGGGCACAAAGGAGCCTGCCTAGAGGGGGAAGAGGGGCGAGGAGCAGAAAAGAGAGGAGAGGGAGGAGAAGGGGGAGAGCAGGGACGGGGAGAGAAAGGATCTTCTCAGAAAGGAAAGGACTGGGAGACTCAGTAGCTCTGAAGGCTTTCTGCTGGAGGGGTTCCTACCACATTCACAGCAATATTCTAAAAGTTTTGTCTGTAATATTTAATTCATCTTCATAATGGCCCAATTTATGTCTAAGAAAATTAAGGCACAGAAAGTTTGAATAATGACTCAAAATTACAAAGCTAAGCAAATGGCAAACCCAAGAAGAATTAACCCAAGCAATTAAGAACTCCCACAGGTATGGTCTGTTCAATCGTTTATCAAAGGTCACAATAGGTAAAATTAACACTGGAATCCAGGTCTTAAGAACCCTCTTTTCTTTGTACCAAATATATGACCCATAAATATGTGTGAATCTAATATATATATATTAGAGAGAGAGAGTGAGAAATAACCCATGTTTCTCAAACATTTCTGTTCCAAACAGTCAACTGTGGTGAACTTATTTTTTGCTTCCTAAATATGCTGTAGTGTGTTGTTTTTTTTTAAATCTGTTTTTATATGCTTCAAGTAGGATGTGTGGTTTGTTCTTCAGTCAGGTGGTCTAAAAATGTCTATGCTTATCCACATTGTTATCTATCTTGTTACAGACTAATAATCTCAACTATTATAGTTAAGATACTAACCTCTGCACCATTGTTTTCCACATTAATGTACCTGTCAATACTCATTAAAGAACACATTTAATGTTTTCCCCTGACAGGTTCAGTTGTACAAGACTTAACTAGCATAGATAAGAAAAGACAATGATAGTCTTATGGCTATGATTCTGGACTTTGAAATGAAGGCAGACCTGAGTCTGAGTCCTGGTCCCACCACAACTTACCTATCGTGTGACCCTGAACGAGATATAAAACCCATTTAATTGGTTAAATGAGATAATAATACACTTAGTCCATACATGGTCTCGCATGGAAGCGTAAATGAAACGATGTATATTAAGTCTTTAGCACTAAGCCAGGCCCATAGTTGGTGCTTAATAAATGGTAAAAATAAAAAATGGTGTCAGTGCCGTACAGTGATTGGTATCTAAGTGCTCGTGGTATAAATTCAACCAAGTCCTTCCTTTAAATGTAGTACAATGACAAGTGTCAAATGGACATGCAATACTATGAGAATTCTCTTATGCAGGACTGTCTTCCAGACGTGCTCTTCAAATTACCAGGCAAGGTATTTTTCAGTGTGTATCCATTCATTCATTTATTCAACGAATATTTATTGAAAGTCCACTCTTCTACATCTTGAAAATACTGCAGTGAAGAAAACATAGCCCTTCCTGTTAGCAAACATATTTTAATAGGGGCAGAAAGACAATAAACATATAAATATATGTTAGGTATTTTGAAAAAAAATAAAGCAGAATAAAGAAATGGAAAATAATTAAGAGTTCAAATTTAGGCTAGATAGTCAGGAAAGTCCCAGAATGCAGGGAGAGATGAAGGCATGGGCAATTAGGGCCAGGAACATTCCAGACAGAGGGAGGAGTAAACAAACTTCAGTTCAGGCCCAATCAATAGGAGTATTTTGCATAAAACCTCTGATTACTTCTGTACAGCACATGTTTACTTGCAAAAGGCATTTTTAAAATGCACTTACTAGTGCAATAGTAAAATTAAACTCATAAAAATAATGTATAAAATATTCTGGCACTTTTTTAAAGCATTAAAAGGACATTACCTTAGTTATACTTAGAGAAATAGCTTAGCTTATACACAGTTATGCAAAACAAAGCAGAGCCAAAAAATAAGCCCATGCCAAGTTACATAGTAAAATGAAAAATATGAAGAGCTTGCCTTTCAGAACCATGATTAGTGACAAAATGAAATGAAACATGTAAAAACAATGACACCTCTAGAGATAGGATTTCCTCTCTGCTGAAGCAGAGTGCATTTAACTGACACCAGCAATTCTGCAAATAGTTTACCACGTCTATATCGGGAGCACAGTATTCCTGAGGGTTTTTGCAAATTCATGCTTCATTGTGCCAGTATGAAGACAAGATTGGAATGCAAGTTTTCCGAACTAGGGATGTTCAGTGTAGAGATAAAAATTACCCACATCGAAGAAACCGAGAGCACAGACTTACTGAATTCAAAGGATAGCTACGAGGTCATGCTTAAAAAGATTGTCTCTCTCTCTCTCCCTCCCCCCCACTCCCTACCCCTGCGTGCGCGCGCGCGCGCGCGCACACACACACACACACACACACACACACACCCTTACATTAAGCAAGCCCCACTCATTAAGTAACCTTCTTTTGTACTTGGTAGGCTGCTGCCTACAAGAAAATTGCACAGGCCTCGGGACTTTCTGGTCACTCACAGGTGATAAAAGTTCTTAGATGAGTAATAAAAATGTCCAGTTCCATATCATTGTCAAAACTTTGCGTGTGGTTTAGTATTAAGTATTTTCCCCTTCGCAGTGGTTGGGCCTTCTGAATGAGGGAGGCCTGAAGTCAAGGACCTGTGAAAAGAGACTTGTGTTACCATTTCTCATCATCCATGCTTGCTTCAGTCTTATTAATTGCCTACATTGAAATCCCAGAAAAGGAGAAGGATTAAAGCAGAAAAGTCCTAACTGGACTGGTACTGAGGCTGCCAGGCGTTTAGAGCAGGCCAGTCGCCAGACACACCCCCCCCCACACACACTGAGGACGTCTACCTACATTCCTCTAGCTGCCCGTGAGGCCTTCTCCTAACACCTTTGCTTCCTGGACCACTAGGCATCAAGTGATTATTCTTGCTTCTCTCTGTGGGGTCTCAGTGATCCTCCTGGACAGAATTTTAAGTGACCCATTTTCTCTTACATTTTCGCACATCCCATGTCTGACCTCCAGGAAATCCTCTCGCATACATTGTCCTGCCACCCTGTGGGTGTGTAAGACAGCCAACGTAACCACCTCTCTCCAGCTCCTACACCAGCAGCCCCCAGCTTAACAGCTGCGCTTATGACTCCCCAGATGGAAGTCAAATACCAGTCTGCTGCATCCCAGTTGCAGGGCCCCCACTGATATATGTCTCACCAGGCTTCAAATGACTCAGGGACCGTTTATAGACATTGCCCAAAACTTGGAAATAAGGTAAAGGAATAATTACACATCCTTTCAATGCCCCCCTAACAGCCCACTCAAAGGTCACCTTATTTTCTAGGAAAATATACCTCTGTGTGATTATCATTTACTATTCTGTGCATTAGGCTATGTAAAGTTACATGTTATTTGGTAGGTTTTTCATCTATAACTTTGCATCTAGATATGCAGATAAGTTCTATCTTTTAGATAAGATAATGCCAGAGATTGGGACTTTACTGCCCTGTAATACATCAGCCAGTTTGGTATCTAACCTAGAAATCTTATACCAATATTTTTGGTCAATGTCTGTATATAGTTAGCCTCTCAAAATATTTTGAACCAGCTTTACCATCCTGGTGGTTCCTTTTGTCATGAATTAAGTACACTGTGGAACATATACCTTCTATATTTATAGACCATCATGTTCTGACCTACTGAGATTATATTTTGATATTACCAGGCCTTCCTCTTTTGAAGGGAGATGGGACACAGCTTACCAGCAACTTTCCAAAAGTACTCTCTCAACCTCCACTCTCCTTCGTAGCTCCTCAAACTCTTTTCTAGGCAGAAGTTGGTGGTCAGTTGAGGACTGAAAAACAAGTTTTCTACCATCTCCACTTTACAAGTCCTGCAATGTAACCTTACTTTGAAACGGAGCCTCTACTTCCTTCATGCCTTGGCAGAAACTGAATATAACATCTTATTACATATGGATGGGATTTTTCAAATTGTCAAGGCTAGCTGAGCTTTAGAGGCAACATAAAATTACAAAAAGATTTCACAAAAACCTAAATTAGTGTGATATAAATATATTGAAGTGGCTTCTGAGGGCTGAACTTAAAGAAGGAAAAAGAAAAAACTTGTAGTTAGGAGGTGACATTGTCCTTTTATAATTTTTCTCAGCCTTGTAATTTCTGGCTGTCACCAATGACACAGAATTCTTCAGCAAATAAATTTCCATAACACAAGGAAATTATTACTGATGTTTCACAAGTAGAGGAAAATCATCAGGGCATATGATAAATTTCTGCTTCCTGCTGTGTGCGGTTCTTTCCCAGTTGAGAAATAAATGTCCAGGCTTGTCGGACGGGCACAGCTTCATTTAATCCGCGCCTACTCAACACCTGCTCTATTCCAGGACTGCCCTAATGGATACAGAAGGACAAAGGCTGCACCTCTGCCCTTGAGGAACCCACTGTCTATTGAGGGATGTGAGAGTTTACAAATAATTGATATGCCATACAGCAAGTACCGTATTCACCATGCCACAAACATGTCCTGTTTGTGGCATGGCCAGAATTTCTGGGTCTTTCAAACACAGTATATATGGCACAGAGATACGGATAAAAAACAGTGCTGTGGTCAAATTTAAAAGCATCTCAGATAAGACACTACCCCGTTCACAATGGAAACCCCAAAATTGTTTTTAAGACAGAAAATAACCATCTCAGTATGCATATAGCAGCATCTTTCAACTCTGATGGCAATGTGAGGGTAGAGCAAAAGGAGAAGATGAAGACAAAGGGACAATTTTTTTTTAAAGATTTTATTTATTTATTTGAGAGAGAGAATGAGAGAGAGCACATGAGAGGGGGGAGGGTCAGAGGGAGAAGCAGACCCCCTGCTCAGCAGGGAGCCCGACGTGGGACTCGATCCCTGGACTCCAGGATCATGACCTGAGCCGAAGGCAGTCGCCCAACCAACTGAGCCACCCAGGCGCCCCAACAAAGGGACAATTTTGAAATACAGTTACGTTAGTCAACGATAGAAATGGTGAGTCTGGAACAAATCAATGTGGAGGTCACAGGTCAAATGAGATAAATTCAAGAGGATTTCTTGAACTCCAACAGCACTTGGAGACTGAAGACAGGTGCTTGTCGGGGAATAAGGAACAGTTCACGGACAGTGGGGACCAAGGTGGTGAAGAAAGTAATTCAGTTTTGAAGGTTTTACTTCTGAGAAAGCAATAAGAAGTAATAAAAAAAAGGTAAATATAGGTCTAATTATTGGGACAGTGATGGGGGCTGATCACATATATTAGGGTGTCATCAGCATGTAGAGAGTAACCAAAGATAAAGGAAGAGTTTACATGCAATTCATGTAAACAGGTCCAGAGGAAGTGAAGCTAGAACCTGTGATGAGGGGCTTAGAAAGATACTTTATTTGAACCTAACATTATTTTCTTTCATTTTCTTACTACACCTTCTAATATGAGGTTAATATTCCTTGGTTCCATCCAGGGATTGATAAACAACCATGGTGAACACCGACAATCTGCTACTCATCCCCCTCCATCTTCCTGGCAGCCATCTGTGAGCCTTGGCAGTCATGTTTTCCCGCACAACCCAACCCACTCTTCTAATGGTTTATTGGACAGGAGACCAAACTAGACCAGTTAGATTCTCTCTTGCAAGAGTGTGGAATTGAGTCTGAGAGAGAGAGAGTCTTAGGGTCACAATGTTTTGTCATTTGGACCACAGGAAGAAAAAAAGGAAGATAAGACAGAAGGAAAAAAAAAAAGGAAAGGAGGAGATCATCTGGAGGCTTTCCTTTTCCTGAAGACTAGCTACAGCCTAGCCCTTGGGTTTCAGGATACACCCCTGTATCCTTAAAATAAATTCTCCTTTGTAACTTAAGCTAACGTGGCTGGGTTTTGGTTGTTCAGAACAAAGAAATTTGACTGAAATGACTGCCAGAAGAATTGTAATATAAAGTAACTTTCTTTAAACGGCAAGTCCAAAGTGTATATTCCCAGAGAATTCTTTTAAACAGCAGTAGAATATTAATCTATGTCTCTCATAATTTTAAATTAATATTCCTACATATGCAAAATAGGAAAGTATGCAAAAAATGGCATTCTTTTGAACCCATTCTCTCAAAAAATGCTAAAATCTCTTGTTTGTTTTTTAATCAGTTTAATTTCTTAGTTTATTTGCTTTAAGTTTAGCTGTGCCAGTTTTGCTAGCAGACATTTATAATTGATGTAGCTTTAAGGAAAAGCTAATCTTAAAAAGAAAAAAGCTGGCATCTCAGAGAAAAAGTCATTCATTTCTGATCCTTGCCAAGTTTTAATAAGTGTATCCTACTGTCTTCTTAAGATTTATGCACTGTTAGCTGTACTTCATTTGGAAAATTTGCATTTTTCTCTTATGCACTCAAGCTGGGAGGCACAAAACAAGAGTTACAAGGTTTGTTTGACATGAGATGTCTAACAGTAATTTTCTTTCATCAACTTTATTCTCCTACAGTTCTGATCCCCAAGGGCAGATTTTTCATCAGATTTTGTGAAACATTTTATAACAACCTTACCTTTGCAGAAGTTGCTTCCAAAACACTCCAGAGGAGCTGTCACAACTCTCCCCACTATACAACAAACTAGACTTACTATTCTTATGCCCACTTTGAGTTAACATGATCTACGCACCCATCTTCCCATTAACTCAGAAAACCATATGCGTCTAATGTAGTTAGCTTCTGTGAAGCTTTGGACAATCACCAAATACTCACGGAGGACCTACTACGTAACAGGTACTTTGATAGATAATGGCTACAAACATAAACAAGACAGAGTGGTATTCTGTCTTTGCAGGAAAAAAAAATAGTCTAGATGGGAGATACAGAGAAGAATTCAGAATAACAACTTCTAAAACAGTGTGAGAACATGATATTATGGGAGCGCAGAGGAAGAACACTAGCCCAACAGTTGAGGCTCAAGAAAGGCTTCTTAGCACAAGTGATGTCCTATCTAGGTTTGGCCCAGATGGTTGAGTAGGAGCTCCAGACTGGTTTTGGTGGGGTGGGTGAAATTAGGGAATTTTCTGGGCAGAACAAAAAAGAATATGCAAAATTCCCCACAGTGAGTTAAAATATGGTATGTTTAAAGAATCTAAAAATTTCCAGCATTACTGAAACATGAAAAGGGCTTGGGAGAAGTAGATAAGGGGGAAGAAAGAAGAGGGAGTCATGCTCTGGTAAAAAGGAGACTAAGGTTATTGCTGCAGTCTATGAGATACTAGTGGCCTAGGCCTTGATCTTGATGAAATATTAAAGGAAAGTGAAAAAATCCAATATTTATATTGAAAAACTCATCAGTGGACTTGGAATTGATTAGAGGAGAGGCTGAGAATCAAAGGATGATCCCCGGTATTTATGGAACTGAAGATAAAATGTTTGCATTTATGCTCATGAGATAGTGGTCTGTAGTTTTCTTATAGTGCTTTTGTCTAGTTTTGGTATCAGGGTAATGCTGGCCTCATAGAATGGATTAGGAAGAACTCCCTCTGCTTCTGTCTTCTGAAAAAGATCATACAGGAGTGGTACAATTTCTTCCTTCGATGTTTGGTGGAATTCACCAGTGAATTCATTTGGGCCTGGTACTTTCTGTTTTTGAAGGTTATTAATTATTGATTCAATTTATTTAACATATACAGACCTATTCACATAGTCTATTTCTTCTTGTACGTTTTAGCACATTGTATCTTTCAAGGGATTAGTCTATTTCATCTAGGTTATAAAATTTGTGGGCCTAGAGCTGTTCATAGTATTCACGGATTATTCTTTTAATGTCCAATAGATCTTAAGTGATCCTCCCCTCTTTCATTTCTAACATTAGTAACCTGTATCCTCTCTCTCTTTTCCTTAGGTAGCCTGGGTAGAGAATTACCAATGTTGTTGATCGTTTCAAAGAACCAGCAATTGGTTTTATTGATTTCCTGTGTTCAATTTCATTGATTCCTGCTCTCTTATTATTTCTTTTCTTATGCTTACTTTGGATTTAATTTGATCTTATTTTTCTAGTTTCCTAAGGTGGAAACTGAGATGACTGATTTTAGATCTGTCTTTTTTTCTAAGGTATACATTCAGTGTTATAAATTTCCCCCAAAGCACTGCTGCATCCCACAAATATTGATAAGTTGTGTCTTCTTTTTCATGTAGTTCAAAATTTTTTTTTTTCATTTCTCTTGGGATTTCTTTTTTGACCCATGTGCCATTTGAAAGAGTGTTGTTTAATCTCCAAGTATTTGGGGATTTTTTTTAACTATCATTCTTTATTGATTTTTAGTTCCACTGTGATCTGAGAGCAGACATTGTATGATTTCTATTCTTTCAAATTTGTTAATGTGTGTTTTATGGCCTAGAATGTAGTCTATCTCGGTGAAAATTCCATGTGATTTTAGAAAAATGTGCATTCTGTTGTTGTTGGATAAAGTAGTCAATAGATGTCCTTTATATCCAGTTGATTGATGGTGTTGATAAGTTCAATTATGTCCTAATTGATTTTCTGCCTGCTGGATCTGTCCATTTCTGATAGAGGAGTGTTGAAATCCCTAACTAATAGTGGATTCATGTATTTTGACTTACAGTTCTACCAGTATTTGCCTCACCTAATTTGTCACTCTGTTGTTAGGCACATAAATGTTAAGAGTTACATCTTCTTGGAGAATTAACCCCTTTATCATTACATAATGCCCCTCTTTAGTCCTGACTAAGGCTCTGAAGTCAGCTCTGTCTGAATTTAATACTACTGCTTTCCTTTGAGTAATGTTAGCATGTTTTGTATTTCTCCATTTACTTTTAATCTGTATGTGTCTTTACATTCAAAGTGGGTTTCTTTTAGACAACATTTAGTTGGGCTTTGTTTTTCTTTTTTTCTTTTTTTGTTTTAAGTTTTTATTTTAATTCCAGTTAGTTAACATACAATGTAATGTTAGTTTCAGGTATACAATATAATGATTCAACACTTCCATACAACACCTGGTGCTCATCATAATAAGTGCCCTCTTTAATCTCCATCAACTATTTAACCCATCATCCCACCTACCTACCCTCTGGTAACCATCAGTTTGTTTTCTATCATTAAGAGTCTGTTTCTTGGTTTGCCTTCCTCTTTTTCTCCCCCCCTTTGTTCATTTGCTGTGTTTCTTAAATTCTGCATGTGAGTGATATCATATAGTACTTGTCTTCTCTGACTTACTTATTTCGCTTAGCATAATACTGTCTAGCTCCATCCTTGTCATTGCAAATGGCAAGATTTCATTATTTTTATGGCTGAGTAATAGTCCATTATATATATATATCATATATATATGATATATATGATATATATATACACACACACACCATATTTTTATGGCTGAGTAATATTCTAGTGTGTGTGTGTGTATATATATCATATATATGATATATATATATGATATATATATAATGGACTACACACACACACACACACACACACACATATATATATATACCACATCTTTCTTATCCATTCATCAGTTGATGGACACTTGGGCTGTTTCCATAATTTGGCTATTGTAGAGAATGCTGCTATAAACATTAGGGTGCATGTATTCTTTTGAATTAGTATTTTTGTATTCTTTGGGTAAATACCTAGTAGTGCAATTGCTGGATCTTAGGGCAGTTCTATTTTTAACTTTTTGAGGAACCTCCATACTGTTTTCCAGAGTGGCTACAACAATTTGCATTCCCACCAACAGAGCAAGAGATTTAGGTCATTAATTTGTTACTCTGCTTCTTTCAGCCTGCTGTTCATTGCATTAAGCCTGTTTCCAGTATCATTTATTGCATTCTTCATCTCTGATTGATTCTTTCTTAACTATTTTATCTCTATGGTAAGGATCTCACTGATTTCTTCTTTTCTTAAGCCCAGTGAGTATCCTTATGATTGTTGCTTTAAAATTCTCCATCAGTCATGTTACTTATACTTATTTCACTTAGATCTCTAGCAGTGGCCTTATCTTGTTCTTTCATTTGGGTTAAATTACTCCATCTTTGCATTTTGTCTAAGTCTCTGCCTTCTTCCGTGTATTAGAAAAGCCTGTTGTGTTTCCTGCTCCTTCTTTGATATGGTCTCTTCTCTCCCTTCAGTTGTGGAATTTGTTCTATCAGTCTCCAAGTAGATTTCTGAGGCATCTAGGATGATTTGATAATTATCTAGTTGTGTTCATGGGATGGGGCAAGCCTAGGGTCCTCCGTGTCTGCCATCATCCTTTCTCCCCAGGTTTTGTTTTTCAATCCTCTCTAACACTCTGTCTTTTAAATGGTACATTTAGGCCACTGACATTCAAAGTGATTATTAATATGGTTGGATTAATATCTATAACATTTGGTACTTCTTAAAATTTGTTACTCTTGTTCTTTACTCTTATTTTTGTTTTCCACTTTGTTTTTGCTTTTTGTAGTGTTAATTGAGCATTTTTTATGATTCCATTTTCTCTCCTTTCTTAGCTTATCAGCTATACATTTTTAAAAATGTTTTTTAGTAATTGTCCTAGTGTTTGTAGTACACAGTTACAACTCATCCCAGTCCACTTTCAAATAACACTGTACCATTTGATGGGTAGTATGAGTACTTCATAATAACAATCATAATTCTTCTCTCACTTTCATGGTACCATTGCTGTCATTCATTTCATTTATATATAAGCATACACATATAAGAATATATGTGTATATATATATACACATATATTCTACATATAAGCATATATATACTATAAATAAATTTGCAAAGTTAAATGCTTGCTTTTCACTGTTAAATCATTGCTTTTATCATTTTGAACAAACTGTTATCTGTTAAATCAATTAAGAATAAGAAAAATAAAAACAAAAGTTTTTCTTTTACCACCACTTATTCCTTCTCCTATGTTCTTTTTTTACGTAAATCTGTTTCTTGCCTATATCATTTTCCTCCTCTCTAAATAATTTTTTTTAACATTTCTTTCAAGACAAGCCTGCTAGAAACAAATTCCCCAATTTTTGTTTGTCTGAAAAATTCTTTATTTCTCCCTCCTTCTTGAAAGATAATTCTAGGTTAACTCTTTTTTTTTTTTAAGATTATGGTTCTTTCCATGGGCTTTTTTTTATTAGTTTCAAGTTTTTATTTAAATTCCAGTTAGTTAACATATAGCATCATATTAGTTTCAGGAGTAGAATTTAGTGATCCATCAGTTACATATAACACCCAGTGCTCATCACAAGTAGGCAAACTCTTAAGAATTCTAAGTTGGTGGGATTTTTTTTCTCAACACTTAACTATTTTCTCTCTTCTAGCTTGCATAGTTTCTAAGGAGAAATCAATATAATTCTTGTCTTTGCTTGTCTCTAGGTAAGGTGTTTTTCCCTGTGCCTTGTTTTAAGTTTTTTTTTTTTTATCTTTGATTTCTGTGATTTAAGAATGATATACCTAGGTATAGTTGTTGGCATATACTCTGCTTGGTATTCTCTAAGCTTCCTAGACTTGTAGTTTGGTGTCTGACATTAATTTGGGGAAATTCTCAGTCATTGTTGTTCCAAATATTTCTTCTGTCCCTCTCTCTCTTTCTTCACGTTCTGTTATTTCCATTACATGTATCTTGCACCTCCACAGCACCTGGATATTCTGTTCTGTTTTTTTTTTTTTCAGTCTTTTGCCCATTTGTTTTTCAACTTTAGAGGTTTCTATTGAGATAGTCTCATGCTCAGAGATTCTTTTCTCAGCTTTATGCAGTCCACTAATAAGCCCATCAAAGGCATCCTTCACTTCTGCTACAGCATTTTTGATTCCTAGCATTTCTTTTTGGTTCTTTCTTAGAATGTCTGCTGCTCTGCTTACGTTGCCCATCTGTTCTTGCATGATGTCTATTTTATCCATTAAAGCCTTTAGTATATTAATCACAGTTGTTTCAAGTTACCAATCTGATCATTCCAAAACATGCCCGCCATATCTGAGTCTGGTTCTGATATTTGCTTTGTCTCTTAGAGCTATGTTTTTTGCCTTTTAGTATCTTGTAACTTTTTTCCTTGATAGCTGGACATGAGCCACTGGGTAAAAGGAATTGCTGTAAGGACTTTAGTAATGTGGTGGAAAGTGTTGGAGGAGGGGAAACATTCAAGTCCTATAATTAGATTTCAGTCCTTTATTGAGCCTGTGCCTCTAAACTTTGAACTTCCTATATGTTTCTCAGTTGTTTTACCTCCCCTTGAAGTGGGATGAGATGACTAAAGGGGTATTTCCCTTCCCCCAAGTCAGCAGGTTAGACTCTGGTTAAATAATTTCTCCTGCAGGTAGACCTTCTTAAGAAGAACAGAATGCTCTTGTGTATTTTTTAAAAAATTTTCCCCTCCCCCTACTGGAAGCATGAGGGAATTTTCCTCCAATATTCACTGTGAGAACCCGGTAGAATTTCAAGAGGCAAAATTCACAAAAGTGTGTCATCATTCCAATAACTGGGGGTGGATAACTAGGGGGAGGTCCCCCTGGAATTTTTAACTCTGAGTTAAACTCCACCTCCAACAATTCCTCAATTACAGTTCAAGTTTCCTGACCCTCATACTGGTTTCCAAGGAAGTTTCTGTTCCAGGAAGTTGTGATTCTCTGTATTTGCTTAGAGATGTTTACAATTTAGAGGCAGTGTTTTCCCTGTGAGGATACTTTTCTTATAGATCTAAGGAGCATTGTTGATTTTTCAGTTTGTTCAACTTTTTACTTGTTAGGACTGAATACTCGTTTTACTTGTTAGGACTGAAACTCCCAAGCTCCAGATCAGAAACTAGAATCCTCCTTGTTTTTTCAATAATTGATTGGTGAAAATCATCTCTTAAATTTACGTTTACTCATAGTGAGTTTGAGCATTTTTTAATGGCCATTTGTATTTCTATTTCTGAGAACTGTTTCTTTTCAATATGATTAACTTTCAATTATTACCATTTAGTTTCTAATGCAAATAAGACTATCTTTCTTTTACCCAACTTTATTGGGGTATATACAATGTACCTACAATAAATTATACACATTTTAAGTTTATAGTCAATCAATTTTGACACATGTATATACCTGTATAGCTACCACTAAACTCAAGATATGGAAAATACATATCATTCCAAAAAAGTTCCTGTTGGCCTCTTTGCAGTAAACATTCCCAGATAACCACTAATCTGCTGTCTGCTACTATGGAATAATTTTTCCTGTATAGAATAATTTTTCCTGTTCTAGAATTCATTATAAATGTAAACATGCAGTTTGTACTCTTTTGTGTCAGGCTTCTTTATTCAGCATAATGTTTCTGAAAATTTTCTGTTAATGTGTGCATCAACAGTTTATTCCCTTTTATTGCTAAGAACTATTCCATTGAATAGATATACCACAATTTATTCATACATTCATCTTTTAATGGACATTTCATTGTGTCTAATTTTTGTCTGTTATGAATAAAGCTGCCTTAAACATTTGTGTGCAAGTATGAGAGTCCCATTTGCCATGACTTCTTTTATGAACATGACCTGGAAAATTGCATGTATGGTTTCAGTCTTTATCCAATTAAAAGGAGCTTAGTCATGTGACCACATCTGACTACAAGGGAAGCTGGAAAATAGTCTGTAAGTCGAACGCCAAGTGCCTATCTAAAACTCAGGGTTTCTATTACCAGTGGAAGAAAGACAAAACGGAAATGTCAGGGATTGACTTCACGTGAAGGGGAGAAATCAAATCTGGCTTCTGGAGTTTGGGTGGATGTCGGTGCCATTAACTGACTTGACATGCTAAATTTGAGATGTTAGGTGCCCAAGTGGGTAGATGTGTAAACTGTTCACTATACCATTCTGGTATATTTCCATCAAGGATCAAAGCTGGGAATACAAATTTGAAAATAGTCAACATATGGTATAATTTAAAGCAATGGGATGGGATGAGATCATGAGGGAGTAAATGTAGTATATGGTTTCCTTCCGATGATGCAATGATTTCACAAGCTGTTTTCAGAAACCAAGCTAAGTATAAATATAACTAGCGGAATGCTACTTTGTCTAAAACAAAACAACAAAACATAAAACCTTTTTACCCCTTTTCCCTAATAATACAGTAAACCACTTAGGGATTACATTTCCAAGCCTCTCTTAAAGCTGGGCATAGCTATAAGACTAAATTCTTACCATTTAATGGAATGTTAGTGATAGTGTCCCTACCAGTCTGGATGCCCATTTCCAGACTCTTATATTAAAAAAAAAAAAAAAAATTAACTTCTATCTTATTTAAGCCACTATGTGATTTTTTTTTTTTTAGCAGCTTAAGGCTTAACTGATTCATGAAGCATATCCGATTATTTCTTATGCTCAACTGAACAAATATCCATTGCCACTTATTTTATTCATTTTTATTGATTTTATCAAAATCTTGTTTATTTTTTGGCATTACTTATTTAGGTTTAGTTTACAAAAAAAGCTTTAGGTTGCTATCATTTCTAAACTGCTCCAAGAAATAATGATATTATCTTGCAGAATATTAATGAATATTTTCTTCATGTACTAGCAATTCTTTCCAGTCATTGCCTCAATTAACTCTTGATGCTGAAGTTTAAAAAAAAAAAGCTAATATGGTTGTCCTCGTTTCACTGAAGAAAACGAAGTAGAGATATTAAATTATTTGCCCATAATAGCAAACCAAGTTAATGGAAAAGGTGGAAGTAAAATGCAATTATCTCATTTCTGTTTTTATTGAACTATTGGATTACAAGTCACAACCAATTAAAAACAGGATACAAGAGCTAAGCAGCATAACCTTTTTATCATGGAGACAGCCCCAAAAAACTGCCCATCGGCATTTTGTAAAATGTTTCTTACTTTTTAAAAATGTATTTTGCTGAAATTTTTCACTATTAAGTTTACATATATAAAGATATATAGATATAGACAAACAGATGAAAATGTGGAAAATATTTTAAATATAGAAAATATATTCACTTCAAGTTTTCTGCACATATCAAAAGCTGTTTGTATATGTATGTATTTTCTTCCAGCCCTGTCTCTAACCATATCACTAGTCATTTAATCTTTACACAATTGTGATCAAATAGAAATTCTGATGGCATCTCATATATATATATACTGTCTCTCAACACAAGTGAAATTCAACAGAAATCCATTGGGTGGCGTTGTACTATAACTTAACATTTCAAAGTGTTTCTCTGCTTTTTCTTTTTAACTTTTCCCCCAGGCTTGATATAGCTTATGGCTAAGCAATATTTGCTATCTGTAGACTTTAAAAATATTTTATTCCCATTGGAAATTGTTTGGAGATTGTTGGCATGAGCATTATTTTCTTTTCTGATTGTATAAATACAAGCCACATACAAATGGACACAATTTAAGATTTAATAATCCTGTCAAAGAATACAGTTGCTTACTTTCCCTAAAATATGCAGACTAATGAGATTAATTAGAAAATAACAATTGACTTGGTAAAAAAATGCTGCTCTGTCCTTTCATCTCTCAAACTCATGTTGTTTTCTGCCATCAAGAAGAGAAGTAAGCATCTGATATCCCAATTCCTCTGAGACAAAATGTTATGTGCCTCAAACAAGCAACTCTTCATTAATGTTGATCTATTCTAATAGGTGTTACAGAAAGGTGCCAAAAGTTTGACATATATTTAGGGAACTAGCTCCTTGGAAAAAGATCTACACCTGTATACACAATCAGGTTAAGCTCTCTCCGGCAGTCTGGTCTAAGTATCATAAATATCCCATACATGACCCAATCCTAGAAATTCTGATTTAGTCATTCTGAGGTGGACCTCAAGAATCTGTACATTTTATAAGCACCTGCAATGGTGTTCAATTATCCCTCTAATTTCAATTCATCCTCCGAAGGGAGACTTAAAAATTTCTTGCCGACTCATTAGAGCTCATTCCCCAACCCTCTCAAAAGTACACCAATTACTTATGTCATTTAGAAGAATGAAGGCAATATTGTGGTGGGAAAATGATGAGATACGAGGATTTATAGATTGGACTAGATGGGTATTTTCTTGAGCTCATTAGAACTTACTAAAATCAGAGTGCCTGGGTGGTTCAGTGGTTAAGTGGGTGCCTTTGGCTCAGGTCATAATCTTGGGTCCTGAGATTGAGCCCCACATTGGGCTCCCTGCTCAGTGGGGAGTCTGATCCTTCCTCTCCCTCTGTCCCTCCCCCTTACTCATTCTCTCTCTCTCAAATAAGTAAACCCTTTCCAAAAAAAAAAGAAATTACTAAAATCCTTTCTTAAGAGGGGATAATGTTCTTGAATATTCCACTTTTGATCTCATGTATTGTATATGATCTTATCAATTTTGGTACTAGCTGGTTTCACTTGCAATACTGGTCTTTTTATGCAGGAATAAAGTAGTGAATTCTCTTCTGCTGGGTTTACAATAAGAACAAGCAGGTAGAAAAATCGGAAAGATAAAAGAACCCTGAGATCAGAATTTGAATCTTAATTCCACATGCAGTAGCTGAGGAAAAAGGGAGCAGGTTCTAAACATCCATGACTTTTACATTTGTAAAATATCAATAATAGTGCTTTAACGACTTTATCAGGTTGTGATGAGGTTCAAAATAGAGCACATAATAAAAATGCTTTCTGAACTGTGAAATGTTTTGAAAATCACAATAACGTTTTTTCTTTCTTTTTTAAAATTAGTTTCAGAGGTAGAATTTAGTGATTCATCAGTTGCATATAATACCCAGTGCTCATTCCATCAAGTATATTCCTTAATGCCCATCACCCAATTATCCCTTCTTCCGACCCACCTTCCCTCCCCCAACCCTCAGTTTGTTCCCCAGAGTTCAGTGTCTATTATGGTTTGCCTCCCTCTCAGTTTCCATCTTATTTTATTTTTCCTTCCCTTCCCCTATGTTCATCTCTTTTGTTTCTTAGATTTCACATATGAGTTTATTTTTCTAATGATCCATTTTCACCTCTAAGTCACCATCCAAATACCACTGGCTATAAACTGTGCACATGAATTAAAGGCTGAGAATCTGTCAGATGCTCACCAATGATCAGTTTAATCAGCGCTGAACACACCCTCTCTGTTCTCAGTGCAATACTAACTCTGATGCAGCCATTAGTGATATGTTCCTTGTGGTCCAGGGGATTACAATAGAATTAGAGAATATTAGAATTCAAAGACACTTTACGGTTGTGTTTCTTGATCATAAGACTCACGTGGGGTACTTGTTAAAAACTCCAATTTCCTGTCCCCCCATCAGATCTACTGACTCAATATCTCCAAGGGTCCTGAGAATCTGTATTCTATATAAGAAATGCAACGAGGGCGCCTGGGTGGCTCAGTCGTTAAGCATCTGCCTTCGGCTCAGGTCATGATCCCAGGGTCCTGGGATCGAGTCCCACATCGGGCTCCCTGTTCGGCGGGAAGCCTGCTTCTCCCTCTCCCACTCCCCCTGCTTGTGTTCCTGCTCTCGCTATCTCTCTCTCTGTCAAATAAATAAATAAAATCTTAAAAAAAAAAAAAAAAAGAAATGCAACGATACTGTTATGATCAGAAGAAACCTGGGAAACTGTTCCTAAGCAAACTTTTTTCCAAACTCCTACATGATGAAAGTATCGCTCAGACAATACCCTTTACCACTGGTTAAGTTCACATTTTCAAAGGGTAATATATTCCGTTATTGGTATTTCAATCAATAAAGAATTGGGAAGACAAGATCGCATACAAGAAATAGCAGCAAGCCACTATACTTGGTGAGTTTGGTAATGATACACACGGACACTGTGCTGGACACCTTTGCTCAAAGTAACGTTGACAAAGATATACTTAAAATGTTAAAGTATCTAATTTCAGGTTACTATTTGGTCTGTATAGCGTGACACATGAATGTGCTTCCGTAATAATAAATACCAAGAAATAGGAAGATTTTTACTTTCTTCTTTGATGACACCATCAATTAACCTATGTGTGGCATTTCTAAAGCACATGCCATGGTCAGGCCAGACACTGTAGACAGGAATAGGAACAATTATAGGTTGCCTTCCTTCATTCACATGTGTCCTTGAGCTTCCTCAGAGCAGGTGCCATGGCTCCTTTTCCTTTGTGCCCCCTTTGCTCTGGCACAGAGAAGGAGATGCCCTTCCTTCCCCACATCTAGAGTGTAGAAGACTATGAGTCATTTTAAAAGGATATGAGAGGGCTGAAAGTCAACACGTTGCTTTAGGTGGCCCCGCTTCTCCCTTCTTTCCCACTCAGCACCGGCTGGGCTGAGGAGATGTAAGGGCCTACTCCCTTACGGTGACCCTACCATCCTCTCATCTTTCCTTCACCACGTGACTGCTAAGTCTCGGTATATGGCCTGCCTGAATCTCACTCAGGAAGCAGCCTTAGCGAGCTATCTCATATCAGGGCACACTCTTTCTTTCTTTCTTTTAAGATTTATTTGTTTATGAGAGAGAGAGAGAGAACTAGGGGAGCAGAGGGAGAGAATCTTCAAGCAGACTCCCCGCTGAGCACAGAGCCCAAGCACCGGGCTGATCCCACAACCTAGGAATCCGATGCTCAACCAACTGAGCCATCCAGGCGCCCCAGGGCACCCAATTTCTTTATTTTCTTTATATCTCTCTTTGATTCTGGCTCATTTTGCCCTTTTGCCCATACATATCAGAAGTTACAAATTTGGAAGAACTAATGTCAAAGTATAGAATGAAGAGAGAAACCATGTGGCCCACTTTGGTTTGAGGGTTTGGCTTACTTGGTATAAAAAGAGTCTTCAGCACGGCTCACCCTCACTTACTGGAGTTCTACTTTAAGGCTTGTGTCCAGACCTCAGTTAAAATAAGGTATTCCTTTGTTTTGCTTTACACTTTTATGTCTTACTCAGGGATTACTTGAAGAGGAAGATAGTTGCCATGGCATGATTTCAGAATTCCTTGCTCTCCCGGAAAATTTCTGCTTAAGGGAGCCCAATCGAATCCATTAAAAAAATATAGTTCCTGAATATATGTAAACTGGTATGGTAACCCTGGGTCTGCCCTCAGATCCATCTTTGTCCTCCATTCTACACTGTCGTACAGTAGAGCTGACTGCAGCAGGATGCATTTCCCTCGCTCTACGTCAGATGCTCCCAACTGCGTTCGATTGTTGAATGTATAAATGAATGACAATGTAAACTAAGTCTGTCTGCATGCTTGTAAGCCAGGGTGATGGAGAGAATCAGGACTACCATAGCACACAACTCCAGGGGACAACATTCACTTTGAAGTATACCTGAATGGCACGTCACAAAACTGTACAGAATGTAGTTTATGTGGCCATTTTCAAGGCATGAGCCAGAAGGCTGTTAGCTCTAGCTGGCAGAGATAGCAATGAAAGGAATGAGAGTTTTAAGGATGATAATCTTACAGGCAGAGTGGAATAGTAGAAAAAACACTAGATTAAAATCACAAAACTGGAATTGTTAATACACAGATGATAGAGGGAAGTCATCACAGTGGGTAAAATCACTGAGTGAGAAAGTATGTATAAAAATTTAACAATGATAAGATTGAACTTGGAGCAAGGCTAATGGCCAGAATAAGCAGGAAAAAAAAAAAAATAAGTAAAAGCAATGCAGAAGTAAGAGAGATGAATCATCTGATGTAATCCTGTGAAAGCCAAGGGAGAAAAAAAAGACCAAATGTGTCTAATAGACAGAGATTGTGGGTCGTCAGGTGATGAAAAATGAATGCGGTGCCCAGACAGTAACTGTTCGAGACTGTGGGAACACCATATGCTTGGCTGTGGTTACAAATTGTTTTGCTCTATAAAGTATTATAATTGACATTAGGTTGCATGGGCTTGTGATTGAGAGCAATGACAATATTTGGATTTATCTAAAAGCAACAGTGCTTAAACTTTAGGATACATATGTATCACCTAGGGACTTGTTAGACATGCCGATCCCTAAGATCCAATCCACCTCACAAGATTCTGACTTTCATGAGCCTGCTAACTCAGTGCTGTTCCAAGTGTGCTTTGAGGATGACTGTGAGTTTGCAAACTATTTGTTTCCCTCCTGGAAGAAAGAAGTACAGATAATGAGAGTAAGGGACTAGAAACTTTCTCAACAATCTGACACTGATACAACATCTAAGCCCCATAATTAGTGGACCTGACTCATTGCACAGAACATAGAACAAAATTTCAGTCCTCCAGAGATTAAGAAAAAAAATAAAATAAAAAAGACCTTTCTCCCACATAGTTTAAGAAGCCCTGATCCAGGTAATTCTGATGTAGATAGTCCATAAACCAAATTTTGAAGAAATGGGCTACTAAGTTCCAAGAAAATCTTAATTTGATCACATTTGAAACATATTTTATGTGTATAACAAAGGAGTATTACTTATATATATTTATTTTTATATTAAAATGATATCTAAATGGACTCTTATATAATTTCAAATAAGTAGGTAAAATTGGGGTTCACGAACCCAGAGATTTTTATTACATTTTTATACTCAGATTTGACTTATTATTAAGAAGTAGCAGCTCATTTTGTTTTGCTTTGCTTTGTTGAAACTAGCCGTGAATGCCTGGGCATGTTACAAATATTTATGATTTACGAATAAGAGTGTGCAAATGGTAAAGTTCTTTCAAAATAAACACAATGATGGTGTTACACTAAAGTCTTTAAGTTTTTGTCAATGAACATTTTAATTGGAAAATAATTATATTAACAATTTTTCTTGCCCTTTTCTTTCTAAGAGCAAAGGGTAATGAAAACTGAGATACAGCAAAATTACTTCGGAAATTTAACTACCACCATTTGTCTCCGCTTTTCACAGGATTTAAATAAAATATCACAATAATGTCAGATCTGGTTGTTGTTATTGTAAAGACCAGGGAGAAAGGAACTATGCCCTAGCCTCATATGCTAAACATAACAGTTTAACTCTTTTTTTCTTTCCTGATCATTAAATCCTTGAGTATCTCATTTATAAACATGAAAAACTAGGCTACTGGCTTGCAGAACTGATGAGATATTAGTTAAGCACAGAGATTTCTCAGTGGTAGAAATCTGGCTCCTTTCCATAACCGGCTTCTACTTCTCACTTGTGTTCCCTGGTTTCAATTCCTTTGCATTTTTCAGGATTGTTTTTTTTTTTTTTTTTTTTCAGCCACCAATTGAATTGCTAAATTTCATTTGCTTAAGGAAGAGATTGCCTTAGGTTTGCAAAGAGGCACAAGTCACCCTACATGGACTATATGGATGGCTATTTTAAAAGAGCATTTACCAAAAAGAGCTCTTTTAAAAATAAATAAATTACTCCCTATCCCATTACAACAAATGTACACATACACACTTTTCCATGTCATAGGAAAATGATCAAATATCTGTTATTTCCTTACTTTATCTTCCTTGAAACACCACCTAGCCTCATATATTAATATTTTATTCCCAAATGTAACATGTCAAAGTGGAGAGCTGTGTTGACCAGCAAGAAGTCAGAAGGAAAGAAATGTCCCTGCTTCCAGGAAAACTATTGTTAGTACAGCAGCCAATAAATAAAAGGGAAAGGGAGGAGGGAGCCTTTTATGCTGAAAGAAATGCAGACGATGACAAAACTTATAAGGCTAAGAAAAAACAAATCATCTTTAGGAGAACTTTCACTAGAAATGGCTTTGCCTTTCAAGAGGAAAAATGCCCTGCTGAATCAGCAGTGTTTGGTGGTGGTGTGAGGAGGGGGGCGGTGGGAGGGGGAAATCTTATGTGGTTTTCAAAATACTAAACTCACTGGAAAAAAAAAAATTGTGTTGCATGTAAAATGAGAAGAGTTTAGGCTCAGCAAATTGCATATTGCAGATGAGGAAAATCCGGCACAGGGGTTGGAGAGAAAAGAAACAAAGTACATTTGGGCTGATAGCATCCTGATGTACAGGAGAAAAAGTTGGTAATGTGCCGATTTCATCCTGGCACTTTGTTTCATGAATGTGCTACAAGAAGGGGAAAAAAATGAATAAGCTCTAATTCTTGTTCAGTCATAGAGCTGTTCAGTCAAGCAAGATAGCAGATAATGAATATCTACAGTGAAAAATTCATTTGTGGATTCTCAAATTCTTCATTTTGTTTATGTTTCAGAAATGTATAGATATGTCAGGATGTCTTACTGGTTTTTCTTTTTTTCCTTTTCAATATTTTATCACAGTGAGAAGAAATGACTATAACTGAGAAATGCAAATTAATTTTTTCTTGAAATGCCAAATATACTATTGTCAGTCTACAACAAACATAAAAAAATAAGATTCTCTGAAGAACTGGATAACATAGTCAATAATATGCTTTTACTATGGAAAATAAAAAATCCCCGATCCTTCAGAAAAATATTCGGTCTGGATTTTTATGAGCTTTAAAACTATAGGCCATAAATTGTGATGTGTATGTTGTATTAGCTAGAACATGTTTTCTACACCTAGTGAATTTATTATGAAATATGTACATATCAATTATATAAAGATTTAATGAGCATTTATTATCACGACTGGTTGGTGTTTACTACAAACTCTTCTTTTTTTGTCTAAGGAATTATTATAGCACATGAAAAAGGGTTTAATTTTAGACATCTGATATTTGCAAATTTTGAGGATGTAAGACATTATAAATACATTTTTCTTAAATAGGCAGGGTGTTATCACAGGCCAACTTGATTTCATTCAAAACCTATCTAGGAACAGTTCATTGAGAGCCACTGCTAAACTGATGAAAATGAGCAAATCTCAGATACAAGAAAGAAATAGTTTACAGAGATAATCCAAGAAAAAGCTAAAGCTGTTGAAAGTTTAATGAAATCGCTACAGCTATCGTTCATTCACTCACTCACTCAATATTTTGCAAATACTTTGTAACAAATATTTTGTTAATACCACACAGTGATAATAAGTGCCATTTATAGAGTGCCAATTACATGTCAGGCATTGTACATGGGCAGTTTCAGAAAGCTCAAGAAACTAGCTAAAGATTTCCAAACTAATGAAGTACAAACCCGGTCCATGTAAATCCCAGTTCATCTGAAACTGAAGCCAATGTTCTTTCAACCACCCTAAGTTATGTCCTTCTACTATCTTCTGTAGCTTGCACTCTGGGGCTGGAGATGAGGACATAATGAAAATTAACATACATTGTGGGAAGTGCTCTTAAAGAAGATCAAGAAAGTCTGACTAAAAAGAGATTGAGCTGGATGTTGGAGCATAAGCTGGAGTTTCCTAGGTAAAGGAAAGGAAGAGAATTTCATCTGATGGGAAAAACAACAAAAAACAAACAAACAACAACAAAACCCTAGTGTATTCAAGGTCAGGGAAGCTATAGAACATATTGTATATTCAACAAACTTGTATTATGTATCTACTGTGAGGCAAAATCTACACTATTTATTGACATTAAATGGATAAACAAAATGTGGCCATAGACTCAAATATTTTATGATCTTATAGAGGGGTAAATCCTATAAACAACTAGGAACTCTGAAGAATCACAGCTGATAATATAGGATTGAATATAGGAGTCACAATAGAAGAATTAGTTTCAAATGAGAAGTTCTGCAAAGACTTCTAAGAGGTAACACTTGAATAGAGTCTCAAAAAAAATTAAAAGTTCTCTAGGGACTTTCTGCTTACAAGTAGGACATAGAAGACCTTAGCTCCCGTGGAAACACCAAAAAATATGGATGATATAAAAATCACACTTCTGTGGGCCTATCAAAAAACAGTGGAAACATGAAAGTCTTGATGAACTGATTTCCAGAGACAGGAGTCCTTCATAAGAGAAGAGTGAGCCCTGGAGGATTGGATGCGGGAAGAGCAGATGGCTTCTCAAGACCCAGAACTTAACTGGGTGGACACAAAGCCAACGGAGCTACTGGCAATGGTGCAGGCAGATGGGACATTTTGGAGTCTGAAAGGCTATCGATACAATAATTTGCTCAACACAACAAATCCTCTCTACCCCATCCTAAATTTACTGAGAAAAATGGAAGTGAAAGCAGGACTGATAAACTGAAAGAAAATATACCATCCCGTCTGCCCCATCTCCCACATTTTCCCTATGCCTGAAATTGAGGAATCCAAAAGGGAGTACATGAAATCCCACATCAAATCCTGGTAAGAACGAAGGGACTAGCCATTCCTTAGGAAACTGGAGGTTGAGGCTTGCACTAACCAGAAGTGAGCTGCATCTCAGTCCCAGTCAAATGAACTCTTGCTGAAATGTGAATAATGATCTCCTCACTATAGCCAACAGCTGAGAGAAGAAAGTTTCTGGAGGGGAAAAAAAACAGTATTATTTTTCAATTCTCACCTTTCTGAAAAGTAAAGCATAGAAAGAAAAGAAAAGACAAAAAATATACCAAACAGAAGCATTAGTTGACTTGTGGAACAATATCAAGTAGTCAAATATACATGTAATTGGAGTCCCAGAATGATAAGAAAGAGAGAATGGGGCAGGACAGAAAAACCTTACAAAATAATGACTGAAATGTTTCCTCATATGTTTAAAAATACATAAACTAAAAACCCTTGAAGTTCAGTGAATCTCAAATATAATAAATTCATAGAAAGTACACCTAGGCATATCACTGTCACACCATTGAAAGCCCAGTGTAAAGAGAAAAAATTGTAAAAGGAGCCGGAGTAAAATGTATAACACACACAGAGAACTAACAATCTCATTAAAAGGACTGCAAGGCTGACACAATGGATTGATATCTTTAAGGTACTAAAATAAAACAACCAGAATATAAAATCAGCTTAGAATCCTATAGCTAGCAAAAATAGCCTTCAAAAATGAAGGTAAATCACACACATTTTTAGATAAATAAATGCATAATAAATGAAAGCTGAGAGAATTTCTTGCCATCAGACCTGCACTGCAAGAAATGCTAAAAGAAGTCCTTCAGTCTGAAGAGAAATGATACCATTTGGAAATTCAGATCTGCAGAAAGAATTGAAGAATGTTGAAAATGGGAAATAAAGAGATAAATATGCCTCTAATTATTTTTCCTCCTCTGATTCTTTTTGAAAAACATCTGACTACTTAAAGCAAAAACAACATTTATATTATGGGATTTATAAAATGTAATGGTAATATACATAAGAATTGTAAGAATGACAAAATGGGGATAGATGGATTATAATTTGGTGAGCTTCCTACATTATACATGAAGTGAAATAACATTAATTTAAGGTAGAATATGATAGGTTTGGGGCACCTGGGTGGCTCAGTCAGTTAAGCGGCTGCCTTCAGCTCAGGTTATGATCCCAGGGTCCTGGGATCGAGCCCCACATCGGGCTCCTTGCTCAGCGGAGGGCCTGCTTCTCCCTTTCCCTCTGCCTGCCTCTCTGCCTACTTGTGCTATCTCTCTGTCAAATAAATAAATAAAATCTTAAAAAAAAAAAAGAATATGATGGGTTAAAGGTGTAAACCTAGAGCAACTGCTTAAAAATAAAAAATAAAATAAAAATCCAGCAGGTTAGATAAAATAGAACACAAAATATACTGGATTAATTTTTTTTAAAGATTTTATTATTTATTTATTTGAGAGAGAGAGAACATGAGTGGGGGAGGAGGGGCAGATGGAGAGGGAGAATCAGGCTCCCTGCTCAGGACCCTGGGATCATGACCTGAGCCAAAGGCAGATGCTTAACCCATCTGAGCTACTGGCAATGGTGGAGGCAGATGGGACATTTTGGAGTCTGAAAGGCTATCGATACAATAATTTGCTCAACACAACAAATCCTCTCTACCCCATCCTAAATTTACTGAGAAAAATGGAAGTGAAGGTTCCACCTAGGCACCCCCTAGATTAGTTTCTTTTTAAAGCAGGAAAGTAAGATCAAAGTAAAAACAGAAAGAACAAATGGAAAATAAAAGATGTTAAACATCAAGCAAACCATATCAATAATTTTGGCATGGAAAAAACATGCCAAAGAAAAAGTGATATTAAAAATGATTACTAATAATAATTAGTAATAGTTAAAACATAATTACTAATACTAATATATGATCTCTACAAGAATTGCATTTTAAATGCAACATGGATAGGTTGAAAGTAAAAGGATGGAAAAGACATACCACGCACAACCCAATAGGAAGAAAGTTGGTATGACTATATTTATATCCGATAATGTACACTCCAAAACAAAGGGAATTACCAGAGATAGAGATTTTCATAATGATAACTAGGTCAATTAACCAAAGTTACCTAATTTGTCTAAATGTGCTTGCTCCCAGGGGCGCCTGGGTGGCTTAGTTAATTAAGTGTCTGCCTTCGGCTCAGGTCATGATCCCAGGGTCCTGGGATGGAGCCCTGTATCGGGCTCCCTACTCAGTGGTGAGTCTGTTTCTTCCTCTCCCTCTGTCCTTCTGCCCGCTTGTGCTCTCTCTCTCAAATAAACAAAATCTTAAAAAAAATAAAATAAAATAAACGTGCATGCTCCTAATAGTGGAACTTAAAAGTAAGTAAAGCAAAACTTTACAGAAACAAACAAAATATAGACAAATTCACAGGAGACTTTAACATTTTTGCAAAAAGAAATGGATGAATTTATAATTATGGTAGGAAATTAAAACATCCTTCTGCCAATAAATAATAAAACAACTCTTTTTAATATGGAACTAATAAGATCAGATTTGCATTTTTCACTCTGGTGGAATTGTCAAAGAAGTTTTGAAGGGAGGAAGATAATATAGATAGAGACAGAGAGACTATTAATTAGTAATTCTTACAGTGATGAGTAAGAGATGATGATGGCCTGAATTAATGAGGAAAGAAGTGGGAGTAGAGAAAAGCTAATAAACTGGAGATATATTTAGTTTCTAAAATTCATAGAAACTGGTCACTTCTTGGATGCTTGGTACAAGTGAGGGGTGGCAATAGGAAGACTCCTAGAATCTTCAGGGATCCTTGCTGGGAGACTGGATGGATGCTTTTCATCAAAATAGTGTGAAGGAGGAGAATCACAACTGAGAGGAAAGGCAATGAGTTCGCTTTGGATACTTTTCTGATGTCTGTGAGACATTGTTGGAAGTGTCCAGTCAGCAACTGAATAGATGGGTCTGAGGACAGCAAAGAGGTCAGGTTAGAGACGATCACAGTGACTGGTGTCATTGGATGGTTGAAAGATCCCAAGAGACAAGTATAAGGCCATATACAGACCTTGAACTCTGTCTCAGAAAGGGTGGACGGAGGAAGAGGAAACTGCCATGGAAAAAAAGAAGGAAAGGATAGGATGATAATCAGAAAAAGCTGGTCAAGAAAACCAAGAAGAGAGATGAATTCAAGAAGAGGATAGCAGCCAGAGGAGGTAAATGCTACAAGAAAGTGAAGACTGAAGTACGTTCCTTGCATTCGGAGAATGGAAGATTTCTCCCCGCTCTAACAGAAGGACTTCCATGAAGAGAAGGGATGGAAACCTGACTGCACTCATTGGAAGACTGAATGAGAAATGCAGGTGGAGAAAAAGTTAAGATAGGTTATTCTTTCAGGGATCTTGACTTTTAAGCTGAATAGGAACTCCTGACTTGAAATCAATAACTGGTGTCACCAATAATTAAAAAGTCTACGATGAGCTGTAAGAAAGATGCAGGCGGCACTTTCTTCAATTTCAGTGACCAATAAACTCTTCCCAACTGGAGAGATTATCATAGCTTCTTTTGTTATGTTGATTTTCAACCTAAATGACATCTTCGGAGATAATTAACCCTTACTACTATGTTTTTGATCAACGGTGCTGTCTGTGTGAAGGGTCTAGAAAAGGCATACATTTACAAAGAAGAATGCAATAAACACTTGAAGGCAATTTGGGCAGAAGCTTACTTATATTTTTCACAAAAAGTAGAAAGGTTTAATACACCTTTCTTTGTAATTTATACAATGGAGATACTCTCCAGGGAACTCATGAGATTGAAAGAGTGTGTGGAAAAGAGGTAAATAATAGGGAAATCTAAATTACAGTCCCGTAAATAAAATGTTTCTCCTTAAGCTAACCCCGATTTGAGCACCATGCATACATCTCGGGAAATGTCTTACAATTCAGGCTGCATTAGTGAATTCTCTCAGTTCTGCACTGTGATCTCTAGAAATGAAGGTGAAGGGAGTGGGAAGGACTAAAAGGAGTGGCAATAAAGAGCCAAATCCCAACTTTATTCCTGAAAAGAAGGGGAAAATGGAAATTGTACAAAGTGGAAAAATCCTAATTTTGCGTGTAGAAATTGGCATTTAAAAAATAAGAATCTAATTCAAAAGATGTTTTCTCTTCTAGTAGCTTCTGAATGGCCTGACTGCCTACTGACCCAGGAACGGGGAGGACAGGCTGTTTTGGCAGAAGCTTGCCTCAGTCGGCCACCAGGAATGCTTTCCTGTCAGCCCTGTGTTGTGAGAAGGTAACAAAGTCAATGTTCACTTGGTCTGCTGGGTGGCGCCAGATCATCACATAACTACCAAATCCCAGCAACAACAAGCTTTTCAAAAATCTTAAATGACTACGTATAAATATATGCTAATGATCTTCATTATCTATTTTAAAGTTTTCTTACAAAATCCAAATAAGGATATCAAAAGGGGGGAAAAAAGGCATGAAATCTCTCAAGTGTGAATACATTAATTTAAAATGATTTTTTCTGATATTAATGCTAAAACAATTATCTATATATATAGAAATGCCCAATGGTAATGTCCATAGTTATATGACTTTTCCAGTCAGAGAGGCAAGTACAGGTATAATATGGTTTGCGAAAAGTGAATATGTGAGTATCATAATTACCGATGTGCTGGCAGACAGCTCTGGGAAGATCTTGACCTTTTTCTACTACCAGCTCCCCTACGTTCCAAGGGGATCCCTCATAGTGTTTCTAAGCTTATCTTAGGCAACCATAGTCTCATCTCCCCACTCAATTCACAATCAGGCCCAACTAGCCTGCAGAATCCTTATTAAAAATATTCCTGTTCTACATCCCATAACTTCAAGATTTTACTAAAGCAATAGCTACTTTATTGAGTGGACTATGCAGAACATGTTTGTTTTGAACGATTCTGTTGTAGAGACTGCTAGTTGTCTATCGAAATCCATACTCCTATTTTTCCATAGGATAGAATCCAAACTGGGTATGGGGACTACCCAGCTAAAACTACATTTTCTAGCCTCCTTTGCTGCTGTCTCTGGGATGTGACTTAATTATTACCAAGAAAATATGAGAGGAAGTGGTAAGTGCAATTTCTATTTCACTGGTTTAAAAGAAAATTGCTTGCCCCCAACATGTGCTCTTTTCCCTTGCCTTGAGCCAGACAGAATTTGGACATATCAGCAATGTAGCTTTGATCATGCAGATGAAGACATTTCCTAAGAATTGACAGATGTTGTAAAGCCACTATGTTTGGGACCTACTTTTTAGCCTTTACCTAACTAATACAGATATTAATAAACCAGTGAGTTTTATCCTCCATGTTTGCATTTTTTAACACAGGCAGCAAAGAGACCTAGTTACTCAATGACAAGGAGCACCTTTCCTACAAGAATTCTGCACACCTTGGCAAGTCGACCGTGTCTGCCACTTTTATAGCACTAATGACCTGGAAAGCAAAGACTATGTCTTTCTAGCTCTAGCATTTAGCAAGCGTTTTTAATACAATGGTAGGTGCAGAGCCGATGTTTAAAAATATCAGGAATAGGGAGGGTTTGCTGCGTCCAAAATCATGCCTCAGAGGCAGCCAGCTAACCCACTTACACACAGGATGAACCCTGCAAAGGTTAGGCTTTATGAGCACTTACATTGTCGCATAGCTGAATATAACATCAAGCTTGAAGACGGACCATATGGCTAATGCTCCCACATTTCGACCTGCCAGAAAACATGGCAGCTGATCGGAAGATCGGGGGCAAACGATATTGACATTAGAAACTGTACTGACAGCTGATTTGTACCCTCAGACTAGGTGTCATAAAATTCCATGAATAGTGAGATACCTAGAGGTTTAACAATAATAAAAAAAAAAAAAAAACTGCAGGATTAATTTATCAGATGAAGGATAATAAGAAATTTGCATTTTTATCATTCATGCTGCTACTTGAATTCTGTGAAAGAGCGGTCGTGTCTCTGCTGGTGTGTCATTGAAGGCTGTGTTTGCGTAAGTTAGGGCGCACCTGGGTACACACTGACCTCATCAAAGCATGATTCTCTAAAGGGCACTGCTTGAGAGCACTTCTCAGTCTGTTCTCTGCACAATAATCTTAACTTCAGTTGTATATTTGGCCTGCCAAGTCTAGGTGCCAATGTATAACAAGTGATGGAAAGTGATGTTTGTCCTGGACTTAATTATAACAGCAAAAGGAGTCATGGAAGAAAGTATTCAACCTATAGTTTTTTACCCTAATAAATGCCCAAGAAATACAAGTAATATCTTGATGGTAATTTTCAGTCCCTCTTCGCTAAGAAATCGAAGCCAGTGTAGATGGAGGAAATGTCTTATCAGGGCCCATGGTCGGTCTCAGATACAGGAATCCTAGAATAGATTGTGGTAGTCTGATGTTCTCTGAGTCTTAAAGTGAACCCTTTCTCCTCCATTCTCCTTTGTCAGGCATTTCTTTAGATTTACCTTCTCTAGCTTTTGAAGATTGCATATGAAGAGATGAAATGTAGCTCTGAGCTTGGGAGAGACATAAACAAGCTGCTCTGCCTAATCTGATTCCAGTTTAGGTAGCCAGAGGATTTTGCTTTTATCTCTTCCTGTCCAGCTCAGCCTATCAAACAAATATGTTAGAGTTAGGGCAAAAAGTCATATATTAATAAAGTGTTTGCATTTTTCTAGAAACTTCTAAGGATCTGGGCATGCTGATCTCTAACATTTGTTAGTCCCTGGGAAGAATACAAATGGAGGCCCACATACCACATGTCTAAGTATTTAAAAGTTATAAATCAAGCCAAGAATTTAAAGGAAATGTCTATTCTCCTATTTCGTTAAATAAACCCTCATAATAACCTGAAAGGCCAGGTTTGAATTTAAGATTCTTGAATTCATTGGGTTTCTGTAATAATACCTGGCAGCAAGAGAGCCAGTCCCTTGTGCCCAAAAGGAGGTAACCCATTCCTTTCTCTTCCACTCCTGCTTCTATCCCACTCTAGGAGGGGCCTGGTTGCATGCCCATCCCAACCTGTTAAGTCCAAGCTCCATCTATGTCCCTGCAAACACCAGACCTTTGGTCCTTTCTTGAGTCCTGGTGTGGGCCCTTCAGCTGCGCAATATTTCCTAGAGAGAACACACCCTAGGAACGCCTCACACAAATGTTGGACATAGGCTTGGGCTCTTTGGGAAGTGAATTCTGGGATTTCAGGTATCCAAAGCTTGGTCTAGAAGAGAGTCCCAAGCTTTGGATGGACAAGCTTTGGATGGACACACCCCTTGGTTTTGCAGACTTTTGGCCCTTTGGAGAGAAAGTATGGTCAGAGGAAGTTTATAACAGGGGACCCAAACCCTCTTGTCTGGTTCTAGTGGTGACATTGAATCTAGGGCAGCAGTAGGTAGCTAGGAGAAGATTTGGGAGTTGGGTTTTAATCCTGTTTCCTAATACTGCCACCCAATTTCAACATTTGGGAAAGTATTCTTTTGAGGACATCAGTTGTTAGCTATGTTAGATGATGGCAGGAAGTTTGATAACATCAAATCAGGTCCCTAGGATCTGCTAAAGACTAGAAGAAATGATTTCTGGGTACAACCATGATAAGCATTGAGAATGGGGATTTCAAATGAATTGTTTATAAAAAGAACTATAACTGCAGCACATGTCATATTGCCCTAGTTACTAAATTAGCCTAATTAAGATCTAACTTTCTAGTCTCAAGAGTGGACCTATAGAAGTTATTTTTTTCCCCTTTAATTAAGTGGGTACTTTCATAGAGACACATGTAAGACAGTACTTTCAAGACACAGTTGAGCTTGAATTCTAGCTCCAATGACTCCCATTAACTAGAGAAATAAAATACATGGTACATGGCCAAAGGGTTAGGTGTTACATTTTCTCAGCATCTTCTAGGTAAGATTCAAAGGGAGTGGGTCTCAGTACTAAGAAAACAGTTCTATTTTTTGGCTGTTCCAGGAGCAGTACATCACTGCATGTCAGACCAGATGGTGAGTGTCCTACTGACTCAGGCTGTAGGGGAGGGGTGGCATTTAGGCTTTCCATTTTATGCATGTGATTGGGTGCCATTCTAACATTACCAACAGTGATGGGGCATTCCGACAAAGAGCATTCTGGACAGAATGCTACTCTAAAAATTGATTGTGGTGCTAAAAGTCAACTCTATGCTTCCATTGCAGATTTGCATATATCCATAGTTATTTTCTCCCATTTATATATAGGTTTTGATTAATTTAGGTTAGAGTCTTGTGCCCAAAGAAAGAAATTTCATTACAGTGTAGCTGTTGCTTAGGGAGCCTCAAGTGTCATAAGGAGAACAGTCCAGGAGATTTCTACCAAAGCAGTCACTTACAAGGATCTGTAAAAAAAAAAAGAAAGTTTTTACACCAATTACTAAAACTGTGATGATTATGTACTGAATCATGAGGCACTGTGATTACCCGAGTGATTGGCTGGGACACTGGGTAGGGTAACTAAGTTACCTAGAGATAAATAGAAGTATGTTAGATATATTTACATATCACATTTCCAGTGAAAGGCAGTGTTTGTCCAGTTTACAAGGCACTTTTCTGAGAGCTAACATAATTGGGCCAATCAGATTATTCTAAGCATTTGGAATTGGGATAAAATGATGGTGGCTTGGCTTGTAAACATGGGAACTTATGTGAGTCCTATTTAACCACATGCATGAAACAGCAAAACCACCGATCTACAGGGACAAATGAGTTCATCAGGATCCCAGAGAGAAGCAAAGATGAGAAACCATAGTGTTTTAAAAGGAAGGAAAATAATTTAATAATGTCCTGAAGACTTGATGTTGGTCACTTCTAGGTTCTGGTCTCTCCTAAAAACTGGTCGCAGTTTTTCCCTTGCTAACCAAAATATCCCTGTATCCTCAAATAAATCCTCTTTCCTGTTTCAGCATAGTGGGTTTCTATAGCCAAAGAGCCTTGACTAAACATTACTTGAATTTCTCATTTACCCTGCAAAGATCTCTGCAAACTGGGAAAATAGAAATGAGTTTTGCTTTTCTATTAATGCATGTTCTCTTCAAAACCATTTTCTATTTTCTATTCTCTCAGGAGGGGGATATACACCCCCCCATACACATACCCACATAAACACACACAGACACACACACACACACACTATCCACACACATGTATGTATTTTTTTTAAATTTGCCTTGATTCTCTGTGGCTATATTCTATGGCTATATTCTGCTCTATAGTCCATATGTCCTGTTGTCATGTAAAGGATTTTATAGCTATCCTGTTTCCTTTTTTGATGTGAGAAAGATATTGGGGAGGTGCTGTTGCACTTGCAATAGTTCTCCACATTGCGCACATATCTCTGACTGTGATGTGTCTATTTCACAGTGTCATATCCTCCTGCTTTCCCAGGCTCATGCTGCCACATCTCCCTCCCACTCATCATCTAGGGTTTTGTTTTGTTTTCGCTTTCGTTTTTGGTAATGTTTAACTGTCTTATGCCATTATGGTCTATATGAATATATACTAAGGGTTCTCAAACTTTTTGGTCTGAAGCAATCTTTCCACACTTAATCATTTAGCAGAACAAAGAGCTAGATATTTGCCATATTAGGAAATAAAACCGAGCAATTAGAAATATTTATATTAATTCACTTTAAAATGGCAATAATACAATTATTACATGTTCACATAATGTATTTTTATTTTAAAAACTATGTTTTCCAATTTGAAAAATAAATTGCAGACAAGAGTAGTATCTCTTTATATTTTTCATATTAATTTTATGCCTTGATTAATAGAAGATGAAAGAATCTTCTGTCTCTGCATTTGGTCTGTTGCAATGCCATACATGTTACAGCCTTGGGAAGCTCCACTGTACACTAATGAGAGACTTAGCGTGAAACGGGCAAATAACTTCATGATATTACTATGAAAATAGTTTGACTTCATAGAGTCTCAGCCACTTGATGAAGTACTGCCATGCGCTATATAATTCCAACATTAACCTAACAATCAAGAAGTAAAAAAATAAATATTTTAACAAAAACAAGATCTCTTTCTGTTGTGGTGTTTAACTGAACCAACCAAAATTATATATTTAGGGCATCCTACACCAATAACTTCTGAAGGGGAAATCACATTCCTATTTTAACTTTGCTGACACATAAAATACTTCGGGGAAATTTAAATTGAATCTGAAAAAGTTTAAATATCAATCCCTATGGTGGATGGCTTTGTTAACTTTTCATTGTCACGTGGGTAGAATGAATAAATTAGTAGCTGAATTTACTTAAATGTCTTAGATAACTAGCATTATTTTTTCTTTTGAATGCCTACATATAGAAATGGACTATTTTAGCATTTTTCAATTTTTTTTTTTAAAAGATTTTATTTATTTGACAGAGAGAGACACAGCGAGAGAGGGAACACAAGCAGGGGGAGTGGGAGAGGGAGAAGCAGGCTTCCCGCCGAGCAGGGAGCCCGATGCGGGGCTCGATCCCAGGACCCTAGGATCATGACCTGAGCTGAAGGCAGATGCTTAACGACTGAGCCACCCAGGCGCCCCTAGCATTTTTCAGTTTTGATATAGTTTTATCCTAACCTACTGGCATAATAAACATATAAATAAATACACTAGCCAAATTGAAATCCCAGAATTCTACAAATCTCTAAAAGAAAGAGAATGGGGCGCCTGGGTGGCTCAGTTGGTTAAGCGACTGCCTTCGGCTCAGGTCATGATCCTGGAGTCCCGGGATCGAGTCCCACATCAGACTCCCTGCTCAGCAGGGAGTCTGCTTCTCCCCCTGATCCTCCCCCCTCTCATGCTCTCTCTCTCTGTCTCATTCTCTCTCTCTCAAATAAATAAATAAAATCTTTTAAAAAATAAATAAATAAATAAATAAATAAATAAATAAAAGGAAGAGAATGTATGATGAGAATGTATGCTGTGATTTGGTATATCTGAGAAAGCTCAAACACCCCAACTTTTAAATTCTTTCTTCAATAATCTCTAGGTAATTTGATCAAATAAAATGTTCTCTCTTACAATCTTTTGAAAATGCACCAGAGCAGAACTCAATCATATTCTGCCTATTCTTAAATGATTATTTCTATGCCACATTCAATATTTACAAAGATATCTAAAGTTTTCTCCTTGTTCTCTTCTCTAGGATGCACATGTATAACCCTTCAAGGTAATATAAAGGAAATTAAATTAAGAAGGAGGCTGCCTGGATTGCAGCAAATCATTGCAAAAGGCCATAGGGCAAGGTATCTACACTTCCACTATTGAATTCTAGGTTTTTGCTTCTTTCTTCCAAGAAGTGATGGCAAGGTAGAGAAAAGGTGAGAAAACGATATAAAACTAAATAAGTAACTATTTATACTGACTTCAACAATCATCAGAAAAAGCAATTGGTCAGCAATTTCCAGAAGTTCTTTCAAGACTGAACCCTTTTATATACAAATCATATTCTCCACTTCCATGTTACCATTTTTTGTATATAGCTGAATTTTCTGTCTTTAACTTCAAAAAGATCAATCTGACGTGCAAGTAATTTTATGGCTGCTAAAAAACTCAACTCTATTTTTTTAAAAAAGGAAAACAGATTTTTTTATAAAGATTTATTTATTTATTTTAGATAGAGACAGAGAGAGAGAATGAGCAGGGGAGGGGCAGAGGGAGAGGGAGGCAACAAGACTCCCAGCTGAGTGGGGAGCCCCACCCAAGGCTCAATCCTGGGACCGCTAGATCATGACCTGAGCTGAAACCAAGAGTCAGAAGCTTAACTGCCTGAGCCACCCAGGCACATCTCAACTCTCTTTAAAGGCAGACGACAAAATCCAGAATCACAGCAACATACTAACAACAATAACAATGCCCAGCACCCAATCACAATGCTACACATTTTAAAAAGCAGAAAATGTGATCCATAAATAAAAGGAAAATCAATCAACTGAAAAACAGACTCCAAAATAACAGTGATTATAGATTTAGCTGACAAGGACTTAAAGTGGCTATTATAAATATATTCAAGAATTTAAACTAATATATTAATAATTAAACCTAAATAAAATTTGGAGAAAAATGGAAGACTTTTTAAAAATGAAGCTTCTAGTGCTAAAAAATATAATAACTAAAATGAAAATTTTACTGGATAGAATGCAATGAATTAGACCCTGCAGAAGAAACGATTAAAGAACTCAAAGACATTACAATGGAAACAATGCAAACCAATGCATACAGAAAAAGATGAACAATGCTGCGGTGTCCTGTGGAATGATGTGATGCAGTCTACCATACCCTTAATTCAAGTCCAGAGGAAGTGGGGAGAGGAAAGAAAAATGTTCTGAAGAATAATGGCCTAAAATGTCCAAATCCGATATTAACTCTTAGCCCATTGGTCCAATAAGGACAACAACCCCCAGCAGGATAAACACAGTGAAAATAACATCACAGCACATTATAATAAAATTGCTGAAAAGCAGGTAGAGAACAGGGTCACATTACCTAGAGAAGACACCTTGATTGTGGATTTCCCAGCCTCCAGAACTGCGAGAATTAAATGTATTTTACTCACCCAACCTCTGACGTGGTGTTGTAGCAGCCCGAGCTAAGACACAACACTATAGGCATAGAGCCATGGAACCCTCATTTCAGCCATGGATTGACAACCTCCAAACTTCTTTTACTGGACAGAGAAATACACCTTTGTCGTTTCTTAAGCCACTTTTTCTTCATCACTGTTATAGTTAAAACATGCCCTACTTTATTCAATTATCTACAACTTTGGGACCTCATATAGACTGATAAGGCAAACATATACCTGAATTGGCGGTTCTAACAAAGTTCTTTATTTATTTCAGTTCGATGACTCCTCATTGAGTAACTGCCAGGATGCAGCAATAACTTTATTATGGTGCAATTAAAAATACACAACTCTTCCTGAGCCCACTGTTACATGAGCAGCTCAAACAAAGAATTATTATGATATAGGGGGAGAGTGTTGGTGGAAGGAAGTAGCAATTGAGAGAAACTTGGATGACATTTTTAGAAAAGGAAATATTTGAACTAGGTCTTGAAGCAAAATTAGAGCTTTGACAGACATTTTGCAGGAGGGGAGAAAAGAACATTTCCAGGCAGAGGAAGCAGATTTAACAGTCACTCACCCAAAGTGAGAGATTAGAGATGTGCCATATAACCAAGCACCAATGAGTAAAGATTAATCTAGAAATGTGGGGTTAAATTATGGAAGACCCTGAATACTGGCTGCAGAGTCTTACTTTTATTCTTCAGGCAATAAGGAGACATCATCTTTATAATTCACTTACCTTTTTTATTTGGATTTTTAAAATTTATTTATTTATTTGAGAGAGAGAGAGGGAGGGAACGCAAAAGGAGAGGGAGAGAGAGAATCTCAAGCAGACTCCCTGCTAAGGGTGGAGCCCAACAGGGAGCTTGATCCCAGGACCCTGAGATCTTGACCTGAGCCGAAATCAAGAGTCGGCTGCTTAACTGACTGAGCCACTCAGGTGGCTTTTTTAAAGCCATGCTTTATTTGGATTTTTAATGTAATCTTTTCTCATTGGCTTCTTTCCTCATTGAATCTTGTATTTTGGTAGCTTCTTTACTATTTTATTGATTATCAAGTCATTCTGAGCATTAGCAAAGGAACCTTCACAGAACAGAAGCAGTATGCCTTATTTCAGGGGTTTTCAGAGTATGGTTCCCTGACTGATATCATCATCATCACCTGCAAACTAAACTTGTTAGTATGCAAATACTCAGGACCCAACCAAGATCTACCAAATCAGAAACTTTGGAGGTGGAACCCAGCAATCTGTTTTAACAAGCTCTCCAAGTGATTCTGATGGACGTCAAAGATGAGAACTACTGGCTTAGTGATTAAGAGGTGAGGTTGGAGTCAGAGAATCAGAGTTCAAATACCAGCTCTACCATTTATACTCCATGGGTGCCTTTGAGCAAAGTTCCTTCACCTTCTGGTTCCAAATTTCTCATTTCATAAAGCGTGTGACAGAGATAGGGGGATTATATAAGATACTGTTTACGCACTACTCAGTGATAGTAAGATCTCTATAAATACAAATTGTTAATTACAAAATAGGAACTTAATTGCCCCCAATTTTTCTCTGTTTACTTTCATGGATACAAGAATATGAATAATGCGATACAAGCTATGACAAACCAAATAATTCATATGCATACATAATCCAAAAGAAAAATCTGTTGAGAAAAAAATGCCTGTTGAGAACTGCACAGACCAGTTTTTCTTCTGTCATTTTCTGTGAAGCAGTGAGCACACGCTTTTAAATATCATTAGCAATCCTATGCCCTCATCCCTTACAAGTAGGTATAATTTTTATATCAGTCAGTAGTCTGTTTAGGACAAATCTTTAAAGATGATACCCTCAACCTTTACTCCTCCACCTCCCCCCCCCCCCCCCGCCCCACACACAGAGTAACTAGAAGTTAAAGGCTGCTTTTTTTTATTATGGAAAGAAAGATTCTCAATCAAGACAGCTGTCTGGCAGCCAACAAAGCACTCCATTAGTGGGCTTTCTGAATTTTACATCCTTTACTCTCTTTTGGTGAAGATAGATTTTTCCCATGAAGCTGAGCAATTTGCATGGTAAAATGCACTGGAACATCAATCCTGAAGTTCTCTCACAGAATTAGGAAAACTGAAATAGCATTCCAGGACTTTGCCTTACCAGGCGTCAGGCACCAGGATGAGAAAACATACACCACAGGTTAATACATGGAAAACACGCATTAAGAACATAGTTTTATTATTTTGCTGAGCACTCGCTCCCTAGTTCCTATGACCTAACACGATATGGTGTATCTCTTGCTCCTAGTAGAGTCCATCATGGGAATCCCTGGTCAGTATTGGCAGCAGAGGATAAGATGGACGTGATCCACACAATCATTTGGAAACCCAGGCTGATGGAGCCTCTGCCATCTTCCAGACGCCTTATAAGGTTTCCGTGGTCACCCTTAATGTTGATGTACAGCAACAGAGTGAACAAAAGAGAAAGAAAAGTAGACAAACGTGCTTCATAACCACTGCAGCCAGAAGTAACATGTGGCATTTCTGCTCATATTCTACGTGGTGAGAACAGGCCAAGCCGTCTACCAAGTTCATGAGAGATGTGGACGTGGTCTCTGGCTGGGTGTGGGGTCAGTACGCACATGGTCTACTTTTGAAGTTATCACAGGCAACGATTGTACCAACTATTTCCACAGCTTAACAAACTCTCCTGTCTTCCAGCCTGCTATGTCTGTGTTGCTGTTGCTACTGCTCCCAGCTTCAAATTACGCCACATATTTTGGGTTTTGCTATAGAAGCACCCCATTAAAAATATCAAGTTAACCTACTATTGTCACTAATGCCCCCTTAAATTTCTTTGAAACTGTAACTCTTGCTTATGTCACAGTGCAACGCCAGTGGGTGTTTCTGGTGGCTTTGGCAGCAGAGAGGATCTGCGACACACAGGGACAGAGGCACCCAGGCTAATGGGGGCTCTGTCACCTTCTAAAGAGAGCTTCCAAGGTCAGTGCTTGACCTCTTCAGCATTGATGGCTGTGTGGTATGGAAGAGAGAGCAGTTCAAAAGGGACACTTGTTTCTTCATCATGTGGGCTCACAAGTGACACACTCACCTCCACTCCAACTCCATGGATGAGAACTAATTGCCAGGTTCCACTCAGATAAATACAATGACGGATGAAATGACATCCCCAGCCAGGCCACCACTGCCCAGCAGCAGCTCTATCCTGAGGAAGCCATCGTCAAAAATCTTCACGACATAGAGGTGTCTGCCACAAGAGTAAAATTGTTTTATATATACATATATATATTCTGTTTTTAAAAATTGAATCTCAGGGGCACCTGGGTGGCTCAGTCAGTTAAGCATCTGCCTTCGTCTCAGGTCATGATTCCAGGGTCCTGGGATCGAGCCCCACGTCAGGCTCCTTGCTCAGTGGGGAGCCTTCTTCTCCCTCTCCCTCTGCCTGCCGTTCTTCTCTCTCTCTCTCTGTCAAATAAATAAAATCTTTAAAAAAATAAAATAGAATAAAAATTGAATCTCAAACCTATAAAAAGACAACTGTAAATACATTAAGGATAATGTAATAGACCAAGATCCAAGTGAGAGGCACATCCTAGAATTTTTGTTGGTTTTATGAAAACATACTGTTTATGGATAATGGTGACTCAAAAGACATTATTCCAGAAATGTGTCTTTGATGAGAAGTCCAAGATTTACAAACATAGGACTTTGGAATGGAGACTTAAAATAAGATTTGTTCAACCCTTCAGTGTACTGGTAAGGGCACTGAAGCCCCAGAGAATTGAGATGACAAGCCAAAAATATAATTTTAGACCGTGAAAAATGTCTCATCTTTCACTTCCTTTATACCATCAGGGTGGTCATTCGAGGCATCAAAAAGAGATAGAAAAAAAAAACCCAAAACAAAACAGATTTTGGCCTTTAGAACTTCAGACTTTATTTAGAGTTGATCACACAAGGAGCCAGGAAGAAAAAAAAAAAAAAAAACACAAGAGAAATACAGGGGAAAAACAGATTACAGTACACTAACTTTTCCACCCTATGCAGAGTCAGTCTCAGGATCCACACAGCTCAGGGGACAGCCCCTCACTGGGTGTGTCTCAATGGTTCGAGGCCCTCCTGTGAGAAAATTTCTTACTTCCAGAAGTCCAAACCACTGACTTCTAATGAAATCTGCCTGATTTTTCTCTGTGTCTTTCAAGATTTCCAAATCATTATTACCCAATTCAGGAAATTCTATAAATCTCACCCCAAAAAAGAAATCTTAGGTCTTTGACCCCCTAGGTCCCACTGCCTGATGTACCAGACTCTCTGCTCTAAAGTATGCCATGAATTATAATTGTGTGAAGTCAATAAACCTAACTCCAAAGTTTCCAAAAAATACTACTACTTTAATGGCCATTTCATCTCAAGGAAGAAAAAAAATGTATATGTGATATGTGTATGATGGGTTAGATTTTTTCAAAGGATATTTATGTGACAATATTTTTATCCCACATAGATTATGTACTGTTGTGATCTTAAAGATTTCATATAGCTTAGCAAAGAAAATTATTTCATATTTATTTTATTTCATATCTTATTTTATATATGTTATAAATATATTCCAGAAATTTTTAACCTTTGTGATATGGAGCTCTAATAACTACTGAGTTAATTTCACTGAAGGTGAAGATTAAAGGTTTTAATCTTGAAAGTGCTTTGGCAGCTATGTTTCTTGAACAGGGGGAGGGGGATTTTCAGCTTGAACCCATATCAGAAAGCTACACTTTCTTCTTTTTTTTTAAAGATTTTATTTATTTATTTGAGAGACAGAAAGAGCATGAGCAGAGAGGGAGGGTTAGAGGGGGAGGGAGAAGCAGATCCCTGCTGAGCAGGGACCCTGACACTGGGCTCCTAGGGCTCCAGGATCATGACCAGAGCCACAGCGGACGCTAAACTGACTGAGCCACCGGGGTGCCCCTGCCCTCTCTTCTATGAGGAGCTTAAACACTCTCCTTCTGCAAGGCAAGTAACACCTACCAGGTGCAGAGCATGAAATCGGAGAAGAAAAACCCTGACAGTGCGAAGTCAGGCTCCATCGCAGGGAACCTGAAGCAGATGTTTAGCAGATCTTAGTGAAGAAAAGCAAATATATGAGGAACATATTATGAAAAAAACTACTTAAAGTGAAACTTGGGCAGTCTCCTTATTACACTGTCTCATTTATAAAACCCTTCTTGGGACGCCTGGGTAGCTCAAGCGGTTAAGCGTCTGCCTTCGGCTCAGGTCATGATCCCAGGGTCCTGGGATCGAGTCCCAAGTCAGACTCCTTGCTCAGTGAGGAGTTTGCTTCTCCCTCTGCCTCTCCCCCTGCGTGGGCTCTCTCTGTCTCTCTCTCTCTCTCGAATGAATAAATAAAAAATCTTAAAAAAAATATAAAACCCTTCTTAATTCCTTATCCTGTTTTATTTGTTCACTGGTTATGGTTCTTCTGCCACCAATAAAATGACAGCTCCATGAAGGCAGAGACCCTGTCATATTTGTTCACTGCTATATCCCTGGTCTCTACAGCAGTGCCTGGATCATGGTGGAAGCTCAATATTTGTGGAAAGAATAAATAAATCTCCAGAGCAAACTCACATGTTACACATGGAAGAGGATCCTAAGACTCAAGCAATCCAAGGGAAACAGGAATTCGGAGAGGCCAGAATAAAACTACTATCCTCTTAACAGCCTATTATTCCTCTTCTTCCTGAATTGAGGAAGCATATTTTTAAACCCGTTCCATGAAGAGCAACAAACTTGTGGTATATCATTAACATATAGATTAGCATTTGCTGCGCTATAGCTAAGTAAGCTCAAGTTGACAGTCCAGAAAAATGAATATTGCTTTCAATTACATTATGGTTTTAAGCAATCATAATTAATTATAAAGTTGTTTTCATAATGTCTTGAGTATTGTTCTAGGTTTTTCTGTAGACAGAAATCTAGACTTTGGAGACTAGACAGCACAATGTTTCAGGGGAAGACCTTCACTACTTTAAATGATTTACACAGGGTGTGCCTGGGTGGCTCAGTCGGTTAAGCAGCCAACTCTTAATTTCAGCTCAGGTCATGATCTCAGGGTCCTAGGATCAAGCTTCACATCAGGCTCCGTGCTCAGTGGGAGTCTGCCTGAGGATTCTCTCTCTCCTTCTCCCTCTGCCCCTCCCCCTGCTCTCTCTGTCTTTCTCTCTCTCTCTCTCTAAAAATAAATAAATAAATCCTAAAAAAAAAAAAAGGATTTAAGTAGAAGGGATTATAATTCAGAGATTATGGTCACAGGCTTCTCACTCAGATAGTCTTGGCTTCAAACTTGGAAATACTGTGAACATCACCATATTTATTTGCTATGTGTCCTTAACTAGTTTATATGACATCTTTGAGCCTCTGTTTTTTCATCTGGAAGGTGGGTATTATTATCCCACAGAGTTTTTAGTATGTTTAACATAATGTAGATAAAGTGCTTACTTCAGTGCGTGACACATAATTAGAGCTCAACAATGGGTAGCCATTATCATGAAATTCTCTGCTAAGACTTGCCAGACAAACCAACCAAAGGATACTCTACATCATTAACATGAAAACGGAAAAAGTGTGAAACACGTTATATCAAGTCATTGGAATGTAGTATTCTTTTGAATATTTGGATCTGACATTTCCGAGTATTCAGAGAAAGGGTTCTGCATTTAATCTTTACAGATTACAATCTTGGCTCTAACACTTCCTTAGTTCAGTGTTATAAAATCTTGGAAGGTCAGCTTCCTAAATCACACTAATTGAGCTGTCACTTTCATGCATGGGAAAACTTTATAGAAGTTCTCATTATTTTACTTTCTTATACATGTTTAAAGCATAAATCAGAAAATAGATACGTCCCAAAAGGTATTAAAACAATGGCAAATATTAAATGTTAATATATGGAGTTAAGATTAGGTTAAGATTTTTCCCTTTGCTCATTTGTTTTGTTTCTTAAATTCCACATATGAGTGAAATCATATGGTATTTCTTTTTCTCTGACTCATTTCACTTGGCATGATACTCTAGCTCTATTCATGTCATAGCAAATGGCAAGATTTCATTCTCTTTATGGTTGAATAATATTTCACTGTGTATATATATATATGTATATATATATATATCGATCTATATATATATATATATCTCACATCTTCTTTATCCATTCATCAAAAAAGAGAGAGAGAGACAAACAAAGAAGCCGACTCCTAACTATAGAGAACGAGCTGATGGTTACCAGAGGGGAAGTGGGTGAGGGGATGAATGAAATAGGTGATGCGGATTAAGGAGGGCACTTATCATGATGAGCACCAGGTAATGTATGGAAGTGCTGAATCACTATATTGTACACCTGAAATGAATATAACACTGTATGTGAACTAATAGGAATTAAAATAAAAACAAAACAAAAGATTAAGTTAAGATTAGTAAAATACTCAAAGCTCATCTGCTGTCGTGGATACTAGATCTCTCTATCTTAAGTGGCCCCCAGAGAGACACATACCATGCCCACTCTGTCTCTTGACCTTACTTCTGCGTGGTCTGGATAATGCTGCTGTGCCTGGGGGTCAGATGGCCCAGTTTTTTAGGAATACAGAGACTTTGATATCTAAGATAGAAATTTGGTATCAAAATATCTTAGACAAGATTGTTCTAACATATTAATTGTAATATTTTATGTAAGTTCACTGCTTTTGATTCATATAGATTTTATAAAACTGATATAGAAACATTAATGAATAAACATTAGGACCAGAAACATTAATGAATAAATTCATTTATTAATAATTTCACTTATTCATTAATACAGGTCTATATCAGTACAGATTAATACAGGTACAGTTAAAACAGAAAAAGATACGTAGAAAATACTTGCACGATGATGCTATTTTGCCAATCAACTATTTTTCAGGAATCATCTTATATTCTGAGGCTGTTCTTTTCAATCACAGTGAATCTAAATCTCTTCCCTTCATCTTTTGGGTGTCAGGATTTGTCACCCTTCCCATAAACAAAATTGATTCTAGGAAAAGAAAAAAAACACAACTAGGAATTTCTGGAGAAAAAAGTTGACAATAATTAGTCTTTCTGAATATTTTAAGAGATCATTTAGTCTTTTTCTCTGTATAAGATAAATAGGTAACGTCTAACAGCAAAACCCTCTCCTTTGTCTAAAATACATAATTATATCATTATTCATCATTTTCTGGTAATTTATGAAGTAAATTAACACCAACAACAGCTTGTCATGGAAAATGCATTAGTCCTGTTTTTCATATAGGAAGGCAAAAATAAAGTGGCAGAGAGGTGTTCTTCTAAATATAGAGACTCTGGCAAACACAACATAATGAAATGGTGATGAACATGGTGGAGATAAAATTTAAGGCATTAGCAGTCATCGTTTTATGCCTGTAACGTAAGCCCTTAGGGTTAAGGTAGCAGCTTCTCAGATGTCCTCTTTCAGCTCTGAAGCAAAGCTTATGGCAAAAGACAATATTTTCTATTGCTAGTGCTTTCCAAATCCTCACTGAGGTGATATTGTATACAGCAGAAATGTAAACACCTGAATCCAGCCTTTCTGTGTTTGCGAGTAAAAAGGAACTAACAACTAGAGGACAAAACAGAAATAAAGGGTGTGTCAAAATCCATTCACCTTTCTTTTCAACTAGGGTGAGAGAAGTGGCTTGAATGGATCAATGCCAAGGGTTGCCTTGACTTTTACGTTCCTTACAGATATATGTATCTGAATGGAGTCCTTATGCAGTCACCAATCTACTCTCCATTAAATTGGATGGATTAGTGAACTCTCCCTGGACATAACAGCAATGGATAGAAAGGCAGGCTGAAACAGAAATCATTATTGTTTCCATTTTTCTCTACATTCCCCCTTCTCAAAGAGGTGTCCTCAATATTTAACCAATATATGTCTACAACAACTTTTACTTCCTAATATTAAAATACACTAGCATAACCAAAGCCAATAGCCTAGAAGAAAGATTTCTTAATGTATATCCTGCAGTCTGCTTCTTCTTTCAACCCAAAACCGTAAAGAGTTTTAAACACTATTTGTTTTATTGTGTGTGGAGTACTGTCAGTTTCAGAATCATGATTCATTTTCTGAGAAATTGCACATTTCATATAGCATCTTTCACAATTTTGTTTGGAAGTCTCCAACACTGGCCTACCCCCTCAGCCTGAAAGTAGAAAAAATGCTCTTCATTTCCTTGGAAGTTCAGCTTAGTAAGAGGTTTGGGTAAATATACTGAAATATAAAACTAACGTGGTAGAAAAATACAAATAATGTTTGGATTTTGCCCAAGAGGACTGTTTGACCGAAAGAAAATTTTAAATCTGATAAAAATTGATTATACTAAATCTAAAACCATTCACCCTCTTACTTCAGTAATCGTCAAATGAATATATTTTATGTAAAGCATTAAGCCACTTAGTAGTTTACTATGCTATGCTAAGGCACCATTTTTGTCAATTGCAATGATTTGCTCAGTTCATTTGTGAGAGAAAAATAAATAAACCACCGAATGTGTATCGTCTTAAGATAATGGCCCATTCTACATTTTATATGGCAACAACATACAGCCCCCGATAAATGAGTAGCCATTCGTTTTAAACAATACTTTAAGGGAGTAACCCTAGTTTAGAAAGTCTCATTACAATAAAGATCATGAGACAGTAGAAATTGTCATTAAGGTCTGATAGTTAAGCATTATCACATATAAATAAATAAATGGATTATTTGGGGATTAGAATTTTCACTGCTGTTTAACTGGTAGCAATTACATGGCCTTGATCATCAACTTTATAAACAGAGAATCCAACAACATTATTCTAAATGCCATTATTTCCTTGTGCATTGATGTCCAATGCAGCTTCATTTCTTTCAATTCTCCATACTCGATAATTACATACTAATTGTAAGAAATTAGAGTTATCCAAAGGTTAAGCATGCATAGATCAAATGACACACTCAGAATATCCTTTAACACTGACACATCCACCACTGGAATTGAAGTTGTGTTAATGCAATCTCAGCATATCTAAAACTATCTCATTGTTTCCAAGATGTAACTTTCAGAAGGGTCACTCAGCACTGGTTTCATGGAGCCTTAAAAGAGAGAGTGGTATATCCTTCAGGAGGCCAATAATATCAGTACCATTAGCTAATCTAACAGATTCAGATCTAAAATTAACTATGTCTCTTTTCCATGTAACCCAACTTATACAAACTTCTCCATTTTCCTTCCTTCCTTCATGTATTCAATCAGTCCCTCATTCATAATTATTGACTTATTCATAATGAACAGTACGTGCCAGGCATGGTTTTACAGGCTTCATATATTCTTTTAACTCTAAGAGATGAGTACTAATATTATGTTTAAATAGGAGGTGGAGAAAATAGGGCTTAGGAAATATCATTGACTTGTCTTACAACCATTAATTAACAGAGCTAGGACTTGAGCCAAGTCTAACACCCAAGTTCACACTGTCAGTCTCTAGGGATGCTGATATAGTGTGCAGAGCATGTGGCCAAATACTCCACATGTTGCCTTTGTGTCAAATGCAGTCCAATCCACACCTACCTCTACCTTTTGTAGCTAACTGCATCATCTTTCATCAACTGCCCACACTGGAGATTTGTAATTATATTTGACCTCTCTCTCCCACTCAGAGAATATAGCTAGTCACTTGTTCTTTTGGAATTTACTTCTGAAACCTTCACAATTGTGCAACTCCCCATTTCTATTCCTCTTGCAGCATCATGGAGAGTTGACTTCTGAGACAAACAAGTCCTATTTCCACTCTGCCACTCTCCAGCCATATGACTTTAGACAAATTATATAACTTCTCTCTGAGCTTCTCTGTTGTCATTGCTCAAATAGCTAACCTGTTGGAATGGTGTTACCTTTAGAGATAGGTCTTTAAAATTGCTAGCATATAATAATAGCTGTGTTGGTAGCTATTACTACCAATGCCCTATTTTAGGCCCCTGTCACCTCTTAAAATACAATGCCTGGAATAAAAAGAGGCATTCACTAAATAGCCCACTGAAAGAATAAATTGAAAAATGGAAACAGATTCAATACATTGAAAGGATAAATGATCTCAGATATGTAGATTACAAATAGCGACTAGAACTAGGTCTGTTTGACTCAAGCAGTTCCCCCAGAGAATACTAGAAAAGATACCTGTTGGGTTATTCTTCACAATAAACAGAAATGGATGATTTGCTATAAATTGGTTTTGAGCCAGACTCATGATCACAGGGATGTGCATACCTATGAAATAGAGACAATACTTATCTAGATGTGCACATTAAAGGATGAAAAAAGAAAATATATCCATAATACTTTTTGTAGACAGGAAAAGACATTTCATCTGATGAGTTAACATGTAGAAAAATAACCATTTTCAAAATACAGAGAAATCTGGAATAAATTTAAAATCAAAGAGCAAAAGAACAAATAGTGGATTATTCAAGGAATAATTCTAACTTCACATTTATGCTCAATGAAGAAGAAAGTCAGATACTAGATTCAATTTAGTGAAAGCAGTTGAAAAAGTTCTTTTAAACAGTAATTTTCTGCTTACTTTTTATTTACATTATATGATTTATTCTTCTAATGTTTCAACTTTTAATTCCTATCCAGATATGTTTGCATTTCATTTCTATTCTCCAGGCTTGTGGTAATCACATCCGAGTTCAAATTTATTTTTTTTTAACTTTTCCAGAATTATTCTGTGGGCTCAGAGCTTTTAGGATTTGTGCTGTGAATGATTATGGGATTTTTATTATGTGGTTAGAAGAAGAGATTTGTTGCCTTAATAATTATTTACTATAATAATTTATATCATGTGGCTCCATTGTAGAACTTGCCGACATTTAGAGTGGATAAACTTAAATGGCTGGGTTTTTTTTCTTTTTAAATTAAATATTTCTACACTCAATTCAGATGTTTCCTTTACCAATAATGCAATGATTTTGTACAAATTTTTTTCAGACTCGTGAAAATCATTTTTAAAAATGCAACAGGAATGATCAGAACTGAAAAATAATGGTAGAGAAGGAAAAATATCCTCTACACTCTTTGTAACTGGGGTATGCAAATTAAACTGACAAAAGCTAGATTAACAGAAGAAATGGTTTATTCTATAACCCCAAAGGAGCTTCACAGAAAAGAAGTAAATATCCCCCCAAAATGTTAGGCTTGAGAGCTTATCTACCTTTTTAACAAAGGGTAGTAAATTGTGGAGAAGTGACTAGACCGAAAAAGGGGCAATAAATTGTGGGAAGGTAAATATATGGGAAAAATTAATAGTATAAGAGGGTTATTTAGTAAGGTTTGTTATGTAGACTCACTTCAGTGCCAACTTGCATCTCTTGTGATAAAGGTTATTCTCCTTCTGATATGCAAGAGAGGAGGAGAGACACCTTCACAAGGGAAATTTATGCCCTGCTTATAGGCAGATCGGGGGAGAGTAGAGAGCTCTTTTTTTTTTCCTGTGCTCTTTCTCCATTTTCTTCAGCTCACAAGAACCCTTCAGACAAAGTGGCTTATTTGGGGGTGGCATATTCTGATCACCTTCAGAATCAAGCATAACCTTAGTAATATAAAATGCATGGCACTCTCCTACCTGCAATATCAGGGCTACGATGCCCAAATTACCAGTGAATAGAGACTTATATCTGAACTGATGAGAGAATACAAAAAAGTATAGTCAGTGTCATTCCCATTCTCACTTGGGTGAACACTTGAGATTTTTTTTTTTTTTTTGGTTCTTGAGCATCCACTGAGCAGATGCCTGAAAGTCAAAATACTCACACTGAGAACTCTTCTGATGTGTAACACATCAGGGTCACTGCTGATCCCTTAATGACTGTTAGCCCTTCTTAGAGAACTCTAGACTTAAATTAGAGGCAGTGGGTGATAGTCGAAAGAGCTCTGAACCTGAAGTCAGAGAACCTGATTAGAGTACAAACTGAGCTGTCAATTAATAGTATGACCCTAGGCAAACCACTTCATGTCATGGGCCTCTTTCTTCATCAATATAATGAGAGAATCAGACGATGATCTGTAAAGACTCTTATGTAAAAGCAGCTGGAAAATTTGTCTACATAGGCCAACAACTTCATCCAAGGCAACTTTTTTATTTCTCCAAGACTGAACTAGCCCGTGCTCTCCGATCTAAGTTCCTTGAGCACAGCAATGCCAAGTCCTTTGGGAGATGACAGAACAGTAGCGGGAGTCCAGTGTGACCCATCCACGTGTCAAAATCCATTGACACTACATAGTATTACAAATTAACCGAGAAATTAACAACACGGATATACATTTATAGAAATTTATCAATAAGACCATTTAAAGGGTGCATATCTTTTACATATTGGCTAAAATCACAAGAGTCTGAAGAATTAAAATAGACTTATGAGACATTCATTAAAGTCGCTTTTGCATTTCTAATTAAATTTCCTCCAATTATTTTTTGAGGATTGCTTGTATGCAGCATAGATACTATTCAAAATGCCATTTATTCAAGAAAATCTATCATAAAGGAGTGGATCACAAACTGTAAAATTGCGCACAAATCACCTAGGGACCTTGGAAAAAACACAGATTCTGATTAAGTAGTTCCAGCGTTGGGCCTGAGGGTTGGCATTTCCAACAAGCTCCCAAGTGATGTTGCTGCCACGTCTACACACTACATTTGACTTGCAGTAGCGAGGACGGGCCGCAAGCCACCGCAGAGCTCTGGTTCCCGACCTTGGATGTACATGGAAATCACTTAGGGAAATGTAAGAAAATGCTAGAGTCTGGATTTCACCTCCAGAGATACTAATTTAATTAATTTACTAATTTAATTTTGGGGGATAGACTGCGCATAGGATTTTAAAAAGCTTTCCAGGTGATTCTAATGGGCAGCTAACTTTGAGAGGCACTGCTGTATAGATAATGACAAAAACCATATTAGAAAAGTAGGGGCCTGCTTGGTGTAATAAAAGAAGGAAATTAATACAATTACCTAAGAGTAAGCATTCCTGAACAATAATGATTTCATGTTTGAACAGGAAGTTTCCTCCACAGGTCCTATCTCCTGATTGGCAGGTAAAATGCAATTTACAAAAAAGCCAATATTAGTAGGTAGGCCTCAAGTCCTAATCAAATCCCTTCCCTGGCCTTTTTATTAAGCAGCACCTGCAGAGACGCAGAAATAGCTTATACAACCAATTTCTCTTTTCTTCCTACAGTGTAGGGGACAGTAGGAAGGAAACAGGAGGTCAGAGTCATGCAGAAATGCCAATGTCCTGACGCTGCACATTTCCCCCCCAGTCTTTCCTCTTGGCTGGTTGTGAAACCATTTGTCCTACCAGTCAATGTTGCGGCTTCACTGCCGTCTTCATTTATCTCAAAAAAAACGTGTTGCATGACTTGGGAAACAAACACTTCAGCTGAGTCTGTTGGAAAATAGGAAAGTGTATTTAAGGATTAGAACTCAGAGCCATTACTTACTAGGTCCCGTGTTAATTACATTTTCAAATGAACAAAGAAATTTCTAGGAAAAAAAACAATAACAAATTCTTCCCAAGTTAGTTAATTTGCTAGAGGTGGAAGGTAGTTTAGCTCTTGCAGAAATGATACAGAGACCCATAGAGAGAGATCAAGTGTAGCCCAGATACAAAGGCAAAGATAGAAGGGGATAAGCCTCAAATCAGGTATCCCACTAAGTGAAATATTTGTACGGACAGAAGGTTTTGCCCCGCTTCGCTATGGTCTACAGACAAGATGAAAAAGGCTTTACAGATTTGAATTAATCCCACCCTATGTATTCAACCTCAAAGCCAACTTGCCTTTTGAATTCTGTATTCAGTTTTGATCTGACTTTAAAACAAAATTTACTTTCTTTCAAGACTGGTGAGGCTATGAAAGTCTAAAGAGCTTTTGTGTCATCTGTTACCAAATCACTTCAGAGCTATGCTTTAAAACCTGTCAAATTCCTCAGTGTCAGAGAGCGTCTTACAACATTCTGTTCCAGTGTGGATACAAGCTGAGAGAACATGCCCCGCTTCTCCCCTTGGTGGAACTGCTGTCTGTGTGAAGCGTTTCTGATCTTGTGACCTGCAGGGATAGTCTCCTTGAGAAGGGGAAAGTGAAGCCATGAGTTCAGAAGCCATCAGCCACTCCCGCTGTGTCAGGACCACTCAGATCTGACAGTGTGCCTCAAAGAGACAATAGGAACATGCTCCCGGGTTCAGTGGTGGCCAGAAAGTGGAGGAAGGACGATGGGACTGGAAACTTGAAGACAAAGGATAAAAAAGAGCTTTGTTTCTCTTGGGAGAGAAAGCTGATGGGACCAGGCAGACTCCACCAAAACCACCAGATTTACAAGGATTCGGGAAGAAATTCCTTACAGTAGTGGGGAACCAGCTCTGGCAGCTCACAGAGAAGTAAAGCCCCTCAGGCAAGAGAAAGAGAAGTCTCCAAAGGGATATTTGCATAAAAAATGGCTTCCTGGGGCACCTGGGTGGCTCAGTCGTTAAGCGTCTGCCTGTCTGCCCTCGGCTCAGGTCATGATCCCAGGGTCCTGGGATCGAGCTCTACGTAGGACTCCCTGCTCAGCGGGAAGCCTGCTTCTCCCTCTCTCACTCCCCCTGCTTGTGTTCCCTCTCTCGCTGTGTCTCTCTCTGCCAAATAAATAAATAAAATCTTTTTAAAAAAATGGCTTCCTAAAAATAAACTCCAAATTGCTTGTGATCACTTTATCTGGGCCCCTGAATACCTCTTATCCTCATCTGCTACCTTCCTCTCCTCATCCAGTAGCTCCAGCTCAAGGTCAAGTATCAAGGCCTTAGCCCTAACTCTCCTTCTGCTTAAAACCCTCTTCCCCAGAACTTTCCCTGACTGGCTCTGTTGTTCTTTAGGTCCCAACAAAAATGTTACTTCCCAACCCAGTCTTCTAATTCTGCCTGTATCTGACCTAATCACCATTTATTCCATAATGCTATTTTAGTTCACTTACAGCATCCATCACCTCTCCATTTAATTAACGAATTGCTTATTAATTATTCATCAGCAGATGTAAACTTCACTAGAAGCAGAACTTTTGTCCATTTTATGCATCCCTACAAAACTGCCTGGCATGTAGCTGGCTTCCAATAAATATTTGTCAAACAAATAAATCATGGATATGAATATGTCCAGCGACAGAAACAAATAAGATGCAGAAGAGGGGGCATGCACATCTTGAAATGCAAGAGAATGGTGTGCTACAAGATCAGGCAAGTAAGCAAGTTCTTTCCCGAGGACTGCCTAGAGTAAGACAGGATTTACATACGGAGCCCAGAGCTGCTGACCTAAAGACCCATGCCAAGCCAAGAGTGAAGAATAAAAAGCATGTTGGGGTGCAGTGGGAAATTTCACCCGGTTTAGCACTAATACCAGATCAAGGGACTCCATGCTGAGCCTCTGGTCTCATATATCCGGTCTGACCACGAAGAGGACCTGATCTTGGGAAAAGAACGGGACCTGACAGCTAATAGACTGGAACAAGGAATCTGGACTCCATAAAGTCACTGATTTCTTCAGGTTTGTAATAATTTTTCTCCTTTTCTATGAAAATTCCAAGTATGTCTCTGTCAAATTAAGGGGACAAGAAACCTTCTACAGCTTTGCTAGAAGATGTCCAAGTAAATATTAATGTGCCATAGACCCACTTGTTGGTTTTTTTTTTAATATATTTACCATTTACTTAGTATCTATTACGTGCCAGATATGGAACGAGGTGAACTACATACATTCTTTCAATTATTTTCACCACTACAATTTGTTATCTCATTTAACGAATTAGAAAGCTGAGGCCCAGAAAGCTTAAATATTTTACTAAAGGTAACCACAAGAAGTAATAGCAGTGTAAAGCCAAATATTCATCTCCAAGTTTCCAAAAGTAACTGTCTGAAAACATTTCATTCAAAGCTTGTGAATTACAGGAGTATAGGATAGCAGCTCCTGTGTAAATATCCCACAGCACTAGTGTTAGCCTCGTTCGCAGTAGCTTTTAGAGACTGTTTACTGCACGAGTGATAAATAGGGATAGCAGGGAATTTACTGTTCTCCTGAAGACCAGATGTAGTACCAGTGATGGCCCTGGCTATTTTATTTCTGGCAGGAAGATAGAACCAAAGTAGTTAAAGCAACTCAAATAGGCAACTCAGGAGAGAAAGAGCAGAAAATGTTGGATGTTTGTTTTTCGCTGTTGGAAGTTATTCTCTTGCACAAATTCTCTTATAAAGAGTTTTGGAGGTATTCTCGTGATAAACCTGCCTATAAAAGGAGATTTTATAGAAGTCACCAGTTGCTGGAGATTTGTAGAGCGAGTGGCTGCTTGAAATGCCTGCTTATAGCGAGTGAGCATCTGAAGGCCAGAAAGAAGGCTAACAGGAAGAAGTGCTTGAAAAATGGGTTGGTTGATGTTAGGTTGGCGAGATGGCTGTGTTCCGGGGTACACTTAGATAGCGTGCTGTTGCAGTATTTAATGTTGACTGCCTCATTCTTGATGCCGATGAAATTGTCAGAGAAGTCAGATGTCTCTGTCAGCGTGCGAACAAGTAGCTAAATCATGTGTGAAGGTAATAATGAACATCTGTCACCAGTGTACCCCACCCACCTCCTCCATCAGGAAAGCTCATTCTATTCATTTACCCACATAATTGATGAGTGAATAAATTAATGAATACTTCTCCAAAGCCCAGATATTTATATAGGAATACACAATATTTCCATGTTATGATACAAAACCCCATCAGACAGACAGGCTTGTATTGTTAGGCCTTTTTTTTTTTTTTTTTAATAAAACAGAAGACTGCATTTAAAAGAGGGTAAGAAACTTGGGGACAAATTGGCCCTCTTTGTCCATCTTTTTTTTTCTCTTTAGTTAGATATTTTTCAACTAGTGGATACTGCCAAGACAAGAAAAAATAAAACACTGTCTTGGGCTTTGTTGTGTGAGTGAGCATCTTAGCCATGTGGAGTTTCCCAGGTGTGAGTTAGCATAAAAGCTCCATCTCCTCAGATGTGTTGTTAGTCTCAAGCTAAATCTGCAAGCTGTGGCATTACAATTTCTAGATTGTGTTCATCATCCAGCAGCTTGTGGATGCCGATTTCATGGGCTCCAATATTACCAAATTAACATTTGCAAATTGGTTTATAAGAGTTTTATTAGCTCCACGTAGATGAGAGCCCCAAAGTTGTAATTCCCATTATTCAGATAAGGAAATCCGAACAGGGCTGAAATAAAAGCCCGTATACTACTTTACCTACATAGTTTTATAACAAGCATGTTTAGAAGGCTTATCGAACATTCTAAAATGCTTTCTGACTTTCTTTAAGGAGAGTGACTTAAATACAAAATAAAGTGCTTGTTTACAGACAGCTCAACATGACTCTGACATTTAGTCACCGGGTGTGTATGTATTTTCTGGGGCCGAATGCTCTTTCAGATCAGTCAGTTGACAGAGTTACTAAGAAAACATATTAACATAATAATATAAGAATTATTTATCACACTACCTGTTATTCCAGAAAGGTCACAGCCACCACTAAATATCTCAGTTATATTCAAAGAATACAAAGCTTCTTTGAAGTCTAATTTTTGTTCTACTTTGAATCTGTTAAAAAAAAATGAAGAGGAAAATTCTTGAAAAACTGTATACATTTGCTACCAAAAGGTTTGCTACAAAATGGATGACTTGGAAGAAATTATAATGTGAAATCTTTTGTTTTCATTATCCCAATTGCATTTCCTCATATGTATAATACCATTTTCCCCCAGCTCCACTGAGCAGTTCTGAAGTTGCTAATAATTTGCTTCCCAGATAAATGGCTCGTGGGAGGAGGGAAGAAAATACTATATTTTCTGAAGTTATAATTATCTAACAAAACAGGGTGAGAGTTCTAAGTTTTCAATTGCTTGGCTCCTTCCCTAGAAAAGTAAAGTTTCCCTCCAGCAACTGTATATACTCTGGTTTTTCACACCATCAAAGATGGTTCCTGGCATACATCCAAAATACCATGGAAGGGGAAGAGAAGCCAACAGCCCTTGGAGGAGATTGTTGGCTACTGAAGCACAGACAGACGTTAATAATCTGCTATCCTTCCATTGTCACAGCTGATGTGACTTCCTTCAATTTATGGACACACCTACTATCTTCCCAATAGGTCCTGTAAAAAGGGTAAAAGATAGAAAGGGAATTAAATTTCTTAAAACAAAATAAAAGATAAAAAATTATAGGAGGGAAAAAAAGTTGCTGGCCACTACTTCTTATGCAGGGCCCAAAGTTAGGACTCTAGCTTCCACTCAAATCTTCAAACCTCAATCTCCCTGACTTGAAGACCCTAACCAGAGAATCTCAAAGACTCTCACAGGCTGATCTATGATTCCAAGTTAACAGAATACTGAATCTGTTTATCATTTCACTAAAAAGGAAGAAAAAAGAAAAGCTAGTACTTACTGACTTTAGAGATGCCAGAAGCATCAATGTGCTTTTTAAAACCAGGTTGGAAACTTTACGAGAGAAAAGAACAGGGAGTTCTGTATATTTCTTCCATCAGTGAAATTCCAGGACAAGCCCTGCCTAAGGAGCTCAGTCTGTGAACAGATGGGCATTTGCCCCTGTGCTCTCCACACAAGGCTGGTCAAGGACAGGATCCTTGCTTAGCTAAGAGCTAGGCCCATACCCAGGCCTGGAAATTAGCTCAAGCAATCAGTCCAAGTAGATCACTGTTTTAGTTGCCAAATACTGAACAAGCTTTTTTTTTTTTTTAATGTTATGTTAGTCAATATACATTACATCATTAGTTTTTGATGTAGTGTTCCATGATTCATTGTTTGCGTATAACACCCAGTGCTCCATGCAATATGTGCCCTCTTTAATACCCATTACCGGGCTAACCCATCCCCCCACGCACCTCCCCTCTAAAACCCTCAGTTTGTCAATTATAATTCTTCAAAAAAAATGAACATGCTATGGCAGAGATTTACTGGGCCTGAATTATATCTTGGTAAAATACTATGTACTTTCGGAAAATATGAACTTATTCAGAGTCCTGAGGATGGACACAACATGGGCATTAAAATCTACTGGTAGTGAAAATAGCTCGCATTATGCCACTGTTTTCAACTTCTTTCTTTTCACTTCCAGCTAAGAAAGATAATGCAGCCTGATGGTTTTGACATCTTTCCACTTTTTTCCCTGTTTTTATTACTACACTCTTTTTAACAACTAAATGGAGTGTAGGCATCTAAAAGGTGGAAAATAAATGTTCTAGTTCACCTAAAAATTGGCTATTTTTAGCAGAATAGTTTTAGGATAATGACAAGAATACTGCAAGACTTATTACAACTTTTAATAATGCCTAATTATCAGTGGAGAGTCATTTAAGCTACAGTCCTGCTTATAATGTAGTCCAACGAAACCTACAGCAATAGAAACTCATTCAACCATTTAATAAAAGTATAATATACAGCCAATTTCTAATTATCCGCAATTACTGGAGTCATGAATTGCCAGGTGTGAAGTAGTACTTCCATGTGTTAGACACTTAATACAGATTATAGTTTTTAATCTTCACAAAAACCCAGGGAAGTTAGCATTATTCCCATTAATTAAGAAAGTGGAAGATTGAAGAGGTTGATTTCCAGGCTCAAGTTCAAGATAGGAGACAAAGCTGGGATTCAAATTCAGGGCCATTCCAAGTCAAAGTTAATGTGCTAACCCACATTGCCTTCTAATCAAAATATAATTTGAAATCATAATCTCAATCAATATATATACAATGTTAATTATGTGCCTCTTTCAAATTTTGTGAGACTTAATATTTATTTTAGATGTGGTTCATTTCCCCTTTTCCTTGACCCTCATCTAAAATTGTCTAAAGAATACATCTAAAGATAAAAGAATAATCAGCAAAGAGACTGAATAGACAATTAACAATTAAGTAATCATAAAATGAATGTTTTAGCATATGTAAACAGTATCTATTATCAGTTTACTGCCATACGGAACCACTGGGCTTAAAGGGGTTTAACACAGGTAACAGGTGCAGAAAATGAAGAAAACAATTTAGAATTTCCATTGTAAGATGGAGCCACTCTTGGTCTGTAGGCCCTATTGTGGATTGGTGTTGCCTGTTCCTTCCCCTTTATACCCAGGACTCTTACTTATTGACAGAAAGTCTTAGATGGGTCTCCCTTGGGGTCCCCATCCATAATACTTGGAATCCTGGTTTTGATTCAGTGGGCTTGAGTCATGCTTGGAACGTTCAGGTTTAGAGCCAACCAAACCAAATCTTAGGTCTGCCCATGAGGATAAAAATGTAACACAATCCCTGACAGTGGTGGACCTAGACTATTATATGAGTACATGGTAGTTTTTGGTCACTTTCTGACTAATTACCTAGAGTGTGTTTGTATATATGTATCTATGTGTCTGTGTCTGCATCTGTGTATGTATGAAAAACTCTGTTAGCCTCAATGGCTGAGCTAAAAGTGCTTTCTGTCCCATACGAAACGTATCTGGACACTGTTTAATGTAAACTCGATTCCAATTTGTATCAGTATCCATTAGGTTAAAGTAAGTGAACATTTTCTAATCACTACTACAGCTGGTCATGACATTTCTGTTCTCATATTCAGCTTCATTTACCCTGAGATCACTTTTCTCCCCACCCATACACAGTTCACATTCAGCTGTTTAGAGATCCAAAGCTGGCCAAACGTGGGATTGACTTCTAGCCCAGTAAGAACATACTTCATGTCCTCCGGAAGGTGTTCTCTCTTTTCCAAAGTCTCTTTGGCACAGCTGCTTCACATCTCTTGCTGCTCATTGTGTCACTGACACTTGCTCTGTTCTGTGCTCTCCCTCATGCTTGCCTACATTGCATCTGTTTTCCGACTCTTGCAACGTCGGCTCTGCCACATGTTAGCTGTGTAAGCACGGGCAAGCTGTTTACTGGTCTGTACCTCATCCATAATGTGTGTATAGAAGTTGATCTCTATCAAATTTATTTGGCAGATTAAAGGCTCTGTGGTAAAGAGGAGCAGCACCTAGGACAGTGTTGGCACTATAATGGATGCTCAATATATGTTAAAACTGAGTGAGAATAATAACAAAAATAATAAGAGATACTATTGAGTACTAAAAATGTTATAAACAGTACTTCATATAACCCTCACAATAACTCCATGAGGCACATATTATTGTTGTCCCATTTAACAGTTTAAAAAAATCTTAGGTAAGTTACTTAAAGTTATACAGCTTGGTCTTCAATATTATGCTCTATTTTCCATGATCTTGTTTCAACAGTTGTTAAAGATACTGTGAGATGCCACATCAGTCAATATTTTTAAAAAATGATCTCTCAGAAAGACTATGGCTGTTGTTTAGTTATTACTATACCTTTGAATAGAACTGTAGCATTTAACAAATGTAAAGACCCAGACCACTGAGAATTCATTGACCACTACAAAGCCTCTCCGAAGGAAAATAAATGTAAAACCTTACATATACAAACTTACTAATAGTTTCAAGGGCTTCAAGGACTCTCTGAAGTCTACCACAGAACTTTCTAGAAGTCCAAAGTGCCCAGCTAAGGACTGTCACAAAAGAATAAGAAATCACAGTCTTCTCATTTTCCTAGTAAGTCAAATTTAGAACTTCCAAACAATTTATTTCTTTGTAACCCATATCTCGTTAGTCAATACTCCAATAAATGTCTTCCTATTTCACCAGTTCCTTACTATTCCCAGGGAACCTGTTCCCTTTAAACACTCTCTACTTTGTGCCAAATTACTGCAGGGGTTTCTTAACTGATCTTTTGGGCCTCATTCTTTCCCTCTTTAACACATCTTGAACATCACAACTCTTCAGATTAGAGCAACAAATGTTTAGTGAACAACTACTATTTTTCAGATTCATGCCTTGTGCTGGGGTCACAGAAAGGAAATATGCATAACTCTGACTGCAAGAAGTTCATTGTCCACTGAGGAAGATGAAATAATAATGTTAATATAACTGCTATGCAGAAATAAACACAAGGTGCAAGGAGAAGTTCTCCCAGCAGGGAAAAGGGAAGATGTTATATTATCTTCTTTTTTAAAAGATTTTTTATTTATTCATTTGAGAGAGAGAGTGCGTGCATGAGAGTGAGAGCACAAGCAGGGGGGAGGGCCAGAGGGAGAGGGAGTAGCAGACTTCCCGCTGAGCAGGGAGCCCAACTCAAAGCTTGATCCCAGGACCCCAGGATCATGACCTGAGCCAAAGACAGATGCTTAACCCACTGAGCCACCCAGGCACCCCAGATATTGTGTTATCTTGAATGAAAAGATCAGAAAAGCTTTCTAAAACCCAAACTTGGTTTTAAGGACCAAGAGAAGTTATCCAGAAACATGGGGATGGTGGTGGGAAGTGGGGAGAGTATTCAGACAAGTTACCCGTCATGAACAAAGGCATTGTGACTACCAAATATCTCTCTCTAAAACACTGCCTTAATCATTCCACTATCTTACTTGGAAATTTTCAACAATTCCCCTTTCCATATGGGACTTAACCCTCTCAATTCTTTTAAAGCCCTGTTCAAGTTCTTCCTCTTCCATAAAGCCCTTGTTTACAACTCTAGTTTCTAGTGCTCCCTGTCCCATCTTTTTTTCATGAATCTCCTAGTGTTTACTGATTGTAACTTTCTTTTAATATTTACTGTCTACTTCTGGATATTGTTAATAAATTTCTTGTGCAAATCTTGCACCACTCCATCTAGGTGGTAACCATCTTATCAGTAGGGAGCATGTATATCGTTTTACATCTGTTTCAGTTCCTTGTCCATAGTGGGATCCCAATCAATCTGTGTTTTTGAACAGGACATAACATTTCTAGGAAATAGCAAACCAATAAGAGCATAAAGCTGTAAGACAGTAGACGTGAGAACTAATTCTGTCTCCCAACACTTAGTTGAATGTTGATCAAGTCACTTTTTGAGTGACTCAGTTTCTTTCTCTGTGAAATGCAAGATGTAACCAAGTCAGACTATAGAACCACAACATTAGGACATTAGTATTAAAATACTTTAAATTAAATGTTTTACAAAGTTAAACTGCTATATAAATGAAAGTTACTTCTTTATCTTCTTTGCATGTATTAAATAATCACTTTTGCCCATACACATAATCATAAAACATGTTCTCACAGAGTTTCTTATATAGAGAAGATATGATATATAGAAAGTGTGTGTCAGACGCTTCCACCTGAAGAATTTTGACTGCTATGATGTTTCTAGGATCCCATATTACATTGAGACAAAGTGACATGATTATTTTAGCTGCTATCCAACATGGGTAATGTCCAAATTAGATATCTGGTATGTTATAAATAATAAACTCTAGAAAGCACTCTAGTATTTTTAGACTATACTCTGTTTTATGGGCCTTGATTCTAAACTAGTCCTACATCAAAGGGAAAGAAGAAATGTTTCTTAAACAGTAACCAAAATCTAAATAGTAACTCACATGTTCCTTCCTAGTGTTACTAATATAGAAGCATTCTTATGATTATTTTTTCTCTCTTTGGCATGCACTAAATTTTGCTACTAAAGAGGCTTTTATTTTGTTTTACACTAACAGAATTTAGTATAGTGGGGGTTACAGATTGAATTGTGCCCCCCACTACCCAAAGTCATATGTTAAAGCCCTATCTCTTAGTACCTCATGGTGTGACCTTATTTGGAAATAGGGTCATTGCAGATGTAATTAGTTAGGCCAAGGTCATAATGGAATAGAGGGGGCCCTTAATCCAATATGATTGGCGTCCTTATAAGAAAAGAGAATGCCATTGTGAAGAGAGATGACCACATGACAACAGAGGCAAAGACTGGAGTGGTGCGTCTAAAAGCAGAGGAACACCAAAGATGATTGATCGCCACCAGAAGCTGAGTAGAGGCAAGGAAGGATTCCACACAGTCTCGGAGAGAACGGCCCTGCTGACACCTTGATTTTGGACTTCTAGCCTCCAGAATTATGAGAATGAATTTCTCGTTGTTTTAAGCCCTAGGAAACTAACACAGCTGATTAAATTGTTTGGTTTTACTAAAATCTTTAGTTATCATTTTGAAAGCCTAATGCATTCATCCAGATATGAAAGAAACACAGCATTGAGTAATAAAACTGAAAATTGTCAATCCACTCTAAAGTATCTACTCAGCCTATATAGTTTTCCCTCTCTGTACCGAACACAGATTTTAAATGGGTATTTTTCCGTTGTAAGGAAATTATTCATTTAGGGGAAAAGGTACTTCAGAACTTTCCATCCATGATCTTACTGCTCAGGAAACTAAATTCAATAAATGTGTCCTGATGGACTAAAACTGCTTGTGAACTTAACACATAAGCAAATCATTCCTTTAATAAATTGGAAGGCTCATCCTCTTGTGAGAAGTGAATACATTTTAAATATAATATTGTATTAATGTGATTGAATAATTGATAACAAAATTTTCAGTCTTGTGAGTTTAAAAATCTCATGTTTATTTCTCTAGAGAGGTTTCCAAGAAAATGGTTGATGTCCTGTCTTTCATTACGCTGCATGTAAGTTTCATCAGGATCCTCACAGGGAATGAATTAAAATGTGACTGGAAAGTTGAATTCTGATTTTCGGGGTATTTAAAATTAGATAAAGGGAAACAACATAGAATTGTTTTCTTTGAAAATATTTATATAATGTAATTCAACAGTATTCGTTTGGCACTTACAATGTGCCATGAAATGTCCTAGGGACTATGGAAACCAAAATGAAAGAGACATAAAACCCCCTGTTCCAGAGCTCACATCTTAATAGGATAGACAAGAATGTGAGCAAGAGACGGAAATGTAATGTAACAAGTATCATACGTAAATTTGTATGAAATGCTCTAGAAATAAAGATAAGGGATGGTTGATTCTAATTGAGCATGTTGGGGAAAAGTACACCGAAGAGTTAATTGTGAGGAGACATTGAAGGATGAATAAGAATTTACTGATTAGACACCACAAAGAAGGAAGGGCCTTCCAGACAGGGGATAGGCATGAGAGAGGAAGTCAGAGAATACTTTCTACTTTGGGATTGGCTGGGCAGTGATCTTAAAGATATGTATGTATGTATGTATGTATGTATGTATTCATTTTGAGAGAAAGAGAGTGAGAGAGAGAGAGAGCATGAGTGGAAGGGAGGGGCAGAAGGAGAGGGAGAAGCAGGCTCTCAGCTGAGCAGGGAGCCCGATGCGGGACTCGATCCCAGGACCCTGGGATCATGACTTGAGCCGAAGGCAGACGCTTAACTGACTGAGCCACCAAGGCTCCCTGGGCAGTGATCTTAACAGAGAAAGAAAATAGCCATTACTTTTGAAAGAAAAATAGCTATCACTTTTTTAGCACCTTCTATTTGCTAGATTTTGTGCTATGAATGGAAGTATGTAATGAGGTACCGTAATTGAAACTGCCACCAAATTTTTAAAAAATCTTTGGTGCCTGGAATTTGTTTGAGAAAAGGGAGTACAACTGCCAATTAATATTTCTGTTTTCATAACACTGAAGATTCAAATTCATCTTTAAGACAAAGTGCTCATTTGTTTGGGAAAAGCAACACAATGAACTTTTCATTATGGAAATAGAACCAGTGGGATGGAGATAGTGAAGTCTGAAATGATGAGGGTATAATCTATTCTGGACGAAATGAAAACGTTTCTACGGAGGGTCAGAATCTGCCGCTATAGATTCTTATCATGACCAGGAATCTGGCCTTAACGGGCATGGGAAAAAAAATGTGTGTTACCTTCTTTCTGTGCTGGGAAAATTTGGAGACCTCAGGATGCTGGGTAGGAGAGAGATAGAAAAGACTTGGGGTGAGGGTGGGTTCTGGGACCAGGACAGCAACGGACCGGACAAGACTCCCTGGTTACGAGAAATGGCCTAAACTCCAAGAACACTCATCCCTGGCACCTGGTTTTTAAATTACTTTCCACCTTATAAGCCCCTTTTATTAACATAAAGCTTTCAGTAAAATTTGGTTAAACATTGAAATTGTTCTTACTCCTATTAGTTTGCCAAGGGCTACCTCAAAAAATTACCACAAACTAGGTGGCTTAAATAACAGAAATTTATTGTCTCACGGTTGTAGCGGCTAGAGGTCTAAAATTAAGGTGTGGGTAGCATTGGTTCCTTCTGAGGACTCTGAGGTGTGTTCCAGGCCTCTCTCCTTGGCCTGTAGATGGCCATCTTCTCCCTCTGTCTCTTCACTTAGTCTTCTTGCTATGTATACTAGCCGTGTGGGATGAGGGCCCACCCTAATGACTTCACTTTAACTTGATTACCTCTCTCTCTCTCTCTCTCTATATATATATATATATATAAAGACTCTGTCTCCAGAAAAGGTCACATTTTGGGGTAGTGGGGTTAGGACTTCAACATATGAATCGGGAGGGACATAAATCAACCCATAACCATTTTTCTTGGAGGAATTAAAAGAGAAGTCTGTGTCCATACTGTGAGAGAAGTTGTATGAGAAATGTGGCCACAGTTTGGAGAAGCTCATAATAAGACCAAACAGTTTGGAAAAGCTGTCCAGACCGCAGTAGCCCGGAAGGATTTGTGGGCCATGCAGCATTCTTGAGGAGATTCCTAAAATGTTGGAGACGGGAATTCTGGCAAAAGCCTGTATTTCCTGTTGCCAGTTGAGTTTGGGACTTATGTATTATTATCTAGGCATTGGTTAACTGGGCTGATGATGCAGAGCTACCTTGGCTACAAGTATCACTATTCCACAGTCAAGTGACTCTCCTAAGACCCCACTGCTAGTATATGGCATGAACAGGTTTCAAACTCAGTGTTTTTGACCCCAAATAGTGACCTTTCCAAAGGAGAAAGAGAGAGAGAGAATGAAATTTGAAAATAAACAAGTTAATCCCCCAAATTGTTATTTCTGTTATTAGAAGATAAACTGTCACATCATTTTATCTCCTATGTTTCACATGTAGTAATATTCAGTCTCATTGAAAGACTGAATAACATCCAGGTAGAGATATACAGATGCTGGGAAATTGGAAGAGAGGTTGGGGGAGAGATTCAGATTTTAGAGACATGAAGAATAAGGGACAAATAAAAGAGAGTAAGAAGAAGAAAATTTTGAAGACGAAATTCTAGTAAATATTAGTTGGGAGCAGAAAGAAATAAAAATGTAAGTCAGGGAGCAGGAAAATTTTACAGAGGAGAGAAAAATAAACAGAAGCAAGTAGTGCTCCAGGAGTTAAAAAAATTCTAGATTTTCAAGAAAAGGGGGAGGAGGGTCAATAGTATTAGGATCAAGAACCTAGAGTTAGGGTGAGAAAAGCATAGGATACCTCATTCTCTGGGATGTCAAGGAAGGTAAAAGAAGATCTTCAAAGTTGTACATAAATTTTGAGAGAGGCAGGTTTGCTTAATGATAGGTTTTCTTTAAGGAACAGGAAGTTGAGACACATGTTGAGAGTAAGAGAAATCAACATAAAGTAGCACCTGGGGAATAGAAGTCAAGTTTTGGTGTGGTGTGTGTGAGTATTAAAAAAGAAAGTTGAAGAAAAGTAAGGAGCCCCCAGCTTAGCCTCAATGAGGCTAGAAGGGACTGCTTTCTGGGTTTTTGCTTAAGAAAATCAATAGTTGGGGAGCAGGAGTGGCTTTATGAGTAGACTGGGGGTTGAGGATGATTAGGGAGAATTTAAAGCAGGTTGAAGACCAAGTAACAAAAAGTATTAAAGATATTTGGTGAGAATATGATTGAAATGACTGACTGTATCCCAGCTAAGTGGAAAAGGAAAGAAAAGCCAGGAGGTTTAAGTGACATAAGGCCTGGAAGAGGGGTATACAAACCACACAGGCTTTGATGAGTTTGCAGGAAAATTTAGAAATGAAAAGGACAGAATATCATCTATTAAACATCTGCTTCTTTTAAGCAGTTGAAGCAGAGTGTGAATTGGGTTATGTGGGCACAACTTACTCTGAAGTTTCTCCTGTCGGCCAGAAGCATGATATTAAGAAATTAGCATCGACGATTATTGTTTCCTGAGATGAACTTTGCAATTTCCATTTTGTATTAACTATCTAAACCTGATCGTAGGATTCCCTATTTGTCATTCAATGACTATTAGAGCACCAGCTGTCAAAGTTGATTTAACATATCTTTTAATTGTCTGGTAGCATAAGTGTTTTTTTTGCAGGGGGGAGGTTACTTTCTTGAAATGGAACCGAAGATAGATATTTAAAATTCCAATTAGTAAAAAAATTAGAAAAAGATAAGACTGTATAATAAAAAGAATAAAAATTCCTTTTCATCTCAACATTCTAGCTTGCAGACTTACATTTCTTCAGCTATTTCAGAGAATAGTGAGCCCTGAAATTCAGTTCTCCTCATGGCAAAGCATTGCTGGCAATGTTCAGACTTGCTTTTGTATCCATAAAGTGGAGCTACACTTCCAAATGCATTTTTTCTTCCCGTCGATAGCCTTTTCAAGTACCTGCTATCTTTCAGCCAGCTATTCAAATGTCTCCATAAGTGAAAACATAAGAACCAAATAATAAAATGACATTACCAACCTAGGGAGGCCTACTTCAACTTCCTCTTCTTGCATCTTGGAGAACCATTTCAGGATTTGATGAGCAGTAATTTGCTTTTCCATTTCTTCTATGTTCACATCTTCTGCAGGAAGTACGATGATTAAACTAAACTCATCACCTTTATAAGGTAATTCCAAAACCTGGTAGTTCATGGAGGATTCCGAAAAATAACCTGGAACAGAGAAAGAAAATATTAAATAAATATCCCTGTCAATTCCCAAAATCAGGCTTCAGAGGGTGATTTTTCATATTACCATATTTTGTTCTCACAAGAGCCTTCATCATTGGGATTTTGACTGGCGCACCATCTTTCTTAGTAAAATTCATTAACTGTGTCTTCTCTTTTGTGAATTTCTGCTTCCAGTCGCCCTTGAAATAAACAGCATTCACCAGGACAAGCCGAGTCAGAGGGCCAAAGTCTTCCCCTGAAAACATGTCTTTAATTTTCCCTGTGATGCCAGTGGAGGACAAAGCAAGAAGAGATACGCAATAGTGGTTCAGAGGGACTGCTTTCTATAGCATTGAAACAAAAATTTATTTTGCAGATCGGTTATAAACAGTGTGCTTTATCCTCTAACCTTGGCAATTCTGAGAGTAAAGAGGAGCACTATTAAACATTTCACTTGGAAACAGGTACAAACATATCTCACTAGGAAACAGGAGATACAAGACTGTCTGAGGCCAATTTGGACAGAACTACGAATGGACTCTCTTCAGCAAGATTATTTGTGTAAATTGTTTTTCAGCCAGAAAGAACAAAAACTGAATGTCTCTTCCTGCATACTTACTGATGTTTTTCAAACTTTCTTTCAAGTTTCCCCAGCAGGTCAATCAGAATTAATAAGTTAATGGTACACTCAAACCTTCCACTCCCGTGGCTGGCGCCACTGACCACTACTGGGGAAGGGAAAAGAATGGAGTTGCTAGCACGATTTTCTTCTTCTAAACAACCAGCCTGCTATTTCTATGTCTGCTGGCTATTCCAGTTAAGAGATAAAAGCATGAATGGGTGCCATGGAGCTGTCTAGGGATGTGCATTGTGTCCCATTAATGATACTTTCCGGTGAAACTGCTCAAAACACCCATCTCACATTCTCAACTATGCCTCCGTGTATGAGGCTTCCTATAAAGAATATGGTAGCCACTTATGCCATCATAATTTTTAGTAGCAGAATGAATGAACAAAGAAACAAACTACTGTTAAACAAGGACCTAATACATGTTGGTTGTTTCACATACATTATTATCAAACCTTCCAATAATCCTGAAATGTTTTAATAGTATCCTCATTTTAGGTAGGGCATAGCTTAGAACTGGGTAGGATTTGAACTTGGATCTGAATGACCTGAAGCTTGTGTTCTTTCTGCAGTGTCACTCCATAGCCCCTGAAGGATTTTGGCTAGCTTGTATTGAAATTAAAGTTTAGATTATCATGTTAATGATAGGACTCTCAACATTTCTTATTAAACATTAACCCATCCAATGAAGATGTGTTAATTATTTACAGTAATATGTGGGAAAGAAGGCACTTGAGGTTGACAGATCTAATTTTTACCTGGCCGAAGATATTATTTCTGTTGCCATAGATTAAAAACCTATGCTTAAACAAAAATTATTATTAAAGGTTTTCCATTAAAAATTCTATGAATAAATGTCTCTCATAAAATCTGTATGCTTTTCAAAGCAACTTATGGTCTGTCTCAATTTTACAATTGAGTATTAATTTGAATAACAGGGAAGCAAAATGGGAGATTCCTCTGAGCCACAGTTTAGTAGGAAAAGATTCAACCATTCTTTACTTTAGGATATTAAAAACTGTGAATACAATGGCAAATAATGAGTTTATGAAAATGGGAAACTTTACCATCTGTTTTGCTTTCCACCCAAGTATTTATTGTCTCTGCGGAAGTCTTTGCATCCTGAAAATTCACCAGTTTTATGGCACTCTGAAAAAAGTCCTTGTTGCTATGGAGATATTGTTCTTTCACAGTGAATCCTTCTTGAAGGTAGAGGGCATTGGCAAGATTAAATGTAAATTCTTGCTTTTTCTCTGAGATGGCAGAGAAAAATGACTTCAGCACAGAAAATTCTTCTCCTAAAAAATAATTATAATGTAGACTGACATATTGAACAACATAAAAACAACAGCTTTTCAGCTTTGCTTCTAAGCGCTGATTCATATCACCATTTTTTACACACTTAGGTATAACTAATGGTCCTTTCTGAGGTAGTATAAATATTTTAAGCATTTATCTTCATGGAATATGCATTTTATAAAGAACTTAGTTCATATACAGGAAGAAAGAATGTCCGTGTAAATTTGAAATTTGTCAAAAACAAGAATGTCCATTTAAACAGGCTGAAGGAAATTCTCTTTTTTTAGTCAAATTTAGCTCATGCTTACTTGTTGGAAATTTATCTTTAGAACCTCATTCTTTGTATAACATGCTATATTGATGGAAGGAGACTACTAATGAATACTGATGGGGGGACGACAGTGACGAGCAATCCTTTTCAATATTGCTTTTATTTCAGCTTAAGAATTGCTCGCTTGTGAGCAATGGCAACTGTCCAAGTTTTGAAATTTATGAAGTAACCCCTATGATCAGCTCTAGAGATGCACAAGAATCAGAATTGCCTATTTCTTCAGGTTCATGAATGTATATACTTTGGCTGTTACATGAACAATAAAGAACTTTATTCCATTCCAACTATTGCCACTAGCCAAATGAGGCCACCAGAATCAGCTAAGAATCACTGCTGGCCTATTATTTATTGTTGGCTCATTCTGACCAACTGTTGTTGGGAAGATATATGTGCCTAGGAGAGAATTCAGCTTTGATCCTTGTTGAGGAGCTTCCTATTCATGACCAAAGGTATCGATGCTTTTCATTCCCTTCTGGCTTAATCCTGGGACTCAATCATTCTAGGAACTGTATCTCAAATCAAAGCTTCTTTCAGGGCCTTTGTTATATTTTGAGTTAAATACTAAAAAGGCCACTTTTATAACTTAAAACTTGAGTATATGCAATTAATCCTTATTGAAGAAAACATAAATGGTTCATCATTAGAAGATACCCACTGAATAAAGAGAGAAGTTTTAATGAGAATGTGCCTTGAGTTGTCCATTGGAAATAAGGAATCTGTGTGTGTGTGTGTGTGTGTGTGTGTGTGTGTGTATGTGTGTGTACATTTTATCGGAGAGCTAGCAGCTATAGGCATCTTTGTGCAAATAAGAATATGTTCCCTTACTGGTGGGGGAGGGGGAGGACTACAGCCCCATGACCTCTTATCTTGTCCAGCTGAGTGGAGCCTTCATTTCAGTCCCCACTTGTCTTCCCCTGCTCTCATGCAGATGCAACCCACATAACAATAACGGAGGCTCTGGGAAGTATATTTCATTATATTTCAAACTCCATGGGGATTCTCCATTCTTGGGAATATAGATATAGACATAAATAATCTCAGCCATAAGAACTTACGGCCCTATGGTTGGATTTGAAGAATTTCAGTAAGTCTTTACAATCCTAGAATTCTTACATAAGGAAGGGAAGAAGGTTAATTTATTTTACTTGTTTCTGCAATGATTTTAGAGGCAATCATTTGCTATTTGAAGCTGAGGGAACTATCTCAATTAATGGGAGGCTATGAGAAGATTTTCTGAGTGAAGACATGTAAGTGTTTTCAAAAGAATTAAATAAGGTCAGAAATGAAGTGGCAGAATTTGAAACTAATCTTCAGAATGTGTAATTTATGAGCATCTTTAAAGGAATGGGGGAAAAAGGAGAGGGGGAGAAAAATAGTTCCAACTCATTTGTCAGAGCAAATAGATTTATGTCAAGTACTTAAGGTCTAAGACTGTGTGACAAACAGTCAGTTGCCCTTTGATAAATCACTGAACTCAGAAGTCAATGAAAAATGTCATCAAGTAGCCCAAGTTTGGAGGAGAATATAAAGTTATCTGCCTTATAAATTTGATTTAATTTACAGATTAATAACCTCTTTTAGCACAGATCAAAAAGAATATGTATACATGGCTCCTAGTAAGTAATAAGAATAAATTTATTTCATTTCCTAAAACAGAGCCATAGGAAACCTATAGGTCATGGGGTGAATGTAACTTTTGGTTTGACTGTACTAGACCTCCAGAAAATGTTCCAAAATTCAGTACATGTTTACTTCTCCTGCATTTAAGACCCAAAGGCCAATTATGTGTGAAATGTGAGAGATCCAAAAAAGATGAAAACAAAGGCAGTCATAGGATTATAGATTATTTTAGCCGAAAGATCCATATAAACCACTTATTCAAACTCTTCTTTTTATAATGAGGAATCTAAAATCCAGACAGGTACAGTAACTTGAGAGGTGCCAGATCATAAGGTTATTTGGTTGCAGAGCTAGGATTGGAATTCATGGCTGGTTCTCTTTCCATTATGCTCTTGGAATAAGGAAGCACCTTCATTAGTCTTTGATTAGTAAGCAGCATATTAGAGGCAAAGCAAAAATAGAGCATTATCAGATGCTCAGTAGACTGGAGAAGGTAAATTCTGAGCAGATGTTTCGACAGCGGGGAAAAGAAGAACTGAGGACACCAAGAGCCCTGTGGGGATAGGATCCCAGGAGTTGTATGCCCATCTGTGGAACAAGGCAGGTGTTCACATAAAACAACCTCATGGCAGGAAACGTAAAATATAGACTAATTGAACAGATAGCACCTTTGATAATCACTGGGAATGGAAGGCAGGGCCAGGACTAAGATGAGTCAATGGGACACTTACGTTGGGCATAAAATTTAAGGAGATGCCAACAGATTCCATAATCAAGAAAATATTTTGCTGTAATACTTTTTTTAAATCAGTTTTAATGCAAAGAAATCCATGAGGAACAAAATATAAAAATGTTAAATAAAGACAGGATAATTACTAGTGATTTTCCTTTTCATCTTGGGTTCCAATATGGCCCTACCAGGCACCACCTTCTGATCTGTCATACCCTTTGTCCCCCCCTTAACACCGTTTTGCTCTTCTTTCTCCAGACCCCCTGGGCCGTGTCTCCATTTCCTTGCCCTCTTCCACTCTGTTCCCTACCTTAACTATCTCCTTGTTCCTTAATTCCCTCCTCTTTTTTATTTTCCAGAGTTTAGTTTTTATGTTTTCTCTCGCTGGCTCATCTTCCTTTTCCTTCTGCAATTATCTTCCATCTGTGTCCCTCTCTCTCTCCCTTAACAAAGCATAATAGAAAGCAGCTTTAGTAGATTTTGTTACATGTGTTAACATACTAATATTTACTTGTCCACGTATATATTTTCCCAGTGAAAATATAATATATTGCCCTTATGATCTATAATTCTCACTGAATCATTTTTGGAATTCATTCTGGACAATTTGCTGAACTTTTCCTTGCCTCCTCTAAGTAGCAGGGTTATGTCTACCCCACAGAATAACTGTGAAGGTTGAGATAGTGGATACCAAGCACAGAAACAGTGACTGCTATACCATATATAGGATTCATAGTGTCATCCTCATTGTTACTAGGATTAGCATTACATTCACAATCCAGAGTTGTTAAGATTCCTGTGTTTCTCTACAAGATAGATCCATGTAGAGTAATTTAGATTTCAGAGGCTCTAATTTTGCTAATTTATCATAAAATCAACTTTACATATCTTTATAAATGCTCTATTACTTTTCAAAGCAGTATTGTGTGACTTAAATGTTTCTGAGACTGTGTAGTGGGATTTGCTGAAATTAATATAGACAGTCAAGACTAAATTTAGAACATAGTGGCTTCCTTTTACATTATTCACCAAGGAAAATTCTTGCAATTAACTTCACCATCACCGACTTATTTTCTACATAAAATTGCCTTTATTTAAAACAAAGCAAACAAGACCTTCTTAAAAAAAAAAAAAAAAAGTCCCTAAATAATATAATTACTCTGTTCCGAGGCAAACATACTGAAGTTAGTTATAGTAATTAAATTTCCTCATCAAGAATCTGGAAATTTCCTCTGATGGTTAGGACATATTACCTGACAGTGATGCAAAAGTTTAAAATTAAGGGTGCCTGGGTGGTTTAGTCGTTAAGCGTCTGCCTTGGGCTCAGGTCGTGATCCCAGGGTCCTAGGATCAAGCCCCGCATTGGGCTTCCTGCTCTGCCGGAAGCCTGCTTCTCCCTCTCCCATTCCCCCTGCTTGTGTTCCCTCTCCAGCTGTGTCTCTCTCTGTCAAATAAATAAATAAAAAATCTTTAAAAAAAAAAAAGTTTAAAATTAAAATCATTATGGAAATTGAGAACACGGGTTAGCCAGAGAGATGGACAACTACCCTTTCTTTTTCTTTTTAAAGATTTTATTTATTTACTTGAGAGAGAGAGAGAGCACTGAGGAGGGGAAGGGCAGAGGGACAAGCAGACTCCCCACTGAACGCTAAGCCCGACATGGGGGTCAACGCAGGGCCTATCCCAGGACCCGGAGATCATGACCTGAACCAAAGGCAAGTACTTAACTGCCTGAGCCACCCAGGCACCCCAACAACTACCCTTTCAAACGGATGACAGCACTAAAGCTGGGCGACTCCAAAACAACAACCCTTCATACACAAAAAGACCAGTTATAGAAGTGCTTTTTAAAAAAGATTTTCTTTAAAAACTATTAACCAAACAAGCTTTTAAAATGTATGTATACATTACTGCTTTTTCTTGGTCTCCATTAGGTGAAAAAGTTAAATTTTAATTAGAAAATGAATTTTAAAAAGCTAATAAAATAATAAATAAAATAATGAGAGATGCACACAAAGGTTTCTGGGTGAGGATGCTCACTGCATTTTTTATAAGAGAAATACTGGAAACAACCTAATAAAGAGAGGTTAAGTAATGGTATTTCCATAAGAGGCAATAAAATGCAACAATTAAAAACTATATTCTGAAGCTGATATGAGAAAATGATCACAACATAGTGAGAATGGAAGAATAAACAAACAAGCAAACATACATACATACATACGCTCATGCACACACAACATAATCTCAATTAAAACTGGCTAAAACAGGCCAGAGGAAAATCTACTGGCATATTCACAGTTTTATATCTCTTTAAAAAATCTGTATTAAAAATAATACATTCTTTTGGTAACATTTTCATTAGAAAACAATTAAAATGAATATTATTTAAAATTTTCCATTTTATTATAAGCTTACACTTTTGATAACATTTTCCATGTATTTAAATTCTGGGACCCTGAGCTTCTCTCTAATTTGCAGAATAAACTTGGCCAGATCTTACCCCCAGTGTAAATAATTATATGTAAGAATCTCACCAGCTGAGGTTTCCTGAAGTTTTAAAGTTTGTCTTATCTGCTCTTGTGCTTTTCCTTTTGCTCCCAGTTGTACCATCCCAAGACCCAACGTTGTTCCAAGGGGGGAAAATATAATGTTGTTCTTATGAGATAAACAAATAGCTTGATAAAGATCCACTGCAAATTCCATATTTCTTTGAGACAATGGTCTTGAGGCTTGACTTCCAGAAAAAATCAATAGGAGACTCCACAACAAGATCTGATCCATTTTGACCTCTGTGCATTAATTCAAAATTCATTAGTTTTCAAAATAATTAGAGTTGACCATAGTAAGTTCCCACAGAAAACTTTCTACCTATTAGAATAGACTATTGTAAGAAGATTCTCATGCCAGTTTTCAGATGAAGCATCATCTATTAGGAGAAATAAGTCCTGTGCTCATGGCATTTTTATATTCCTTCAAGAACTAGTCCAAAATATACGGGCTCCCTGCTCGGCGGGGAGTCTGCTTCTCCCTCTGACCCTCCCCCCTCTCATGTGCTCTCTCTCTCTCTCATTCTCTCTCTGTCTCAAAATAATAAAATAAATAAAAAAATCTTTAAAAAAAAAAACAAAATATAAAGCAGTTGTCTAAAATCAAAGGAGAAATTTTAATTCTGGAACACTATCAATAAGCAATACTATCTCTAAATAGCTGTATGATACTTTTTCCTATTTTTCCCATGATTTTAAAAGGGATTACTTCTAACTCTTTATCAAGGGAATCCTCTGTCCACTCTACTCTAAAATGGTTTGTAGATCAAAAGAGAAATGGAATAAAAAATGAAGATACTCTAATGTGGTTTTGAACCTATAATATTAGGAAGTTAATGTATTCTAAATCAGTGTGAGTAATCTGGCAAAGTCTTTGCAGTAGGAATTTTCACACTTTACAGAATCTCACTTCTGGAGGGCGAAATACCCCCAAATCTGCCTTGTATTTTTTTTCGAAGTGAGGAAAAACAAACTCGGAAAAATCATAAAGAAACACAATTATAATCAAATATACCTGGTACAACAATAACAAAAGAAGAAAGCAATTTTTTAAAAAAAAAATCAAAGAATAATTTGACAAATTAACACATATAGGAAAGCTGTAATTGAAAACTTTGGACAATTCACAACACTAATGACACCCTATTAAATTGTTCTCCACTAAAAGTGCAGGAAATTCAGCCATCTGACTACATCTTGAGAATGAGTTTTGCAATATTACCACAGACTTTATGAAATATTGATTCTGAAATCCTTACAGATTTTAGTGACACTAATTTTACCTTACAAAAAATACATCTTAGTAACCCTTAATAACTCCTAGTTTAATAGGTTACTAAGAAATAACCGTTCATTGGGGGTAAAGATGAAAGCCTCCAGAACAATGTACCGTTAGTTTTAAAAAATGAAGAACTATATTTCTAAAGTGTTTAACAGACCGTTAGGAGGGTCATCATGACCCATAAATGGGGTAAGAGTCACTATTACATAGAAAGATTACTAATAGTCAAATATTCTCTAAAACTAAGATATGGAGTCATTAGCCAGCTACTTCAAATTGCATTCTAATATTTGTAGTTAAACTCTGCTTAGTCAATTTGCAAAGGAAAAAGACCTCAAAATGCAATAAAAAACAATTGTTAAAGAAAAACACAATTGTTTTGGTAAACTGCAAATATAGATGTATACTATCAAACAAATGTTTTATTGAGGATTAAATTAGTACGCAAGGTTGTGAGTGACAGTGCAACAATAGGAAAAGCCAGTAAGAGAAGTTTTATATGCAAAATATATTTCCATGTATCATTTTCTAATATATTCAAAATCTCAGATTTCTGATTAGAAACATCAGTTTGTAGACATATAAGTAGTCAAAATGTTATTAATACTTTTAAGTCATCAAGTGGCAATTCATTAGGCACATCTTTATGTATTTGGTTTGTATCAGAATAATAATAAATAATATTATGAAGGATACAATTTTTCCCTTATAGTAGAATCTGAGGGGTTTCCTCTCATTATTATTAATAATCTTAATAACTAAAATTTACATTATTTGAGCATCCAATTCTCCCAGAAAATTTCTAGGCACTTAATAAATTATAAGTTCACACCAAAAAAAAAAAAAAAAGGTCCTAAAAATTCACTTACCTCATTGGGTTTTGCATCCTATTTCATTAGAAAGCATGAAGTACTGGTGAACTAAACAACATGATGAATAGTCCTATAAGAATTTGACCTTCAAATTTATAATGACATCATGTAAGGAGAATAAAAGTAATGTGTTAATTTGATAAAAGTAAATAATATCTATATCAAAATGAATTGAAATGCCATTCCCCTACTCTATTAAACACTCATGATCAATATTATTGCATATGTACTTCATTCAAAAGCTATTTAATTTTAAGGTACTTACTCCAAATTGGCTTCTGATTATTCACTGTAATGTTCTAACTGAAATGTGCCTGCTGGGAAACCCTAGTACATAAAAGACCTGATCAGTCAAGGCCAACTTTATTTATCTTGAACGCTGTATGATTAATTCCTCTAAACCCAAAGCAGGTGTGTTCACTATATTTGTATAAAAGGACTAACATGATCAGGTTAATGATCAATGACGCAACTGGCAAGAATTGAGAGAGAAAACCATAACAGTTTTTTAAAAAATCATTAAGCCTATAATATTTCATCCATTATTCCACTTCTTTTATATTAGAATTTAGAAGAATGTACCAGGGCTTGTAAATTTGCTAGTAATTAGTTCTCTTTGTTTCTCACAGGACTCGAACATCAGATTACCAGTGTATGCCATCATAAATACTGCAGAATGCCTATGAGAAAAAGGATAAAGCTAAATCGAGTCTAGAATGCAGAGACAAATTGCTGCATTTACAGAGTTCTCAACAATTCATCAAATTATACAATTGTCACAGGAATTTCCTGTGGTTACATTTTAATCCTTAGGAAAAAGAGTGGATATTGAGAAATACACTTTGTTGAACAAAAAGGCCATATTAAGATTATTGATTTACCAAATTATATGAAGACAATACTATTAAACATAGGTAATTTGATAATAAACATCGGTATTACTTTTATATGCTTTTAAACTTCTACATAGTTTTCTCTACCAACAGTTCATTAATAAAAAATGGATGCATAATTGAATGGAGTTTTGATCTCATTCTCCTAGTTCAAATCAGTCACCTCAATGGCAATCAGATATTAAACACACTTTATTATTCATCAGTGCCTCTGAGTAGAGAAATGGAAAATCTGTTCCAGTTACTATTAAATAAATATTCCCTACTGATAACTAAATGTAGTTATTTCTGATAAATTTATGAAAAAGAAATAAAATGAATATAGATACCTTTTAAAGGAATTCATTAGAAAAACTTTTTCAAGAACCCTGTTAACCTCTTTCAATGTCCTAAGGGGCTAGAGCTCACTGACAGCCCTGATGGTCGCTATAGGCCATAATCTCCTAATTCACTAAAATTCTTCATTGCCCATCTAAGCATCTCTAAATGTTTTCTAAATCTTGGGTTATAATAATATTACTTGCTCTAACATATGCAAATTCATTTCCAGTTTTTAACTTAACATTATTAAAGATCATTTTCCAAAAAGAGTTATGCAGCACAAGAGTACAATCTTTCTTCTTATTCTACTATGCAATTCATAAATAAGTCTGAATGTCCAGTACTATCATTCAGTCAAGGCTTTTCTACCCCTGTAGTGACACCAGCAAACATCCATCACAAGTACCCTTGGCTACCAAATTATTATTTCTCCATATTACTCAGATCATAATGTGATTTACCCAGGAACAGGCCATTACTTTTCTTTCCGATGACAGAGACAGACACTCTGTATTAGTAAGATCATTTAATGAAGTTGTTCCGTAAGGACCTTATGTTAGAGCAGTTCAAGCAGAATATACATTTTCCTGTCTCTTAGGGAGTAAAAAAGAATGGCTATGAATTTCTCCTCCCTGGTTGAAGCTCTTTTAATAGACAATAAAGATACCACAATTGTCCATAAAATATTACTGCAGACCTTTTAAATATTTTCACAAATCTGTTCCTTCTACAACTCTATTTTATCCCTAGAGCATTAGCATTAGTATTAATGAATATATATATATATATATATATATATATATATATATATATTTATTTATTAGTGAGAGCCAAAGTATCTTGGTATAAATTTGAGCACCATCACTTCCCTACTGTAAAAAATAAACCTGGGAATATGTATAAAAATAATAGCAAGAGGTTATGGGTTCAATATCATTATGTTTCTTAGCATTTTGTAGTTTTTTTTAAGTAAAAATGTATTTAATTCCAAACTTTAAAAACATACAAGCAAATGTTCTCATTAATAAAGGACTGAAAAGCTAATTCTTCCATTTGAGCATGGATTAATTTCAGGCATTTTTTTCCTCTGTCAGTTTGCTTCATTTATTTTGTGTGGTTAAGAGGAAAACGTTCTGAAAAGATAACAGGTTAAATTATATTTAGTGTAAATCTACATACTACAAACAAAGTAGTCTACTGAAAATTCTGGCACATTCTATTTTAATGTGACAAGTCCCTCTCAATGCAAAAAAATGGATCTTAGATAATTGAACCTAAGTGTTAATTTCAGAAATAACTTATAAAATCTTCAATTCTCTTAGGATTTGATAGGTGAGACCTACTACTTGCCTAGCACAATTAGATGCTGTAAGATAGTAGAGTAAGACATAATAACTAAATGTCTTTTTATTTTTCCTTTTGTGTGCATTTTTGTTCCAGACTATTAGAAACAAAAACATTAAAAGAGACTTTCATACCTTTAAAAGCTCTATTCTCATTAAATATACTTGTGAGACAGCTCCTCTTAATTCCTTTCCAGAAGAGGCCCTGAAGTTAATTAAAGATGGGATTAGGGTTACACACAGCACAGTGCCTTGCACACGAGGTAGGCTATAGAGAGAAGCCTGTCTATATAAACGAGACTATTTCAGACTCATCATTTCAAACAAAGTCATTTCCAAGGGTAAAAAAAGTAAAATATATCTAGCAAAAGAATTTCCAATTTATACCAGAAAAACTAGTGGGCTCATTCAACTTTGCTTAGTAAACCACTGCATTTTATGTGCCTTCACTCCAGAAAGCTGATGGCAGGAGAAGTGTATTCTATTGATATGCATATACCTGGTGTCTATAACAGTCCCTTACACATGTCTTAAATAATTGGTTGGGCGGATGGATGAATGGATGAATGGATGGGTGGGTATATGGGAGGGGAGCAGAGCCTACGCAAAGTATTTGGTACCCATATTACATCTCTTTAACATCTTAATATTCCTCTATATTTCTGGAAATGTGACTCAAATTTCACTCCACTGTACTGTCATCCATCTATGATTCATAAATCATATGCTCTAACTTTGAAATGATGGATTACCTAATCAAACCTCCCAACCAGTGGAAGAATTCTCTGCAATATCCCTGTGAGAGAGTTACTCGGCTTCTGCTAGAGCATCTCAAGAAATCCTTTGTCCCAAGGCAACCTTTTTCATTTTTAAAAAATAATTTACTTTGAAATACTTTCAGACTTACAGAAAAGTTGCTGGTATAATATAAAGAACTACCATCTCCCTCTCCTTCTGTGTTTCCCCGATTGTTAACATTCTGCCACATATGTGTGCTCAATCTAATATCTAATCTTTCTCTCCCTATTCCTCTCATATAGATATAAAAAATATAAAAACTCATATACATTATATACATGTATTAGATACATATATATGGTATATGTGTATACACACATACATTATAATTAGTATTTTCTGAATCATTTGAGAGCAAGCTCCTTTTTAATCCCTCTTAAACATTTCTTTCTTCCTTCCTCCCTCCTTTTTCTTTTTTTATCTCTTTTTTCTTTCTTTTTCTTCCTCCCTCCCTCCCTACCTCCTTCCTTCTTCTTTCCCTTTCTCTGTCTCTGTCTCTGTCTCTGTCTATTTACAACCATAAATTCACACTGGTGTCTCTAAACCCAATCTAAGATCTCCAGGTTCTTTCTAGTTTTCCCCTGAAATTTTATAAATATCTTCTATACAAGTGAGATACTTGCCTCTCATCTTCAATATATCCACTGATTTATTCATTTACTTACTCAGTATTGATTTGCTCAATGTAACCAACCTCTCTTCTATGCTGGCCATCTCCTCCACTTACCCTCTCTGCCTTTCTACCACCTAAATTCCTCTCCCACTGCCCAGTCCCAGGCTCTTGGATCCAGTGAGTATATCTCTGCTAGGTCTTCTCTCAGTTCCTACTCCTTCTTTCCACAGCCAGGCACAGGCCTACCACTAGCTCCTCTGCACCAAGATGGGAAGGAGAGGGAAGATGAGACATCTCTTCCTGTTTTAGTAGGTATTAGGAAGCAGTTCTAGAATCTGCCTTCTGAAAATTGTGTCCACTGGTTCAACTGCTACTCTTTTTCCTCATGGCAGCTTTGAAATATTTGAGAATAGGTTATATCTCCCATGAAGCCTCTTTCTTATGCCAGATTTCCCCATTTCTTTACCTGTTCCTCTGCAACATGGTTTCCAGAGCCTTTATCAGTCTGATAACATTCTCCAACATTTGTTGATTGATGCATGCAAATATAGATTTCTTTTATATCTTTCCCATATGTGATTGCCATTCAAGAGGAGAGAAAAGCAGTATACATAGAAGTCACAATGCCTGACCAGGATGCACCTACATGTAGCTGGAATAGGCAGTGCCTTCTGAAGACCTTTCCCCCACCACCCTCTCCACCAACTAAAACATTTGCTTCACTGATTCTGGAAATTCTATTGCTGGAGCTCATTCCATTGACTCTATACTAGTAAAAAGAAGTGAAGAGAAAGTTGAAGCGCAGAACCATGGTCTTTGGAGTAAAACAGACCTGGGCTCCAATCTCAACTCTGCCATGGACACTTGGGCATTCTTCTAACAGATCCAAATCTCAGATTTTAACCCTATAATAGATATATGATTCTTGGGAGGCTTAAACACAATGAAGTTTTGCCGTTGCTGAACAGAGTAGGTTCCTATATATTGTTATTTCCTCTACTTGTGTGTGTTATGGCAAAATTCTTCTTAAAATATCAATATTTTTGCAAGAACTCTTTAAAATGCAAATGTGTAGTAGATAATTAAAGTTATATGAATGAATTTATTAATTACTCCTACAGAACCCAATAAATAAAACAGCATAAGAATACTGGTTACCTGGTAGATGATGATATTTATAAAGAAAAATGGACCGAAAAAGTGAGGCATTGTGTTTCAGAACCAAACATTTCCTACTTGAGCTTCTACATAGAATGTGTCTTATATATAGTCTCAGTCTCTTTGATTTTTTTTATTTCCAAGCATATTACCTCTTTGGTTGCGCTATGCCACTCAAGAATATGGTAAAACAAAACACAGGAGTAGAACATATGCAGTAATTTCTCAGTAAGTACACGTAAGAATAGATGTAAGTCTGTGAAAATAAATAGGAACAGCTGCTGCTGACAAGCTCTAACTGCATTATCAGAATCACTTAAAAGAAACTAGAGGGGCACCTGGGTGGCTCAGTCGGTTAAGTATCTGCCTTCGGCTCAGGTCATGATCCCAGGGTCCTGGCTCCCTACTCAGTGGGGAGTCTGCTTCTCTCTCTGCCTCTGCCTCTCCCCCATCCCATGCTCATGCTCTAATAAATAAAATCTTTAAAAAAAATTACAAGAAACTAGAAAGTGTGTAAATATATGGAAATGGCTTTCTCAGTTAAGTCTGTAGATAGTCACCGTGTTAGTGTTTTTCATATTTAACTTCAAGGCAGCTTTTACAATAAAAATTGATCAAAAATATTTGTCTATCAAAGCAACCAGAAGTGAAACTGGTTAGAATACATTGTTCTGAAAATGTACATTTTTACATAAGACCACTTGGGAATAAACGATGCCAGTTGTTATTGCCCCCTGTTTAGTCCAATCTATCTTTTATTAAGAATACACAGAAAGTGAAAGGTGATGGATAAAAGCAACATTAAGACATTGTCTGAAAACAAAACTTCCTGAAGTTTAAAAGTAAAGTAAAAGAAAGGCGCAGAATTCTTGATTTCTTATCTGCCTTCTATATTCATACTTCATGTGACAATGAAATATTTATTTCTCTTTCAATTATAATTGCTTCTTATTTCTTTTTATCTTCACTTCACTACTTGTTTCTTGACATAATTGCTTGGCTCTTCGTTCCCGATCCAGAATTTCTTTGGGGAACAGGTTTTTCTCATCAAATACAGCTTTCAAAGCTACAAAATGATGAAGAAAATGACATGGAAATTATACTTGGTAAGAGACCCAATTAAATGAAATAGTGGGGAGAAAATTCTCGTTTCAATTCATCCGAAAATTTGTAGGTTTCTAAAACCAAGGACATATTTGGGGGAATTTTCTCTGAAGCTCCTGCTATTCCTTTTACTTCATTTTAAATTAAAAAGCTAAATTTTAACAGAGTTTGTTCTATTAATGTATTTATATCCTGATAGAGATCCACTATTTCACAGTAGAAGACTAAAGAAGCTTGTGTTTTCCATTTTTGCTTTTTAATCTACTTAACAGCTATCAAAGACTCATAAAAAGCCAAGAACAAATTATTCTGTATTGAAATAAGACAATTAAAATAATCAAAACACAGTTTGGCTGTCTGCATGACTAAACAAGTGCATCTGCAATCACGTCCTTGTAAGAGACTTTGATCTGCAGGGATCTGTGGCTTCAGGAAAAAAAAGAGCCAAATTATCCCCATGAGTGGCTATATTATGCATCAGTGAGAAGTAGGAGGAAATTGTGCCATGCATTCAAGAAAATAATTTTGGCCTTTTGCTTAATTTTATCATTTCAACAAATGTTTACTGAATGTATATTATGCACAATGTTCTATGCTCAGGCGTAAGTGGGGCACAAATATGACTAAGTCGCAGGCTCTCTTCCAACTGGTAGAGAGTAGGAATAGTGCCCAAATAACCAAAATATCAAGGACAATAAGATACAGTTCTAAGAAAATATGAGCAACAGAAACTGTGGTGGAACATATCAAGAGACTATGAGAATAGGCAGAGATCAGAGGGAAAGCTTTAAGAATTAGACACTATTTGAGGTAGATGTTGAAGTCAGGGTAGGATTTGAAATTGATAATAAGGACCATGGACGTGAGGAAGAGTTGGCAAGGGGGAAAGGAAATGTCAACTAGAGGGAACAAAGTAAATACAAGTGTGGAGAAACAAGAGCTACTATTCGGGTAATTCTGAATAATTCAATACAATGTGACCAAAGTTCAAAAATATACAGAGAATGAGGTTAGAGCAGGAAAAAGGAACACTTTTTATGCCAAGCCCAAGGAATATGACATAAACTACATAAACGTTGAACAACTTCATAGTATTGTGCCATCTTTATATATTTGGATTAAAAAAAAAAACCCTCTCCACTTACCATACAAACATGATTGTATAAGTCAATATCTTTCCCCTTTTTTCTCTTGGATGTTATACGAGAACAACTGGGAAAATGAGAAAAGTATAATTTGGCACACAGACTCCACGTGAGTAAAGCCCAAAGACAGAGGTAACCTAAAGCCTGCAAAATATGAAGACAGGCAGCCAAAGAGCTGACAGTGGAAAGAAGTTACACAAAATAAAGTGATGAGTATGGAAAGTGCAAGAAGGCCAGCAGCAACAGCATCTCAGAAAGTTCTAGCAAAAAAAAATACTCACTAAAGGTGAGGGGCTCACCCTGAAGTACAAATGCTTTATGTTTCATTCATATCCATGGATGTAAACAGAGGTGAACAAGGCTGGAAGCAAAAGCCATCTACATACATTGTTGTGTCCAGAGAAATCGATGAGGCAGGACTACATAAAGAATCATGCACATGAGCCATTTTTTGCTAACAATAGTCTGCCCCTGCAGGTTGTAAAAATTGAAGGCCATTCCAATCCTATGTCACAAGCTCTCACCTAGGGACCTACTACAAATTTCAAGTCTAAAAAATCCAACTCATTAAGACTAACTAATTAAGAGAGGAAATAAAAATTAAAAAAAAAAAAACTGGCATAGCAGGGATGCAGAGGACTATAAGCAATATTATAAACAAAACAAAACAAATTTTAAAAAGAACAGAACTAATCAATACACAGACCACCACCAGAAAAATGTTGCCACTGGCCAGATATATATTGTTACTGAGCACTTTGTCACAAATTAAATTTTAAAACTTGAAAGAGCTCTTACCTCCGTAAAGAAAGATCACAGAGCAGAAGTGAAAGAAGTCAGAAAATGGCACAACAGGAAGTGAGGAAAGTGAGCTAGCAGAACTCAGGAAAAATCCCTCAAGCGAGAATAGACTGTGGGGTAACATAACGGGGAGCAGAGTTCACAAATGAGAAAAACAAATATAACAAGATGAAACGTAAGAGAAGAAGAGAGAGGAAAGTGATACTGGAAAAGAAATAGATCCAACAAACACAACAGATGAGTCCTTAAGAAAGAACACCAGAGCAGAATATTGGAAGGCATCATGTATGAAGTTTTCCTTAAATTAGAGACAATCTGACATATATAGGAAGGACATACTGTGGCACCAGGAGGAAGAGTCAGAATAGTCCAACAAAGCATATCTTAGTAAAATAATTAGACTTCAAAGACCATCATTTGGCAGCCAGACAAAATGATCAAGTCGCTCAAAAGGAGAAAAATGGCTATCTTACATTAGCTATCTTCAGAGTAATGATGGATACCAGAAGACAGTAAAGCAACACCAACAAGGAAGTCAAGGAAAGAACGTGTGAGGTGTGGGTATGATACACGCCAAGCTGTGCTGCAAATTTAAAAGTTACAAATAGTTTCAACATGCGGGGAATTCGGGGACTAGTGTTTCTAAGAGAACTTTTTGAGAAAATTGCTACAAAATAAACTGATAAATGACTGAGGAAAATTTAGAAAAAGATTTAGTGGTGAGACCTGAATATTTTTAAATGTAGAAGTGAGATTAAAATAATACAAAGTTTAGGATAACAAAACAGAAGGTAGAAGCCGCATGCCTGACAATGTAGAAATGATACAATTAACAAAAACTGGAGGGGTAAGGGAGAAGAAGCTTCATTCATGATAAATCAGTGACAGTTAAGAGGCAAAGAACTTAAACCAACAAGTCAAGTAAATTTGACAAAATAAAATAAGCTAAAAGAAAGATCGAATTATTGGATAAAATTAGGTAGCAGAAGAGGAGGAGAGGAATGAAGAAACATGCTCATTTTATCATCAGTCTGCATGAATGTAACAGTTACTGTTCTAGAAAACTGAAGGGCTAGAAGAATTATATAAACCTATGAGTATAAAGGTACCACTGGAACAAATATATAAGACCCTTCTGAAATAAAAGCAACAAAAAAATTACAGATCCAGTGAAAAATTTAAAAAATATATAAACAATATATGGCATAAAAGAGTGTGAGAAATACAAAACCAAAATATCTAATATATTGATAAATTTAAATGTGCCCAATTTCATGATAAAAAAACATTTTTTAGTTGGATCAAAAGCGAAACTCAACACACATCTAAAATGGAGCAATTCCAAAAATTTGAAATAGAACGATTGGATAAGCATAGCAAATAGATCCAAACCCAAAGAAAGCAGAGGTCAAAATCTAAAATCATCAATGCATACAGAAACACTCAGAAGATACAGATACACAGAAACTCGAAGAAGTGGGTGCCAGAAATAGATGATAGTGGGAACTGGACAAGCCCATATCACGGAAGGGAGGGAGACTTCTCACCGGATAATTTTTTATATGTTCTAATATTTGATTAGTGTGTATTTTGTTTTCTAGCAATAGGACAAAAATGAATAAACCTGGAACTACCTCTTAAGCAAAGCTACAAATGAAAATACTATGCATTTGCCTAATACCAGCAGTGCAAGGTCTATGGATTTCCCTACATTAGCAGTTAATTCTGTCCCATATGACTTCAGATTAGCATTTGAGAATCACAAGGCATTCTGAATGCCTTAGAGCTCTCCTGAGATCCACTGTGAAAGGGAGACTGTTCCTTTTGAAATAAACTCTGTTTTACTGAGATATGTCTCTCAACTAGATGAGGAATTTTCATCATAACTGACTGGGTTTCAGGGCAGTGAAACCAATAACTAACTGTTAGGCCCTTGTATATCTAAAGAGAGTCAGTCTTACCTGAATAATTAATTTTTTTGAGTTAAAAAAACAGATGATAAAAAATTCATATACAGGGGCAGATCCCTGTTTCCTGGGCCCAAAGCTTACAATTTGGGGACCTCTCTAAAAATATATATATAAAATTACAAATACATAATTATTCATAAAAATAGCTATTTATTCAGGATGAGAAAATCAATCTCAGCAAACTATTGGAGTTTTGTAGCGTTGGATCCTTTTCTTCTGAGATCTCTCTTTGGAAAGGCACCTGAAATGCTTACCCAGAAATGCTTCCCGCTTGCAGTCTGGCTTCCACTTTTCCCCTGGAACACTAAAACACCCAGCAACTACTAATACTCACAAGGATCTTTGTAGATGAGGCCCATTAAGCAACCTTCTTGGCTTCATTGGCAAACTCTTTTATGTCACAAAAATTATGTCATTAACCTAACACCTTCTAAATGGATAATGGTAATCAATTCATCTTACTATTCAGAGTAACAACATCTGCTAGGTTAATGGCATAATGTTGTCATACGATAATGTGAGTGAGTCTGCAATGATTATGTGATACATCTGAGAGATCATTAACCGTTTACTGAACTTGTTTCAGATTATAAAGGAATGTCTTTAACCTTGCTGCGATAACTTGCTTTCTTGAAGTATTAACTGGCAAGGCTGAAGTTCCCAGTTATTCAACCAAACATTAATCTAGGTGTTGCTCTGGAGGGATTTTGCAGATGTAATTAAAGTCCCTAATCAATGGACTTCAAGTAAAAGAGATTATCCCAGATAATCTGGGTGAGCCAGACTTAATCAGTTGGAAGGCCTTAAAAGCAGGGCTGAGGCTTCCCGAAAAGAGGGAAAAAATTCCACCATTGGACAATAGGTTCCACTTGTACCCATGGAGTTTCATTCTGTCCTTTCCTGACTGTCTGTGGATGATAGCTTTAGCCTGTGCTCAGTCGGCCCATGATCTTCCCCTCCTGACTCAGCCCTCACAATCCCATAAGCAAATTCCTTGTCATAAATTTCAATATATGGCCCTGCTGGTTCTGCTTCCCTGAACCCTGACTGATACACTTGCCATAAAGTACATTGTTTACCTCAAGACAATTGTGAAGGGCAAAGTGTTCTCATTGAGACAAACTGGTGTGTCAAGGTTCTGGTGGTTTGTGACTAGAGTCTGTTAGATATTCCTTGTAAAAAAAATTTATGTTTGTTCAAATGTATAGTTTATCTTAAAGCCCTCTCAATTCCTGCATAGGTGTTATGTGGGACCTCAAGTCTCAAACTTCTTGTTTTCTGGGCCAACAACTTATAATCTTGGAGAGTAGTTCACTCAGAAGGGCTAGTAACAGCCAATGTATATGGCCTCTGAAGGCTTCCCTTCACTTAAACTCAAATCCTTTGTCCAGGCTACATGGCCCCACATGATCTGATCCCTATCCCCCCTCCAACCTCATCTTGTACTAGTTTCCATCTCTCTCATACTACCCCAGCAACAGTGACTTTCTTTCCGGCCCCAGAACACATCAACCCTGTTCTCAATTCAGTAGCTTTTACACCTCTGGACCTTGTCCTTGGAATTTTCTGCCCCTAATGCTTCATGAGACTGCTTTCTTATCTTTCAGGATTCAGATAAAAAATCAGAGGGACCTTCACTCATGCTCCCCTAGTCATGTCTTACCACATTATTGTGCTTTACTTTCTCCATACCTCTTATTAGTATCACCATCCAAACTTATCTTCTTCTACTTATTTATTATCTGTCTCTCCCTCAGGTGATAAATTCAACAAAAGGAAAGACCTTGTCTGCCATTATACCTCATATCCCCATAGCACCCAGCATTGCGTCTGGTACATGAGAGGTATTCAAAAAATATATTTGTTGAATAAATGAGCAAATGAATGAAGATACCTCCAGGAATATGAAGGGGTGGCCCTACTTCTCAAACTTTGGAATTCTTGCATTCCAGAGAGCTAAGGGCTCCATAATGGTGAAAGAAAGGTGGTTCTCCGTGTCATATATCCATCCACTTACCACAGCCCTTAAAAATCAACATCTAGCATTATTGGTAACCATTTACACTTACTCTTTCCTACCTGGGAAAATACAACATTTATATATTTAAGTGATATCCATCACTTCGTTCTATAGCTGGCTTCCCAACAAGGTTTGTTATAATGATACCCAAAAGGTGTTTTAAAAGTAATGAAAATGAAAGACATGGTGGTCATGAAGCCATCAAAACATTTTCACTGAAATAAAATGATTCAGTGAACTTAATAAAGCAAAGTTAATCTTTTGTCATCTGATGCGTCCCTTGTCCGCTGATTAGCAACCAACTGTATCAGACAAACAATAGTGGCAAAAACCTCACAAAGCTTCCTAGCAAGAAAGGACTTGATGGCCATCTAAATATAGCACTGCAATGACCAGCTGTTGTTCATCAATGAATATACAGTATTCTGAAAACTTTCTAATTCACATCCTCTATCCTATTTTATTCTAAGCCCTCTAGATAATTGCTTTTCAAAATTTTATGTGCGTAAGAATCACCCAGAAATCTTGTTAAAATGTAGATTCTGATTCAATAGATCTGAGTTGGGGCCTGTGATGCTACATTTCTAACATGATCCCAGGTGGTGCCCATGCTATTACTCGCTGTCCACTGCCCACATCTTGACACCAAGTTTCTAATTCCTGAATCTAGACTCTAGAACAGTATTACCAAGTTGTCATTCAATTTCAGCCATCACTGAGTAACAATCAAGTGGCAAAGCAACAGGCTGTTGGCAAGGTGGTGAGGACTGGTCAAAATGCTTTAAGTCTTCCTATAACTCTTAAATAATTGTGGTCCAGGACCTGTTGAAACTTTTTTTTTAAAGGCTCAATTTTTTTTTTAAATTTCAGGTTTTAATTTATTTGGGCTTTACATAAGAATAAAGACTCAATTTTTTAAGAATGGTTTTAGGTTTAAAACAAAATTGAAAAGAAGGTACAAAAATTTCCCATATATCCCCTGCCTCCACACATGCATACCCTCTCCCTTTATCAATATCACTCATCAGAATGGTATATTTTTTCCCAAGGATGAATCTACATTGATTCATAATAATTGCCCAAAGTACATAGTTTACCAACAGGTTCACTACCAGTGGTATACATTTTATAGGCTTGCCATCCATATACTACATTACTACAAAAGAGTAATGGCATATATCCCTCATTGTAATGTCATACAGAGTATTTCCACTGTCCCCAAAAAATCCTTTGTGCTCTTCCTAGTCATCTCTTCTCCTCTTCTCTGGCAACCACTGACCCTTTTACCATAGTTTTGCCTTTTCCAGAATGTCATATAGTTGGGATCATCAGTATGTCCTTTTTCAAATTGGCTTCTTTCACCTAATAATGTTTATTTAAGATTCCTCCACATGTCTTTTCATGGCTTAACAGCTCATTTCTTTTTAGTGTTGAATAATATTCCATTATCTGGATGTACCACAATTTATGTATACATTCACTTATTGAAGGACATCTTAGTTGCTTCCAAGTTTGGGTAATTATGAATAAAGTTGCTTTAAACATCCATGCACAGGCTTTTGTTTGAACATAAATTTTCAATTCCTTTGGTTAAATACCAAGAAGCATGATTATTGGATTATATGGTAAGAATATGCTTCCTTTTGTAAGAAACTGCCAACTGTCTTCCAAAGTGGCTGTACCATTTTGCATTCCCACCAGCAATGAATGAGGGTTCCTGTTGTTACACATTGTCATTAGCATTTGGTGTTGTCAGTGTTCTGGATTTTGGCCATTCTAATAGGTGAGCAGTGATATCTCATTTTTGTTTTACTTTACATTTCCCTGATGACATATGCGGAACATCTGTTGAACCTTTTAAAAAATGTTTTTCACATATTAATGATGTCTGTCTTGTAGGATCCAAATTTTGGTGTGTGTGTGTGTGTGTGACTTTCAAGATGATTTATGCTATCATATAAAGATAAAAATAATAGGAAGGAATTCCACTTTTAAGATGTTTCTGTTTTATGCTCATTCTTTAGTTATCTAAAATTTCCTGGAGTGCATCACATGTAACAATTTCTCATTTCTTACTTAAAATGAATATAAATATATATATGCTTTCTTTTTGTATTTAAATTATTTATTCCAGTAAGAACTTTTCCATAAATATCAGTGATTTTCTTTCTTTATTGGTACTAGATTTAAGATTATATTCTAAAGTAAAGATACGGTAAGTTAGATTTTACTAAAAGTCTATGTGCATATTTTCACCTGTAGTTTAAGAACTATACAGAGAATTTTGTGTTGCAATGAAAACCACAAATTGTCAGATTCACCATTTTTTAATTATTTTGCCCCTCTTTGTAAATTGCAGGTTACCAATGGATACACAAACTCTGTCTCATCTGGTAGAGTTTTAATTGACTTCCTCTCCTTTTTGTAAACACCAGTTTTGGAACCTACCTGCAGACTGGATTGGAGATTATTAACAAGAACAAATTGCCAATTCTTACAGATTCTTCCAGTTCCCTTCAGTATCTGACTACAATACTCCAAAGTAAGTTTCCCTAAAACTGAGAACCAAAACTTGACAGCTCAAATCCCTGTCTAGACCCTACACTGCCCACAGCTGTTCTTTTCTCTCGGGATCTCCAGGACCCAGAACAACTGACCTTTCTCACCAACTCACAATGCATGGTTCAACTGGTTTTACAGAAGCAACACCAACAAGAACCCTTGAGAGCCCACTTCTGAGACCCTGCTTTGTCCCCCCAGGAGGTTTATGATCACCTCTGGGTTGTTCCATGATGAGCAACATTCCTTCCTCTTGAACAAAAGTGGGGGGACTGACAATGTTGAACTTCACCTGAGCCCTGTACTCCTGGAAAGCAGAGACAGTTAAGAAATCCCTCTACTCTTTTGTGTTTTGGAGACGGAAAACAGCAAAGGATGACTCTGCTCTCAGACTCTGAGATAAGACCCTCTGTACCCTTCCCCAGAAGTCTACTAAGACCCATGGATTCACGAACCTGCCTCTGTAATGGCCCAAGCCCGCTCCCTTTTCTCTGAGAGTTTCTCTTTAACAAATACTCTCCCTATGAAATAGCCTGCAATAAAATCATCTCTTTAATTGTCCCACTCATTTTGTCTCTGGCAGAACAACAACAACAACAAGAACCAAACAATTCACCTGAGGTACCACTAATGCAGCATTTTCTCTGCACTGGAAATTTTAAAGATTTTACAGATACAGTAAATGGTTGGGTTCTATGGAATTTGTTGGCGAAAACTGACCCAGAGACACTTCTAAGTCCTCGCCAGGTTTTTGAATAAGGCATATCAAAGAGGGGTTTCAAGCTGTTTGGGAACCCACAGGGAACAACTTGGAAGCTAAAGAGAGAGTATGAAAGATGTTTCAACTTGAAAGGAAAAGAGAGAGAATACAAAAGGACATTAAAAACCCAGTAGGTAAGACTAAAAAGTCACCAGGGGATTATGGAGTGTTTGAAAACTGTCCTGAGTTCCAAAGTGATAGTTTAGAATATTGAACGTAAGTCTGGCAGAATGCCCCTCATCATACGATTGCCAGATAACCTCCTGCACACTGTAATTAGGGGGATTGCAGAAGTGTGTGTAAAATGCAGCACAAAGATCTAAAGTAGACTATTGTAATGAAAATGTGGAGGGGGGAATATGTTGGTAATTGAGTTTTTTTAAGTGCTCTTTTACAATAACATTTTTTTTTTTAATCCAGCAGCATCCTCCTGAAAAGGAGATGAACAATTTTCAATGAAAGCGATAAAAATGGGTAATACTATAGTAAAATGGCTGATTTCAGAAATAAGCATAAGAATAAGCTGCCTAGGTGATTCCTTCCCATTCAGTTTTTCCTCCTTTCCCCTCTGATCCTCTGTGCTGTTTTATTCCACATATGAGTGAAACCATATGATAATTGTCTCTCTCTGATTGACTTATTTCACTCAGCATAAGACAAACTATGAGAGACTCTCAACTATAGGGAACAAACTGAGGGTTGCTGGAGGGGAGGTGGCGGGGAAGGTTGGGGTAATGGGGTGATGTGATGAGCATTGGGTGTTATATGCAACTGAACTCTACATCTGAAATTAATGATGTGCAATATGTTGGCTAACTGAATTTTTATAAAGGCTGCCTAGGGAATATGATTTGAATGCTATTTGAACAAGGGCGATGATACTTAGAAATATTAACAACACGGACAACTGAATAACATGGACACTTCTCATGGAGGGCCCACCTCTTATTAGCTACGTGAGACTAGATAAGTTGTTTAAACTCTTTATGTCTGTGCCACAGATCCTTTACATCTATGCCAGAGTTCATGCCACAGACTCCTCCTGTAGAAAGTAAGGACAATAATAATTTCTATATCATAGAGCTGTTTAGTGGAATAATAAGAATAAAATATTATCAATAAAGAAAAACGTATCAAATCCTATTAGGTGTCAGGTTCTATGCTAAGGGCTTCACCTAAATTATTTCACTTAATTTTCACAGCAACATTATGGGGATGGTAACTAATATGATGCCCATTTTTAGTTGAAGAAACTAAGGTACAGGGAGTTTAATTGACCTCTTCAAAGTCATATAGCTAGCAAGTGGTAGAGTCTTGATTTGAAGCCAAGTGTATGCTTGAAATTTTGCCTTTATACCATTATTGCTTTGGGTCTCCCAAGTTTTATTCCCTTTATAAGTAGAAATTCTCCCAAAAGACAACCATAGCCATTGACACCTTATAACTTAATGGGAATACTGACTGCAAGTTCAAAAGATACAAAATAATGTAAAGGGCCAGGAGTGGGGGGAAAAAAGCATGAAAATACAGGTAAAATGATACTATGCCAGTTATCAATATATTGCCCCTCAGCTCCAAATCCATTCTTCACTGCTTGCTTTGGGATAATGGGCTGGAGCCCTGTAAATATCTTTTGCCAGCTGGTTGATGTTGATCCCTGTCACGAGAGGACACTAGAGGGACACTGGAGAGGTGGGTTTCTCTTCCAAGCAGGTGCCCCTCTCACCATGCTCCTGCAGTGCAGTTTCTCTAGCACTAGACTCCTATAGCATGATTCCCTGAGTACCAAGTCCCCACAGAGGCTTTTCCAGCTCCAGACTCCCATGATGCAAGCATGGCTACTCCAGAGCCCAGAACTAGCAGCTTTCCTTGTCACCTGTCTGGCACCACCTGGTGAATGGCTTTCCTGCTTTCCCCAAGAGGTAAGCAGAGGTCTGCCAGTGTGACTCCTCTCTGTGAACAGCCTCCCCTGTACTCTTTTGGTGTCTTTGTAGTGAGTTCAGAGATGCAGCACCTCCCTGTGAATGGCTTCCCATGTCACCCACGTTCTACCTGCGGCAGCTCTGCCCACCTCACCATCCAGTGAGACACGGATAAGCCCTCTCCCATGAGGTCTGGGTATCAGCCCTAGCTGGGATGGGCATCTTCCTTGGTCTCTCTCAGGTCTGAGGGTGTAGTGGCTATTCTTTAAATCTGATACTCCTGTGTTCTTTAGAGTTCTCTTTACTTCCTACTAGCCAATTTTCTATAATACCCATATATTACATCTAAAATCAGAACAAGAAAATGAATTTAACAAGAACATAAACTCTGAAACATGCCTATACTTGCTCTTCAGTTACCACTCTTTCTTTGCTACTATAGTCAGTTTCTTGGAAAAGTGTGAGCTTTTCTTGGTTGATGTCCCACAAGCACCTCCATCTCAACATATTTTGAAAACCAACTCTAAACCATCTCCTCCTCCTGTAGTTCCTCTCTTAATAATAGTCTCCTTTATTGGACATAGTTTTCCAAGCTAGAAACCTGAGAGTTATACATGTGTTCACATCTCATCAGGGCACATAACCCTTTAAATTCGATCTCCTTAACATTTCTCAAATTAGTTACTTCCTTTCAAGGGACTCCTTACCTTTTTTTTAAAGATTTTATTTATTTATTTGACAGAGAGAGACACAGCGAGAGAGGGAACACAAGCAGGGGGAGCGGGAGAGGGAGAAGCAGGCTTCCCGCTGAGCAGGGAGCCCAATGCGGGGCTCGATCCCAGGATCCCGGGATCATGACCCAAGCCGAAGGCAGACGCTTAATGACTGAGCCACCCAGGCACCCCTAGGGTCTCCTTATCTTCAAAATAATAATAGATACCATTTAATGAATGTTTAATTATGTACTATTCACTGTGCTAAAGTTAGCCCACACAACTTCAAAATCAGGCATGGTAAGCCCCATTTTATACATGAGAAAGCTGAGACTTAGTAGCTTATGTAATTTGTCCAAATATAAACAACTAGTGGAAGGCAAAGTAAGGATTCAAAAGCAGATAGCCAGCTGCAAACAACAAGCTCCCACTACTATAATATGCGGCCTTCCGTCCAGCCCCATTATAATTCATCTAATACACAGTTTCCAGAAAGCTTTCTAAAATGCAAAACTGGTCATGTCACTTTCCTATTTTAAACATTTCAATAGAAATTTTGTTTCTGAATAGGATTTAATAGTTAGTGGTAAGTCATCTTTCTCATTGCACCAGACAGAAAAACAAAACAGGTAAATTATAGAAATAATATTTTAAAACCTATCAGAGGGTGGTGGAAGCACCTGGAGATGGTAGAACCCTTCTTAGATGGGCTAAGATTGCCAAATATTTTCTTCCCTCTGTGGATTTATCATGTCTGGGCATTGCTAAGAAACAGGATTGCCATAGACAAAGAGGCCTTTCTAAGGGAAAGTGAAATCAGAAGAGTTTTGATGACTATGTAGGTTGGTGTAATATACTGGAATCTAGAGAAATTCCATATGGCCAGTATTCCCCACAGGATGTTTTCTGAATGCTAGGGTGATAGAGACTGTGGATTGGACTGGAGAGGCAAAGTAATGTTTCCTGTAATCTTGCAGTACTTAGGAGACAATATACCAATAAAAGAAGAAGCTTAAAATAGACATTTGAAATCAGAAGTAGACTAAATCTAACTAAAGCTGTGACCAAGCACTGGCCAAGCTCAATTCCTGATTGAATTCCTGTGATCTGCCCTTCTTGTTCTCTGCCCAACTAAGGAAATGGTAAACTATCTCTGGGAGAAAATAACATTAATTTCAGTATCTATAGATCTTACATACGTAATTTCTGTCATACAATTTAAAAATGTACAAAAATTACAAGACTTGTAAAGAAGAAGGAAAATGTGACCAGTAACCATGAGGGAAAAATAGACAGTAGAAGCAGACTCCAAGATCATTCAGATATTGATGTTAGCAGGCCAGAGCTTTAAAATTACTATTATAAATATATTAAAGAAAACAGAAAATTTGGACAAAATGGATGAAAACATGAATAATTTCAACTGAGAATTGGAATCTATATAAAAAGAGATTCAAATGGCACTCTAGAACTGAAAAAATATATATGTGAAATCCGAAATTGGGAACTGATCACATGAGTTTAAGAGCAGACTGGCAAAGACAGGATTAGTGAATGCAAAGACAAGTCAATATAAAGCACCCAAAATAAAGCCCAGAGAGTAAAATAAAATGGAAAGAAGAGAAGACTGTAAGAAACATTTACGATGTAAAGAATGTCTAACATATGCAGATTTGCAATCCCAAAAGGACAGGAGAGTGGGAATTGGAAAGAAACAATATTCAAAAAGATAATGGCTGAGAATTGTCCAAAATTGAAAAAAGATTTAGTTGAGAATTCCTATCAACCCCAAGCAATATAAATACTGAGAAACGTGTATTTATATCCATCATGATAAAACTGCTCAAAACAGATAAAAAGAAAAATCTTTAAAGGAGCCAGATTAAAAAAAAAAAAAAAGATACTACATTCAAAGAAGTCACAACAATATATCAAGAGCTGAATTTTAAACAGGAATTATGGGAGCAAGGAAACAATGGGACACTATCTTTAAAAAGCTGAAAGGAAAAAAAAAAAAACCAACAAAAAACCAATACTACTATTTAGAGTTTTAAACCCAGTAACAGTATCTTTCCAAAGCCAAATGAAATAAGTGCATTTTTCAGACACATAAAAGCTGGGGTAATTACTCACCAGCCGATCCACATTATAAGAAATCCTACAGGACATTCTTCAGACTGAAGAAAAATAATCTTGGTAGAAGCCTACCATTACAAGAAGGAATAAAGAGCACAGAAAAGAATATTGAAACCTCTGGAGCAATCACTAAAAGAATAATACAAAGAAATATAAAAACAGAAGGATTAATAGAAGAGATGAAATGGAGTAATTCAAAGTACTTGACTGAAACATTTCAATGGGTCTTCATTTCTGATAAAATAAATGCAAGGGCTTTAGCATAGTACACTAGGTGTTCCATGATCTGGCCCCCATTTACCTATCTAGCCTTGATTCTCATCGTGCCCCTTCTAGAACCTTGTCACTTGGAACTACGTGTAGCTCCCTTAGCACTCGTTACTCATACCACCTTACATTTGCATAAGCTACTCCTTTGCCAGAAATATCATCCCCCTTTTTTTCTTAACTGACTAACAGTAACTTGACTTTTAGAGTCTAGCTTGACCTAATAAGGTTTCTCCCAAAAAACCATCTATGAATCTCCCTGTGGTCCCACGGTAGCCAGTGCATATCTCTATCACAGCCCTGGGTGTAAAACATAATTATTCATTTCCTTACCTATTTTCCCCACTAGTCTTCAAGATCTTTGAAGGCTGGGCCTCCACATGTTAACTCTTTGTCTTCAGCCTCCAGCACAGGGGCCAGCCTGTGCACAGAGGCATTCAGTATCTACCTCAGAAAAGGCTAAACACATAAGTGAGTGAACATTATTGCAGTATCTGCAAGTTGAAGACTCTAGGATATTATACAAAGCCCGTTACAGTCCTCTGCCTTCCTCAAGACCTTTATTTCTAAAAAGCATACCAGTACCCCAAACTCAACACATTCTAAACTCAACTCTACTCATGTGTGTCAGACTCACTTCCCTAACATCTCCCAGGGCAGCCAACTCAGAGTCACGTGGACTTCTGCCCTACTTCATCCCTGATGTGCCTTTCCTTACACTATTTCCTTGATCTTGACTCCCTTCCTCCTCCTTCACCCTGCAGACTCCTGCCCTTCCTAAGTGTGTGACCACCACTCTGCATTGATTCCTATGCCCCAGTCACAATTCATCTGGCTTCTCCCTTGGTGCGCCCACGGAACACGGTGTCACATGTCATGCATTCCGTTGTCTTCAAAGTCTGCATCTGTCTCTCCCTTACATTGGTGGAACTTATAAAAAAAAAAAAAAAATAACTGGTGGCGCCTGGGTGGCTCAGTCATTAAGCGTCTGCCTTGGGCTCAGGTCATGATCCCAGGGTCCTGGGATCGAGCCCCGCATCGGGCTCCCTGCTCGGCGGTGAGCCTGCTTCTCCCTCTCCCATTCCCCCTGCTTGTGTTCCCTCTCTCGCTGTGTCTCTCTCTGTCAAATAAATAAATAAAATCTTTAAAAATAATAATAATAATAATAATAATAACTATTTTCCCTTGCAGAGAAGGCAGGTAAGTGAAAATACTGAAAAGAGAGCAAAGGATGAAAAGCTGAAGAAGAAAATTAAAAAAAAAAAAAAAACAGAACTGTGGAAATTACGGGAAAAAATTATATTGCAAAATCCAGGAGAAAAAAAATTTCTTCGAAAATGTGTTAGAGTATTTCAGTATGTCCATCCAGCCATCTACCCCCACCCCCCATCTCTCCACACGCACATCCACCTGCCTGTAAGGAAGAATTCTCCCGCTGCAGACTGTACAAGGCTCCTCGCAGGAGCTCAGGAGCTTACACCGCTGAGGAGAGGTGTTTGCTGCCCTCACTGTTGACCTCTCCCACTTTCTTGCTCCCCAGCATTTGCATACTCCCTGTCTTCTATTTCTCTTCTCTCAGTTCTGATTGCTCCATCTTGGTTTCCTCCCCTGGTCATGTTCTATGTCCCTACTGTCTTTTTTTTTTTAAGATTTTATTTATTTATTTGAGACAGAGAGAGAAAGGGATGGGGAAGGGCAGAGGGAGAGGGAGAGGCAGGCTTTCCGCCTAGCAGGGAGCCTGATGCGGGGCTCGATCCCCACGACCCTGGGATCATGACCTGAGCCAAAGGCAGATGCTTAACAACTGAGCCACCCAGGCGCCCCTATGTCTCTACTGTCTTTACACTTTGTCCTGGCTCTGTGGATCTTTTCTTACTGTCTGTTCCCCAGATCTCTTCTGTCTGTGACTCAAGAGGATAAGATAAGTACTTCCCACATTTATTTTTAAAAGACGAATCATCCTGGGGTGGGGGAAAAATTAGGATGACAGACTGAAAGCCCTGTCAGATGCATAAATGGTTATGTAGAGCCCCGAAATTTATGGATTCATGGTTTTAAAAGAAATGAGCAGAAACCATTAGATGACCCTCATGAGACCAAATAAATGATTATAAGTTTAGAAAAGAAAAACTCTTGAGAAAAGGCAAAAGAAAGCTGAGAATAATTAGACTGGAAACTATGGCAATGAGGAATGACAGCTGTACCTTGCTCCCAAGTGGAATTTCAAAAAAAAAAAAAAAGTTGACCAACTGTTCTCCTTTCCCAGAGGGAACCAAGTGAAGACAAGAGGCTGAAACTTCCTCCAGTGTGGACATACAGAAACGCCTCCCTCCTGCAAGGGTTATTATTTCTCTCAAGGATGATGTTGAACCCTCATCTCTGAGGATTTGAAAAGTTCAGAAACCACAGATCTCAGATGGTTCAAGTGTAGTTCTGATCTTTTGACTGTGACAAGTTGGAAATATGCACTTGTCATTAATTATTTTAGATGAGTTCCCTGCAGTGTCCATATGCTCTCTGAGTGCCTCACTGAGATTCAGGTTGTGCTTCGTGCACTCCCGTAGGGCCCCTCCATGCAGGTAGGATTTCTGTACAGACCCTGTTCTTCAAATCCTTAACAACTTGGAAGCCTATAACCATCTGAAAAAGAGAACATTCTTCTGCACACCTTGTTTCTGAACCTTCAGAGATCATTCACTTCTATTTTTCTAAGCTAAGCTTTCTTGTCCTTTCATTATCTAAGCCTGGCACTGCAGCTGGGAGTCTCTAATACAATGCACATTAAGTAGCCTCTATTTATAGTGTTCCATCTGAAAAGAACAAAGACCAGATTGTCAGAGACCCTGTTCTCAAGCAGTCTTAGGATAGCTCTGTCTCTGGTATCAGTTTTGAAAACGAAGATTATTTGGGGGAAGGGGTTCTCATCCATGGCAGGCTCAGACTATATATTCATGGCATTCTGACTTCAAAAAAGTGACAAGATGAAAATATTCTTTTAATGTATTCCAGCCTGTTGGCTGCCCTTTTTGAGAGCACAGATCAGCAGCTGAGCTATAAATCTTAACAGTCAAACCACGCTTCCTTCCATGGCAACCTACAAGGCAAACGTATTACTCCCATGCTCTCCGGCTCTGGTTTTTTTTTTTTTTTTTTTTTTTGAGTGGTTGAGTTTAACAGGGAGAGAGGACTAAAGGGGATGGTGGCTGAGGACTCACTTTCCGAGAGCAATGGAAGCTCTGGAATTTGGGAACACTCCTCCTCTGGCTTTTCCCTAAAGTATGTCTCCAGGTCCAGAAGAAAAGCTGGTTTCTTCACTTCAGGCAGCTCTTTCAGGGCTCTGATGCTTAATGACCTAAATGCACCTTCGTAACAGTAGGTTTTAGGGGAGGCTAGGAAAAAAGCACAGTGTCATTAATTCCTCAGAAGGAGCTAGCACATTTCCAAGTTAACTTTTGAAAATTTAACCTTCCTGTTCCTCAGCTGCTACAGCTGCAGCGATCAGCAAACCCTATAAACACAGCTGTTCATGATAAATCCGCGGCCCTTTGATTCAAAGGGACCAAAAGGAACTCAAGGCTCCCCTTTCATTTATTTTTTATTTTGTATTCTTTTGCTATTTTCCCTTGAAAATGTGTATTTTACAGTTTTGGAAAAGCTCCAGTTTCTCTTTTATCTATCAGGAAACTGCATCTTTTGTAAGATGGAATCTTGTTTTTAGCATTTGACAACGTATCTGAAATTTTGAATTTGCAGGTACTTTTTAATTTCGCTAACATGTAAACCATTGTATTGAAGATGCACGCAATGAGATGATGAAAAGGAAAGCTCGTTTGTTCATGCACTTAAAAGCAAAGTCTTGGACAATGGGAAAAAGTTTTCTTTTTGCTTCATGGCATAAAATGGAAAAAGCTTCACTCAAGATGTGATATTAGGTTTGTTTGATTGTTAGCCCTGCAAAGGTAGGGACTGTGCTTTTGTCATCATGGTGGCTCAGTATCTAAGGAAAGTGAACCAATACATATTCAGCACTCACTATGGGACAAGTCATGTGCTGTCAGTGGTTCTCAAATGTAACCAGGCTTCGCAATCCCCTGGAGGGTTTGTTAAATCATACCCTGCTATACATCCTTCCCATTTCCGATTTAGTAGGGTAGGGATGGGGCCCCAGAATGTACACTTCTAGGTTCCAGGTGATGCTCATTCTGCTGGCCATGGAACATACTTTAAGAATCAATGTGTTACGTCAAACCAAAGGAGAAATATTCACAACCTGTAGAAGTATCATTATGCCCTTCTGACAGATGAGGAAATTGAGGCTCAAGATACTTTAATAACTTGCCTGAATTTGGCTATCTAGCACATAGCAGCTTGGACTTAAGCTCAAGTATGTTTCACTCCAAAGGTCATGCTCCAAGGTATAATAGTAATAACAATAACATTAGTAATTAGTAATTGTATCAAGTTTCCATAATATGCCAGGCACTGTTGTATGTACTTTACACATATTATCTCATGTAATCTTACAAAAAGCCTATGGAGTAGATTAGTTTATAAATGTGCATTGCAGGGTGCCTGGGTGGCTCATGGTTAAGCATCTGCCTTCGGCTCAGGTCATGATCTCCAGGTCCTGGGATCGAGTCCCACATCAGGCTCCCAGCTCAGCGGGGAGTCTGCTTCTCCCTCTGCCTCTCCCCCTGCTTGCGCTTTCTCTGTCTCTTTCAAATGAATAAATAAAATCTTTTTAAAAAATAAATTAGGGCGCCTGGGTGGCTCAGTCATTAAGCGTCTGCCTTCGGCTCAAGTCATGATCCAGGGTCCTGGGATTGAGCCCCGCGTTGGGATCCCTGCTCGGCGGGAAGCCTGCTTCTCCCTCTCCCACTCCCCCTGCTTGTGTTCCCTCTCTCGCTGTCTCTCTCTCTCTCTGTCAAATAAATAAGTAAATAAATCTTTAAAAATAAATAAAAATTAAAAATTAAAAAATGCATTGAATATTAAATAATGATGTACATTTTGGCAGCAAAATTTCAGTAGAAATTCTAAAATTAACGTATCTACAAAACTACAGCTACCTCTTGGACATAAGTTTAAACAAGACTGGCAATGAGTGAAATATTTTCATATGATGGAGTTTGGGGAATTATTCTCACCACACTTCTGTTTTTTAAGATTTGTTTATTTGTTTGAGCGAGAGAGTATGAGCGTGTGTAGAGTGGCAGAGGGAGCGAATCCTCAAGCAGACCCCCCCACCCCCCAAGCCTGACTCAGGGCTGGATCTCATGACCCTGAGATCATGACCTGAGCTGAAACCAAGAGTCAAATGCTTAACCAACTGAGCCACCCAGGAGCCCCTCTTAGTACACCTCTAAACAATACCTTTCAGTATGATAACAATTCTTTTGTTTCAGTTACTTTTGTTTTATAATTTTTTTTCTGGTTAGCCCAAACTAAACTCATATTGGGCTTCCTTAGAGTAAAAATAGTTTTTATTCATTTTCATCTCTTAAACACTTACGGGAGAGAATTGACGTTCTGTGCTAACCCTATTTTGGAAGCTATAATGGGCACTTTACGTGTGCTTTCTGGCTTAGACCTTATACTTCTGCCATTTATATGCTGTGTGCAGCCTTGGACAAATCACTGATGTCTCTGAGCCTCACCTTCCTCCTTTGTTAAACAGAGGCTCTTACCTTCACATTTATTAAGGAATACCAGCATTCCTGGCACACAGAGTAGCTATTTGTCATATTCATACCAATCTATAAAATAATAACACTATAAAGATATGTCAAGAGTGATTACTTACTGGGTGATTTTTGCATAACTTCACCATTGTAAAGGTTATGTGTTTTTTTCCTGAAGATATTTCTTTCCTTATATTTTATACCTAAATTTATGACTTCTGATGGTCTGACACTGGAAGGAAATAATATATGATAAAATAAAATATCAGCCACGAATAGGCACTTTCAAGCTTTAAATACATATCTTACTTTGACAAAAGAAAATAAACAAAGAAACAAAAAAACCCAACCAGACAAACAAAAAAGCCCTCTATACTGTGGACCTAATTGATGACATTTGTTTATACTAATCAGGCTGTATCTTTGAAGAAAATGGCTGCTAGCCAGGTGATGATATAAAAAGGTAAGAGCCAGAGAGGCCAAGAGGCTAGTTAAGCAAATATTCCCATAGCAACTGGAAAGTCAGAGAAAAAATTATGCAGAAGAAAATTTCACAGAAGCACACACTATTCTTGCCCTGTGTATAAATTAAATGGGCTAACTAGTGGTATGTGTCAAAAACTTATCCAGTGTGAGGCCTGGATCTTCACTTATGGTATCCAAAATGCAAAAAAAAGTTCAGTATTTTTGAGGCTTATCATATGAATCTATAGGAAAACTTCAGATTAGCTTGAATCCATGGAAAAAGTGTTATCATTAAAACAGAGGGAGTGAAATCATTATATAGTTGTACATAATTCCTGTCAGAAAACAGGAAATGGTCTCAACTATATTTAACGTTCACTGCACAGACCTCTACCTTTACAACGACAAGTTGTGTTGTCCAAAATCGTTATTATTCTCTTGGATGCATCAGGTCAGAAAACACACCCATTTTTCACACAATTACTGGGAGCCTGGGGCCTGCCCTCTCCCTGCTGCCTCCCTTCCTTGCATCTGTTAGCCCTCCTGCTGATTGCTCTCCCACCCCCTAACTTTTATTCGCAGTTCTGCTGCCTCCAGAGTAGCTGGAGAACCTCTAGAGGTTTCCTATACTCTCAGCCCCAATTTCCTGCTTTACACAATGAGATTCTCACTGTGGTTTTAAAGGAGAGGAGATGGATGGCTGTTTGGCGATGTGCCTAATAAAAAACACTATTCAATAAATGTTCATTTCCCTCCTTCCTTTCCCTCTGCTCTATTTGGACTGTATTTCCCAAACTCAAGAGTTTAAAATATCAATACAAGTGAAATTAAGTCAATGTATCTCAAAGTTAATATTGTGTGCTATTTATATAGCTTTAAATAGCAATTTATTGATTGCTTTTTTATACATAAATAAACTTTTCATTTTAGAGTTATTTTAGATTGACAGAAAACTTGTGAAGATAACATAGCACAGAGTTCTGGTATATCCCCTCACCCAGCTGTCCCTATTGTTAACATCTTATATTACTATTTATCACAACTAAGAAGCGAATATTGGTACATGACTATTAACTAAACTCAATATTTTATTAGGATTTCCCTAATTTTTTCCTAATGTCTTTTTTTCTGTGCCAAGAAATCACATTATATTTAGCTTTCTGACTCCTTAGCTTCCTCTGGTCTATGATAGTTTCTCAGACTTTCCTTGTTTTTTATGACTTTGACAGTTTTGAGGAATACTTGTCAGATATTTTTGTAAAATGCCCTTCAATTTGTGTTTATCTGATGTTTTTCTTAGGGTTAGATGGGAGGAAGTCAACGGAGGTGAAGTGCTATTCTCATTACATCTTATCAAGGGTACATGCTATCAACCTGTCTTATCACTGTTGATGCTAAACTTACCATTAGCCAAGGTTGTGTTTGCCAAGCTTCTACCCTGTGTAAAGTTACTTTTCCCTTCCTTTCCATACACTACTCTCTGGAAGCAAATTTCTAAGCACAGCCTATACTTAACGGGGGGATGACAATGGGAGATAAGCTCTATTTCCTTGATTGGGTGAAGTATCTACATAAATTATTTGGAATTACAGATTTTTTTTAAAGTGAATCTTCGGCATCCAAAGACTAAAGCAGGTGGCATTTTGTCCCCAAAGCACACTGGAATGGCTCTCTCACAATGTGCAATCCCTCATGAATCAGAACATATTATTTAGTCACTATCTGGGCTTGGAAAACCACTGCGATGGCATCCTTAGAGAGTCATTTTAAGATAGTAAGAGAATCTGTAACAATAAGAAGTTGGTGGTGGATACAGGAAGGGTAAAATGTAGTACAGTTATGCCTTACAGTCGTTAGGTTAATACTATTTTTCCCCCCAGAAAAGTATTATTGTTATAAACTGACGTATAAACTGTTGAGGGAGGCCTAGAAATAGGGAGGTCTACCTTTGGACTAGATAACACTAGACCTTTATTTTTCCAAGACACTCTGAACTCTTTCCTGCTTTTAGGCCATTTGCTTCCTGGCTCTCTCAACCAGTGATACTAAAATCACTTTGCTTATCTCCACTTAAGAGTTAAATCCACAGAGGGAAAGGGGTGGGCATAAGGTAGGAGAGACTCTCCTGGGAATCACACTAAACTGTACTACTGAGATGACTGCCAAGAAAGGATAGCCATAGTGACAAAGCTCTCACCTCAGGGCAGTTCTATGAACCACTAGACAGCAGGATCAACTTCATATTCAAAGCCCAACTTATTGCTTCCTTTCCTGTAGATATTTGACATTTGGGGGAATGGTTACTATGAAAATGCACATACAACTGGAAAGAGGTGAATATTCCCAAAATTCCAATACTCTTAATGGGCAAAGATAAAAATGCAGAATAATGTAATAAAGGGCTTAGAGCCAGAAGAGGGCCTACTATGGGCTCTGGGAAACTTGCCATCAATTCTATGAGAAAGAGAGGCTCTAACTGATCTCTCACCTCTTGGTTCAGGATATAGAAGGGAAGAATGACATGTGACAAGTCTCCAAGTGCCCTACTAGGCATTAAAGGAAAGCAAAAGCGCCTAGAGTAGTGGCTTATACATAGCAGATACTTGACGAAATGTTTGATCACTTGACTCAGAAACCAATAACTTTTCCATATTGTCACATGATGCTTGTTGGGCAGGCAGTATGGAGTGGTGGCAAAGTGCACTGGCTCTGGGGCCAGAAGGCCTGCTTTGGGATCTCTGGTTCACCTCGTGCTGGTGGGTTGACACTGGGCAAATCACTTAACTTTCTTCTGCCTTGCTCTCCTAGTCGTGAGATGGGGATGATAACTGTAACCATTGCCAAAGATTACAGGGACAATTAAATGAGTTAAATACCTAAGGACCTTAGCACAGTGCCTGGAATATGGTAGGAGTGCAGTAAGTATTGCCTACTATCACTTTAAGCAAGAATAAGAAAATATTTTCCACTCAAAGTAGGGAGTTCCATCACCCCCTATGGCCAGCCCTACTATTCTTGGGAACTCTCAGAATGATGAGACAAAAAAATAAGGAGATGTGGTACTTTCAAAAATAATAATTTGCTGTACTAGTATTTTTAAGACTTAAACTTTAAAAAATGAGTAGACTTTCATTTGCTTTCATTTGTTATACATGGGCAAAGGATGATTATTGCCACAGATTGTTGGTAAAAGTAGACTGTCAATCCTCCAAGTGTTTTATGTCATATAAGGCCTAATTTAAAATGCGATTTTAATGTTTTGTGTATTTTTTCTTACAGCTGTCCATAAATTTCCTAATTTAATTTCGAACAGAAGATCTCCTGACAGGATAATTAGGTAATCAACAGCATATAAATAATATTAAATATCAATTCCCTCCTAACCATAATAAGGATTTAGAACATCATAATTTCTCATCTCTAAGAAACATCAATTTTAAGTGTGCCTTCTGCCTTATACAACTTACTGAGAAATTAATGGAAATTTCTGTTTCATTTCCCATCTGATTCTTTTATCCTGGTTTCTGATAATTAACCCTTTCCCCACTTTTGAAATGGCAGCCAAAGTGAAAAGTGTCAGATAACAGAAGGTAGAGTAGACTTGTTCTTTGTTGCCCTAGAATAAGAATGAAGATCAATGAGAGAGAGCTCTACACATGAATAGATCTGACTGGACATTACAATCATTCTATAATAAAGGCTGGTTCAATAACAGAGAAGACCATATTTAAGATGGTGAGCATCCCATAGGAATTATGGGCTGTGGTTCTCTGAAGGATGTGACAGCAATCGGTCGAGTCTAATACCTCTAATACCTCTTTCAAGTTCATTATTAAATTGTTAAAGATTAATAAACATGTGGGGAAAAAAGTTCACTCTCGCAAATAATCAAAATAATCAACTGAAAACAATGATGAAATACCACAGCAACAGTTTTAAGACAATGACAACATCCGGGGTTGGTTCCAAGGCAGCCGTTTCTATGCATTGCTGGTGGGGGCACCCACAGGTCTAGGGACAGCAACTTAGCAAGATGATCTAAAGGCCTTTGAAATTTTGGACTTGGCAACTCAATTTTGAAGAATTTATTCTGATGATGAATGTCATCGGGTCTTCTAACATGTATGCATGAAGGTGTTTAAGACATGTTTTCCCAAATAACATTTGTAAACAATCTAAATGCTCGAAAAAAAGGAAATGGTTACAGAACTCCTAAGTTCCTAGGATGTCATTACAGATGTGGATGTCTGTGGCCACCCCTGTTAATTCACACAGAAATGGACTCCCTGTGTATTTTCTGAATGATAAAACAGGTTATAAACTATGTATGATAGTCTTCGTTTTCATAAGATATACTTTTGTTTATTTGCTTATTTGCCTGGAACTGGAAATGCCTAAGGGTCAGCACCAGTTTTGCAACAGGTGATTTTTCTTTTTCCTTCTTGCTTATTTGTACATCCAAAATTTCTCCTAAAGAACATGTATTTTTTTGGCAGTAAAGAAATACTCTAGGAGGAGGAGGAGCAAGATGGCAGAAGAGTAGGAGACCTAAATTTCGTCTGGTCCCAGGAATTCAGCTAGATAGGGATCAAACCATTCTGAACACCTATGAACTCAATAAGAGATTGAAGAAAAGAAGAGCAGCAACTCTCTGAATAGAAAAGCGACCACTTTCTGGAAGGTAGGATGAGCAGAGAAGTGAATCCAAGGCAATATTCGGGAAGACAGATGGTGGGGGAGGGAGCCTCTGTCGGCCGCTACTGGCAAGTGATAGAGCAGCAGAGCACAAAATCGGAAATTTTATAAGTCGGCTCTGCTGAGGGACGTCGCTCCAGTGGCTAAGGTTGGGGGGGAGTCCTTGCTGGGACAGGACCGTTGAGGTCACAGAAAGACCGGGGGTGCCTGAGTGCAGCAGAGCTCCCAGGTATCGGAGCGGGGAAGCGCAGAGACAGAGCTGAGGAGCAGGCTCGCAGCTCGGGGTTGCCATAAACCGTGATCCGTGGCACAGTCGGGCCACTGCTCTTCCAGCAGGGACCCAACAAGCGGTAGATCCGGGGAGACTCTCCTTCCTCCCCCGGGAGGAGCGGCGTGGGAGCGCACTGCAGGGATCTGCTGGGTTTGGAGACTCCACACGAGATCGGGTGCCAGAGATAGAAACGCTCGGTCACAGGCTGGGTGAGCACAGAGTGCGGCCTGAGACCAGGGAGACGGGAGTGACTGACTGCTTTTCTCTGGGGGCGCACTGAGGAGCGGGGCCCCAAGTTTTCAGCTCCTCAGGGGCGGAGACTGGTAGGCCGCCATTTTCACTCTCATCCTCCAAAGCTGTACAGAAAGCTTGCAGGGAACAAAAGCTCCCGAGAGCAAACCCGAGCAGATTACTTAGCCTGGACCAGCAAGCGCGGGGCAATTCCGCCTCCGGCAATGACATTTGGGAACCACGGCAACAGGCCCCTCCCCCAGAAGATCAGCAAGAACAGCCAGCCAAGACCAAGTTTACTGATCAATGAGAACGGCAGAACACCAGCACTAGAGGAATACAGCACATAGAATTCATGGCTTTTTTACCATGATTCTTTAGTCTTTCAAAGGTAATTTTTTTTTAACTTTTTTTTTTTTTGAATTTTTCTTTTTCCCTTTTTCAACCAACATCTTATCAATCCCTTTTTTAAAAAATCTTTTTTATTTTTCATTTTTAGAGTCATATTCTATCCCTTCATAGTAGTTAACCGTATTTTTGGTATATATATATATATAAGTTGTTCTCTCTTTAAAATTTTGGGATACAGTTTCTTCTAACAGACCAAAATATACCCTAAATTTCTAGCATATGGCTTTGTTCTAGTCTCCTGCCTGATCACATTCCCTCCCTTTTCTTTTCTTTTTTTGAATTCCTCTTCTTTCTTTTTTCAACCAACTTCTTATCAATACCTTTTATAAAATCTTTTATAATTTTCATCTTTACAGTCATATTCCATCCCTTCATCGTATTTACCCTTATTTTTGTACATATATAAGTTTTTCTTTCTTTAAAATTTTGGGAGGCACTTTCTTCTAACAGACCAAAATATGCCCAAAATCTAGTGTGTGGCACTGATCTATGCACCAGCCTGATCATATTTGATCATATTCTGTTTTTCTTTTTGTTTGTTTTTATTTTTATTTTTATTTTTTCTTTCTTTCCCTTTCTTTTACCCTGGTTTCAGGTCTCTTCTGATTTGTTTAGTGTATATTTTTCTGGGGTCATTGTTACCCTGTCAGCATTTTGTTCTCTCACTAATCTATTCTCCTCTGGACAAAATGACAAGACAGAAAAAATCACCTCAAAAAAAAGAAGAGTCAGTACCGATTGCCAGGGACCTAATTAATACAGACATTAGTAAGATGTTGAAAATAGAGTTCAGAATGATGATTTTAAAGATACTAGCTGGGCTTGAAAAAAAGCATGGAAGATAATAGAGAAATTCTTTCTGGAGAAATAAAAGAACTAAAATCTAACCAAGTTGAAATAAAAAAGGCTATTAATGAGGTGCAATAAAAATGGAGGCTTTAACTGCTAGGATAAATGAGGCAGAAGAAAGAATTAGTGATATAGAAGACCAAATGATGGAAAATAAAGAAGCTGAGAAAAAGAGAGATAAACAACTACTGGATCACGAGGGCAGAATTCAAGAGATAAGCGATACCATAAGGCGAAACAATATTAGAATAATTGGGATCCCAGAAGAAGAAGAAAGAGAGAGAGGGGCAGAAGGTATATTGGAGCAAATTATAGCAGAGAACTTCCCTAATTTGGGGAAGGAAACAGGCATCAAAATCCAGGAGGCACAGAGAACCCCCCTCAAAATCAATACCCCGACATCTAATAGTAAAACTTATGAGTCTCAGAGACAAAGAGAAAATCCTGACAGCAGCTCGGGAGAAGAGATCTGTAACCTACAATGGTAGAAACATTAGATTGGCAACAGACCTGGCAGGCCAGAAAGGACTGGCATGATATATTCAGAGCACTAAATGAGAAAAATATGCAGCCAAGAATACTACATCCAGCTAGGCTGTCACTGAAAATAGAAGGAGAGATAAAAAGCTTCCAGGACAAACAAAAACTAAAGGAATCTGTGAACATGAAACAAGCCCTACAAGACATACTGAAAGGGGTCCTCTAAGCAAAGAGAGCCTAAAAGTAACATAGACCAGAAAGGAACAGAGACAATATACAGTAACAGTTACCTTACAGGCAATACAACGGCACTAAATTCATATCTTTCAATAGTTACCCTGAATGTAAATGAGCTAAATGCCTCAATCAAAAGACACAGGGTATCAGATTGGATAAAAAAACAAGACCCATTGATATGCTGTCTGTAAGAGACTCATTTTAGACCCAAAGACACCCCCAGATTGAAAGTGAGGGGGTGGAAAACAATTTACCATGCTAATGGACACCAAAAGAAACCTGGAGTGGAAATCCTTATATCAGACAAATTAGATTTTCAACCAAAGACTATAATAAGAGATGAGGAAGGACACTATATCCTACTTAAAGGGTCTATCCAACAAGAAGATCTAACAATTGTAAATATCTATGCCCCTAACATGGGAGCAGCCAATTATATAAGCCAATTAATAACAAAAGTAAAGAAACACATCGACAACAATACAATAATAGTGGGGGACTTTAACACCCCCTCACTGAAATGGACAGATCATCTAAGCAAAAGATCAACAAGGAAATAAAGACTTTAAATGACACACTGGACCAAATGGACTTCACAGATATATTCAGAACATTCCATCCCAAAACAACAGAATACACATTCTTCTCAAGTGCCCATGGAACATTCTCCAGAATAGATCACATCCTAGGTCACAAATCAGGTCTCAACCGGTACCAAAAGATTGGGATCATTCCCTGCATATTTTCAGACCACAATGCTTTGAAACTAGAACTCAATCACAAGAGGAAAGTCAGAAAGAACTCAAATACATGGAGGCTAAAGGGCATCCTACTAAAGAATGAATGGGTCAACCAGGAAATTAAAGAAGAATTTAAAAAATTCATGGAAACCAATGAAAATGAAAACACAACTGTTAAAAATCTTTGGGATGCAGCAAAGGCAGTCCTAAGAGGAAAGTATATAGCAATACAAGCCTTTCTCAAGAAACAAGAAAGGTCTCAAATACACAACCTAACTCTACACCTAAAGGAGCTGGAGAAAGAACGGGAAATAAAGCCTAAACCAGCGAGAGAAGAGAAATAATAAAGATCAGAGCAGAAATCAGTGAAATAGAAACCAAAATAACAGAACAGATCAACAAAACTAGGAGCTGGTTCTTTGAAAGAATTAACAAGATTGATAAACCCCTGGCCAGACTTATCAAAAAGAAAAGAGAAATGACCCAAATCAACAAAATCATGAATGAAAGAGGAGAGATCACAACCAACACCAAAGAAATACAAACAATTATAAGAACATATTAAGAGCAACTATATGCCAGCAAATTAGATAATCTGGAAGAAATGGATGCATTCCTAGAGATGTATAAACTACCAAAACTGAACCAGGAAGAAATAGAAAACCTGAACAGACCTATAACCCACTAAGGAAATTGAAGCAGTCATCAAAAATCTCCCAACAAACAAAAGCCCAGGGCCAGATAGCTTCCCAGGGGAATTCTACCAAACATTTAAAGAAGAATTAATACTTATTCATCTGAAACTGTTCCGAAAAATAGCAATGGAAGGAAGACTTCCAAATGCATTTTAAGAGGCCACCATTACCTTGATCCCCAACCAGACAAAGACCCCATCAAAAAGGAGAATTACAGACCAATATCCTTGATGAACATGGATGCAAAAATTCTCACCAAAATACTAGCCAACAGGATCCAACAGTACATTAAAAGGATTATTCACCATGACCAAGTGTGATTTATCCCTGGGCTGCAAAGTTGGTTCAACATCTGCAAATCAATCAATGTGATACAATACATTAATAAAAGAAAGGACAAGAACTGTATGATCCTCTCAATAGATGCAGAAAAAGCATTTGACAAAATACAGGATCCTTTCTTGATCAAAACTCTTCAGAGTATAGGGATAGAGGGTACATACCAAAATATCATAAAAGCCATCTATGAAAAACCCACAGCGAATATCATTCTCAATGGGGAAAAACTAAGAGCTTTCCCCCTAAGGTCAGGAACACGGCAGGGATGTCCACTATCACCACTGCTATTCAACACAGTATTATAAGTCCTAGCCACAGCAATCAGACAACAGAAAAATAAAAGGCATCCGAATCGGCAAAGAAGAAGTCAAACTCTGACTCTTTACAGATGATATGATACTTTATGTGGAAAACCCAAAAGACTCCACCCCAAAATTTCTAGAACTCACACAGGAATTCAGTAAAGTGGCAGGATATAAAATCAATGCACAGAAATCAGTGGCATTCTTATACACCAACAACAAGACAGAAGAAAGAGAAATTAAGGAGTCGATCCCATTTACAATTGCACCCAAAACCATAAGATACCTAGGAATAAATCTAACCAAAGAGGCAAAGAATTTGTACTCAGAAAACTATAAAATACTCATGAAAGAAATTGAGGAAGACACAAAGAAATGGAAAAATGTTCCATGCTCATGGATTGGAAGAACTAATATTGTGAAGATGTCAATGCTACCTAGAGCAATCTACACATTCAGTGCAATCCCTATCAAAATACCATCAACTTTTTTTCAAAGAAATGGAGCAAATAATCCTAAAATTTGTATGGAACAAGAAAAGACCCCGAATAGCCAGAGGAATGTTGAAAAAGAAAAGCAAAGCTGGTGGCATCACAATTCCGGACTTCAAGCTCTATTACAAAGCTGTCATCATCGAGAGAGTATGGTACTGGAACAAAAACAGACACATAGATCAATGGAACAGAAGGGAGAGCCCAGAAATGGACCCTCAACTCTATGGTCAACTAATCTTTGACAAAGCAGGAAAGAATGTCCAATGGAAAAAAGACAGTCTCATCAACAAATGTGTTGGGAAAATTGGACAACCACATGCAGAAGAATGAAACTGGACCATTTCCTTACACCACACACAAAAATAGACTCAAAATGGTTGAAAGACCTAAATGTGAGACAGGAGTCCATCAAAATCCTAGAGGAGAACACAAACTCTTCGACCTCAGCCGCAGCAACTTCTTCCTAGAAACATCGTCAAAGGCAAGGGAAGCAAGGGCAAAAAGGAACTATTGGGACTTCATCAGATAAATAGCTTTTGCACAGCAAAAGAAAGAGTCAACAAAACCAAAAGACAACTGACAGAATGGGAGAAGATATTTGCAAATGACATATCAGATAAAGGGCTAGTATCCAAAATCTATAAAGAACTTATCAAACTCAACACCCAAAGAACAAATAATCCAATCAAGAGATGGGCAGAAAACAGACATTTTTCCAAAGAAGACATCCAAATGGCCAACAGACACATGAAAAAGGGCTCAACATCACTCGGCATCAGGAAAATCCAAATCAAAACCTCAATGAGCTACCACCTCACACCAGTCAGAATGGCTAAAATTAACAAGTCAGGAAACAGCAGATGTTGGTGGGGATGCGGAGAAAGGGGAACCCTCCTACACTGTTGGTGGGAATGCAAGCTGGCACAGCCACTCTGGAAAACAGTATGGAGGTTCCTCAAAAAGTTGAAAATATAGCTACCATACAACCCAGCAATTGCACTACTGGGTATTTACCCCAAAGATACAAAGATAGGGATCCGAAGGGGTACATGCACCCCGATGTTTATAGCAGCAATGTCCACATTAGCCAAACTATGGAAAGAGCCAAGATGTCCATCAACAGATGAATGGATGAAGAAGATGTGTGTACACACACACACACACACACACACACACACAAGGGAATATTATGCAGCTATCAAAAGGAATGAAATCTTGCCATTTACAATGACGTGGATGGAACTGGAGGGTATTATGCTGAGCGAAATAAGTCAATCAGAGAAAGACATGTATCATATGACCTCACTGATAGGAGGAATTCTTAATCTCAGGAATCAAACTGAGGGTTGCTGGAGTGGTGGGGGGTGGGAGGGATGGGTTGGCTGGGCGATAGACATTGGGGAGGGTATGTGCTATGGTGAGCACTGTGAATTGTGTAAGACTGTTGAATCACAGACCTGTACCTCTGAAACAAATAATACATTATATGTTAAAAAAAAATACTCTAAAGTTTTATTGTCTGAGTTATTCATTTTATCTATAACTTTTCTAGATAAGAATAATTTCGTGTGAGTCCAGAAATCAAACATCACTATAAATGAAGAAAAATTCATGTCCACTGTTTTTTCTACCTATTTTACCTACCTATTTTACCCCTTCATTTATTTCTCACTTTTTTTTTCACTTTTGCTGAATCTAAGGAAGGAAAAAGTCCATTTCTCTGTATCAATTGTTAACTTAGCATTAGGACTTTCTATTACCCTCTTAAATTCTGTATTCGTCTTCATCTCCCCAGGACTTAAATTGAAAATGACATTTTTCCACCTACCCACTTCTCACACATAATATTATACAATACCTTAAGCACTATGGAAACCTGTTATTTATGTATAAGCCAGAAGATAATATATGCCAAGATTTTTATCCTGGAGAGAGGATCTTAGGAGTTAAGATGAGAATGTAGCTTTAAAGCATCTGATTTTTCCCTTTATTTTTCCTGCGTCTTCCACTTCCTTTTCGCATCTCCATCTTCCTTACTGTTTTGCCTCCCTCTGAACATACCCCCACCTGCACACAGACTCACCAGCTGTGCTTTTCTCTCTTTAGTTCCCTTAAATTCTTTCACGTATTTTTAAAAATACTTTTGCAAATGGACCAGAACTGGCATGATTCCCTCCTTGTATTTACTAATCTGATTAGGAATAGAGAATAATATTCTCTTGAGGAGAAAATCATCAGTAGTCTCCTCAGTATTGGATGGAGGCCACAGAGGACATTTTTCAGCTAACAATTACATTGCACTGGTATGTTTTCCACAGAGGATCCCTGGTCGTGTTCCTGAGAAAAGTGAAGGATGTACCTGCCAAGCCAATTCTGAGGATACATTTTTTGCCTTTTTCTTTCAATTAGTTCAATTATTCCAAAGTGACATTATTCTGTACTATCTGCTTACCATAAAGTCCTAAATTATTTCAATCCAGTCATCTGAATTAGATAAAGCAGAAATTTTAAAGATCACAGGCATTTTTTGATGTATTGTTGTTTGAAAAGCTGCAGTGTAATAGAGGAAACTTTGCTTCTTACTGCTGGAAATTTCACAGGAAAAACTGATTTAAAAAAAAGAATAATTGAGTGTGTCACTAAGGAACAGGAAATTAGTATATAAGCTGAAATACTCTTAAACAAGAATGTGTGATGATACTTGCCTTCACTCTGCTAGGAGTGTGACAGGAAGAGAAACAATTCTCTCTCTTTGTTACCCTGGGGTAACTGTAGTTCCTCATCTGTAAAATTGAGTCGGGTGGCTGGGTGGGAGCCTTTTATCATGTCTAAAATCTTTCCATTCCCAGCATTCTATTATTGTACAGGATTGGTCATGCTATATTTCTAAATTGAAAAGATCCTTCTGTCTGAAAGTAAAATGCCACTTGACATTTCAGCAAGCTATAATTCAAGGAAATGGAAGAACAAATACCAAAGTGTAATTTAGTGTAACAGGATGCTTAAAGGGGGATTTTTTTTTCTTCTATCTCCCTGTCAGCAGAGGTCCAAAAAGTCTGAAAGCAAAATAATTCATTAATTAAGAGGCAAAATGTATTCTGAAAATTCTGAGTAAGGTGCTAGATTCCATGTGAAGGACAAGGAGATAGCTCTACAACAAACTGCTGACACCAAGGTTGACCAGCACTCTAGGATATAAACAGACTAAAGATGGGGTAGAGAGGAGAGAGTTGTAGGTATGCATTGAGTCCCACTGCCCTGGGAGAGGAAGGAAGCTTCCCCTTCAGTTCTAGCTTCCGCTCACATGGAACAATCAGAGTTTAGTTTATGGCCCCATTAGAGGGACAGAATGGGGTAACCATTAGAGGGACAGAATGGATCCATGAGTCATCAATAACTGCAAAAGTCGACAGGCAAAAAGCTGTGACTGGAGCTACCATGTGAGTAGGGAAAGAAGGGGCAACTAGGCAACAGTTGGTGTGGTAAGAATGTGTGAGCTTCCTATGGGCCAAGCCAAAGTGGACTCAGGAGGGGAGGCCTGCCATTGTGAGGGACTGTAATAGAAAAACACTGGATGTGTATCACCAAAGGTAATCCCAGTTAGCAGGGTTGAGCCACAAGAGATTGGCCAAAGTGTGCCTTAATTTGGAAACGGGCAACTCAGAGGTCCCTGAGTGTAGTCATCAAAGGACCTTCCACCAAACCTCCTTAATGTAAACCATGCACTTTAGCTAATAATAAAGTATCAATATTGGTGCATAAACTGTAACAGATACACCATACTAATGTGAGACACTGTGTGAGATGGGAATAGGGTATGTACTTTCTGTGTTCTTCCTGTGCAATTTTTCTATAAACCCCAAAAGTAACATTATGCACATGGTAAAATTTTTTCATTTGTATAGAAGAAAATACAATGAATAAAATCATCCTCTTAAAAAATATTTGTTGAATATGAAAGATGAAATTATGAGAGGGATGCCTGGGTAGCTCAATCAGGTAAATGTAGGACTCTTGATTTCAGCCTGGTTCATGATCTCAGGGTCCTGGGACTGAGCCAGGTGGGGCTCTGTGCTCAGTGCAGAGTCGGCTTGTCCCTCCCCTATACCCCACCCCCCACTTGCACTCTCTCTCTCTCAAATAAATAAATAAATAAATAAGATCTTTTAAAAAATTATGAGAGCATATGTTAACGAAAAGAAATAACTAAAACTGCCTGTTATTAGAGAGTAAGAGCAATAGAAGAATGGGATCTGGCAGAGTGGGGTAAAGAGAAGAAAGGGCTTCATTTACAATGAAGAAAAGGTGAGAAGAGTTCAAAGGAGAGTCATGTCTAATATTCAAACTTAAGCTCTTTGAACTTTTGTCATATAAACCCCTGTGCACCTTACCAAAACCAGGAGTAAATCTGACATACATTTTGAGATAGATACATACATACATACATATACACATAGAGTATATTGTTTTTGAGGAAAGGGGATAATTTGCACAATTAGGTTGATGATGGAGCAGAAACAGAAAACTAGAAGATCCTGAATAGAAATCAAGAATTCAATGGAGGCAAGAAATTAAACTAGATACAATAACCCTGAGAATATAAATTCTCCCTCTACCACACACACCCTTGAAATAGTCCCTGCGTGTTCCATGGAGCACATGAGGAAGTTTGGGCCAATCTTGTTAGGTCTTATCTTGACTCCAGTTGGCATCCAGGTAACACTCAAAATTACTTACTTGAATGTGGTATCATCTTTGTTTTTCTTATCAAGTAGAGAATGTTCTGGTAGGTCTAACCATGATTCCTTCTTAGAAAGTAAAGGAATTTCCCTTATGCTTTCTTCTTGAATCTCACTTTTCATTAAGTTAGTATCTCTTTTAGGAAGGGAAAAACAGTTTTCATTTTGCCAATGCTTTGCCTGAAAAGAGAGACTTATTTTATTTTTATGACATTTATTTTCTTTGAACATTTATGTGCTACACTACTAACTGAAGTCCTGGGTACACACACAGAAATAAATGAAACATGGTTCTTCAAAGACCTTACAGTTTTATGAGGGAGATGAGACATATATATGTAACTTTAATAAAGGTAGAAAGTAGTAAATGTCATAAGAAACATAGATTCTCTGAAAAGATAATAAACTACAAAAAAATTAATATTCCCACTTTAAAATCTGGAATAGTAAGATATATATTTACTAAAAACAAAGCTTTTGCTGAAAAATTACTAATTTTTCACACAACTACTTTCTTTGCATATAACTTCCTAGGAAAGTCTCAAAAAACAATCAAATCATTGAGCATTTTTCACTGAAAATATGTGTGTTACATAATAGTTTTCACAAAACTTGGCTACAATTCTTAATATCTAGCAGAAATTCTCATTGACATTTTATTTTATTTTATTTTATTTTTTTTAAAGATTTTATTTATTTATTTGACAGAGAGAGACACAGCAAGAGAGGGAACACAAGCAGGGGGAGTGGGAGAGGGAGAAGCAGGCCTCCCACCGAGCAGGGAGCCCGATGCGGGGCTCGATCCCAGGACCCTGGGATCATGACCTGAGCCGAAGGCAGACGCTTAACGACTGAGCCACCCAGGCGCCCCGACATTTTATTTTATATTTGAAATACAGAACCAATGTCTTTGTCTTATGTCAATTCCCATCATATACACAGGAATGGAGGAGGGAATACAGCCTGTGTGATATGAGGGAGTTAGGCATCCCTAGGATACCTGACTGACCTACAAACTGCTCATCTTGTCAGAAGGGACTACAGAGGGAAATGCCTACAGGAGCTGGGAAGATTGAGTCAGTGAACGAATCAAGCCTCCTATAAGGTGATAAATAGCAAATGAAGTTCAGCCCCGGCGTTCACTGGCAATAGGGAAAGGTGGGGACTGCGGTGAATTAGAAAGAACCCATTTTACAGTTACTCTCAGGGACTGACGTGTTCTTTTTCAAGAGAAGCAGGAAATCTGGATCTTATGTGAAATCATTAATGTTTAAATATGGGCAACTAAGTCAAATTTTAAACACTGGGTGAATAAGCACAACCCACAGCACGGGCCCCCCAGGACCAGGAGGACAGGTGCCAGTGTCCACTCTGCCCAGTGCGACAGTGGTTAGTGTGAAGGGGAGCACTGAACATGTGCATGCATCACTAATTTCTTTCGATAACACAATCATCTGATAGTTTCCTGGGACAAGGCTCTCTCCGTGGATAAATCATCTCCACCCCCATTTTTCCAACTCCAGAAATAGACATACCACACTCTAACTTTTAAAAAATCTAACTTGGAAACCAACCTCAGATCCATAGCTATGTTATAAAAATTATTTATACTTATTTAAAAAATAACTTCCTTCATGAAATATATTGAATCACATGGCACTACAGTATTTTAAATACTTTCATCAGATTGCATGTGATTAGAAAATTAAGTCTTAATGTAGGAAATTAAAATATATTATTGCTTTTCCTCCTGTTTTTATAACTGCCAGATGAGAATTAATTCAACTAAAGAACAAATACAACATTCAAATGTAAGGCAATAGTCACGACATTGTACATATCAAGTTTGTTCAGCAAAAATTGTTCTGATCCAAATTATGTTTACTAATTGGGTCCCTTCTCCTTCTTATCTATGTATTACCATCTGCCTTCCATATCCTTCTGTTCTTTCTCTAAATGAGTGTCTCTTCTTACACACCATGAGAAGGACATTCACTGCTGCTATTTGCCAGTATCTACTAATTTATTCTCTTCCCTTCTCCCTCCTTTCTCTTCCCCTCAGCCCAACCCCACCCCCTGGGACCACCAGCACCTATATTCAAGACAGCTTGATCAAAGTGAGTCCTTGAGGGGAAAAAAGAAAAAAAAAAAAAAAAAAAAAAACTCAAGCAGAAAAAACTAGAAAACCCAGCTGTCCCCAGTTGCCCAGCCTTTACTTTCTAAGACTTCCCCAGCTCTGGGGGCCCTTTTTCCTGTTTTGAACATAAGGGGAAAAACCAAACTATTTTCACACAGGCTTTTTGAGGCTAAAATCTTTCAAAATACAAAGACTTTACAAAATAGCTAGGGACAAATATCAAAGGCATAAAAATGAACAGTTTTACTAGCACATGCTTCTTAATTAAAATTTAGCTGCAGCTACTGTGTGGTGGGCACAATATGGCACCCACACCTAGAATGGTGCTATTTCTTGCTTTAGCCGCCTCTAAGGAACTCAGCGTCCAGATGTCACCCACTTGATGATGCTCTGTTTCTTTACCTGTCATTCTAACCTCCACTTCAACTCCCCAAAGCCCATGAGGCATGACCATACAGCTATTCAGCATTACATTAACTCCTTCACTTACAGAAGCATCTTTCCAGCTCAGTTTGTGCTCAGAACACCAGCTGTGGCCCTCCGCCTCATTCTCCACACACTTCCCCCCACACACACACCCATGTGACTTACCACTCAGAGGCTCTTGTTCCCAACTGAGGAAAGTCGAACACTTGCCTTATTTACAGAGCAGAAGACTGTACAGCCCTTGAGCGCTACCTTGAGACTCCCATACTACCCGGCCAAACACGGGCCCACCACCCCAGATTATTTTCTGATTTACCATCGCCCTTTGTGTCCATAGGGCTGTATAAAAGTCTTTCAGGACAGGCAGACATCAACAAAACAATTCAAAAATAGAGCAACAACAGACTTTGTCTTCCAACACAAAGATGGTTGCTGTGTTATCATGGCATGAGTGGCAACAGAGTCTGCCGAATAGAACCAAGTCAACCAGCCAGACCGAAATTGAGGTTTCAGCCCGACCTCTTGCCACCAGCCTGACCTCATGCCACCATGCCTCCACAGTGGTGGCTGAAACTGATCAAACTGGTATTTTGTCCCTCAAATCACAAAGGGAGCAAGAACAGAGGTCCCATCATGCCCCCTACTTCCATTTCTCTTAATAGACAGGTATAAATGGGAACCTAATTTCGTGAGAGGAAGGGTTAAAAGCATGAGCTCTGAAATGAGCCAGCTTGAGTTAAAAGCCAAACTCTACTACTTATTAGCCTCTGGGAGCTCAGGAGATTGATTCAAACTTTCTGTGCCTCTGTTTTCCCATTTGTAAAATGGGAATAATGAAGAGCTCCTTCCTCATGGGATGAGGAATTGTGATTATATGAGATAATTCATGTGGAGACTGTAGAACAGGGCCCTAGCCATACAGGAAAAACTCAGCAAATGTTAGCTATTGTTATTTGGGCAGGAGTAAATCAGACAATGAACAGGGAGGTTTTGTTTTTTCGTTTTCTTTTCTAAATTTTTTATATTTGATTACTTGAAAGTCATTGTCCTCTACTTGTTTAACAATAACATGGTAATTTTATCCACACTGTGTTTTTACTAGACATTGAAATTGAAGGAGTTTTAAAGGAGAAAATTTTCTCAGAAATCCTGAAACATTTTGAGCTGCACAGGGCCGCCATCTTTCCATGTCTCTAGAGTCTTCCACTTGATGGAACTGTCATGGTTAATGGTAAACAGGACAAGAGACGCCTGGAGCTACAGCTCCAGAAATGGAAGTCAGTTCTTTCATGACTGATGAACATTAACAGCCGACGAGATTCAAATAGAAATCAGCCCAAGTTCATACTAAATGTCAAATACTAGAATAATGAAGAAGCAATATTTCTACCTGGCCAAAGATCCAGACAGGAGCACCAGAGACATCAGTCACACAAATGCTGCAGTCTGCCGACGAGGAGATAATCAGTAAGCGGCCACCTGGCTTACACATCTCTAAGGAACTTATCTGGTCTTCATGAGGTCGGAATGATCGTATCAGAGCTGGGGCCTGTGTGATTTTGCTCTTACTGGAATTAAGACAGTACTCCTGAATGAAAAGAAATGCTAGAATTCTAAAAAGTCCAAATATTAAATTAAATTATGGTGACATAACACTTTTTCTTAAAATGTCTGATACGGAAATGAAAAAAGGTACATTTGGGAACAATACTCCATTCTCCAAATGCAAAAGAATAGTTCGTGATAACAGAGTTTAGAAAAATCATATTAATGTCACAAAAAGGTTTCTAACTGATTTGCCTAACCCAAGAAGTGGAACGAAAGGAAGAGGGGAGGGAAAGAATAAAAAACAGAAAGAGTGAACAGTAAAGTCAGTATTTGAAAGAGATGAACTTTATCACGTGTAGATAGTTGCATATTATACAATTTTATAATATTATTAGATAAACGAGCAGGTAATCACTGACACAAAAATCCCAAACTAATTCAGGATGATAGTAATGTTGAAGGAAGGGCCAGTACTCTGGTTAAAATTGGGTTTACAGTCTCATTTCAAATAAGGTATATCCTAATTATTTATGCTCAAACAATGCTGCAGAACCTTACTGACAATACTGTATTCCTAAATTGGGTGACTGACTTGACTACATACACATATATACACATATACATATATGTATATACATACGTATGTATGTATACATATGTATGTATGTATGTATATATATATATATAATTTATTGATTTGAGAGGGAGAGTGAGCACGAGTACACATACAGAGAAGGTCAGAGGGAGAGAGAGAATCTCAAGCAGACTCCCCACTGAGTGCAGAGCCTGATAATGTGGGGCTGGATCTCACAACCCATGAGATCATGACATGAGCTGAAACCAAGAGTTGGCTGCTCAACTGACTAAGCCACCCAGGCGCCCTTGACTTAAGAAGATTTTCATACTGAGAACAATCTGGTTTTCCCCATAAATTATTTAAGAGATGTCTCTGTCCAATACATGTAAATATTTCCTTTACAATACTCAGACTGATCATGTCTTCCCTTATCCAGGAGATAGATAAGAGCAGATTCATAGTTATCTGTAACACAAGGCAATCAAAATTAATAAAGATATGAGAATACTTTCAATTTACTTCTATATCCCAGATTTTCAATTGTCCATCCAGATCTCCTGTGGTGAGGTATTGGTTTGACTTATCAGTAGACATAATAATGGATCCAACTCCACCATGAGCCAAAAACTCAGCCAGAAGTTGCTTCTTAAATGTATCCCAAAATCTGACATACCCAGATCCTCCACATGACACCAGGTTAGCTCCTCCTAATGTGTAAGACAACACTTAATTAGGAAAACGTGACAACAAGGAGCCGAAAAAAACGTCTTCAGTGGCTTGCCATGTGGAAGACATATGAATATCGGAGAGGCAGGTAGCCCTGATATCAATTTCCAGCACTTTGACTCTCTCCAATATAAAATGGAGATAATGTTATGATAACCTTACTGGTTTGTATTGAGTATTAAATGAGATTGGAAATGCAAGATGCTCCATTACATTGAATTCCCTTTCCTTCATTATTTCAATATAATTGGGTTTTTAAAGTTAGAATTAATTTGTTCCTCCAAATAAACTTATGAAGTATTAATTTCAATATTATGATGATATTCTAATTACATAAACCCATCTTTCTTAATAACCCACTGGACACATATACCAAAGAAGTAAAATTCCTCCTGCATGCAACTGGGTGTGTATATGCAGTTATAGCAGCATAGCTATTAATTTCTCTATGTAGCAGGTAGCATCATGCTTAGGATTCTATTTATGAGCTTGTTTTTAGTTTTTCATCAAGAATTCATTGGGAGCCCTTATGGAACACTTTTTTGGTTCATAGGCCTAGAACACTCCTTTTCATTTTCTATTTTTATATGCTTTGTAGAAGCATTCTACCTAAATTCTTCTTCTGTGGCCAAGTTCCTATTATTACTTGATAAATCTGTAGATGACTTTCAATTTGCTTCACAAATGTACTGCCGATTAACAATCATATCTGTTTAAGGTAGAAATAATGGCTTGTAGTCGCTTCGGTGGAAACAATTTGGGAATACTGATAACATTAAGAAGAATTAGTGTTGAGGAAATAGGAGAAATTTCAGGGTAATAGTTCATTCTGTGAATAGAAGGGAGTTCTGGAAAACAGAAAATTTTAGAATCTAATCGTTTCAAAGTCTATTCTAAATGCTCCACAAGGTTTCTAAAACTCTATAAGGGTATACCTTTATTGATTTTTAATGTGGAAAATTTTTATATAAAAATCATGCAGATCTTCTATCTGCAAATTGAATGTGGGAAAGCAAATATGAAAAATGTGGTTCGGATATGTTTATTTTTTTTTTCACACATATAACACCTATATGTCTAGATTGCTCATACTAAGAAAAAATACTTTTAAAACACAATTTTTTAGATGAAAGGTAAAACAATATGCATTATTCTCAAAAGCAGGTTTTTATTTGGGGAAGATGCAGGCAATGTCAACACCATGCTAACATAGCCATTGAAAACAAGGCAGAAATTAAGCTAATGGTTATTTCATCTACATATCAAATGGCTACAGGAGTGCTCTGGTGGCACCAGTCTTAGCATACATCTCAGCAGAAGCTGTCACCAGGACTCTGACATATTCTGGAAAGTATGCATAACAGGTAATGATACTCAAACGAAAGAAAGAAAGAAAGAAAGAAAGGAAGGAAGAAAGGAAGGAAGGAAGGAAGGAAGGAAGGAAGGAAGGAAGGAAGGAAGGAAGAAACAGAAAGAAAGAAACAGAAAGAAAGAAAGGGAGGGAGGGAGGGAGAGGGAAGAAAGGAAGAAAGAAAGGGAGAGGGAAGAAAGGAAGGGAAAGAAAGCAAGAAAGCAAGCAAGCAAGAAAGAGGGAGGGAAATGAAATTAAGAAAAAAGCAAGCAGCTCTCTTGATCTGTAATCAGTAGTTATTTTAAATTTTGCTATTGGCCCAATCTCTAAGTTTCTCACTATTTTCTCCTAGCCCATTTTGAGACTCGGTGCACAGTCAGACTCCACCCTTCTGGCGCATGTAGTCCTAAGCCTTGGCGCATATATTTGGAGCCTCTTTCTTGCTGTGCCCTCTACCCTACCAAACCTCTTTATACCACAGCTGGTGCACCAATTCTGATCATCACCCACAGCAAATAGTTTGCCAGAGTTGTTTCCACTCGGATCCTGACCTGTGCGGCACTGTGTAAGTCGCTGCTGGGGTCGAGTCTAGAACCCGCTCCTGGACCTCCCGCCTGATCCCTGACCTCGCTTGCTGTGGCCCGTGGCCTCCCGTGACCCAGCACTGACTGTTAGTTACACCGAGTCAAGGTGTACAAGACCTACAAAGGAACAGATTAAACTGTCTTCCTTGCTCCTTTCCCAACGTTTTACAAATATATCGATCTACAGTCAAAATGGAAATGTATATTGTACCTGTCTCTGCGGTGGTTTTTCTTGCCTCAAGGAAGCAGAGCCCCACAACAGCATCATTGCCCTCCATGTGGGTCTCCAAGGAGTGGGCTCCCAGGGCAGCCTGGTTTGGGCAGGGGCGGGGGGAGCGGCTCCTCCCAGCACTCGAAAGCTTTTGAGGCTCTGTATCTGTGATGGACACAAAGCTAGGCATCTTAATGAGGAGAAACATCTGCTTTTCAATTGAGTGCTTATGAAAAACAACAGGCCCGCCTCCATCACCGTCTCCGGTGACTCCATCAAGTCTGACATCAGGCTTCCAGTCAACATCATCGGACCTTCTGCTATTCACTGCTTCAACGCCAACTTGAAGGATTGTTTGATTCCATTTTTGCTTTGCATATTACATACACACTATGTTTTACCTTCATATGAATTAGTAGGGACTTCATTTTGTTGTCAGTGTTAATGTCTTAGAAATCCTGCTATGTTCAAGACAAATGTGATTCTAATACCATGACATTTTCAGGTTATTAATCATTAATATTAATCTTGCAAATAATATAAGGAACATGAGCTATAATGGCTATTTAAATATATTTAAATGATCATTTTTAGCAGCAATATTATTTGCTAGCGAGTTACTCTGGAGAGGACACTCCTAGGGGCACTTCAGTTATCTTGTGACATCATCCCCCGACCACACTAAGAAGAACTGGGGATACTCAGAATCTATGAATAGTCTGCACATAGTTATGAAAAATCTACACTGGGGGGGACCTTCAAAATCTCAAAGCAAGACATCTCTAGCAATGCCTCTCCTGTCTTTCAGAAGTTTGCTATTATCCGCTTTTCTACCTCTCTGTGGTTTTAATCATAGCCACAGTTGGGCTTGCTGTAAGAGCAAGATGTCACTCTCCTGCAGGCCAATATAAAGGAAGAGGCAGAATCCCACCCTCTCCACGGAGGGTTCAAATGAACCCTAATGGCCAGCTCTACATACATACAGCAGGCCAGACCTTTGTGCCTGCAGACAAGTAACCCCTAAATCTCTAAGGGCTTACTCTTAACAAATTACTCCCTTAACTTTCACACAAAAAAAGCTGTATCGGATGACCTGTCCTTTGCTACGGTCCAATTCAGCTCTGTGAGTTTATCCAATTGAAACAACAGAACCTCACTGGGCCGTGAAGAATGATATTCATTACCTAAATAAATAATCCTAAGGAAAAATCTTCAGTATCTAAGGAAACTGAAATAAAATGTGAAAGGCAATTGTCAAGACATTTTGCTTAAGTATAAAATATTCATGTGCTCGGCTAAACCCCCATAAAATACAATATACTCCTATCTCATGCCCCTCACAGGTTTCTAAAGCAAGAAATAATTTAAGATTTCCAGGTGGCGTAATATTTAAAACAAGCTCTAGACTGAGCCTGAGCAGCCTATCAAGTGACCACGAGCTCCTATCTTCCTACCAAGGGGTACCAAGTTTCATTCAAAGGCAATTTGGTGAGGTTTATTGGCAAAAACTAAACTAGATGGAAATGATAGGCCTGCTCCCTGTTGTCAGTAATTCAGAAAAGCTGATGTGGCATAAAGACAAGCAACAGCACGCCATGGAGAATTTGCTAAACCAAGTAAATCTCAAAGTTCTTTTTAGTCACTTTGATAAGACAACGGTCTCACTAATCCCTGGCGCTTATAGCCAATCATCTATAATTTAGGAGCAAGCTGCATCGGGTACATGAATAAACAACAAAGCCTACTGTCGTTTGACTCAGCCACATTATTGTAGTTTCAAACTTGCACTCACCCGATTTTGATTTTAGCAGCCTCTGATAATCAGGGTGGAGGACGTAGTGAGCCTTTTCTGTGCTGTTATTCCACAGAACGATTTCTCCATCGTAACTCCCTGCATGAGCCAGGATAAATTGCCAGAAAGTTGGAAAACATGAGCAACAGCAATGGGAGAAGGAGTCACTATTCGTGAATACCTTACATGGAATCTGCCACATAGTAGGTACTCTCTGCATTTTTGGAAACATGAATAATAATAACTAGTATCTTTATCAAGCTTTAGATCTTACAATCCTCATCGTGTACCTGTGTATTCAATGTGATAGAAATAACTGTCGTATCTTTTTCTTTTATAGTAATAAGGCATTCAGAATAAGGGCTTTGCGACTGAACAACTTGAGTTTGATTCCCAGCTCTGCCACCTGCTGGCTGTGTAAACATGGTTAAGTTATTTAACTACCTGAGGCCAGAGTTTCCTCATCTATAAAAGTGGATTAAAATTGTATTTCTTTCATAGCGTTGTTGTGAAGAATGAAAAGTACTTAGCATAGTGCCTAGCATATTGTAAGAACTGAAAAAAATGTTCATTATAATTATACTTTTTTTATTATTGAGGGCAAGCAAATCAAATCCTTCTTTGTTTGTGCTTCCCATGTCTAGTCTTGTGTGTGTGTGTGTGTGTGTGTGTGTGTGTGTGTTCTTTTCGTTCCCTCCCTCCTGTATTCTTTATTGTATAATGCTTTATAATGCTTTCTCCAATTCTAAAATTTTCCCTATAGAAAATCCTTCCCTACTGCTCATCACAGAGAATACAGAAAAGCCCAAATAGTGAGACTCAGTCTAACCAAGCCTGTCCTGGGGAGGAGCAATGCAGGCCCAGACTGCTGCTCTCTCCAGAGAGGCGAGGAGAGCTCCCCATTGAGCAGACTGCCAGTGTCGAGTGAAGAGCAGAAGGGAAGAACTGAGTTTGAGTGGGATGTACACACGGAAATTTTCTTGAGATTTTGAGAAAGAAGAGAGGAATCCATACTAAACTCCATACTGTTCTGGAAAGAGCAACCTGTGTAATCAAAAATCGGCCAAGAATGATGGATTTGCATGGATTAGCTGTACATGGGAGTAGCCATCTGCCCCTGTGATTTTGAAATGCTTAAGTTATAAAGTGCCTGATCAGACATTTTCACATAGGACTGGTGGGAGGAGAGTCAATGAAGAAATCATCTATCTACCAGTTACAAAGGTAACTTATGACACTTTTGCAATAACAAAGATGCAGCCTTATGGTTTGTCTCCAACACATTTCAGTATGTGATACTCCCTGCAAGGGTGGACTTTCAGCAGCTATAAAGCAAATTCAACTGCAGAGTTGGCCCTACTGGAAAGTAATCAGGTAATTGCTGAAGACAGTGGAAGTGGAAGTGTACACAGAGCTGTAAACCGCTTATTGTAACATTTCACGGATACCCTGGCTCTTTTCCTGTAAGTTTTAATTCCTCTTAATTGAGGACATTTTGAGTTCTATGAAAAAACAAACAAACAAACAAAAACTTTGGTTGTCAAAATATGGACTCTCTAATTTCATGGTGCAATCTATCTTTATAAATTGTTTTCTTTGGCCAGAAATAATATAACAATTTCTGATCCTCTTTCATATGTCACATCAAAGCATGCCCATGCATCCTTTAAGGGCTTGGATTGGTAGGCATTTGGTGAGGCCAGTCTTTAACCAAAATTACTTAGACTGAATTGTACCAAAGGGTTAGTATGTTCCCATTATGAAACATCTGAGTGCCACAGAAGTATGATTTGTTCCCATCATCCCTAATGCTCTTTCTGGGAAAAAAAGACAATAAAAATAAAAGCTAACATTTACTGATGAGCTTACTGCGTGTCAAGCACTGTATTAAGCCCTTACACGGATTATCTTACTCAATCTTCACCATAAGCCAAGATATTGATATATTCTTATTAGCCAGAGAAAGCCATGAAAGACAGTTTCAATAACTTGTTCGCTATAATGCACTGGACAGTGGTGGCACCAGGATCTGAAGCCAGGTGGCCTTGCTCCAGGGCTGACAGCCCTAACCACTAACGTGCTACCCTGGGAAGTAAAGACCAAGAGTAGCTCTCAGTGCAAAGGCTGATTCTTCAAGAAATCTGTTCATTCTGCAGCTCAGAAAAGGCTTTTTAAAAGTGACTGAGCCAAAAGAAACCAAACGTTCACCACTGATTGTCCAGCGAAGGTTCAATTAACCTGTAACAAGAGTTTGTGGAGGTGAAAATGCAGCGCACAAGATATCATCACGGTGCTGTATTCCTCCTTTCCATTTTTCAGGCTGGATGAAGAAGTGATTGAAGTTTTGTAGTCGAAACACCGTAATAGCCCTAGTAAAAAGGAAGTCAAATTTAGCTGTGGATCCAAACTTGATATAGATCTTGAGTCGCCAGCATCCACTTGGCACCCATAATCCTGAACCTTCCACACTAAATTTTTTTTATTATTATTATTTCCTCTTTGAATTCCCTGGCACATTGTGAATATTTAATATTAGAAAGTTAATTATCCTTTCACAGCCATCAACACCAAACCTGTATGCACTTATCAGTTAATTATCCATCACCAAGACTCCAAAGCAAAGTTTCCCCGTACAGATACCATAGAACCACTAAGAGTTTTTGACAGTAAAAGTAAAAAAGGAGATGAGTCTGTGAAGAAATAATACTTGGTAGTTTAAACAAAATTAGTAAAGTTTCTTTTCATGAGAGATTCCAGAACAGTTCCCATGTTAACATTCCCTGTGGCATTTTCCAGACTTACCTGACCACAGAGTCCCAGGTCAGATAGCATCTCGAAGAGCTATCATTTGTGAAACACTTGGAAAACGCCACTCCAAAAGAACAGGACTCTGGACAGACACATTTTGAGCAGAAATAATAGTTTTAAAAAGACCAATATCTTGGGGCACTGCTGTGAATTTGATAGGGCCAGGATGGGCAGGAAATGAAATGCCTGGGGCCTGGTAAGGAAGGGAGGAGCATGATTGTGGGGCAGCAAGAATACCACCTTGTTTCTACTTGATGATTTAAGTTCTGGCCACCAGACTATACTAAGCCTCTCTCTCCTGCTAGAAGCATACACATCTCAAATGAGCATCAGTAACCACAGGCTTGGTGTCTTCACCCTCACCCTCACTTCACCGACCCGAAATCTTGCTTCTATTCCCACCACCCCAAGGGTCTCCAAATTGCTCCATCACTGTAACTCCTCACTCTCTGAAGGATGTGGCTTTTTGCTCCTGAAAATTCTTTTCTTTCTAGTACATACTGCTTCTTTTCCTGCCTCCCTGATCTTTCATTCCCTATTCTCTATTTTCTCTTCCCTTTTTTCTTCCCTTCTTTCAATATAGACATTCCTTACTGTCATTCCTCTATTCCTTTCTCTCTACTCAAGTGGGCTCATTCAGGGATTCTATCTACCACTATAAATTGCAATCTTGCTTGTATGAAAATGGTTCTTAAATTTACCTACATTCATAACTTTCCCCAGTGTTGAGAAGTTCCCACTTGCCAGGTGACAATTCTATATAATGTTCCCATCAGCAACATATCAAAAAATTTGAAGTTTTCATCTTCCGTCCACACCAGGCCTCAGTTCTCAATTCCCTAATTTGGTTACCAGACCAGCAGTCCAGCTTCCTGTGTGTTTCTCTTCCTCAGTCACATGAAATACTCAGATTCCCCCTCTGCTATATGTTGTCATATTCATTCCTTCCTTTATATTTTAAACAGCCAATGACAGCTTCCTACTTCGGTGCTCACTACCTCATCGTTGAACAATTATAACAGCCTCTTAACCAATGCATTGCCTTTAGTCTACCCATCTCTAGTACATTTTTTATGCTGCCACTAGATTAATCATTCCATTTGGGGGTTTTTCATCTATATTCATTTTACAAGCATTTTTTTGTTTCCACATGGAAGTCCATATTCAGGTGCTGCAGGGGATAGAGCCATGAGCATAAAATGACTGAAATAAAAAGTGAAATGTGGTAAAAGTCAAGGAAGTACTGATCAAATGCCAAGGAAGCCCAGCTATAGAAATCACAGAAGGCTGAATGAGCGGTCATATTTGAATGGACCATAGCAGATGAGTAGCATTTGGAAGAAGAAGGCACTCTAGGGAGAGGAAACAGCCTGGTCAAATATAAGGCTAATGCCTCATTAAAAAACATTTATTAGGGGCGCCTGGGTGGCTCAGTCATTAAGCGTCTGCCTTTGGCTCAGGTCATGATCCCAGGGTCCTGGGAATGAGCCCTGCATCAGGCTCCCTGCTCTGCAGGAAGTCTGCTTCTCCCTCTCCCACTCCCCCTGCTTGTGTTCCCTCTCTGGCTGTCTCTCTCTCTCTGTCAAATAAATAAAATCTTAAAAAAATAAAATAAAATAAAAAACATTTGTAGTTTTCCATTCTTTACATGACACATTTTAAATGTGTGGGCCTATTATTCAAGACCCAATACTATTTGGGTCCAATCTACTTTTTTAAAATTAGTTCTCTTTATTGTTCTACCCTTGATATTCAAAGTAAAATATGAATTCCCAGCTAAATATTTGACAGAGCAACTGGAAGCCATAGGGTAAATATGGTTCACTTTCCTAAGTGTTAATTTTATTTAAAGAGTTTGGGGACAGTATTTTTATTTTAAAATAGGATAGATGAATTTATGTAATAGAATGCAAAATTCACCTGGACTTAAAAGGTAGAATCCAAGGCTTCAAATAAGTTTCTTGCTTATAGGAGCTGGTTTTGAACTGCTAGAGGTATTCAGAGGCTAAGTGTCCGAAGTACCCTTTCTTGTTCAACACAATGATACCTTTATTGTTCCCTAAGCACCCTTCACCTTTCTAGCTGCTTTGTTTTCACTCATGATGTGCTCATCCATCCCTCTCTGGATTTCCTTTCACCTACAGTCCCACGTCTATCTATCCATACACCCATTCTCTAAGGTCCATCTTATTCTGGTAGACTTCCCTAATAACTAGAATTGAAAGAAATATTTCCTTCTTCTCATCTATCACACTGTTTTCATTTTATTATAACATTTAATAAATATATATAGCCACACTCCTCTGCTAGATTATAAATTCTTAGAAACCAAGGATCTTGTCTTATTCTGTAATCTCATAATAACAATAACATAATAACAATAACCCACTATAAGCACTGTGATCTGCTTATAGTGGGTATTCAATAAATATTTGTCAAATAAATGAAAAATTCTCTGTCCAAATGTCACCTCCTTAACTGAGCTTCTGTGACTACCCTATATAAAGGCTCTCCCTTGAGGGTTAATATCCAAAATGTATAAAGAATTTATACAACTCAACACCAAAAAAACCCCCAAATAATTCAATTAAAAAATGGACAGAGGATATTAATAGACATTTGTCCAAAGAAGACAACAGGCACCTAGAAAGATGTCTAATATCACTAATCATCAAGGAAATGTAAATCCAAACCACTGGATGGTTCAGCTGGTTGAGCGTCTAACTCTTGATCTCAGCTCAGGTCTTGATCTCAGGGTTGTAAGTTTAAGCCCCGTGTTGGGCTCCACACTGGGTGTGGAGCCTAGTTTAAAAAACAACAACAACAACAACAACCACAGTCATATAACACCTCACACTTGTCAGAATGGCTAAAAACACAAGAAATAACAAGTATTGGAGAGGACGTAAAGAAAAAAGAATACCCATGCACTGTTGGTAAGAATGTAAATTGGTGCAGCCACTGTGGAAACCAGTATGGAGGTTCTTCAAAAAATTAAAAATAGAATTGCCATATGATCTAGTAATTCCACTCCTGGATATTTATCCAAGAAAATGAAAACACTAACTCAAAAAGATATATGCACCCCTATGTTTATTGCAGCATTATTTACAATAGCCAAAATATGGAAGCATCACAAGTGTCCATCCATGAGTGAATGGATAAAGAAGATGTGGATAAAAAAGATACACACACACACACACACACACACGTATAAGATATATAAGATGCATAAGATATGCATATATATGTATATATACACATGAATAAAAAGAGAATGAATAAAGAATGAAAAAAGAATAAAATCTTGTCATTTGCAACAACATGGATGGATCTGGAGGGTATAATGCTAAGTGAAATAAGTCAGTTGGAGAAAAACAAATACCATATGACTTTACTCATATGTGGAAGTTAAGAAACAAAATAAATGAACAAAGAAAAAAAAGACACAAACCCCAAAAAGGCTCTTAAATATAGAAAACAAACTAGTACTGGCTAAAAGGGAAATCGGTGAGGGGATGGTCAAAATAGGTGAAGGGGATTAAGAGAAACAAATAATACATTATATGTTAAAAAAAAAGAAGATAGTAGGAAGGGAAAAATGAAGGGGGGGAAATCGGAGGGCGAAATGAGCCATGAGAGACTATGGACTCTGAGAAACCAACTGAGGGTTCTAGAGGGGAGGAGGGTGGGGGGATGGGTTAGCCTGGTGATGGGTATTAAAGAGGGCACGTACTGAATGGAGCACTGAGTGTTATACGCAAACAATGAATCATGGAACACTACATCAAAAACTAACGTATGGTGATTAACATAACATAATAAAAAAAATGTAAAAAAAAAAAAAAGAGTACATTTATCATGAGGAGCCCTGAGTAATGTTAAATATACTTGAATAAATAAAAGAAAAGAAAATTTGAGGTGGGGAGCACTATTACTTACTTGGACTTTTCAATCAGAATAAAACTTGATTTAAATTAAAAGATAAAATAAAGTAAACACACTCCCCCTTGAGACGCTCATCCCTCACTCTACAACGTTTCTCCTTATTATACTTACCACTAGATGATATTGTGGTCTATATTTACTTGTCTGTTTATATAATGTCTCCCCTACCAAAAATAAGCTCTAGGAGAGCAGGGCCTTTGTTCATTTCCTTTCTGTATCAGCAATGCATAGAGTAGTACCTAGCACATAATAGGCATTTAATAAATATTTGTGGAATATTTTATTTTTTTATTTTTTATTTTTTTAAAGATTTTATTTATTTATTTGACAGAGAGAGACACAGCGAGAGAGGGAACACAAGCAGGGGGAGTGGGAGAGGGAGAAGCAGGCTCCCCGCAGAGCAGGGAGCCCGATGCGGGGCTCGATCCCAGGAACCTGGGATCATGACCTGAGCTGAAGGCAGTCGCTTAACGACTGAGCCACCCAGGCACCCTTGGAATATTTTAATATATTGATGTATGAGGTATTCTTTAAAAAAAAAATCAATAATTTTAATACTAATATTCTTTTAATAATATTAATATGAGGCTTAGCAAGATAAGATACTATAAATAAGGTACTTTGCAGTTCTGAATTTGCCATGAATCTCATAAGAGCTTTACATGTATTTATTTTTAATTTTTTCTTTACTGAATAGTAAGTTTGGTTGAGGAGATTACCCTTTGGGGATGGAGAGAGTGGGGTGGGAGTGAGAGGGAAGAGGTCAATCCTATATCTCTTCTATTATCTCTCAGTCAAAATTCAATGTCAAATGTCTTTTTGCCAAGATACCCATATTAACTAGATATATTTAGGTAATATGAGTCAAAGGCACAAAATGCTTTTCCTAAGATGGTATAAAAACTATCCCTTCTGATACTTGACCTTGTGTGTCAAAATGTTGAGAAACTAATTAGCTGCCACCTTTCCCTTAAAACCTAACCTGAAACTTTCAACTGAAATGACAGTTATCCTTAAAATACCTTAAGAATCCACACTGTATTCCTCACTTTGTCCATTTCAAAGATAAATTTAAGTTTGTACTTTGCCAAGAGTTAAATTGAAGTGCAGATTGAGCATTTTAAGGCATTTTAGGAGTCTGAAAGATTTGTTCTTTTGACATTGAAGGAGTTTACTAGTCCCATTCCACACCTCCCACCAGAGATCCTGAGTCACTGTGTCATCTGTGAAGATGATCAGATCTCTCATTCAGAATGTAGATATAATGACCAATTCTGTGAGAACAAAATTAGTTCACCTGTCAAGTACAAAAAAAGAAAAAAATGTTTAAAAAAACAACCTTTTTTAGGATGAATGAGCAGGGAAAATAAATTTTACCAAAACTTATCAAGTAGTAATTGTCATGGAGAGAACAAAAGAACACAATCAACTATTTGTTCCCTCAGAGGCTAATTGTTCGTGTGTTGTTAGTCCAATTATCATAAGAATCTATCCTTGTTCAGTCCATTGTGCTTTTTAGGCTTAAAAGAGGTATCTCAAAGGCAGAGAATGAGTTCAATATAAATCAGTTCATTTTTATTCTTTTTCCTAAAATTCTTGGGAGTCAAATTTTGGATACCAAAGCCATCACGAAATTAGGTTTGAGGGTTATTTGTGAATTTCCAACATACCTGCCCCCTCCTGACTTCCAACATGGTTATTCAGAGTAAGTTACACTTTGGAAATATTCATTCTGCATCTCATCCTAATAATAGAAACCAATTGAGTCACATAGAATTATAGCACCCTAGTAAAGCAATTATTAAGAATTTAATATCTTGTGAAAGATAAGTTTTATTGTTGAGGAACTTCAAATCCCTAATCTAATTTCACTTAAAAAATACTTTTAGAAATCAAGTTATATCAACACCTATTTATTGAGCACCTACTTTTACAGAGCTTTGTGAAAGATGCAATCAATAATATTTTCAGAATTACTTGAACTTATACAAATGATTCTCTTTTTTATATTTGTATAAGTCTAGCTATTTTACAGAGATAAAATCCTCATAAATAGAGGTTTTTCTTTTAACAGAAAGGAAAGAAATACAGTGGGAGAAACTAAAAGCGTGAGTCTATTTTTATAAAGTATAGAATCATAGAATTTTAGGTCAGGATAAAATCTTAAACTATTATGATTATTTATTTGATTTTACCAGAACTATACATATTACATGCAAATGCAAAGTTAACTGATCATCTATTCATTTAATTTTACTGATGTAAATATGACCAGGCATTTAACCAGGCATTACTTAGTTGGCCCTAAGTTAATGTTAATTCACAATTTTGTCTCTAAATATATTTTGCTTAAAATGGTAAGAAGCATGTATCTAGAAGTTCTGAATTTGGGGCTTCTTTTTAATAGATTTGACATATTCTTTAGATACTAATGAATGCATTTCTAGAAACCAACCTGGGCTTTCCAATTCGGGTTTTGCTTAGCACCATTTCACAGTGGCATTTATCATATCCTGCCTTGTGTAAGTTGACTCCCCAATTAGAATATGATGCCCATGAGAGCAAGAATCATGCTTCTTCACATTCAGTCCAACATAGTTCCTAACTCAGTGCTTTCTACCTAGGTGCAGTTTAAAAATATTGGTGGGAAGGAAAAAGGAAAAATAATAGTAAGCTAAAACTTTGAGGTGTTAGTTTTTTTAAAATTTAATTTTAATTTAAAACATGTTTTTTTTAAATGTATTTAAATTCAATTTAGTTAACATATAGTGTATTATTAGTTTCAGAGGTAGAATTTAGTGTTTCATCAGTTGCATATAACACCCAGTACTCATTGATAAAATGTGTTTTTTATGTGTTTCTTCAAACACACAAAACTGATTTCCTAGCTTTTTTTTTTTTTTTAAAAGATTTTATTTATTTATTTGAGAGAGAGAGAGAGAGAGAGCATGAGAGGGGGGAGGGTCAGAGGGAGAAGCAGTCTCCCTGATGGGCAGGGAGCCTGATGTGGGACTCGATCCCGGGACTCCAGGATCATGACCTGAGCCAAAGGCAGTCGCTTAACCAACTGAGCCACCCAGGTGCCCCGATTTCCTAGCTTTGATTGACATAACCAACCTATTCAATCAGATTACTTGTTTAAGAGAATATAGTTGCTCTCCCATGACTTAATGACTCCATTTGTAACTCAGGAATGGTAGAAAGAGTGTGGACTTTGGCACGGGAATTCTAAATCAGCTGCCTACTAGCTTTGTAATGTTGGCCAGGCTACCCATTTTCTCAAGCCGCATCTTCTCCTTTGTGAAAGAGGACTGGTAATACTTAGATTCCTGGTTTATTGTGAAAAGAGAATAGTTTTGAATAACTATCCTGCTTGCTCCTTATTCAGAGTGGGATCATGAGTAATTAATCTAATTTTCAGATTTCCTGTTATTTAATAAACATTAATTAAATCATTCAACAAATATCATTGAGCATCCACTAAGAAACAGACACTACACACACACACACACACACACACACACACACACACACATTAAATGCTAAAATCTAGTTCTACGTTAAATAAAGTACAGGAAGCTAGACAGCACAAAGACAAATAGGGGGCTTATTTCCACCCTGGGAGTAAAGAGAGATGTCCTGGTGGAGAAGATGAATGAACAAGACCTGAAACAGGAATAAATGTTGCCACATGAACAATGTTTAGAGAGGAATTTCTAGAGAAGGGGAGAAAATAAAAGCAAGGGGGTATGGTTTACATGGGAATGCCCCAACAGCAGGTTCCTATATTTGAGTTTGGAAAGTACCCAAGTGGGCACCAGGCTCAGTCAGAAGAGTGTGCAACTCTGCATCTTGGGATCATGGGTTCGAGCCCCACATTGGGTGTAGAGATTACTAGAACATACCCAAGAACGGGTAAGAATGATACTAAGAATAGGTCCAGGCCAGAGCAAGCTTCAAAGTATTTTATAGACACTCTGAAAGGTGTTAGACAAGGAAGTGACATAGATAGAATGCATTGTAGAAATTATTATAGCTAAAATGTGTAGAATCTATTCAAGAAGTAAAATGGAGGCATTACTAGAGAAAAGGATCGATTAGAAGGCTGTGACATTCATCCAGGTAGAAATGATGCTCTGAATGATATAGTTGTAGTAGTAATAGGAACATGTTTGAGAAATATTTAGGGGCGCCTGGGTGGTTCAGTTGGTTAAGCGACTGCCTTCGGCTCAGGTCATGATCCCGGAGTCCTGGGATTGAGTCCCACATCGGGCTCCCGGCTCAGCAGGGAGCCTGCTTCTCCCTCTGACCCTATCCCCTCTCATGCTGTTTCTCTCTCTGTCAAATAAATAAATAAACAAAATCTTAAAAAAAAAAAAAAAAAAAAGAAAAGAAATATTTAGAACATAAGATAGGTAACACTACTTGGTTGTGACGTTGAGGGAGAAGGAAGAACCAAGGTGGATATTCAGGTCTCTGGCTGTTAACCAAAGCTCTGAAGCTAAGAGGAAAAAAGTGGGTTTTGAGCAGGGAACAAATAATAAATTCAGTTTAAAATATGTTGGATTTGAGATTGCAGGCAGACGTGTCCAGAAAGCAAATGGATAAGTGAGCTTAGAGAGATAAGAACTGATGATAAAGATTGAGATATCTACAAAATATTGCCTACCTTTCAAATGAAGCTAAGGATTAAGTTAGATAATGTATGTAAAGGGCCTAATGTTACAAAGCACTATAAATAAAATAAATCAGATGCATATTTAGGTACCTCACTCAATAAACGTACTACCTCTCTTATCCTGGGCAAAATTATCAAACCAATCTCTTTATTTAGGTAGAGCCTGAAGTTAAAGTGACAGCTTAACTTAAACAACCTCCCTCTAGGTTTTAAAGAAAGCTTAATCTTAAGCTGTCAATCTTCCAGTTATTTCTTCTCTAATCACTAAACTCTTAAGGAATTGGCTTAATGGACCATCCTTCCCCCGCTATAACCAGTCAACCAGTCCTCTTGCTACTTCGTTAAATGCCTCCTGGTATAAAGGACCCGCCAAATTCTGGTAAAATCTGTCCTAACATAAGGGCTTTGACTTAGGAAATATAATTTTTTTAAAGACTTAATTTATTTATTTATTTGAGAGAGAGAGAGAGCACACACATGAGCAGGGGGAGGGTCAGAGGGAGAGGGACAAGCAGACTCCCAGATGCCGGGGCTGGATCCCAGGACCCTGAGATCATGACCCGAGCCAAAGTCGGAGGCTTAACCAACTGAACCACCCAGGCACCCCAAAAATAAACTTTTTAAATCTACCAATATAAAAGTGAAATAATACAATTGAGAATGCATTCCTTCAACGTTCAGTTCCAACTAGGGATCCAAATCCTGACAACCTTGTGGAAGATGGAAAAGATGGGGAAAGATGGAAGGAGTGGTAACTGTTCCTTCTCTCATTTCAGTCTCCACAAAGCTCCCTCTCCAAGATTATAGAAAGTTACCACCCATCCAGAGAGAGCAGAATATCAGGTGTTTCCTTCCTTCCACCCTCCCACCCTCCCTTCCTTCTTTCTACTCTATGCCTAATGTGGGGCTTGAACTCACTACCCAGATATCAAGAGCCACGCACTCTATGGACTGAGCCAGCCAGGTGCCCCAGGTGTCCCTCTAAACCACTTCTAAAGGACTCTACCCATCTAATCTTTTAAAACTGACCTGCGCAATCAAGAAAACCTTACTTTTAATGCTAATTTCTAACTATGGATATCTTAAAAATATAATTAAGAAAACAGTATCTCCAAACTTTTGACTTACACTGATGAATTCTTAAAATTCTTTTTTGTTATGTTCAAAATTTAAGTTGGATCAGCTGTATACTTCACGTCTACCGTGCCATAATATTTGAGAATTAAATGGACTTATTGCCACAACCTGATTATAGAAATACTTAGTCCATAGTCTGTTGAGTCATGATTGTTCCTAGGATGCAAAGAAGCCTTGTCTTCCAAAGGTGAGGCTTATTCAGTTCGTTCTTTATATCAAGTCGAATAATCTGGATTATACTTTCTTTCCTTATAGTCAAACTACCCCTGAAAACTAAGCTGTAAGTAGCACTATGTTTTCTAATCTGCATATGCACATTTGCATTAGAAGAAAAAGCCTTTCATGTGATCGATAAAAGTCCCCAAATATATACCACTAATTTTCTAGGTATAAAATCTGATTTGGATCCTAGCTTCAAATCATTAAGATCAAAATTCCATAGTGAATAATGTTGGGCAAATTACCTATTAGAGCCATATTTTGTGAACTGTGAATTTATGGACAATATATTTTCTGCAAATATCACACTTTAATTTTCCTAGTGCTTATACAATGCCATAGAAAAGGTCCTGTTTATGGTCCCTTGGTTCTCTCAGGAGAAAAAGAAAGAGAACTAATGTTCCTTATGATGAAATGGAAGAATTCCTCCTTGAGAACAGTAAGCAGGCCGTGAAGACCCCTGCCTGCACAGATATGAAGGATGTGCTAATACAGAATTCCATGACCTATTTCCTTCTTTGTTGCAATTTAAAATAAATAACAAGGGAGGAAGAAAGGAGAGTTCCCATTATAGCTGAATGAATATAATTTATACATTAGGAATTTATTGACTATAAAATTTAGGAAACTTTTGGAGTTAATACTCAGGAAGTGGTATTATGACCCTGTCTGGAAAGATTAAGAAAAAGATTCCAAAAGCCAGAAGAAAGCCTTCTAACACCTTTCTCAAAGCTGCTTGAGCTACGTGATCTTATGTTTTAGTCACTAAGCATTCAGTCAATCCAACCAGTTTCACTCACCTAGCTCACCCGCAAGTTAATGACTCAGAATCAGTCAAGATTTCTATGTTCTTTTATCTTTTAGATTCTGATTCAAATACAAACATACTCCTTTTGCCTTCCTACAGTTTTGCATGAAGCACATCATACCTCTCCCAGCCTGTAACCAGTATCGTCTTCTTAAGAACCAGGATCTGTGAAATATCCACAGCTCCTTCTCTCCCAACATTTAGTGTGTGGTGACAGTATCCACTGAAGTCCCATACCTTTAAGAGAAAAACTTAGTCACCTTTGAGACAAGAACAGAAAATGTCTTCTTCACTGAGTAAAATAACACAGTTTAATAGGATTATTTTAAACTTTTGTGTTTATATTCTGGACAAAAGCTGATTCACTTAGCGTATATCATAATTAAGAAAATCCTCTCACCATTTAAATTTACCCATTATTTTTTGTTTGTAATAATCCTATTACACTGTGTTATTTTACTCAATGAAGAAGACATTCATATGACTCAATAGCCTAAATCAGCTATTATTAGAATAGATCAGGTTACAAATAGAATAACAAAAAATAATGGGTAAATTTAAATGGTGAGAGGATTTTCTCAATTATGACATACCCTAATTATATACACTCATATAAAGGCTTTAAATGAGTATGCATTTTTAAGGGGAAGACTATAAAATCATGCAGAGCCACATTTTGGAGTCTGTTGAAACCCCGGTTCTTTCTCTAAGTGTTTGTCTCTAAATTTCAGTTTCCTCATTTATGACATGGGACACTTACTGCTCTGGGACATTTGGAGGATTAAACATCCAATACAGAGCCTGAAACACAGTCCTTATGGATAGGTTTCCCATCTTCTCCCATTAAAATGTCCTGTTGATAGTGGATGCCAGATCCCATCCTACAGAGACACAAGCACTTTGAGTTTACTTCCTCAGGCAGGTGGTGAGGACACAGGCCCAATGGGTGAACTTTACAATAGAACATCATCAGATCACTAAAACTAAGCCCTGCCATGAAACATCGTTGGTGTATCATCCACAAAGAGCAAGTGGGCACTATCAAAATTAAATTGCATATACCCTTTGACTAGACTCCCTTGACTTTCAACTTCTAGAAAAATCATCTCACAGAGGCACTTACATGTGTGAAAAGACATATTTTGAATATTTTTATATTCTTGAAGCAGTTTATAAAAGCTAAATACCTGAATCAACCCAGCTGCTCATTAACAAGGGACTCAACAGTCAGAATATGGAATATCTATACAGTAGCATACAATGGAACCATTAAGAAGAATATGTCATTTCTATATTTCTAAGCTCAGTCAAAACTGGACCAGCTATGGAACCTTAAGCAATTTGCTTTATTTCCTTGGGTTTTAGTTTCCTCCTCTGTAAAACTAGCATATAGATATATATGTGAGGGGATGTGGTGGGGGTGTGCATTTGTGCGTTTGTATGTGTCAAGTGCTTAAAACAGTACCAGGTTCTTAGTAAGCATGCAGTAAAAGTTAGCTAACATTATTATTGTATGCATTCATATGACTCAATGTCCACAATAGAAAAATGCAAAATGCAGAACAACATATATATCAGGCTGCCCTTAAGAAACAGATGCTGCCCTTTGGCTAGAAGGATGCACAAGAAACCAGTTAACAGTGGTAGTGCTACAAGGGAGGAGCTGTGAACAGAGGTGAGAAAGAAACTCTTCTCACTGTGTAACTCTGATATTTCAAATTTTATTGTATGATTACATTAATTATTCAAAACACTAATTAATTAAAAATCAGATACCTCGAAACCATGATAAATAGGGCAATACTTTTAAATCTTGGATGACATAGGTACTGGTTTTGGATCCTAAATTATAAATGATTGGAAAATGTCATTCATTCTTGTCTCTTCATAGAACATGAACAGCTCAACCCAGATTTATACATCTTACACAGAGGTTGCCAAATTTCAGAATTCTGTTATGCTATTATGATAAAGACAAATATACCTTCAAAAGCTGTGATTATACTACTAAATTCACATTAACTTCGACGATGCAAAGCTTGAGATGTTGAAGAGTGCACATGCTCTTTGCCCATGTCACTTCATTTTCCTCTAAACGTGGCCCTTAGCAAACCCACCTAAAATAATACCCACAAATAGGTACTGTAAAGATCTGATTGTCCCCAGGTCCAACTAAGTCCCTTAGCTGGGACTATCTGCAAGCTCTTAGCAACCATCCACAAGTCTGCCCTACTCTGGATTCTATGACCGGTTACTTTCCAAGAAAGGGGTAAAAGGAACTGAACCTAGTCTACTCATCTCATTTCTCAGTTCATTCTCATGCCCCAGGACCAGTAAGTGGGATACTCACTTGCTCCTTTTGCCTAAGTCTGTCTAAAACTCCAGTTCCAGTTATTCCTGTTTTTTCCACCTTGACTACTGGGGTTGGAATTGTCCCGTCACCTTCATACATCTTACCAGTTCTGTAAACTAGATTACTTAAACCCAAGCTCCCAGTTCTTACCTCATGCCATTTAATCTTCCCAGAGGCCCAGCTCTGTTGATTTCCAGAGATTTTCACTGCAACCTGCCATAGCACCTCCTTCACACTGACAGTGGCCAGCCTGGCATCCCCCTAAATTCTTGCCTCCAACTTCCATCATGTTCTACCCACATATCCAGAGAACTTTCCATTACCCTCCCTTGCAGCCTACTGGCATGCATCATACACCCCACCATGGAAGGCATACCTCATTAATACCCTCTGATTCTCGTTATGACAGAAGTTTGAGAATCATTCAAAGCTTATTCTGGGAAACTGCCTTCTGTTGCCTTAAAGTGTCACAAGCCATCTCCAATCAAAGACTGTCATTAGTCTCAGAGCTGAGGGGAGCAGAGAGGATTCTCTGGTAGGCATGATTTCAGATAGCAAGTATCTAAGCTTTGCATGAAAATTTGATCATTTTTGCAAAGCATAATAGCACCTTTCTCCCAGAATAAATTAGTAATAGTTACAAAACAAGAAAAGCGGAAGTATTAAATACTGTTAGTTTAGGATAATAAATAAGATGATGATTGTTCTGCCTACGATCCTTCTTTACTGTCTCACTTTCCTTCACATAAAAGTGCAAATTATAACATGGGTTGATTTTAAAATATTCATTTGCCCCCAAATTTGAACCTATGCCATCTTAAAAAGTTTTCTTGGTTGCCCTGATTTCTCATTTTATAAACTAAGAAGAAAACCAGAGATATTAGCTGAAGCATAGGAAAATTATTCGGACTTCTTATTCCCCAAAGTAGTCCTCGATCCAGAATACTGGAAAAGGCTTTCTGACATAAGTAAGCTAAGTTGTGTTTTTATTCTAAATAATTTATTCAGAAAAATCATTTATTCATTTTTCCACAAAATCTTTTTTTTTTTTCCTGACAGATTGTTATTAGATGGTGCGAGTTATTTAACTCTTGTGATCTCATCTTTCCTCTTGCATGGCCAAAAAGGCAAAAACAAATATAGCTATAGCTATGTTTCCTCACATAGTATTTCAGCCTCCTCGTATCTGGGTAGAAAAGCATCACTGCGTCCTCACCTTTATGGTCCCATCTGTGCTGCCAGTCAAAAGCCGTGTCTCATTTGCATCAAGGGCCATAGTGCTGATTTCTGCGTTGCCATGGCAACCAGTAAACTGTTTGATTTTTTGCCCAGTGTCTATCATCCAGAAGGAAACAGTAGACCCCACGTCCGAGCTGATTACCTAAGAGAAAATAACCTTGTAAAGAAATTAAATATAGCCCCAGAATCCACCATTTTTATTTCAATAAAAATACCTAACCTGTGAATTTCCATGACTGAGATCCCTCCCCACCCCACAATAGTTAGAGACATGTTTGTGATGTATGTTCTTTCTTTTTGTTAAGCTGATAACATTTCAATTCTTCAGCCAGAACGGAAGTAATGAAGTCATGATTCTCTTTACCAGCAAAGATAGGAATCTACTTCCCTTACCCACCATTCAGCTGGCTGTCTAGAGGTCATCCTGAAATTGAATCCTACTGAAAAGAAACTTAAAAATCTACTGCATTTAGATGAGAAAGTTGATTTTATTAGTCACGGTGTTCTGACACTATTTACTATATGAAAAGAAGCATCTTACTGTATTTCACCTTCCATTTAGCATTCAGAAGAGAAAGCACTACCAGACATTATGGGAAAAGAAGTTAATTTTAACAAACCGATAGAGCTATCATTTTCAATGCCATTAGTCCCTTTCTTCCTCCTCTCTCAAGGTGCTGTATATATTTTTACAGCTAAACACAATTATTGATGGGCCACTAAAAACAAAGAACACAGGAAGGTTAAATATAAATCTGCATATATACTCCAAGAGGAAGGCAACAAAACAAATGCTAGAAGGGATAGGATTATATATAGTAGCCCGAGAGTGAGAAATTTTATGGTGGTAAATAAACTGCTAATTTCAGCTCTAGGTATTTAGGCACCCTTTGGGAAGTTAAAATCACCTCATCCATTTGATCTCGGGACCCAAAAGAATGAAAAGCAAACAAACAAAAACACTGAACCCACAAATAAGTAGATAGGAAATTGCCTGAAGCAACATCTAGACTTTGAGAAAACTTAAATCATGACTTTATCTGCATAGGTACGGATTACTATCGTATAAATGTAAATTTATCAATAATACACTAATTTGGGCATCGCATTTTTGTAATTAAATGGGTTCAGGTTTACTGAATGCATATTCAGAAGGCCCGGAGAGTCAGCCATCATGCGTGCATGCATTCATTTGGTTTTGGGGCACGCACTGAACGTCCACTCCATGCCCAGCTCCGTGATGGCAGCAGAGATTCACTAATGAATCCCTGCTCTGAAGGAATCTATACTCCAGGCTTGAATATTAAAATCACCTGGGGAACTTTATAAACTATGACTGTATACCAGGTCAGAGACTCTCATTTAACTGAACTAAGAAGGAGCATTTTTTAATGAGCTGCCCAGGTTACTTAAGTCTGCAGCCTGGGTTGAGAACTATCGGTCTAGGTAAGGAAACAGACAAGAAACAGGTAAGTAAGTGCCAAACAGTGCTACAAGTTTGGAGGCCTCACCCCTAGTTGTGGCAGGGGCACAGAGAGTAATATCCAAAATCTTCTCACTGGGATGGGGGATGGGAAATGAAAGGTAAGGAGGGCCAATCTGCAATTGAAGATAGGAACATGTATTTATTGGATGCCAAGGCCTTTACACTCACTATCTCACTTATCTTTATAAAAACCCTGTAAAATAAATAACGTTATCACCCTCATTCTACCAGTGATGAAACTGAGACTCTAATCAGCTAAGCACTGTTCCCAAGCTTATATAACGAGGTTTGAATCATGGACATTCTATGACAGACACATCATACGGCCTTCTATATTCCATCATAGTCTTCCCAGATAATTAAGAGTGTGCTTAGAAGAGAGAACTAAGCAAGAGAAACAATATGAAGTGTAATGGAACCAGAGTGCGGATGATGAGGTAAACGGTGGAATGCCAGGTGAGGCAGCAAGCTGGTGACAGATAGTGGAATCCCTGAAGAACAGTACTAGAGATCTTAACTATAGAGAACAGACTGATGTTTACCAGAGGGGAGGTGGGTGGAGGGATGGGTGAAATAGGTGATGGGGATTAAGGAGGGCACTTGTGGTGATGAGCACTGGGTGTCATATGGAAGTGTTGAAGCACCATATTGTACACCTGAAACTAATATCACACTGTATGTGAAGTAACTGGAATTAAAATGTAAAAAAAGAGCAATGTTAGAGAATATTGAGTCATGTGTATAAGGTTCTTACTGGGACAGGGAGCTTAGCTTTCATTGGATAGGCAGCAGAGTGTATGACTCAAAGTTCACGGCGATAATTGTTCTTGATGAGGAGGGCGATACAGCATTTTTTGTTCATGGGTTAGTGAAGGTACTCCTGGCAGTGGTGTGGAGAACAAACTGGGGTTGTAGGAAGACCATTTGGGGGCAGCTGTGATAGTCCAGGTAAGACATGTTCACCTGAAAGAGCAGTTCAGCAGTAAAAAGGAGAGGAGAAACTGGGAAATACAAGAGCCACAATTTTGCCACATTTATGCTTAGCAAAGTACTGATTGTGAGCACATGATCTCTTGTAGCCTTTTTTTCCCTGAAATTACAACTCTGAATCAAACAACTTCTTAAATGATGTAAAACTCTATGTATGTTACACATTTTCTCTCCTGAAATCAAAAGTAGCTTAAGTATATTTAATTACCATTGTTCAACAATAGTATAATTTCTAGGACAAAATGGCCTGAATCTTGAAATAATATGCCCTATCTCTTCAATTATCACCTCAGGTAACTGACTGTGTTTCTATTTGCTTTGATTTCTGCAACATGCCTGATAGTTAAGAGCACTGAGTTTGAAGCCAGGATGCCTGAGTTTGAAGGTCAGTTGTCTGACCTTGCGCTCATTGCTTAATGTCTCTAAGCTTCAGTTTCCTCCCCTACGAACGAGAGAGAATCACAATAACTACTTCAAACCATTTTTAAGAGGTTTAAATAAGCTAATATTTGTAAAGCACAGTGCATGGTATACAATAAATAAGCCATAAAAGTTAACTAGTGTTACTATTCTATTTAAGCTTTATTTGTCTGACTCTATTTTGGGTGATAACAATTTTCATAGCCAAACCAATTTAAGAAAAATATTTAATATCTTGCTTTCTTTCCACCATGACAGCAAATGTAGACAATTATAATTTTAGAAAGCAGATTGTAGATGTACATTGAAATTTCAAATTATATCAGACTCGTGAATTTCTCACATAATTACTTAGGAATTTGCATTGTATTCATTAAAAACAAAACCGTGGAAACATAATTTTCCAAGCATGAGTGAAAATTTTGATGGTGTTTTTTTAAGAAAAGGTTAAAGTTGTGAAGAGTTTTACTATTTTTATTCAAAAAATATTTATTGAGAACTTACGTTAGGCATTTCAGTACTAAAAGATGGGCATTCCCTGGTAAAAACAAACAACAACAACAACAAAAGGCAAAGTACAATGAGACCAATGTTCAAGGAAAAGACTTGTTTACTTGTCCGAGACTGGATTGCCCACATTACAAAGCATCTAATCATCGACTGCCCCACTTTTATCTACTGTAGACATTCAATCAGGAATTAGTAACTTTCATATTTTGCTGCTTTGCAGCAAAATTCTCCCTCTTTTGATCACTTGGCTGAGCCCAAACATGCTATTCATCAGTTTTTAGCACCTTTCTCTGTTCATTTCACAATTTCTCATGAAATCTGAATCAATAATGACAACAGTATAGAGTCAGTCGGATTTCATTTTATGGCAATCTACCTTAAGGTGCAGTCTTCGGGAAAACAGTGTGTTGAAAAACAAGGACTGACCATGTCACAAACATACCACCAGTATGAACCAGACTTCTGTCACTATGACAATATCAGAATACAGGGATAGCAAGGCAGTTGAAAAGACTTTCAAAGTTTGGTGAGAGAGGAGTGCATTTAACATCACTTGGCAGGTGAGGGAAATGGTTTGACTACAGGACAGTGGGGACTTTATTTTTAGCAAGCTGTGATTTTTCTCAGGAATAGAGCCCAGGAATGAGTATTGGCACCATATTTACATGCCAGATTTTGATGAGACCAAATCTCCAAGTTTTCGGTTCATCCCTGGCTGCTTCTTACCAGGGGAGACCTCAGATGAGGATGAGGACAGGGCCCCGGCGGTCTGCAGAGCAGAAGTGACACTACCCTAATCATTCCAGTGCAAGTGGGCCTCGGGAGCAAACCGTTGTTCTCCACCTTATATACTCAAGTTCATAACCATTTAGGAATATACGGGTCTTCTTGTCTCTCTCACCTGAAGGTGTCACAGCCAATGAGACAATTCTAAGAGACGTGAGGCTGTACCCACATGCCCTAATTGTCTTCTTGTAGTCCAACAACAGTAGGTATTTTAGTCGTCTTTAAATGCATTCGAAGTCCTAGGTCTAAGCAAGAAGGGAAATTAAAAATTATAGCAGCGGAAGTCACTGGCTACCAAGGGATGAGGACATTTGATTTAATTGCTGTTTATAGTTTTATTTTCCAGTCAGTACTCTTTGTGGCCTTATAATATGAAGCAGGTTACCTATTTTATTTCTATTGTGCATCACATCTCCAGAAGTTACATTTCAGTAAGTAGTGAGATGAGGGGAATGATAATATCTAAGTACTGGTGCAGAAAAAGTATTCAAATATTTTAAGGCAGCCATTCTCCATTTATAAATCTTATTTATTACCTCTTTTAGGTTAATTTGTAGTTTGCTCTTTCAAATTCATTTCTTGAGTTTATTGAACACCTATGATATGCAAGACATAGGATCTGGGTGTTGGGGATTCAGCAGTGAAAAATTCCCGCCCTTATTTAGTGGGGGCAGAGATGCAGCCAGATGAGAAAATAAAAAGAGAAAAAGCTATATAGCTATATAGATAGATACAGTCTAGTGGTGATAGGATTATGGAGAAAAATATAACTGAGATGGAGGTAGAGATCATTGGGAGTGAATGCAAAGCTGGGGGCTCTGACAAAGGCTCCTTGAGGAATCATTTGAGGAAAGATGTGACTAAGGTAAAGGAAGGAGCCGTGCAGATACCTAAGTGAAGAAAGTTGTAGGCAAAAGAAACAGCGATGCAAAGGCCCTAAGGTAAATTTCCCTTGGACATTCAGGGACTAGCTAGGAGATCAGCAATCCTAGGCAGTGTGAGTGACAGGAGGGGCCGCCTGCTGTGACCACCTGTGGTTGTCATACAGGCATTCAAAACACTCCCCACCTCCAAGAACTAGGGGTCAAAGTCAGAAAAATATCACTTCCTCTTTTTTGGCTAATATTTATTTAGGTTTAACTCCTGCTTTGTTCCATGCATGTTTCTATACAATATCCTCTGTCCTTTAAGAGAAAATCTACAAGGGAGGTATTATAATCCCTTTTTTTATAGATAAGAAAACTTTTGTTTAGAGAAGTTAAAATCACTTGCTCAATGCAAAATATTGGGAACTCTAACTCTAAAACCTCACCGCTTCCCTTATTCTAAACAAATAACTGAGAAAACATGCCTTCAAAAAGTAGTTGAGACTGCACTGGACCTCCAGGTTCCGGTTCTGCGTGCTTAGAAGTCACCCATCATAACCATAAGTAAAAAGCTAAACAAACTAAAAAAATTGACAGTTCTTCTTTAATCAATAATAGAAATGAGGTTGCCGGGCAAATTGCTACCCCCAGAATTGGAGAGATAAACAGGCAAATAGAGAAAATAACAATTTACCAGAGCAGGAACTTGGGAACTGGAAACTCCATGGGAAACAGTGCCAAAAGAGGAAAACCACCACTGTGATTGATGAATTGCTGGGGGCTCCAAGTGGACAAGTCCAAGAGTCAAAGATGCCCAGGGGCAGCCAGTCAAGGGGGCCCCCACCATTTTATGAGTTTTATTTTGAGATTATCGACCAGTGTTTTTACTGTAATATTGGAGGAAAATCCCCTTCTGCTTCTGGCAGAGGCAGAAGGAAAGAAACTATTTCAAAATACATTAGAGTAATTCTGTTCTTCTTAACAAGGTCCACCCTCAAGAGAAACTACTTAGCCAGGGCCTCACCTGCTGGGGTTTTATCAGTGCTTACCTGATCTGAGGAAGGAAAATACCAAATTCTAGCCAGCTCTAGTCTTCCTATTGGATGTAAGTGCGGGGGAAACTGAGAAGCATATGTAAAAAATAATTAATTAATTTAAAAAAGCGTATGTGAAGTTCACAGTCCAGAGGCACAGGCTCACAAAAGGCTGAGGCCTAATGCTAGGACTACAGAAGGCTTTTCTGCCCACACACCTCACCACCACATTTCTAAGGGCCTATTTACAGCAGTTCCTTTTACCTGGCTCCTTATGTCCCACTATCAAGAAAAAATTACAAAACATACTCAAAGTCAAAAACACATTTTGAAGAAAGACAGCAAGCATCAGACTCAGACATGGCAGGGATATTGGAATTATCAAATCAGAAATTTAAAATAACTATGATTAATATGTGAAAGGCTCTAATGGGTAAAGATAGCATGTGAGAACAGATGGGTAACATAAGCAGAGAGACAGAAATTCTTAGAAAGAACCAAAAAGAGATGCTAGAGATCAAAAATGAAGCATGCCTTTGATGGGCTTACTACTAGACTGAACATGGCTGAGGAAAGAATCTTTGAGCTTGAGGATGTATCAGTAGAAACCTCAAAAACTGAAAAGCAAAGAGGACAAAGACTGAAAAAACAAAACAAAACAGTATCCAGGAACTGTGGGACAGCTACAAAAGGTATAACATTCACACAATGAGAATACTAGTAGGAGAAGAAAAAAAGGAACAGAAGAAATACTTGAAACAATAATGACTGAGAATTTCCCCAAATTAGTAACAGGTACCAAACCACAGATCCAGGAAGCTCGCATGACATGAAGAAGAATAAATGCCAAAAATAACGATGCGTGGGCACCTCAGAGTCAAAGACGACATCTTGAGAGAAGCCAGAGGAGAAAGATAACTTCCTTCAAAGGAAAAAAGATAAGCATTATATTTGAGCAGGATAACAACAGATGTTGCCGAGGATGCAGAGAAAGGCAAACCCTCTTGCACTGTTGGTGGGAATGCAAACTGGTGCAATCACTCTGGAAAACAGTATGGCAATTCCTCAAAGAGTTAAAAATAGAACTACCCTAGGATCCACAAATTGCACTACTAGGTATTTACTCAAAGGATACAAAAATACTGATTCAAAAGTGTACATGCACCCCAATATTCATAGCAGCATTATCAACAACAACCGAACTATGGAAAAAGCCATTGACTGATGAATGGGCAAAGAAGATGTGGGGTGTGTGTGTGTGTGTGTGTGTGTGTACAGCCGAACTATGGAAAAAGCCATTGACTGATGAATGGGCAAAGAAGATGTGGGGTGTGTGGGGTGTGTGTGTGTGTGTGTGTGTGTACATACACACACACACACAATGGAATATTACTTAGCCATCAAAAAGAACGTGGATGGAACGAGGGTGTATTATACTAAGCAAAAAAAGTCGGAGAAAGACAAATACCATATGATTTCACTCATATGTGGAATTTAAGAAACAAAACAGATGAACATATGGAAAGGAGAGAGAGGGAAGCAAACCATAAGAAACTCTGAGGGTTGATGGAGGGAAGTGGGTGGGAGATGGGCTAAATGGGTGATGGGTATTAAGGAGGGCACTTGTTATGATGAGCACTGGTATTATATGTAAGTGATGAATCACTAATTTCTACTCCAGAAACCAATATTACACTATATCCTAATTAACTAGAATTTAAATAAAAATTTGAAAAGAAAAAGAAAAAGAATTACATTTGACTTCTCCTTAGAAAACACGCAGTCAAGAAGGGAGTGAAGTGATATATTTAAAGTGTTAAGAGGAAAAATTCACCAATCTAGAATTCCCTATCCTGTGAAAATAACCTTAAAAATAAAGGAGAAATAGACTTTCTCAGACAAACAAAAATTAAAGAAATCTGTTGCTAGTAGACCTGCCTTCAAAATATGTTAAAAGTTCTTTAGAGAGAAAGAAAATAATTTAAGTCAGAAAACAGGCTCTACATGAAAAAGGAAGGACATTAAAGAAGGAATAAAAGAAGGCAGAACAAAAACTTCTATTTTTCTTATTCTTAATTGATCTAACAGAGCAAAACAATATTACCAACAATGTATTAAATTATGTATGCTTATGTATACAAAAATGATTATATACAGATACATGCTTATATATAAGAGAAATGAATGACAGCAATGATACAGGAGGGAAGAGGGAGGAATTAGATTATTTTTTTATTATAAGGTACTAAAACTACTTGTGAAGTAATACAGTGTTATTTGAAAGGGGACTTGGATTTGTTATTAAAATATATTGAAAACTCTAGGGCAACCATTAAGTTTAAAACAAAATATAACTGATATACTAAGAAAAGAGAGGAAACCGAATCATTTTAAATGTTCAATTAAAACCATGAAAGTCAGAAAAAGAGTAGAAGATAAAAATAGGAACAAAGAGCAAGGGCAACCAATAAAAAACAGTAACAAATATGAAAGCTATTAGTCCAACTATATCAATAATCACTTTGAATGTCAATGGGCTTTACGAACTAATCAAGCCAGATTTTCAGATTGGATCAAAATCAAGACCCTTGGGCACCTGGGTGGCTTAGTTGGTTAAGCGTCTGCCTTCAGCTCAAGTCATGATATCAGGGTCCTGGGATCGAGCCCCAGGTCGGGCTCCCTGCTCAGGGGGGAGCCTGCTTCTCCCTCTCCTCCCCACCTGTGCTCTCTGTCACTCTCTCTGTCTCTCTCTCAAATAAATAATTAAAATCTTTAAAAAAAAAAATCAAGACCCAACTATGGTGTATAAAGGAACCCAATTTAAATATAAAAACACATACAGATTTAAAGTAAAATGGATAAAGAAAGATATATCATGCTAACATGAATCAAAAGGGAGCAGGAGTAGCTATATTAATTTCAGACAAAGCAGACTTTAGAGCAAGAAAGTTAGTACGGATGAAGAGGGGCATAATGATAAAGGGTCAGGTCTCCAAGAAAACAACAATCCTTAATATGTATGACTCTAACAACTGCATCAAACTACATGAGGCAAAACTGGTAGAAATGCAAGGATAAATACATTAATCCACCTTTATAGTTGAAGATTTCAATACTCCTCTATCAGAAAGGGACAGAACCAGCAAGCAGAAAATCAGTAATGATATAGTTGAACTCAAAAACATCATCAATCAAGTGGTTATAAATATAAAATAAACTACTTCATATAAAAATAGCAAAATATACATTTTTCTCAAGCTTGTATGGAACACTCACCAAAACAAACCATATTTTGGGACATAAAATACACCTTAACAAATTTCAAAGAATAAAAATTGTACATTGTCTGGTCTCAGACCACAATGAAATTAAACAAGAAATCAATAACAGAAAGATAATTGGAAAAATCCCCAATACTTGGAGATTAAACAGCACATTTCTAAATAACACGTAGCTCAAAGAAGAACTCTCAAGAGAAATTTAAAAATATTCTTAACTAAATTAAAATGAAAATACAGGGATGCCTGGGTGGCTCAGTTGGTTAAGCATCTGCCTTTGGCTCAGGTCATGATCCTGGGGTCCTGGGATAGAGCCCTGGGTCAGGCTCCCCACTCAGTGAGGAGTCTGCTTCTCCCTCTCCTTCTGCCCCTCCCCTCACTCATGCTCTCTCTCTCTCTCTCAAATAAATAAGATCTTTCAAAATAAATAAATAAATAAATAAATAAATAAATAAATAAATAAAATGAAAATACAAATAAAAATTTTTAGGATGCAGAGAAAGCAGAAATTAGAGGAAAATTTATGCATATATTAGAAAAGAAAAAAGAAAATACAATTAAAAGTAAGCAGAAGAAAAGATTAAAATTAGAGCAGAAATCAATGAAATTAAAAACCAAATATTTATAAAGTCAATGAAACCAAAAGCTGGCACTTTGAAAAGATCAAGAAAATTGATAAGACTCTAGCCAGGCTAAGTAAGAAAAAAAAAGAGAGGACACAAATTACTCATATCAGAAATGAAAGAGGTGACATCACTAGAGACCCCATACACATTAAAAGGATAATAGAGGAATACTATAAAAACTCTATGCCTACAAATTTGACAACCTAGGTGAAATAGGCCAACTTATTTAAAGACACAATATTCCAAAATTCACACAAGAAGAAATAGGCATAAGACAAGTCCAGATGGGCCTAGATCAATGAAAAAAATTGAATCAATAGTTAATAATGTCCCAAAACAGAAAGCACCAGGCCGTATGGGTTCATCGGTAAATTCTATGAAACATTTAAGGAAGAAATGATGCCAATTTACTATAATCTTGTTCAGAGGACAGAAGCAGAGAGAATATTTCCTGACTCATTCTATGAGTCCAGCATTACCCTGATACCAAAACCAAACAAAAACATTAGAGAAAAGAAAACTACAGTCCAATATGTCTCATGAACATAGATACAAAAATATTTAACAAAATAATAGCAAATCAAATCCAATAATTGCATAAAAAGAATCATACAGCATAACCAAGTGATATCTATCCCAGGTACGCAAGCCTGCTTCCCATCTGAAAATCAATTAATGTAATCCATCACATTAACAGGCTAAAAAAGAAAAATCATGTGATCATATTAATAGATGCAGAAAAAAAGCATTTGACAAAATCCAACATCTATTCATGATAAAAATGACCAGTAAGCTAGTAAGAGAGGGGAACTTCCTCCACTTGATAGAGTATTTGCAAAAAACTTACAGCTAATATCGTACTTAATGGTGAGAAATGTGAAGCCTCCCTACTAAGATCAGGTAAAAGGCAAGGATGTTACCTCTCATCACCCCTTTTCAATATCATACAGAAGCTTTACCTAATACAATAAGACAAGTAAAGGAAATTAACAGTATAAAGATTAGAAAGGAAGAAATAAACTGTCTTTATTAACAGATGATGCGATCCTCTTTGTAGAAAATACGAATGAATCAACAAAAAACTCCTGGAACTAATAAGTGATTACAGTGAGATGGCAGGATACAAGGTTAATATACAAAAGTCAATCAGTTTCCTATATAGCAGCAATGAAAAGTAGAATTTAAAAATAAAACTGTAATACCATTTATATTAGCATCCACAGAAATTAAATACTTAGGTATAATCTAAAAAAAAAAATGAGTAAGGTCTATATGATATAAACTACAAAATTCTGGTAAATTAAATCAAAGAATTAAATAAATGGAGATATTCCATGTTCTGTGGATAGGAAGACTCAATATTGTCAAGATCTCAGTTCTCCCCAACTTAATCAATATATTCCATGCAAAGCAAATAAAAATTCCAGCAAGTTATTTTGTGGACATTGACAAGCCAATTCTAAAGTTCATATGAAGAAGCCAAAGACCCAGATAAGCTAACACAATATTACAGGAAAAGTACAAAATTGGAAGACTGACACTACCAACTTTATGATTTACCATAAAGCTGCGGGCGCCTGGGTGGCTCAGTTGGTTAAGCGACTGCCTTTGGCTCAGGTCATGGTCCCAGAGTCCTGGGATCGAGTCCCACATCGGGCTCCCGGCTCGGCGGGGAGCCTGCTTCTCCCTCTGACCCTCTCCCCTGTCATGCTGTTTCTCTCTCTCTCTCTCTCTCTCAAAAATCAATTTAAAAAAATAAAAATAAAAAATAAATAAATAAATAAAGCTGCAATAAAGACAGTGTAAAATTGGCATAAGAATAGACAACTGGATCAATGGAACAGAATAGAGAGGCCCAAAAACAGATGCACATAAATAGAGTCTAATGATCTTTGACAAAGAAGCAAAAGCAATATAATAGAAAAAGAATATCTTTGCAACAAATGGTGCTGGAACAACTGGACATTAACATGTAAAAAGATGACTCTAGACACAGACCTTACACCCTTCACAAAAATTAACAAAATGGATCACAGACCTAAAAATATAGGAGGAAATTTAAATGACCTTGGGTTTGGCAGTGACTTTTTAGATAAAACACTAAAGGTATGGTCCATGAAAGAAATCATTGATAAGCTGGACTTCATTAAATTTAAAAATTTCTGCTCTGCAAAAGACATTGTCAAGAGAATGAAAAGATAAGCCACAGATTGGGGGATATTATTTTCAAAAGACATATATGATGAAGCACTGTTATCTAAAATATACAAAAACTCTCAAAATTCAACAATAAAACAACCCAATTTAAGAAATGGGCCAAAGAACTTAACAGACACCTCACCAAAGAACATAAACAAAGAACATAAACAAACATATGAAGAGATGCTCCACATCATATGTCATTGGGGAAATAGTAAAATAGTAACACGATATGACGCATCTATTAGAACGACCTAAATCTGGAACACTGACAACATCAAATGCTGATGAGGATGTAGAGCAGTAGGAACATTCATTCACTGCTGGTGTGAAAGCAAACTGGTACAGCCACTTTAGAAGGCAAGTGGTATTTTTTTTTTTTTTTTTTACAAAACTAAACATATTTTTACCATTCAATCCAGAATCATGCTTCTTGATATTTACCCAAAGGAACAGAAAACTTATGTCCACACAAAAGCCTATGCATGGATGTTTATAGCAGCTTTATTCATAATGGCCAATACTTGGAAGCAACCAAGATGTCCTTTAGTAGATGAATGGATAAATAAATGGTGGCACATCTATCCAATGCAATACCATTCAACATTTTAAAAAATGAGCTCTCAAGCCATTAAAATACATAGAGGAGACATAAATGCATATTACTGAGTGATAGAAGCCAATCTGAAAAGGCTGTATGCTATAATGGTGGATGCATGTGATTACACATTTGTCTAAACTCATAGAATGTATCACACCAAGATTGACCCTAATGTAAATTGTGGTTACATTTGGTTACATTTGGTGATAATGATGTGTCAATAGAGGTTCATCGGTTGCAACAAATGTACCACTCTGGTGGGGGATGTGGATAATGGAGGAGGGGATGCTAATGGGAGGACAGGGGGTATATGTGGTATTTCTGTACTTTCTACTCAATTTTGCTGTGAACCTAAAAGTGCTCTTAAAAAAAAATTCTTAAAAAAAAAAAAAAGGCCGAGACTGTGATGATGAGAGAGGCTGAGGAAGGTGTCCTCACCTACTCCTCTGTTGGATTTCATGCAGCTTTTATGAAGAATATTTGACAATATCCATCAAGGTTACAGACATAAATACTCTCTGACCAGATAACTTCAGTTCTAGGAATTTATTCCACAGATGTTTCCACACTTGTGCTAAAGTTGTGTGTTCAAGGTTAAAAACTACTACATTATTATAAAAACTACTACTACGTGATTAAAATACTGAAATCAATCTAAACTAATAAAATTTGGTATGCCCATGCGATGGAGTACTGTGCAGCTATAAAAAAGAAAGAGGATACTCTTTAGGTAATGAGATAAGATGATCTCTAGGCTGGATTGTGAGATGAAAAATCAATGTACAGAACAGTGTTTCTGTGCATAATGCTATCATTTGTGTAAAAACATTTAAAAAAATATCAATTCTTAAATATTAAGAATTACACATATCCATATTTAAAAGTGAGCCTACGTCTGTACCTCTGTATGAATAGAATAGCCCTGAAAGGGTGCTCCTGAAAGTCATAAAAACTGGGTGCCTCCAGGGAAGGAAGCTGAGTAGGTAGAGACGGGTAAGAGGAGATTTTCACCGTATACCCTTTTGTCCTTTTGAGGTTTGTTACATTGAAATGTGTTATTCCTTCCAAACTAATCACACTTAAATATGCACGTGCATATGTGTGTGCATGTGCATGTGTGTGTGCATGTATACATTTTGGAGTAACGCCAAGACTAGGGTACTTCCCGTGTCTCCAACAAGTGACCAGATCTCATGGCCTCAGGATTGACATGTAACTAAGTTCAGCCTTAAGCTGACGCTGAAGAAGAGCCGCGTTAATAAAAGGAAGGTCACCTGGAGCCCAGCAAATAAGGCAGGCAAAGAGAAAGTTTTCATTAGTGTTCATCCAGTTCTGTTCAAAAGAGAAACTCATTGATTTTGCCTTAAATACAAGCACTAAGAGGTATAATGTCTTGTAAGGTGGAGATAAATTTCCTTCAAGCTTGTCCACTCCCCTTTGCTCAGATTTACATTTACCAAGGGAACTACCAATTGAATTGGTTAGAGTCTCAAATATCTCAATTCCCAAAAAATGGTGTGCAGAAGAGAGGACAGGAGATGCACTGTCACTAGAAAATTAGAGCCCAACCCCATTTTTAATGAATGATCTGGCTTGATGTTTGGTGTGATAGCGTGAGAGTTGGTCCTCAAGAAACAGCACCACTCTGACTAAAGTGAAAAAGATCTAGTCTTCAAATTTTTGAAGTCAACATCCCATGCCAGATTATGGGAACTTCACCAGTGACCTCAGGGGTCCTGCTGGAGGCAGCCAGGCAATCGCTGACATGTCTCTTTACATAACCATGCACGTGATTAATATGTTTACTCTTAGAGATTGGGTAAAATGGTAAGATTCCGGGAGGCAATTTGTGTATCGAATTATCTAATATGCATATATTTTAACCTAGAAATGCATTCTTAAGATTTTACCCTAGAGAGATAAAGTCATGAGTGTGAACATATTTATGCACAAAAAAATTCATAATAGCAAAATTCTCATCAAGGCAAATGGATAAGTAAATTATAATACACATATACAATGGGATACTGTGCTTTTTATTTTTTTTATTTTTTTTTAATTTTACCTATTGTGCTGCTTTTTAAAAATGATGAAGTAGGTACAAGGAAATATATTCATATATATATATAATTCCAATATATCACAGAATAAAAAAGTTTACAGAACCATATTTATATAAAATATTCTATGCACAGAGAGATATTTAGAACATGATATTTCCTCAATACTTAGTTCATTTTTTGAGCTTACTGCATGGTTTTAATTTCTTATAATAAGCACATAGTGTTTTACAAAAATAAGTTATTTAAATAATAAAAATGGTTAATATCATTATCTGCCAAAATGCGATGATGCCTAAATATCTAGTCTGACTGTAAATATGTTCTAGATGCAAGATAAACTGAAACGTTGCCTATTTTACAGAAACAAACCCACGTCATTAGGATAATAGCCATAGTGATAACTCAGAAATTTTATCTATTCCCGTTTATAGGATACTTACAAATACGTTTTTTAAAGCTTCCTAACCTTCATGGGTTTTTAATAAAAGCTTCATTTAAGAACTCAGTGCAAAGACAGTTCATTACAACTGCCCCCAGGATATTGAGTTACTTTGATTCTTTCAAAATTAAGCATTCCAGGGACTCCTTCATCCTGTCCCAACTTGTCCTGCTGCTAGCTAACTGCAAGGGCACGCTTTGCTGGGTGAAGAAAAGCATGTGGTTTCTTTTAAAAGATTTTGTGGGGCTTAATATCACTTTCTTAGATGAGGGTGTGAGGATATACCAAGAGGCAGGAAGATAAAGGAAAGTCACAGACTGCAACAAGTTGCTTTTATATAGAGATTATGTGGAGGCTCCACCAAAGTCCAAACAGAATGAATTCACAATAAAGTGTTGGCATCATGTTAAAACGACAGCAACAGAAAGGAAAGTTTTCATTAAACTCAGACAAAAACAAAGTCTACCAAAAAGACACCAAACCAGATAACCACAGAGCAAGTGCCAGTGGATGGAATAAGCATGGATTCCTTTTGAACTTGGAATGAGAAGTGGTGATAATTCACCAAACCTTGCAATTGAGCAGATATTTGATATTCAGGAGAGTCTAAGGAGTTGCAGGAAAATGCAGAAGTGGGAAACAAGGATCTTTTCCTTACACCAAAAACATAGGAGAGAAAAATGGGGGTTAAGTGTCTGACTGGAAAAGAACTAGAAATTTGAGCAATACCCTAAGAGGGGAGAGGTAAGTGTGGCGTGTCCCTGGAGACTTCAGGAGCTGAGAGGACCAAAGATGGGCTCTGGGACTGAATATTTCTGAGCAGGAACTGCAAGGGCTGAGGAGAGAAGGTGCAGGGTAAACAACTTCCTTTCCTTCTCTCTACTTCATTTTACTGGATTCCATTTTTCCTTTGTGAGTTAGTAATGTGTCTGCCTTCCCTTCTTTCATCCATCAGCTCCATAATGAGCACCTGTCAGCAATGAACACCAAGAAGACCTCCAGGACCTGAGTCTCCCTGAGCTACTGGAACAAAGAAACTATAGTGGATGAATCTGCTTCCTCATTGCTGGCACCTGGACTTGTTCAAAACTGTTTTATTTGCTTTGTCTAATTACTCTGAAATGATAAATTATCACTGGTGGATGGCACTGTGGGTTATATTGTTTTCTTTGTTCTTAACTGCAATACATTTTTATAGTTATAAATGTAATACAATGTTAAAATGTTTCTCTATAGCTTAGCCACTAATAATCAGGAAACATGTATGAAATGAACGGCTCTATGTACTTTATATACATATCAATGCTTTTAATTATTTATACTCTTATTTTTTTTTTTAAAGATTTTATTTATTTATTTGAGACAGAGAGAATGAGAGAGAGAGAGCACATGACGGGGGGAGGGTCAGAGGGAGAAGCAGGCTCCCTGCCGAGCAGGGAGCCCGATGTAGGACTCGATCCAGGGACTCCAGGATCATGACCTGAGCCGAAGGCAGTTGCTTAACCAACTGAGCCACCCAGGCGCCCATTAATTATTTATACTCTTAACAGCAAAAATAAGTAGAGGTGCAAATACCCAACCCGATTGCACAGGGATTCTTCCCACAGCCTATGCCATATGTGCATATTCCACTGCTCCTGGTAACTTGCATATATTTGCACTATCTTAGCTTCATCTTCATGTCCCAAATGGAAGGTTCCACATCTTTGTGTCCCATTTCCTGAATTCCTCATGGGATATTGCTCATCTAATGGCCAGACGACATAGGATCTTAACATCTATATACAAACCTAGCTTCTTAACTCCGCAGCTCTCAATTAGCAAAATGTTCTCCTGGAAATAAATACATCTCTCGCTTGGCCACCAGGGAGCCGAATTAACTGGCTGCCTTGGTGAAGTTCAGTAAAACATTGACGGGGGGAATGTTCCCTGCAGATGGAATTCAAAATGGATTGTTTCGTAAAGGATTTTTATCTCCTAGAATAACCAGAAAACAGTGTTTGAAGTGGTGACATGACACACTACTCATTACTAACAAAGGGCTTTCCGCCCCTCACGCAAAAACCCAACTACTCATTTCTGTGCAAATGCAGAAACTTCTGCAGAAGGGAAGGGAAGGATGGGCCGGAGTTATTGTTTAATTGGCCGCATGCTGGATATGGGCTCTCTGCTCGGCTCCTGCTATGCGGGTTACGATCAGTCCTGACGTGATCACGGCAGCAGACTAACCTCCGCCGGTCCCTCTCCCTGCGTGACACCGTGCACCCACCCGCCCTGTCCTCTGAGAAGGCCTGTGGTCCAGGCGGCATCTTCCCTCCAGAGGAGCCACAGCTTCTTCATTGACATTCAGGTAGCGCTCCCATAAGCAAAGGCTGCAAAGTGTCATTAAAGTGGTGGGGAGACAAACAACACTCGTGCTGCATACCAAGTGGCACCACATTTAACTGAATCATTTTATTATGAATACATTCCGGGCTGCCACTGTGAGCCACTGGTGTAAAATAGGCTGGCAAAATGGATCTCTGCTAATTACATTTCATGCATATTTCAGAACTTTCCACGGGGATACGGGAGGCTGGCGTTCATAAAATAGAATTTTACAACCAGGTTCACTTGCATTTGGCATCAAGACCCAAATGAGCAAGTAACAAACAGAAGTTCAATTACGTCGCATGTTTTGTTTGTTTTCACTGGAATATTGTAATTCCTTATAACTCTATCTGCGTCGCCGTGGTCACTGGCTGAAAATGAAATCCCTCTTCAAATCCACCTGAACACACATCCTTGCAGAAAAGCACAAGGCTATTAAATCGTTTCTTTCCCACAATTTTTTTTGTCTATATTTGTCCTCAGTTGCCTTAGGTTGAATTAAAGGAATGAGCCTCTGGCCATGGAGACTTGTCGGGAGAGGGACAGAAAAGCATCATTACCTGCTTCAAGACCGAATTGTAAAGAACACAAGTGACTGCTGTCTTGTGGCTCTTCACCCTTGTGCTGGCCTCGCTTTTCATTGCCAACAATGCGAGCTGGTTATTAAATGAGATGAAAAGTCGTCCATGGGCTTCATCAAAGTGGAAGAGACATCTGAGGTCCTGACTTTTGGGAAAAGAACAAGCTATCCTCTGGATGGACAGCTGGTGCTGAATATCCCAGAGTCTCAAAACCTGGATAAAAAGTGATCAAGTCATATGAACATGTCAAGAACAATTGTCATTTTTTAGCCAAAATTGTTTCTAGTTCATGCGCAACCCCAGGCAGATTTCCTCCACGGTGCTGTAATTGTTCCTACTTCTGTCATGGCACAGAGTTTTCTTGCATTTCCTTATCCATTTAAATGTCTTCTTACCTGTAATCTTCCCCGGGGAAGGACTGTGTTTTGTCTCAGTCCCCTGAAGAGTGCTGTATTTAGCAAGTACTTGTGGTAGGCAGAGTAATAGTCCCCCCAAATGTCCATGTCCTCCTCCCTGCAGTGTGTATGTTCTTTTGCATGAGCACAAGGGATTTTCCAGATGTGATAAATTAAGGACTTTGAGATGGAGAGATTACGGGTGAGTCCGATGTCATCGTAAGGGAGATTAGAGTGATGGGATGTGAGAAGGATTCTATCTAGTATTGCTGGCTTTGAAGATGGAGGAAGTGGGCTATGTGTCAAAGAGGAGGCAAGGAAAGGGACTCTCCCCCAGAGCTTCCAAAAGAGGAGCCCCTGCCAACACCCTGATTTTAGCTAAGCGAGACCCATGCTGGAATTCTAACCTGCAGAACACAAATACATTTGTGTTGTTTTAAACCACTGAGTTTGTGGTTGTTTGTCACATTAGCAACTGAAAAGTAATATGGTCTCTCTCTAATATATTTAATACTCTCTATATAGTTATACATACACATGAATATATTATATCACTATATAGTATATAATACATATATACATACATATTTTATGTGTGTGTGAAATAAAAGACTTGGTATTAAGTGAAATCAAGTTCACATAAACCTCAGACATTAGATTCTTATTCAAACACAGACAATCAAGACACAAAAAAGATATGCAGATGGCATGAGACAAGCACTGAAGAAAACAGGAAGAGCTGCTTTGCAGGTGCACGTGGTGGCTGCTGTCAGCCATGGTACGAAATTAACACAGGCAGTGAGGGAGAGTTGGAAGGAACACAGTGAAAAATCCCTCCAAAAGATGCTAACAGGCAAGTTCTAGGGCTAGACTTCTTGAGTTCTAATCTTGGTTCTGTCCCTTACTTTAGGGCTACCTTTAGCAACTTTCTTTGCCTCTCTGAGGTTTTGATGTAGTACCTACCTCATCCAGTGCTATGAAGATAGGAACCAGACCCCATGTCAAGCATTTAGCATGATGACCAGCATGTAATAGTGTTCAATAAATACTTTTATTATTAAATGCATTGTATTATGTTTTCATTGTGTAAATATTAGAACCAAAGAGGTTCTTTCAACTAAACCAGTCTATCTTATCCAATGTAAGAATTATTTCTCAATTATCTATAAAAAATGGTCTGTTTAAGTAAGTGTTTGTAACTCCAGAAGGCAGGCAACCCTGCAGTTCTCAATGTATTTTAAATCATATACTCTTTTGAGAAAATAAAATAAGTCCAAAATGATGGTCTATCCCCTCCTAAATGCATGTACCCATATATGTACACAATTTCGCATATAATTTTTTGGGTACATAGACATGCACAGCCTTCATACATAGGTACAGATCTTGGGAATCCACAGGATAGAAATCCCTACCATCAGAACTCACTCCACCATGGCAGACTCCTGATTCTCTCACTCTGTTTGCACTTTCTCTCCAGGGAGGGGATCATCATTCAAATGTTGTTTACTTTTAACACCATTGTTGCATTGGTCCATGGACTAAAATCCAATAGTACTGGAGGGCTTTATTCTCAATCCACCTCTCTCAACCCCAGGTCCTACTCCTCAGAGACAGTCTTTTTTAATTATTTTTTTAATTTTTATTTATTTGGAGACAGCCTTCTTTAACCTTCCTGAGTTATAGATTTCTCCATAACACCAAATAATAGCAGTGTATGTATGTGTATGTGTACATAGATTATATTGAGCAAACGTGTGTATGTGCGTAACATATCATATATTGATCAAATGACTCTCTCCTTTGAAAGAAAAGAGGTTACTTACATTTTCTTTTTCTCCCTTTACATTCCTCCCAATCTAAACTTTTTTTTCTGGTCCTATTGGCTGTCATACTTTAAAAAATATACTTATACATTAATTACTGCATTATCAATTTAAGACAGTATCTCTCTACTCATCAAAATGTAAGAATAACACTTGAAGAGCCTCAAGGACCTATGTTAAGCATGGTGCTCAGAATGGGATTAATATTTCAGGGGTGTCTAACCACTGTTAGAGGTTCTATGACTTCTTTAAACCATTTATTTTTGCATTATGATTAAGTCACTCCATCATGAAATTTGCTTACCTTGAGGTTCTGACTATGAAAAGCTCTTAATATGAATCCCATGAGCAAATAATCAAGCCAGACATCTACAATCTTACCTTCAAAAATCTGATGTATTAAGCCAAGACTAGGATTTTTCCTAATTTTGATTCAAAGTATGACAATGTAATTTTGAATCCTCATTCAATTATATTGACAATTCCTCCCTGATTTGTCTACATATCCCATGAGACATACTAGGTGTTCAATAGGTACCTTTCAAATTTGTTGAAGATTGTGGTTCACATAATAATATGTCTTTATCCAGCTCATTGATGGAGATCATTAGCTAGGATAAAGTCCAAGAATACAGAACCCCATAAAATCTTGCCTCACTTCTACATGGTTATTGCAGATTGCAGATCTCATATATTCCACAGATCTCATATAATCTACAATGACATTTTATGAAACTTTTTTGCAGATCCATATAATCCAATTTGCAGATCTCATATAATTGCAGATCTCATATAATCCACTTTGCAGATCTCATATAATTGCAGATTTCATATTGCAGATCTCATATAATCCACAATGACATTTTATGAAACTTTTTCAAACATCTTGTAGAAATAATTATGCTTGATGGATAGGGTAACCTCTCCATTTACCAACAATTATAACAAACTTAAAATGACCTAGTTAACCCCTGCCAGATAAACAGCATTACCCATCCTTCTAACTCCAAGAAGTTTATGAAGTAAATTGTTTTTTGTTTTTTGGGGGGAAAGAATTTTTCATTAAAGAATTCATTCTGGTTCTTAAACATTACTAAATTTTTTTATTTAAAACATTCTGGCAACTCTCCCGAATGTGTTTTTCCTCAAAAATATAAATTCGACAAGAACTAAGACTTGCAAATATTTTTCAGCGTGTTCTAAATATAAATAGAATTGATAAACTGTTATTTTGAATGTGAAAGGCACAAGATTAGACACATCTAGATTATTTTCAAGCACTCATATTGCTTATAATAGTCATACCCTCATTGTTCAGATTCCTGTCTTGTTTTGTATGGATTCCCTTCTAAAAAGTAGAAACTAATTTCATGTCAGAATAATAATCTGGGGCATAGTTGAATATAGATTAATAATAACTCAACAGTATTAATGGACTATAATTTCCACAGAATCATTTTCCACCGTGTTGTTCAAATAATTTATATTGCCTTTAATATTTTATTGACATATAGTCACATAAATTAAATGAAAAATTAAAAATAGATGAGCAATAACCTCTAGTCTATGATAGGTTAGTTCTTGCTATTAGCAACTAGAAGTATGTTTTTTTATCAAAATGTGTATGTTCATTACTTTTTCTTAAAATTATGGGGTTTCTTTGTTCTGCTTTCCCTTCTTCCTTCAAAGAACCCTAACTCTCTTAATTAGTGATCCATGATCCCAATAAGCCCCTTCCATCTTTAATTCTCTAATTTTTCTCTCTGCTGAGGATGAAAGCAACATTGATATATTAACATCAATGCACAAAACAGTGTTCCGGCGCTCACCTAGAAATCATGTCACAGTATGTGACCTCCCACATGTTTTTCAGTTTTTTCTACACTACCACATTCTATATGAATGGTTCTTAACCTTGACATTAGAAACACCTACAGTACTTTAGAAATCACCTGTTTGGGCCCTTTTGCCAGGTCAATTAAATCAGAAACTCTAAGGATGGGGCTCAGGCATTAGTATATATATATTTTTAATTTCCCAAGCATTTCCTTTGCATTGTACCTTGACTTCTCTACATGGTTTTAAGGCCAATGCTAATATCCTTGAACAAGAAATCTTTCTCTCAGCTTAATCAGTAATATCATGTGGCTTGGCTTTAAACCAGATAACTGTATTCTCCTTCTTTCCTAATCAGTCTTTATCCTTTTAATCATGAAAAAAATCTCACATTAATTCAGTTTTATTAATCAAGTCCTTCGACAAAATGTAACTTAAATACCTAGTTAATATTTGAGAAGCATGGGTTCTTCTCTTTGATATTCAAGTTGACTTCTGGGATAGAATTAGGCCACAGTTCAGAAAGAAGTATATTTAATATCAATTTTCATTCCAGATTCCTAGCGAGGTTTTCTTTATTCTTCGTAGGAAAAATAAATAAACTGACAAACACCTAAGCTTAAAAATCACAATAGAACAATTGATACTTTTTAATTTATATTTTCCACAAATTTTGATCTAAACTGTACACTCTGTTTTCATCATGACAACTCAGAACTTGTGATGTCTGTCCAAGCTCAGCCTTCCTAAGTCTAGTTCTTGGAATGGCATGTTTGGGGGCTTTCTATTTCATCATCATTTTTATATTAGGAGAAATAAGTACCTAAGCTTATCATTTTGTCACATTATCAATATCAAGATGAAATTTAGCTATTAACATAATGATGAGGGCATATTTTTTTCCTTAATCTTTACCTTGCTTCAACTGTTACCTATTTAATAATGCAAGATTATTCATATACATTAGAACTAAAAATCAGTGGACTGAGATCAGAAACCTGGATCCTCATTTTAATATTACTTAGATCTGTCAGCTTAGTTATGTGATTTTACCTATCCATTTCCTCACCTTTCTCCTAAAGTGGCCCCTGCCAGCTCTGAAATTCTGCCAATCTGTCTAGAATGTACTAAAGTTGCTCAACCCATTATCTATAGATTCCAAAACAACAATTCAAACAAATTTACAAAGGGGCACTGTGAAGATTGGACTAGAGAAATGTAGGACACCACCATGTTTTCAGTCTAATTTTGCTGAAGAATTTTTTCTGCTCCCATGGTGCTCCTGGGTGGCTCAGTCAGTTAAGTGTCTGCCTTTGGCTCAGGTCATGATCCCAGGGTGCTGGGATTGAGTCCCACATCGGGCTCTCTGCTCAGCAGGGAGACTGCTCCTCCCTCACCACCCCGCTTGTGCTCTTGCTTTCTCTCTCAAATAAATAAATAAAATCTTTAAAAAGAAAAAGAAATTTTTCCTGTTCCCTGCAAGAGACAGAATCATTTCACATAGACATAATAAAACTGCACTAAACAATAGGAAAATATGTAAATACAACTGTTATTTTGTCCTGTAACTGTTATATTTATAAACAGGTAACTTCATGGATGGGTGGGTACATGGAGAGATGTATGGATAGATAGGGCATCTGTTTTCAGTGCCCTTTGTAAAACCAAATCAGCATTATTTACATTTTGGTAACACGTCCAAGATTAATTCAGAGTAGGAGGGAAAAAAGATTCATAGTGTCCTAATAATGACATAAAAGTAAGGGAAAAGTAGAAAACAGACTCAGATGACTCTATCAAAGTGAGACTTGTTTGGTTTCATCAAACATTTACTACTAACTCCTGCCATCCTGTAGGGGATAGATATAAAATGAAATAAGAAAAAGAGAGAGAGAGTATATATCACTAGGGGATTCTGAGGAGAGCAGTGCAGCATCTCAGCTCTCTGGGGTAATCCACAAAAATGGATAGCCTATTTCAGATGATAGGATAAAAGGAACTGATGGAACTGGGTCTCCTGAATACTCCTTTATGTATTAACAAGTCTATTTCTTCAGAATTTAAGCCTTTGGATAATCCATAAAAGCCTCATCAGTGAACGCTTAAAGGCAATTTCGTTTGACATGATATATGCATGATCTACTGTATAGCTCAGATAGTGTTTTTTATCATAAAGTCATAGAACAGAGCTTCCTTTAAGAAGTATTTTTACCAGTTTTTTTTTTCCAGAACTGAAGTCAAACCTAAAATATTGGCCGCAAATTAAAATCTTCTCTGTGCTAACCATCTTTAAATTATTACCATAACCATTATCTTCTCTGTTTTTTTTTTTTTTTTTTTTACATTCTTTTCAACAAGAATAAGAGAAGATAAACAGCTCTAAGACTCAGATTTCTGTTAAGTGTCTGTTTGTGTATTCGATCACCGAGCTTGAAAAATTCAAAACATTTTTTCAGGCACTATGAATTGTTCTACAAAAATCTCATTGATGTCCCAGTTCAAGTATAACAAATTTAAGCTTAATAAGCTCAACTTTAATAGACTTAACCAATACCAACGTATTATTTCAGGTGCTCTCCTTTTTCAGAACAAAAGTTTACTTGGGAAATCAAAACAATTTCAATTAAACTGATTTTTTGCCACTATCATTACTCACCTAACACTAAAAAACTCAACAGAATTTGTCTTAGTCTTCAAAAAAAAAGTTTTCTAATTTTGCTTTTCAAAGATCACCATTCCTATTTTATTTTACAAAGTAAACTTAAACACTTTAAATTTCCTTCCTTCTTTCTTCTCCCTTAAGATTTATACTAACAACAGCTTTGAAGGAAATAAGTGAAAACCAGCTAGAACAAGGGAATTCTGGTTTAAGTATCATTGCAGACCTAACTAGGTTTTCATAGGGGTCCTTCTGCTTCAAAGAAACACAACTCTGAATAAAACATAATTTCTGCTCCCTTGCTGGGTCTTCAGGGAGTGGGGACCATCTCCACAGGTCCATAAGAAAAAAGAGGGAAAAAGAAACAAACTTAAAATGGAAATAGTGAACAGTAGGCATAAATGAAGAGACTGAAATTAGGAGCCTAAGCCTTGGACCATCAGCAAGGTGGAGGCACCAAGGCGAGACTGTTCAGTGAAAATGGACAACAGAAAAGGAGAATAGTTGCCTCAGGACAGCAGTTTTCCTCATTTCCACCTTCAGAAACACACAGAAATCTCTGGAGGAAAGCATCTTCAGTTTAGTTCCTCAGAATGCCTATAGTTTAGCAACAGCAAAAAACAAGGTAACAATAAAAGATAGCCAAACATAAAAAGGAAACAAGCCATCATGAGGGAGAACCACCAGAAGAGCAAGTATCAGATTTAGATCTCTAAGGACTTCAGATACTGAAATTATTAGATAAGAACAGATAATAATGAAATTGAAATTAAAGAGCTAGAAATCAAATATCCCCAAATGAGCAAGTACCAAAAGACTATCCAAAATTACCAGGCAGTTAAAAAACACGTTTTAGGAAAAAAAAAAAACTATATTAAAATTAAAAACTCAATGAATGGGTTGTATAGAATCAGGGCACACCCTGATTAGAAACACTCACATTAAAGTCAAGAATATGATAAGGTGCCTCCTAAAAAAAAGTAGGAAAAATCTGAACAAAGAATGGGAAAGAAATTTGTGCATGAAATTTTTCTGAAAGACAGCTAAAAGAATGAATAAATGGAGAAATACAGGGTGTGGTTTCTCAGTATTTTAAAGATGTCAAATATCATCATATTCAATGAAATTTCAACCCAAATACTAGCATGTTTTTTCATGAAACATGAATATTGATTTTAAAATTTACTTGGTTTGTAAAGGATAAAATGCAGAAGATAGTTTAAATTGAAAAAGGAAAACAAGAAGTAGAAAATGCCCTACGAGATATCAAAACATAGGGTGCCCGGGTGACTCAGTCAGCGAAGCGTCTGCCTTCAGCTCAGGTCATAATCCCAGGGGCCTGGGATCGAGTCCCACATCAGGCTCCCTGCTGAGCGGAGAGTCTGCTTCTCCTTTTCTCTCTCCCTCTGCCTCTCCCCTTGCCTGTGCTCTCTCTCTCTCTCTCTCAAATAAAGTCTTTAAAAATATATATATACACACAATAAAATTATGCTGGTTAAATGATACATTTGTAGGAAAAGACAAATAGATTGATGGAAAGAATAAAGCATCCAGAAACAAATTTTTATATATATATATTTATATATATATATATATATATATATATATATATATATATATATAGTAATTCAAATGATAATAAATGGCATTTCAAACCAGTGAGAGACAAATTATTCAAAAAATAATCTTGGATATCCACTTGTAGAAAAAAAAAAACCTTCACACAAAATAAACTGCAAAGGTAAATGCAAACTATATTGAACAACAGAAAAACTATTACCATAAACAAAGGAGAATATTTTTGTAAAAATGAAGTGTAGAAGACATTCCTAAGCTCTATACAAAATCTAGAGCCACAAAGAAAATCATTTCTTAGACTCAACTTCATAAAAATTAAAGACTTTGTTTAAAAAAAAAAAGTTTTGAATGAGAAAAAGAACAAGAAGTTAAAAGATATATGCTTGAAATAAGTAAAATATTTACATAATCTATGATAAAGGATAATCAAAATATTTTTCAAACTACGACAAATCAATAAGAAAAAGAGTTAAGAAAGGACATGATCAGATAATGCACAAAAAATAAATAAATGAATATAAACAAATCTGAAAAAAAAACTCATCTTAATTTTTTTATCCATCAGATTTACACACAAAAGAGTGAACACATTAATAGTATCCATTATTGACAAGACTGTGGAGAACAGGCACCTTTACACACCTCTGGTGAGTATACTATTGGGTACAATGTTTCTAGATCTAAATCAGCAATATCTTAAAAATTTCTTTAAGAAGTACATTTCCCAGCAATTGTACTACTGGATATTTACTCCAAAGATACAAATGTAGTGACCCAAAGGGGCACCTGCACCCCAATGTTTATAGCAGCAATGTCCACAATAGCCAAACTATGGAAAGAGCCAAGATGTCCATCAGCAGATGAATGGAGAAAGATGTGGTGTATATACAACAGAATATTACTCAGCCATCAGAAAGGATGAAACCTTACCATTTACATCAATGTGGATGGAACATAGGCCTATGTAAAGTCACACAGAAAGATCTCCAGGAGCTATTATTTAGGGAAAATCAAGTTGCAGAAAAATATGTCTTGTGTGATACCATTTACATAAAAACTAATAATAAATACTACCTTGTATTTGTACACATACATAGGATGGTATATATAATAATATATTGTAACACAATACAATACATTATTATATACCTACAATATATAATACAGTTGACCCTTGAACAACATGGGCTTGAGCTGTGCTGGTTCACTTACTTATATATGATTTTTTTTAAATAAATACAGTACTATATATGTATTTTCTCTTCCTTGTGATTTTCTTAGCATTGTCTTTTCCCCACCTTACTTTATTGTAAGAATAACACACAAAACATACAAAATATGTGTTAATCAACTATGTTATCCGTAAGGCTTCTAGTCAACAGGAGGCTATTGGTAGTTAAGTTCTTGAGGGTGAAAAGTTATACATGATTTTTCAACTGTGTGCCCCTATCCCCCATGTTGTTCAAGGGTCAACTGTATATTATAATATAAATTATGAGAAGATATACACAAGTGTTAATAATGGCTATTTCTTAGGAGAGGAACTGATCTGAAGGGGAAGTGAACAAAAGGAATATTCACTTTTTTGCACTACATGCTTCCTCATTTGCAATTTTCATGAAAGTGCATTAATCCATTTACTTGTGTAGTTTAAACAAGATGAATATGGCTTTGTTTCTGGATGAATAGAGGGAAGCTGAGGAGGAAGAGTATGCAGAAGGAAAGGGAAGACAAACAGGTAAGATGTAGTCATCACACAAAAGTCTCACTTTGTATTTTCCTTGCCAATTTTGGGACCACAATGTAGAAATTGGGCTCTGGAAAAAATCAGAACCTTAAATGAAGGATTAAGTTACAAAGCCATCTATCTGATTCTGGTGGCCAAATCAGGGTGAACAGCCCAGAAGAGAATAGTTAGGAGCAGTAGAAGAGCCTAATCAGTCTCACCGGCTACAATGTCAACCTCCAGAGAGATCTCCCCCAGGCTTTGAAAATCCTTTCACTCCCCATGGTAATTCCTCCTCCAAATCCCCAAGTTACTGACTCCCAGCAGGGCCTCGCCATCAGTGAAAGCTAGGAGTCTAAAGCAAAGTGCAATTGGACTATTAATTAGTATGATACCAAATTCTATAAGGAGAAATTTATTTAACCATCATGGCAAAATGGTAACAGAGCAGTCTTCCACAAAACAGCTTAAGTCTCAGATCATTTTTGGAAAAAATTATTTAGCTCTAGATCACTTTGGTCTGAAATTCTCTAATATCGCAACTCATTGACCAAAATATGATTCATTCAAAGGCTCTTTGAAAAAAATGTGCTCTTTCATTTTCTCTCTTCCTTAACTCCAATTCCATAAAACATCCAAAAGAACTGTACAGCAATAAAGCAAAGGCTTAACCTGATAGTAGAAAGCCCTGTTGTTTGCTGTAAAGACATAAAGACTAAGATTATTATGCCTTTATCAAAGTGAAATGGATTTAGACTAATGTAAAAGACAGCATGACAAGCTTTATTATAATGCAATCGTTTACATGTCAAAGCAAAAATAGAATGATAAAACAGCTTTGGAAGAGGCTAGGTAGTCTTAATACTGAGGATACCTATACACAATCCATTCTGACTCTAAGGACTTTTTTTTTTTCACTTGCTTTTAAAGTGATAAAACATTTCGTGCACTAAAACATCAGTGAGTAACTGATGTCAGCCTTCTCTGACCATCTCAAGTGATCTCAAGGAGAAACCCAAAACAGGAAGAACCAGAAAACCAGGTAAGCAGAAGCATGCTGGCAATATTTTTGAACAGTCAGATATGATAGAAACATAATGTATTAAGATGACCTAAGCGGTCTTTCACAAGTATATGTGGAAATCCGTACACCTTAGTTTTTACACCCAAACAAATTATACCTTGTGACACAAAATTATACCTTGGAGAACTGCTTGTAAGTACATATACCCCTTCCCCTTTTCACATATAATCCCCTGTAAACTCATAATCTTTGGAGCAGTTCTTCAGAACAATGTGAAATACTGTCTCCCAGGCTATAGTCTTCAGTAAGATGAATAAGGTATTTACTAACCTACTTTAAGATTGGCTTTTTTTTTTTTCAGTCAACACTTTCATGGAATTCTGTTATAATAAAAGCCCTGTTATTTCTTTCATATTTATGTTTGATAAAGATTCATTTAAGATTTACTGAGAACCTACAAACAGGTACAACTGGAGTACAGGAAACACCCTCTGTGACTCCAAAAACTCTGAAACTTTGAGGATAAACAGGCATTTGCCAAGTGATCATCAGGAGAGGGAACCAAAGGCAGAAGGAAGAGCACGCTGCAGAGCCATGAGGCAGCATGGCGGGAAGAGCCAAAGGTGAGATATGGCGGGAGCATTAAGTGAACGAAAGAGAAAAGCAGGAAATAAAATAGGGTAACAGGCTGGGGAAGGGCTTTGTACAAAAGCTTAAGAATTCTGGAGTTCGTATTTAGACTCAGAATTCCATGAAGTGCTAAACAAGTTTTTTTTTTTACGAACCACCTCATTGGCAGGATAAGGGGCAGATTAGAGTCAGACGGGTCTGAAAGTAGGGAGACTGGTTAGAAAACCTTTGCAAAATCTTGGGCAAAAGAAGATGAGATTTTGAATTAGAGCAGGGGCAACTGAGGGAGAGGTGAGGCCGATAAATATATTTTGATGGTAGAATCAACCAGAATTGGGAGAAGATTTACACAATAGGTAGTACAGTAAAATAAGCAAGTTTGGCAGAACTTGTGGATGCGGTGTGGCTAAGGAGCTGAAGATAAGTTTCCATTTAATTTTTACATATATACGTATTGCTTTAGAATAAAATAAAAATTCAGATTCACTGAAAGGCTCAGAGGCTGTACTCAGTAAGCCTATTGCCCATCCTTCTTCTCTTCACAACCAAACATCTTGAAATCTATCACGTTACCTGGATCTATAAAATCAGGCATTATGGAAAATGAAAGTTTTACAGAGAAACAAGTGACACGATTATTAGAGATTAAGAAATTTTCCTAAGGGGATACGGGTAGTAAATAATGTGGTCAGGATTTGACCTGGACTGTCTGGTTCTGGTACCATGTTTTTCTTCCCACCATATTTAAAATATCCCATAAATATCTCCAAAGAAAAATGGACTGATATACATAATTGAAATGTTTTTTTTTTAAGATTTTATTTATTTATTTATTTGACAGAGAGTGAGCAAGCACAAGCACGGGGAGCAGGAGAGGGAGAAGCAGGCTCCCCACTGAGCAGGGAGCCCGATGTAGGACTTGATCCCAGGACCCTGGGATCACAACCTGACCCAAAGGCAGACGCTTAACCGACTAAGCCACCCAGGAGCCCCTGAAATGTCCTTTATATACTTGATAGTCTTCAGATTAACTTTGATGTCTAACTTACTGAGTTTCCTCAAATCAAAACAACAATAGCTAATTAGCTGTGCCTCTTCATATCTTACCATTACCAAGCAACATTTCCTCATCTCCATTTGTTTTTTCTATTGAATTAGTGAGAACTTTGGAAACTCAAGATGTAACATTTTAAGAATGCAGTTAAAAGAATTAAATCCATGAGTATATGGTTTAAAAGTTTTTTAATGAAATACTTTGTTCAGTTACCCAGGACTATGCTTAAATTACCATAAATATCTTTTCCAAATTTAGATTTCCAAAGCCATAGTAGTTAGCCAGTGTATTTTAAAAATCCACACCAGCCCTCAGAGGAATTCAGGCCCACAGACAGATTTAGGTAGGAACTGAGGAGGCAGAACTAAACAAATTAAATGTACAATGTTACTTACTTTATCTTTGGAGAAGCTGAAAAGCTGTTTTCTTGCAGTAAAGAACTGAACAGCTATTACACTGGCTGAGTGACCCCAAAGGACACCAACTGGCTTGGAGACAACATAGGGGTTCCAAAGGCAAACTTTATTGTTGATGCCAGCAGTTGCTAATCAGAATTAGAAGGGGAAAAAAGTGGTTTTAGTAACGTGAACAACCCATACAATTTCCTTTTTGAAATGAATATATGTCCCATATCTGGGGGTTGCTAAATGCCTCTGAGCACTAATGCACCCTGCCTTGAAGGAAGGAAGATCGTGTTGTCAGGCTAATGAGGCACGAGTTCTATCACTGGAAATGGTTGACTGGAGGGAGAACGGAGAAGGAGTGAGCATGAGGTGACAGGACAATACAGTTCCACTTAGGAGGCAACCAGCGGCCCAACCAGGAGGGCACGACATCCTGCTTCCCAGTCCTGATGTTTTCCCCCTCCAGCTAGCACAACCTAGGAGTGGAGACCACGTTATAGTTATCCCAGGAGGGAGCAAAAACTAAAATAATATTTAAAGTTCCCAAATTAATGAGAAAGTATATGGAAACAAATTATTTCCACTGCCCTATAAATAATTGAGTATTTACAAGCACACCAACAGCAGAATTATACCTTTGACCTGCTCTATGGAGAGAATAAGATATTTTTAAGCATGAATTGGTTTTATTGAGGGAGCACATCAAGAGCGGGGGTTACAGTGGGTCTTCAAGTCTGGGGAAACTCAGTAGAGCGCTCTGTGGTTTTCTCTTGTTGACGGCTGACTGTAGTGCTGAGAGCTTGGTCACTCTTATTTTTCCAGCACTATGCCAAGTACAAAGAAGTGATCAGTGTAAAGGGGCTGAAAAAATTATTAATGAGTCAATGAAATGGTTGATATTGAAGTCCTTTCGAACTCGCTTGGCTAACCCAGCCTTCTCTAAAAGGTCTCCAATTCTCTTCGAAAGGTAGTTCCTGGCATTTTTCTGAGTTCATATTCAAGGTATCTGTTACCGTGACTGTCAGCCATGATCATTAGGGATTTCAGAGACTCAGCCTCCTAGCTGATACCAGTACTTTTCTATGAATGATAATATCGAATGAGTCTTATATTAATATGACCCATTCCAAAGGCCATTTGTATGTTCATTCTCTGTCACTACCCTATTAATTTTTAATACCTCACTTTTTTTACAATGTTTGAATATATATACATATTTATAGATATTATATATCAAATTATCAGCTTTCAAAATGTCATATATTTTATTTAAATAGTTAACGCTTGAAACCTTTCAGCTTATTTCTCCAACTAACATCCTCTTTTATGTCCAAAAAAGGAACTCTCATTTTAAACTAAAATTCAGATAATCTGAAAATGTTCAAAAAGCACTGGAGGTTGCATTCTGACAGGGGAAAAACGTGCAGTATTTTGCCGCTGCCCCGCGCGCATGCGTGCTGTAGCCGCGCCAGCAGCAGGTGGACCATTTGGTGGTGTCGGAAAGAGGGCAGAAGAGCAGACATGGCACAAAAACGGTCTTCTTCCTCTGTATCATCTTACGCCCCCACAGATTCTAATAAAAACACTAATGAAAGCATCGGGGTGCTTCCTCCTATTTTCACCCCAATGTAGTTCCTACGTGCCGCACGTCATAATGCATCATTATCAGACATTCTCAGGCAATAAAATGTGAGCTGTTCAAGTCGGTCTCCCTGGCAGTAAAGCAACAAGGTGGAGAGGCTCCCTGCATACCAATATGCATCCCGGACTATTTATGAGGCCCTCGTAGTTATCATGATTTATTTTACATACCAATTAAATTGAGCTGAGAGTGGTAATCAAAAGCATGAATGCCCTCAGCAACATCGAAGGATGTCATTTTAAGATGCTTTTTTGATTTCTCTCTCCAAGCCAGCACCACAGTGTTTGTATTGCTGGTTGTACTGGAAATGATAGCATCTAAAGATGCATTGTAAGTAACTGATAAAAAAAAAAAGAAGAAGAAAAGAAAAGGATCTTAGTTGGTTTCTCACAAAACATGAGCAAAATAGAACTGCTTTAATACCTAAAGTCAAAAGTGAAGCCCAGATTATGATCACACAGCCTGACGTGTGGGGAATACCTCACTAATGAATGCCTCCCCCCCTCCATGAAAGAATTTACAATGAGAAGTTGCAGCTAAGTCGGCATTCAGACATTTTACCCAATCTCAGGATACCTTGAACTTTTTTTCAGTTGGAACACATGGCAGGAAAGAACATGAGTCACAATAATCATATGGGATTCTGGAGATTTAAGATGAGTAATTGGCCAGATTCCTGGGTTCCTCCTCCTGGGTCTGAAGCAGGCAAACAGGAGCTTACCAGCCATCTGCTGCTCCCCGAGGTCCAGCTCATGCCCAAACCATGGTTTATTTAAGCCATGACTGGTCTAGAATGTTAGAGTGGGATTGCCAGACGTCAATGCCTGGCACAAACACAGCCAGACTCAGGCAAAAATGGCTGCTCCTACATCCTGGATGACCCAACACCACACACTGGGGAGCAAAATTCCAATCCCCAAGCGAGGAAACTGATCTTGCTGTCTTTTATCAGGAGGATCTTTCCATTTCTATCAGACTCACTGGTTCCAAAAGGCAAAATAGCTCTTACCGTCTAGGAAGGATATTCTTATCTCCTCCTTGTTTTCTCTCCTTCTTTTCTCTCATGTCTTTCTTTCAAAAGAGAAAGAGAGAGGGGAAGGAAAGGAGAAAAAACCTAAGAAGTGATCCGATCCTATAAAGGTGAGTCCTCTGAGTCTCACTAGGGAGCAATCAATTTCCGGGCCATAAAGTTCCCTGAGCACCGCCACTCCCCTGCTGTTACCTTACAGGAAGTACCAACGGTCTAAAATCTGATGACAACTGTTCTCATAGGAAGCAACCTCACTGAAAATATTCCCTTTGTTTACAGAAAATGCTGAGGGTATTGTAACTTGACTCAGTGAAGCAATATTATAAGATCTAAAGTGTATAACAACACTATAATTATATCTTCAAATCCATGGAAATTTCATAATATCATTATAGTACAATCAAAATAAAGTATTTCCACCCAGAAAATTGCTTTGTCATGTGTTCCCCACATTATATCCAACTATCATCTTCAGTTTCAAGGCTATAAAGAAAAACATATAAAGAAGTACATTCTGCTCTGGTATTCAAAGTACTGCTTTTAGATTTGAATCTGCAGGCTACCAAGTGACATTTATGGGCCTGTAGTGTTACATATCGGAGGCTCAACAATTCACACTTTATTTCTAGACCAAGATATAACTTGTATCTGATTAGATTGTGGAATGCCAGAGCTCCTGAGAATGCCTGAGTAAGAAGAGGTGAGGGTAAAGCCATTTCCTTAAAATCAAATTATCTGATAAATAAAAATGTGTTCCTCACTTCTGGAAGACAGCAAAGGAAATGATAGGTTATGATGAAAAAGTTTTTAAAATACCAAGCGAGGGAATGGGCTGAACTGATAAAATAAATGATTTGTTTTTAATACTCGCAGTGAGTTTGAAGATTGGTAGAGGGAAAATATGTTTTAAATTACTTTTAGATAATATTCTGAGGGGAAAAAAAGACAATCTGATCATGTCTGTCCATTAAGATGCTCACTTTCCATGCTTCCACTCTTTGCCACTTAGTCATAAAAAAGGGCATTAAAGGAACTGCCATCGATCCCTGTTCTCATTTGTGTTGTCGAAATGACCCCGTGTAATGGCAATTAGTTAATGTGGGAAAAGTGATTTGAAAATGAAAAGTGATACCTGAAAACCGAGTAAGTAATGCTATTAGGAGAAGTTGGAGTAAGCTAGAATGAGGCTACTTCGTATAATCTGCCAACAGGTAGAAGCTGGAGCAGAGTAGAAAACTGGGCCATTTCTAACTAGGAATTCTTATGATCATTTCCCAAGCTTTTTTGCTTTATGAGTCGTATGACAGGAAAACATCCTACCTTGAACTTTCTTGATGTTCTTTTGCTTGAGGGAGTTTGTTTGCAGTTGCATTTCTTATTGTGAAGTTGGAGTCCTATTCTCTTAGACCACCACAGGGCCCTCTATATTCTGAGCAACTACCATTTCAAGAAGGAAAGATAGAAAGAATAACCCTATCTATTTCATTTTTAGAAATCAAAATGCATCTAATTCAGCACTGCTAAGCACATTAACAAATAATAATGCAATTAATTTAATGACTTCTCAAAATACTGATTTGACCCATGTTCATGATACAAACGAATCTTCACCTTCCACAATGCTATTAAACAAGCTGCAAGAAGAGACCTCTTTTCTTCAAACCTAAGCCACCAGCTCTGCCTGGAATGGCCAGCAATCCCTGTACGATGGATGAAAGATGACTCCAAACTTGGCCGTGAAAGAGAGGAGAAGGCAAGGGGGTCAACGCTCAGAGACAAAGACCCTTTGCTTTTCTTTGCTCCCACTTTTATTGGTCCTTCAGGATAATCACAAATCCTTATCACCGTTTCTCAAGCACGTGATGTGCGACAAGGGGGTCTTACTGAAACTAGGAGGATCTGTTTACGGGAAAGATACGATATGCTAATCTGCATGTTCTAGGAGTTCTGCCTAACATAGCCTAAGGGACAACGCACATATCTCTTAGATTACAGGGCGGCTGTTTAGGCTAAGAAGGCTTCGGGAAGGCAACTCCCCGTGGCATTCCAATGGCAGAGTGGTCACGAGGGCCTCGGCATTCCAAAGGCCTATGCCCTTCTCCGAAACCTTCCCTGCCCTCAGCGGCCTCTGTGTTACATTTTAGCAAGCCAGTATTATGGCTGATTTCATGCTCTGCATTAACCCCAACACAGCTCAAAGCTGATTTCAACTGCCTTAAACACAGCAAGAGAACTGGTAGGAAGGACACGGTGTTCCAGAGAACTCAGGGATGCACCATCTTTTTGTCTGGAGTAATTTAGATGCAGGGAAGTGGGGCAAGGCACAACAAGACACTAAATGTAGCTTCTCTTCCAAACTTGGTCTCTATCAGTCGTGAAGCCTTCCCAAGGAAATGCGATCTGGGATCTGTATGCTAAATTCTCTGGCACACCTCCATTAATTAGTGCAGAAATTATTGATTTGGGTATCAGTCTAAACTGTTTTGTATCTTCTCCTAGCCATGGTCAAACAAAGTGGACAAAACACCTTTCAATTTAATAAAAAAAAAAAAATCAATGGTTTTTATTACTGGCAGTTTAGTGCTCACTTTTTCAGAAGCTACACTTTCAGTCTATGGTGCCCAAGATTTCCAGTGACATTGTCTATATGAGGAGGCAATTATCTGGGACCAAAAAAAGGTAAAACTTCTCTGAGATTCAAGACACTTATGTCTCACTACGATGTCATAAAAACTCGGTCCTTACTTTACAAGCATTTCAGAATGTAATTATTTTTCTATTAAAATATGACACAGAACCATTCAGACAAGATGAAAACATTTCTCCTTCAAAATTTTAAATAAGAAATCTGAATCTTATCTTAAAGCAGTAAGCCAATACTCTTATGTCTGAAACTAAGTTTTTCCTTTGACATTTCAGCTTTTTATCCTTAGCTTCCATGAAACATTATTACCATACTTGCTCATGTATTTCTTTCTTTCCTCAATTGTATATTCTTTCCTCACACTAAGAATAAAATCAGCCAAAATATTTCTTGATGAGTTCTAAGAATATCAATTCCTGTTGCTGGGATAAAATATATATATATATATCAAATGAAACCAAACATTGGTTGCTTGCTCCCAGTAGGGTCAGTCTTGTGGACCAGAGAGCATACTCTGTACTAAGCCCACTGTTCTATTTTTGACTCCAGCCTGCCCTCCTCTTTCTCCCTCCTTCTTCATTTCAGCATTTCTTTCCTTCTCCTCATACTGAAATAACTGAGCTGCAAACAAACAAAAAAGTTGTATTTAAGCTTCTAATCTCTATTGCTAAATCTGGAAATGGGCATTCATTTACTGGTTAGAACTAAAGTGAGTCCTCCTTTCAGAGGTACTAAGAAAAATATAAAAATTTAAAATTTGAAGTAAGAGAAAATCTTATAGAGACTCTTCACCTTTCTATACTCTCACTTTCTCCTTTTTAAATTATCTTCTCTATTCATTTTCCTCAATATTCAGTCATATAGTATTATTAAACTATACATTATTTATAGTTTACCCCAATCACTTTTTAACCATAAATAACCCCCCTATTTTAAAAAATTCGTATCTACTAATACTTATCAAGACTTCTTTTGGTATCTCTCTTTCCTTTTGCAATATTTTTCAGTAGTATTTATCCAAGGTCTTAGTCTGTTCAGGCTGTTATAACAAAACAGACTGGGTGGCTTAAACAATAGACATTTATTGTTTACAGTTTCGGAGACTGGAAAGTCCAAGATGAAGGTGCTGACAGATTCAGTGTCTGGTAAGGGCCCACTTCCTGGTTCATAGGTGGCCTAATTCTTGCTGTGTCCTTACATGGGGAAGAAGTGAGAGATTCTCTGGGGTCTCTTATAAGACATGAATCCTATTCATGAGAGCTAAACTCTCCAGACCTAACCACCTCCCAAAGGCACTATCCTCTAATACCATCATATTGGGGTTAGAATTTCAACATACAAATTTGGGAGGGGACACAAACATTGAGTCCATAACATTCTGCTCCTCCCCCCATCCATTCCCTTCTCGAATGCAAATTACATCCCAATAATCTCAAAAGTCTTACTTAACTCATTCCAGCATCAACTCTAAAGTCTAAGTTCAAAGGCTCATCTAAATAAGGTATGGATAAGACTTGGGATACAATTCATCCTGAGAAAGATTCCTTTCCAAGCTGTGAACTTAGGAAATCAAACAAGTTGTGTGCTTCCTGAAAAAGTGATGGAACAGTCATGAGATAGGCATTCCCATTCCAAAAAAGGAGAAATAGGAAAGAAGGAAAGGGTAATAGATACCAAGGAAATACAAAGTCTAACAGGGAGAACCCCATTAAACCTTAATAGCCAAGAATAATCCTCTCTGGCTTGATGCTCTGCCTTTCAAATCCATTGGAGTGGCAATGTTGTCCCCATAGCCTGGTGGGTGCTGTCCACACTGGGACAGTGACCCCAGCCATGCTGCGGCTCTCTGGGGTGACCCACTGCCCGTCCTGGCTCCTCTGAGTGTGGCCACACCACGACTCTCTGCAGAGCCCTCATCCTTAGGAGCTAGGTTGAGGCAGTCTGCCCCACAGGAACCAGAGAGGCAGCCTCATCCTTTGAAAACACTTTGCAACATCTCAGAAGAAAAGAAACAGGAACCTGTAGACATAGAAATAAAATCTAGGTAACCTAAAACACAGTGATTTGAAATAAATTTTTAAAAGACTGAATAAAAATGTATAAAGCCTCCTTAACTTTAGGATAATATGAAACATCTAAGATATATATATATATATATATATATATATATATATATATATAGAGAGAGAGAGAGAGAGAGAGAGAGAGAGAGAGATAGATAATGGGAGTCCCAGAAAAAAAAGGAGGGGGGAACAGAAAATTTTGGAAAAAATAATAATAGAAAAATTTCCAAGTGTAATGAAAACCACAGAGCCATATATCAAAGAATCTCAATGAATTCCAAGCAGCATAAACACACACACACACACACACAGACACACACACCAAGAACACTGAAGCACATCACACGTAAGTTGCTTAAAATCAGTGAGAAAGGGAAAACCTGACAAAACAACGTATCACGTGTTAGAGTAGACACTAAGGAGAATAAAGGACATAATGTATACCCTAAAAAGATTGTTTTAGTTTTCAGTTTATGTATAAATGTGGTTTACATGTGAGGCATCCAAATTTCCTCTGGGTCTGAAAGAGTTATGGCAGGCAGGACAAAAGTTCTGATGTAGGTACAGAAATTTTTAGGATTGTTTCACAAATTGGGCGGAATCTGAAAGCAAGATTCTTAAGAAGCCAGGAGCAAAGCCCAAATTGAGAACACTGCAAATCACATAAAGAAAAGTCCATCTGAATTAGATAGAAGAAGAAGCAGAATAGAGTTTGGTAAAGGTAAAGGAAGTTTCAGGAACAATACTGGCAAGAAAGACTCTTCTTTGGTGGCAGGATCTGGACTATCCCAGAATAAGGGATCCTTCAGATATAGTCTGCATTGAAAAGCTGAGTGGAGAAGAACTGGGCCCAAGAGGGCATCTGTGATCTGCAAATAGAACATTCTCCACCTGGAAACTGATGTCTTTGTGAGACATTCTAAAATGATTCATCATCCCACATTTTCAGACTTCAAGTCCTTAAAGATTCCTGTTTCAGAAGGTTGCTTATTTCTTTCCTTGCTTTATCATTTCTACTTTCTCATAATCAAAGGCCTTCTAACTAACCAGTCTGATTGCAGTTTCATTCTTTGTCCTCCAACCTATGCCAGACAGAACTACCAAACAAATCTTTCCTAAATGCTGTGTGCATCAGGGCTTTCCAAGTGTCCTCAAAAACCTTCAGTACTGCACTGTTTCACTTTCCAGCAAGTGTAAACTGGGCAAGCTGCCAAGATTTCCAACATATGTCCCTATTAGACCTATTCACATTTATTTCCTCAATACTCAGCCTCTGATCTATTCATGTCCATCTCTCTGATCTATTCATGTCCATCATTAGGTCTGCTTGTCTCCCTTTACTCATGTTCACCATGCCCTCCCTTTTTCCTTCCATCTACCCATCCTTCAAGTAGCACCACCCACCCTTGAAGCTTTTCCTCATAAATTTGCTGCTTAAGCATTACTATGGGACTTAATATCTTGTTTATATGGTTTAGTAGTTTATTTTCAATACCACTGTACAATGTTCTTTTTTTTAAACAAACATACTATTTTTTTTTAATTTTATTTTATTATGTTATGTTAGTCACCATACATTACATCATTAGTTTTTGATGTGGTGATCCACGATCCATTGTTTTCGTATAACACCCAGTGTTCCATGCAGTACATGCCCTCCTTAATACCCATCACTGGGCTAACCAATCCCCCCACCCCCCTCCCCTCTAAAACCCTCAGTTTGTTTCTCAGAGTCCATAGTCTCTCAGGGTTCATCTCTCCCTCCGATTTTCCCCCCTTCATTTTTCCTCTCCTTCTCCTAATATCCTCCATGCTATTCCTTACATTCCACAAATAAGTGAAACCATATGATAATTGACTTTCTCTGCTTGACTTATTTCACTTAGCATAATCTCCTCCAGTCCCATCCATGTTGATGTAAAGGTTGGGTATTCATCCTTTCTGATGGCTGAGTAATATTCCATATATATGGACCACTTCTTCTTTATCCATTCATCTGTTGAAGGGCATCTCAGCTCTTTCCACAGTTTGGCTATTGTGGACATTGCTGCTATGAACATTGGGGTGCATATGGCCCTTCTTTTCACTACATCTGTGTCTTTGGGGTAAATACCCAGGAGTGTAATTGCTGGGTCATAGGGTAGCTCTATTTTTTAACTTTTTTGAGGAACCTCCACACTGTTTTCCAAAGTGGCTGTACCAACTTGCATTCCCACCAACAGTGTAAGAGGGTTCCCCTTTCTCCACAACCTCTCCAACATTTTATGTTTCTTTCCCTGTCGATTTTTGCCATTCTAACTGGTGTAAGGTGGTATCTCAGTGTGGTTTTGATTTGAACTTCCCTGATGGCTAACGCAACAAACGATGCCTAAGCCACACATTAGAAGAGAAATAATTAAGATTAGAGCAGAGATCAATGAATTAGAAAACAGAAACACAGTAGATCAGATCAATGAAACTAGAAGCTAGTTCTTCAAAAGAATTAATAAGATCGATAAACCACTGGCCAGACTTATCCAAAAGAAAAGAGAAAGGACCCAAATTAATAAATTATGAATGAAAGGGGAGAGATCACGACTAACAACAAGGAAATAGAAACAATTATTAGAAAATATTATCAACAACTATATGCCAATAAACTGAGAAATCTGGATGAAATGGATGCCTTCCTGGAAGCCTATAAACTCCCAACACTGAAACAGGAAGAAATTGACAACCTGAATAGGCTAATAACCAGTAACGAGACTGAAGCAGTGATCAAAAACCTCCCAAAAAACAAGAGTCCAGGGCCTGATGGATGCCCTGAGGAATTCTACCAAACATTCAAAGAAGAAATAATACCTTTTCTCCTGAAGCTGTTTCAAAAAATAGAAACAGAAAGAAAGCTTCCAGGCTCATTCTATGAGGCCAGCATTACCTTAATCCCCAAACCAGGCAAAGACCCCATCAAAGAGGAGAATTTCAGATTGATATCCCTGATGAATATGGATTCCAAAATCCTAAACAAAATCCTAGCTAATAGGATCCAACAATACATTAAAAGGATCATCCACCACGACCAAGTGGGACTTATCCACGAGATGCAAGGGTGGTTCAACATTCACAAATCAATCAATGTGATAGAACACATTAATAAGAGGAGAGAGAAGAACCATATGGTCCTCTCAATTGATGCAGAAAAAGCATTTGACAAAATACAGCATCCTTTCCTGATTAAAACTCTTCAGAGTATAGGGATAGAGGAATATTCCTCAAGGTCATAAAATCCATCTATGAAAAACCCACAGCAAATATCATCCTCAATGGGGAAAAGCTGAGAGCCTTTCCCTTAAGATCAGGAACACGTCAAGGATGCCCACTCTTGCCACTATTGTTCAACATAGCACTAGAAGTCCTAGCAACAGCAATCAGACAACAGAAAGAAATAAAAGTATTCAAATTGGCAAAGAAGATGTCAAACTCTCTCTTTTCGCAGATGACATGATACTTTATGTGGAAAACCCAAAAGACTCCACCCCTAAATTACTAGAATTCATCCAGCAATTCAGTAATGTGGCAGGATACAAAATCAATGCACAGATATCAGTTGCTTTCTTATACACTAACAATGCAACTGTAGAAAGAGAAATTAGAGAAACGATTCCATTTACAATAGCACCAAAAACCATAAGATACCTCGGAATAAACCTAACCAAAGAGGTAAAGGATCTATACTCTAGGAACTACAGAACACTCATGAAAGAAATTGAAGAAGACACAAGAAATGGAAAAACATTCCATGCTCATGGATCAGAAGAATAAACATTGTTAAAATGTCTATGCTACCCAGAGCAATCTATACCTTCAATGCCATCCCGATCAAAATTCCAATGACATTTTTCAAAGCACTGGAACAAACAATCCTAAAATTTGTATGGAATCAGAAAAGACCCCGAATCGCCAAGGAGATGTTGAAAAACAAAAACAAAGCTGGGGGCATCACGTTGCCCGATTTCTAGCTATATTACAAAGCTGTGATCACCAAGACAGCATGGTACTGGCACAAAAACAGACATCTAGACCAATGGAACAGAATAGAGAGCCCAGATATGGACCCTCAACTCTATGGTCAAATAATCTTCGACAAAGCAGGAACAAATACACAATGGAAAAAAGATAGTCTCTTCAATAAATTGTGCTAGGAAAATTGGACAGCCGCATGCAGAAGAATGAAACTCGACCATTCTCTAACACCTTACACAAAGATAAACTCAAAGTGGATGAAAGACCTCAATATGAGACAGGAATCCCCATCAAAATCCTAGAGCAGAACATAGGCAGTAACCTCTTTGACACTGGCCACAGCAACTTCTTTCAAGATACATCTCCAAAGGCAAGTGAAACAAAAGCAAAAATGAACTTTTGGGACTTCATCAAGATAAAAAGCTTCTGCACAGCAAAGGAAACAGTCAACAAAACAAAGAGGCAATCCACAGAATGGGAGAAGATATTTGTAAATGACACTACATATAAAGGGCTGGTATCCAAAATCTATAAAGAACTTCTCAAACTCAACATCCAAAAAACAACTAATCAAGTCAAAAAGTGGGCAGAAGACATGAAGAAGACATACAAATGGCTAACAGACACATGTACAATGTTCTAATAAATTATTTTATATTAGTCTTTAATTCTTGTTCATATACTGTTTCTTGAGGTTATAATTAATCTTTCTTCTACAGTCTCCAATGCCTAAGACAGTTTTAAATCACATAAAAGATAAATAATTGTTGATTGATTGACACATTGAGTCTGCAATTCAAATAAACTGACTAAAGTAAATATATTTTTCACCTATTTTTCCAAAAATTATTCACTTAATTACAATGAGTTTTGATTCACAGAGCTAAGAAATGTGTAATCCAAATTAGATAGCAAAGATCCCTGATATTTCTTTTACATGTAAAACTTTTTTATAGCCAATTCCTAATTGCAGTGATTTAGAAGCCAGACTCCAAAGTTGGATTTCTTTGGTCATAAACATGAGTTATAGTGCTGATACTAAACTAAGTTCCCCATGTTCTTTAGTCAGTAGATGAGGGAACAAAAGGTCAGAATTATATTTTGGAAACATGATGAGCAATGACTTCACATGGACCTATAGAAAAATCCTTGTCCTGCAACTTTACAGACTTAACAGACTTATAAGTGGTTACTTTACAGCAGAGTCGGTTTTGGAGAGGTTTAAATGAAACTATGACAAGGTCTAGAGTGGAACGTTTCATTCTCTCTCTGAGAGAGTATTTTGTATTTCATATTCAGAGAAAATAATATCAATTTAAACTGTACTTGGTTATATCCCCAACCTTTTCAATAACAGAATTTTGTTAGCTACTTCTACGTATCCATATTAATTTAAGGTCATGGAACTCAAATGATACTCCAAACTTCAGGAAGCCTACTACAAGTAGATTTTAGGAACTATTACTTTATCACTATAGTGAATCTAGTCTTTGTTTTATATATTAAAATATCATGCTTGCAAAAATAAACTAATGGACCTGTGCCAAAATAAAAAGATTTTTCACAGCAAAGGAAACCATCAACAAATGAAAAGGCAATCTACTGAATGGAAGAAGATATTTGCAAATGATATATCCAATAAGGAATTAGTATCTAAAATATATAAAGAACTTATATAACTCAATACAAAAAATAATAATAATCCAATTAAAAAATGGGCAGAGGGGCGCCTGGGTGGCTCAGTCGTTGAACGTCTGCCTTCGGCTCAGGTCATGATCCCGGGGTCCTGGGACCGAGCCCCACATTGGGCTCCCTGCTCCGTAGGAAGCCTGCTTCTCCCTCTACCAGTCCCCTGCTTGTGCTCCCTCTCTCGCTATGTCTCTCTCTGTCAAATAAATAAAATCTTAAAAAATAAATAAATAAATAAATAAATAAAAATTAAAAATGGGCAGAGGACATGAATAGTTATTTTTCCAAAGAAGACACACAGATGGCCAGCAGACACATGGAAAGATGCTCAACATCACTAATCATCAGGGAAATGCAAATTAAAACCACAATGAGATATCACCTCATACTGTCAGAATGGCTAGAATCAAAAAGAGAAGAAATAACAAGTGTTGGTGAGGATGTGGAGAAAAAGGAACCCTAGTGCACTGTTAGTGGGAATATAAATTGGTGCAGCCACTGTGGAAAACAGTATGGATGTTCCTCAAAAAGTTAAAATAGAAACACCATGATCCAGTAATTCTAGTACTAAGTATTTACCCCAAAAAAGCCCCCAAAACACTCATTCAAAAAGATATATGCACTTCTATGTTTCTTGCATTACTTGCAATAAAAAGAAGATTTGGAACACTACATCAAAAACTAATGATGTAATGTATGGTGATTAACATAATAAAAAAATAAATTTAAAAAAAGAAGATTTGGTACACACACACACACACACACACACCTACTCAGCCATAAAAAAGAATGAGAGCTTCCAATTTGTAACAACATGGATAGACCTAGAGGATATTATGCTAAGTGAAATAAATCAGACAGGGAAAGAAATATACCAGATGATTTCACTTACATGTGGAATCTAAAAAAACCAAAACAAATGAATAAACAAACAAACAAAAAGCAAAAACAGACCCACAAGGATAGAGAACAAACTGATGCTTGCTGGGGGTGGGGGATGGGCAAAATGGGTGAAAGAGAGTGGGAAATACAGACTTCCACTTACGGAATGAATAAATCATGGGAATAAAAGGTACAGCATAGGGAATAAAGTCAAAGATACTGTAATAGCGCTGTATGGTAGCAGATGGTAGTTACACTTGTGGTGAACACAGTGTAACATAGAGACTTGTGGAACTGCTGTGTTGTACACCTGAAACTAATGCAACACTGTGTGTCAACTATACTTCAATTACCATGCTCATTTGGAAGCAGCTACAATAGCTCTGTACAGTTTCTCATACTGTGATTCTTGTTTCCATGTTATGCAAACATAACACATAATTTTGTGCCTGTGACACATAGTAGATAACCAAAAGATATCATCTTTTGTTTTTCCCACATTCAATATCATGCCAGAATTAAAGGATACGCAGAAGGTACCAAAGACATGATATAATGTATATTGAAGAAAAAAAATACAGAAACTATAGTTCATCATGTGGGATATTACTATGTGGGTCATGAATTAAAGAATTAGTTGCAACCTCCTAGACCCCAAAGAGGGCAAAACCACTATAATGGCCAACAGCTGGGTCCATTTGACTGTCTCTCCTTCAAAGTATATTAGGAATAGAACTACGACATAACAAAGAGATTGTTAGTTTCCATTCCTTTCAGTGGGCATAATTTAATGCAGCAATTTAGAAGTGAAAAAATGACCATAGTCTTTAGCATCTGGACCAAAAGAGATATTAGAAGAGATATTGCACATGTGGATCTTGAACCATCACATGCAAATTTTGTAAAAAAATTAGATATATTGTGAAACTAGCAAACTCACTGGTGACAAGGTTTTAAGAAAGTCCTGGCTTTCCATAGATGCTGTTTTACAACATAATCCTATCACACAGAGAGCTACTGCTCAAGTACTATAGATCATAGGAACTCAGTCATTATATCAGCAAAGAGAAAAAAAAGAAAATTAAGACGATCCATTTTGAAGACAATCAAACTAACATACTTTCATGAAAACAAAGGAGTGGTTTTGAGGGAACTTGTTACGTTCTCTCACTGAGCAGCCCCAGATAGGACTAGAGGAGATTTTTAGGATCAGAGTTGGGTTGAAGTTAAATGGATTCTGTGACCATTTTCTCTCTTCTCTTGAGATGTCTTGAGTGCACAGTTCCCCTGAATTAATTGCATTACATTTTAGAAGGAAAGAAAAGAGAGAAAGAAATTCCTGCTAGTGTACGGGAGTTACAGTCCAGGCCAAAACCTCCCGAGAACCAATTACTGGTTTTGAGACGAACATTTTGTGGGAAACATTTTCATCAAAGAATATAAATGTGGAAGTTGAAGGTGACCATTTCTTTCATTACTGTTCAAATTCAGTACCTTGCCTGACCCAGTCTCCATGATGAAGATTATGCTCTAATGTGTAGCAACATTTGTGATATCCAGAGAGCAGTTCTGCCCAGCTGATGGTCACTGTGGCTTCTTCATCTTCATGTGCACTAGCAGGACGCTCAAACAGGGAAATCAAGGCTGCCGTGAAAGCAATTGCTTGAACCTTAGCAGGGATGTTGAAAGGAAAACAAACAATGACAGTGTTATTGTTGCAAAACATCCGATGTTCCCTAAGATTAATAAGGAATAGATACTGAATTAATGGGAATTTCCTCAATATTATTTAAAGGATGCAGGCAGTTATAGTTAAAGACAGAACAATGACCATGTTGGTAAAGCAATTACGAAGGGCAGTTCATTATTTGCTTTTATGATACACTTGTTATTAAACACACAAAGAATGCAAAGCTTTCACAATTAGGAAAGGAAATTGTCCAAATTAGACTACTTCAGAGCTCATGGGCATATTCTCGTGTCATTCAGCAAGTAATAATCTTGTAGCGGTTGGGGGGGATGTGATAGGAAGTCGAATCATCATATCCAATGTCTGGGTTTCTTTTTTCTTTTTTTAAAGATTTTATTTATTTGACAGAGAGAGACACAGCAAGAGAGGGAACACAGGCAGGGGGAATGGGAGAGGGAGAAGCAGGCCTCCCACCCAGCAGGGAGCCCAACATGGGGCTCAATCCCAGGACCCTGGGATCATGACCTGAGCCAAAGGCAGACGCTTAACGACTGAGCCACCCAGGCGTCCTAATGTCTGGGTTTCTTTGTTGCCCTCTCCAATGCATCTATCCCAATGTTACATGATACGGTAAATAAGCACTGCCCAGGAGGCTGGTAGAAAGAAGCCTTGTGAATGAAAATCAGAATAATTAACTTGAAAGAGTTATAAGAGATAACTTTTAATAATTGGCAAGAAAACCACATGAAGATTGTCCTTGTAAGCAAGAAAAGGAACTCTGACCTAATCCATCTTTTCCATGTCCAGCGTGTGTGGGCTTATAATCTGTAAGTTCAGAGGTCACCCCCTTTGTATTCTATTTCTATACTGGGCTACAGTTTGATATTTAAATCCATAGTTCAATCTTTCCTTCCCTCACTTACCTTTCCAGTTATGTCCCCAAAAGAAAGAACTGATTCGTTGGCATCAAGGGGGTCATACCAATATTCCATACAAATTGGAGTTCCTTTCAGGCCTTGGAGTTTATATTGACAAGGAAATTCTCCTTTGGACAGCAGATCATAGAAACAAATCTCTTTACTCGTAAAAGCCACTGCTATCTAAAGTAGTAAATAGAAAATCAAAAAGTATTTCTGATGAATTTAATGAAATGGGTATGCAAAGGAAATATGCAAATCTTAGCACCAAAGCAGACACTGTTCCCTAAGGGTCACTAACAGTATTACAGAAACATAGCATGGTGGCACAAGTATACTTTATTCTAACTTTGGGTGCTAGCCAAGAAAAAAATTCTTCCCATTAAAGGCATTTGAACATACTTTCTTCCGTATCCCCGCTTCACACACCTGCCAACCTCTTCCATCCATGGGAGATGAGATGATTAATCACATAGAAAAAACAAAGACAGAGGGTGACAGCATCGCACTGTCATACCAGAAGCTTTACAAACCATGCTTTACAAAGCAAGCAGAGGCTTTCATAAAAAGCACTTAATAAAAGCTCTGTAAGTAGCGTTCACAAGTCAGATAAAATCCCAAAACCATTTTTAAAAGGGTAAATAACTTTGGTGATAAAATTGACAAAACTTTAGCTGAACCAACCCAAGATTTAAAAAAAAAAAGAATGAAAATATATACCACTATAATAAGAAATAGAAGAGTACGCTACTAATGACCTGATAGAAATAAAAGAGGATTATAAGAGAATATCATAAACAATGGAAGGCCAACAAAGTAGGTAACCTAGATGAGATTCCTAGACAAATTCCTGAGACAAAAATATTACCTAAACTAACTCAAAACCAAATAGAAAATCTCAGCAGACATATAATAAGTAAAATAATTGAATTTGTAATAAAAAAAATTCTCACAAAGAAAATAATAGGCCCAGATGGTTTCACTAATAAATGTGACCAAACATTTGAAGAATTAATACCAATGCTTCTCAAGCTCTTCCAAAAAGAAAAAAAAAGAAAAAGTAGAGGGGATACTTTCCAAATCATTTTATGAAACCAGTACTGTCTTATGACCAAACCCACACAAGGACATCATAAGAAAACTGCAGCTCCGTATCCCTAATGAATATACATATAAAAATCTTCAATTAAACATTAGCAGAGAATCCAACATGTAAAAAAATTACATACCATGACCAAGTTATAGTTATACCAGAATGCAAGGCTACTTTAACATACAAATATCATCAATGTAATATTCTACATTAATAAAATCAATGACAAAAACTGTATGATTATCTCAATAGACACCAAAAAAGCATTAGACAAAATCCAACACATTTTCATGGGGAAAAAAAAAAAAAGCTCAATAAACCAGTAACAGAAGGAAACTTCTTCAACTTGATATATACAAAAAACCCACAGCTGCTATCATACATAATGGTGGAAAACTGAATGTATTCTCCCTAAGATCAGGAACGTGATGAGGATGTTCACTCACACCATTACTATTTAACACCACTGGAATTTCCAGGAAGCGAAATGAGGCAAGAAAAAGAATAAAAGCAACCAGATTGGAAAGGAAGAAATTAGACTATCTTTATTAGTAGATGACACGATCTTAAACATAGAAAATCCTAAATAGTAATAACAACAAAAAATGATCAAAACCAATAAATGAGTTCAGTGAAGTTGCAGGATATAAGATCATTTTTTAAAAATCTATTGTATTTCTATACATTAGTAATGAACAATCTGAAAATGATATCACCAAAAGCAGTCTTAGGAAAACACAAAGACAAAACACATGCTATGATACAGTATTTGTAAATTATCCATCTGATAAATGTATATGTCCAGAATATATAAAGAACTCTCAAGGGGCACCTGGGTGGCTCAGTCGTTGAGTGTCTGCCTTTGGCTCAGGTCATGATCCCAGGGTCCTGGGATCGAGCCCCACATCGGGCTCCTTGCTCAGGGGGGGCCTGCTTCTCCCTCGCCCACTACCCCTGCTTGTGTTCCCTCTCTAGCTGTCTTTCTCTGTCAAATAAATAAATAAAATCTTAAAAAAAAGGAACTCTCAAAACTCAACAAAATAAACCCAACAATAAAATAGGCAAAAGATTTTAACAGATACTTCACCAAAGAGGATATATAGGTAGCAAATCAGCATATGAAAATATGCTCAATATTATTAGTCATTAGGGAAATGTGAATTCAAACCACAATAAGATAAAAAAAAAATACAAACCTATTAAAATGGCTAAAATTAAGAGGGGAAAAAAATACCCTGATTATACCAAATGTTGGTAAGGATGTGCTATATCCACATGATGAAATATTACACAATAAAAATATGAACTACTGATGTATCTCAGAATAACCAATCCAAGTTAAAGAAGTGAGACCAAACAGAGTACACACTGTATGATGTCAATTATATAAAACTCTAGAAAATGCTAACTATCATATGGTGACAGAGAGCATATCAGTCGCTACCTGACAAGGAGAGATGGGAGGGCTTGGACAGGGGATTACAAAAGGGCACAAGGAAACTTTTGAGGATGAATATGTTCATTATTTTCATTGTACTGTTGATTTTTCACAGTATCTAAATGCATTAAAATCTATCCACTTGGGTATTAATATGTGCAGTGCATTTTGTGTAATTATACTTCAATAAAGCTGTTTGAGAAAAGAAGAAAAAAGCAACATTCTTTAAAGTTCTATGTTGACTAAGTGCAAAGGAAAGGCTAAGAGTTAGTCATCAATCCTGGAAAGAAGACACAATGCAACATAATCATTACACAATATAACAACACAAATATTACATTATAATAATAGAATGCTACACACAGATATAAAAGAAAATCTGGGCTTGAACTATGTTGTAATACATACAGTTAACATTAACACCCGATCCTTAGCAAGAACGAACTGGACCACTCTAGAGGCAGCAAAGACTCTGAAACAGGTTCTGAAATCAAGCTGCCTCTGTTTACAAGTCTTGCAACACTGATTACATCCTGCGTGACCTGGGGCAAATTCCACAACCTCCCCTTGCATAGTCTCTCATTTTTAAAGTGGGAATAATATCTACCTTATGGTGATCTTGAGAAGATTAATAGAGCAGGGCATGTCACATAGGAAGCAAATGATGATGATGATGATGATGTTCAAGGCATTAGAGCATACCATTTCCCAGTAAAAAGAACCCGGGTCTTTGGAGAAATGGCCAATTCTGGGTCTGGCATAATAAATACGGAAGATGATCCTGGAACATTTTGTCATACCGGAGTAAAGAAGCTTTCAAAGACTAATACGGTTATATCAGAAAAGACTCAGAAGCTGACTTGTATTCATCCCAGTGTCCAAAGATGATACAATTTTAAGGATGGGGTAATAACTCAGTGGATTGAAACAAATCAAACTGTTTAAATTCATGAGTTTATAATGATACTGATAACAATAATGATAGTAGTACTCATTTTTCATCTTTAGAGGATTTTGAATGCTGGTAAATAAAATAAAGAATTAGTCATTTATCCTGCCTTTGGTCTATGGTTTGTACATTATAGCTGAATAATTGACAAGGGGAATTTCTTTTTATAGAGGCATTTCAGCTTATAAAGAGGAAATGATGAAACTAGAATGTCATCATCTTGCAACCCCTAAACAAATTGATAGATCAAGGAATAATTGTGATAACTGATAATGTCCCAAGAAAAGAGAGAACAGGCATTTTGTGCCTCCCGACTGAGGAACCCCTATTCCAGAACAGACCATTCTAAAACTGATCAAGTCTTTAGATTTGACTACCAATATACCGGAAATATGGGGAACAAGTAGACATGTTCAACAACCCTATCTAAATACAGTCCACAAAATCCAGACTGTGGGAAACTCTAAAGGACAAACACCTCGTTTCTTTAACAAAAATAGCAACAGCAAGAACAAAACAATGCAACAATAAAGAAGAGGTGAAGAAAAACATGTAGATCAAAATAGACCCATCAACAATTCACAATGATTTGGACCTTATTCAGATTTGAATTCAAACAAACTATCAAACAAGGAATTCACAGACTATTAAAAATTATCAGACAAGAAAATATGTACATGACTGAATATTTGATGATAGCAAGGAATTACTTCAATTGATTTTAAATGTGATAGCAGTACTATAATTATGCTAAAAAGGGAGACTTTTTTTAGAAAAATGAAACATTTACAGACTAAATAATTGCATGTCTTGGGTTTCAAAAGTAGGGAGATATAGATGAAACTAGATTGGCTGGGAATTGGAAATGGTTAAGGGTAAATATTGGTTCTTAATACTATTATCTCTGCTTGTGTGTATATTTAAAAATTTTCATAGAAAGTTTGCCATGTGCTTAATATAAAATACTAAGAACATGGATTCTTTAAGTTTCATCCTTCCCTCACAAACTGATTTTCCTTTCAACATGTTATCTTACTTATAGGTAGAGTCATATAAGGATATTTGTACTTAGTGGGCCCTCCTGATCACAATTAAGAAACTGACTAGGACAGTGGTTAAAATCAGATAAGCAATTCCCTGTAATTGCATTGAGTTGTGCCACGCATTGTTATAGCCTCTCAGCTCTACATATAGACCCATGATTCTACTATAAACCATGGAGTCCAGAAACGTCTTATGAGCCAGCAATGCAGCATGGCCACATTTGGGACAGAGCCAAGAATCTGAGTCACTATCAGCTGTGTCCTTTAAAGGTGCCCAAGAAACCAGTTTGGGAAATCTAGTAGCCCACTTGGCTCTATTTGCATTCCCTCCAGGTGAGAGGAGAGGCACAGAGAGGTACTACAGCTCTTTGTCACTGCCAGTGTTATACTTGATATTGGTCAGGAGCCCTGTCTCATCATTTTTTTTCCCCTTTTTAAGCAGTAAATTTAAGGCGCCTGGTGGCTCAGTCAGTTAAGTGTCTGCCTTCAGCTCAGATCATGATCCCAGGGTCCTGGGATCGAGTCCCTCATCGGGCTCCCTGCTCAGCGGGGAGTCTGCTTCTCCCTCTACCCCCTCACCCCCACTCATGATCTCTCTCTCTCTCTCTCTCTCAAATAAACAAATAAAAAAATCTTTAAAGAAATAAAGTAGTAAATTTATTTATTAAGATTTGGTACCTTGTTTACATTTTCCAGAGAAACCAGACTTGTCACCCACAGGTGTTTAAGCTTGGTGGTATCTGAAGTGATGGGAAGTGTTTCTTGCAGCTTTAAATTCTCTCCCCAGATTCCTAATAAGCCTTCCTTACTGATGGTCAGATAGCGACTTGAACTTTTTAAGAAAATTACTTTTTGAATGGTGTCCTTGTGCTTCACTGGGAGGAATTCAAGGTCTTTCCACTGGGGAACCACAGTTGCCTTTGCTCGTTCGTCTTTCTCATAAAGTGCTAACAGCATAAATGAAGTCAGCTTGTCCCAGTTAATGAAGCCATCTTGGGCTATATCCACTTTGTCAAAGAGCTCCCCATATTCTTCCTTTGTGCCCCAACCAACAATCTCTGTCATCCTTTGCATAAACTCTTCTCTGGACATGCAAATGGTTTGACATGGCTCTGAGGGCTAGAAACAGGAATAAAAACAAGACAACAGTGAAAGCATCCATAAGTACCAGAGCATTGCCCCATCCCCAGATGTGGACCTAATCAGCAATTCTTCCAAGATGCAAAGACAAATGTCTTTTACTCTGTAACAAGACTATATTTAAGTTAATTGGGACCGGGGAGCACAGAATTGACAGGGCTACAAGCTGACATTTTCGATAACAAATATCCTTATAACTGGAAAAGGGAAGCAGGAGAGTCAAAGATTTGATATGATGATGGAAGCAGCGGTCAGAGTAATGTGGGGCTATATTCCAAGGAATGCAAGCACCTCCGGAAGCAGGAAAAGGCAAGGAAACAGAGTCTCCGCTAGATCCTCCAGATGGAAGGCAATCCTGACAACACCCTGATTTTAGCCCTGTAAAACCCATTTTGGACTTGTGACCTCCAAATTAAGATAATAAATCTGTGTGTTTGAAGCTACTAAGCTTGTGATAATTTGTTATAGCATCAGTAGGAAACTAGCATAGTGGTTTACAAAAGATGGATAAACAGAGTTGAGCACAGCCAATAAAATTATACCACACTGAAACTTTAATCCAAAAGCAAGAAGTTCACTTCCGTAAATACATCATTACAAATACACCATGACAGTGAAATCATAAATGGTTGATTTTGTTATTAATGGTACTTATGCTCTATAAAGTGTTTGCAAATACTAAATTAGCAGATACTGAACCATAGTTCTGAGAGGAAATACAGAGTTATGTTTCTATGAGCCCCTGGTCACAATATTTTCATCACTTGATCAATTCATGATTTGTTTGTGTGTTTCCATTGAAAGACACTTAATTTAATATATATAGTTAATTTACTAATATTGAATTCACGACCAACTGAATAAAGCTTATCTAACACATGTATCATGTATTTTCTCCATAAGGCACATCATAGCCTTCTTGCACTTAGGAACACTAAACAGAACTTTACCACCACACTTGGGGGTCACTTTTAAACAGCGAAATCACCAACAAAAACACAAAATGCAAAAAGAACTTGGCACTAAGTAGACCACAAATAGGATACTTGTTTGCAGTATGAGAGCTAGAATAAAAAGGCAGAGTGTCATGTTGTCTGCCCTCAGTCTGGAATATGTACATTGGAGGCTGAAATCTTTTGCCACTCTGTACATGTCTGCAAATGACCATGAAAGCGTCTCCAGTATTAATTTTGGGGTTACAAATAAATTTTAGCAAGTAGGCAAACTCACAAATACCAAATCTGTGCATGAGAATACTGTTAATATTATTATTTCAGGGATGCCTGGGTAGCTCAGTTAAGTGTCTGCCTTCGGCTCAGGTCATGATCCCAGGGTCCTGGGATCGAGCCCTGCATCGGGCTCCTTGCTCAGCAGGGAGTCTGCTTCTCCCTCTGCCTGCCGCTCCCCCTGCTTGTGTGTGCTCTCTCTCTCTTTCTCTGACAAGTAAATAAATAAAATCTTCAAAAAAATTTTTTTAATTATTATTTGAAATAATATTTAAAATAAGTTTATATTTTACTACTTAATAGGCTGTTTAGTTTGGTGATATTCATGATGAGAGAATCTACTTCTCCTACTACCTTGGAGCCAATGAGTCAGGATTGATAGTAAGCACTGGGAGAAAGCATATTGTAGAGCAAGTCATATAATTGTAGGTTTAAACTTAATTCCACCAGTAATTGTGAGACCTACTGGCAAGTTACTTCACTGCTGAGCCTTAATTTCTCCATCTATAAAGTGGATATAGCAATATCAGCCACAAGAAAATTGTTTTTAAAATTAACTGATATATCAATAGATGTAGAAAAAGCATTTCACAAAATTCAATGCCCATTCATGAATTTTGAAACTCTCAGTAAACTAAGAATAGAGGAGAACTTCCTCAACTTGATAAAGAATATCTACCCAAAAAATGCACGTCTAACATCATATTCAATGGTGAGAAACTAGAGGCTTTCCTACTAAGATCTGGTACAAGGCAAGGATGCTCCCCTCACAGTTGCTTTTTAACATCATAATGAAAGTTCTAGCTAATGCAACAAGATAAGGAAGTAAAAGATATAAATATTGGAAAAGAAGAAATAAAACTGTCTTTGTTACAGGTGGCATGATCATCTATGTAGAAAACCTGAAAGGATCAACAAATAAACTCCTGGAACTATTAAGACTGCAGGATACAAGGTTAATATACAAAGGTCAATTGTTCTGCTATATACCAGCAAACAATAAGTGGAATTTGAAATTAAAATCACAATATCATTTATTTCAGTATCCAGAAAAATGAAATGCATATAAATCTAAGAAATACATAAAAGATCTATATGAGGTAAACTACAAAACTCCAATCAATGAAATCAAAAGAACGAAATAAATGAAAACATATCTCATGCTTATAGATAGGAAAACTCAATACTGTCAAGATCTCAGTTCTTCCCAAGATATTGGGAACTAACACAATATTGAAGGACAAGAACAAAGTTGGAGAACTAACTCTACATGACTTCCAGACATACTATAAAACTACAGTAAGTACCACAACGGTGTGGGATTGTCATAAAAATAGACAAAGAGATCAATGGAACAGAGAGCCCAGAAACAGACCCACATAAATCTAGTCACTAGATCTTTGACAAAGGTCCAAGGCAATACAATAGAGAAAAAATAATATTTCCAACAAGTGGTGCTGGAATACCTGGACATCCACATCATAAAAAATGAATCTAGACACAAACCTTAGACCCTTCACAAAAATTAACTCAAAATGGATCGCAGCCTTAAACGTAAAACACAAAACTATAAAACTCCTAGAAGATTACGTGGAGGCAAACCTAGATGACCTTCAGTTTGGTGATGACTCTTTAGATGCAACACCAAAGGCACGATCCCTGAGAGAAAGAATTCATAATCTGGACTTCACTAAAATTAAAAACTCCTGCTCTATGAAATATAATGTCAAAAGAATGAGAAGAAAAACCATAGACTGGGAGAAAATATTTTCAAAAGATATATCTGACAAAGAACTCATCCAGAACATATTTTTAAAATTCTTAAAATTTAACAATAAGAAAACAAACAATCCAATTTAAAAACGGGCCAATGGCCTTAATTCATACCTTACAAAAGATATACAGATATGCAAAAAGCATATGGAAAGAAGCTCCACATCATATGCCATCAGGGAATGACAGGTGTCATTACACACCCTATTAGAATGGCCAGAAATCTGGAACGCTGACAAGACCAAATGCTAACAAGGATCCAGAACAGGAACTCTCAGGCATTGCTGATGGGAATGTAACATCATACAGCCTCTTTGGAAGACAGTTTTGGTAGCTTCTTAGAAAACTGAACATATTATATGATCCAGCAATCATGCTCCTTCAGATTAACCCAAATGAACTGAAGACTCGGATTTTCACACAAAAACCTGCACACGGATGTCTAGAGCAGCTTTATTTTTAATTGCCAATACTTGGAAGTTGATGTCCTCCAATGAGTGATGGATAAATAAACTGTGGTATATCCAGAGAATAGAATATTATTCAGTGCTAAAAAGATATGAGCTATCAAGCAATGAAAAGCCCTGGAGGAGCCTTAAATGCATACTACTAAGTGAAAAAAGCCGATCTGAAAAGGTTGCATGGTATGATTCCAACTACATGAAATTCTACAAAAAGCAAAACCATAGAGACAGTAAAAGGTTCAGTGGTTGCCAGGGGTTAGAGTGAGGGAGGATGAATTGGCAGAGCATACAGGATTTTCAGGGCAGTGAAACTACTCTGTATGATACCATAGTGGTGGATATATGTCATTATGCATTTGTCCAAACCCCACAGAATGTACAAGACTAAGAGTGAGTCCTAATGTAAAGTGTGGCCTTTGGGTGATTATGATGTGTCAATGTAGGTTCATCAGCAGTAACAAACGTACCCCTCTGGTGGAGGATGTGGATAAAGGGGGAGGCTGTGCATGTTTCAGGGTAGGGGAAATATAGGTAATCTCTGTTATCTTCCCCTTAATTCTGTTGTGAGTCTAAAACTATCTAAAAATATAAAGTCTTAATTGAAAAAAAAAAAAAAAAGATGAGCTGAGGTATTATGTGTGCAAAAACTAAGTAATCAAGCATTTAATAGAATTTGGTCTAGGTTTTTGACTAATTAACTTTCTGATAAATAATTAGTATCCAGCCCTTTGAACTACTCAGAAGTCCATCATTCTTTTCTTTGTTAAATTATTTTTAGTCCAAAAAGTTTAGAGAGATGGAAATTTTTCAGTGACCCAGATTTTAAGTGTAGAGAAAGAAACCTGATCCTAAAAACACTCCATTTGAGCCAAACTGCAAACTGTTTCTGAACGCTATGTCAATGTTGATCTTTTATTTTAAAACTGTTACATAATGACATCAACCAGCCTCTTATATTTATGTTATTATCTTATGTTATGTTTAAAACATTTTCAAGCTGAATCTCAGAGTATTTTCTTATGAGTTAGTGATTTTTTTTCTAAGAAGAGGAAACCATTTTGTCTGATAAATACCAAAATAAGTCTTTCTTATATCCTAGAATATGGAATTGCAAATGGACCATAAACAAAGACAACAAACTTTCTTCTCCAAAGTAATATACACAATCAACTTTATAATTTTCTGCGTATTGATAATGCCAATATGTACCGGGAGAAGATTTGAGGAATACTCCCAATTTATGAAGTTTGACAGAAAAGAGCAACTATATAATATACCGGACAGTCCTATTATTGATTGTTCACCGATTTAAGTTTGAAAATAAAACCAATTTTTGCCATTCCTTTGGTTAAAATTTAGGAATTTGCTATTACTAAAAATTTCTAACGTGCTTCAAGAATCATTATGCCTTGATCAGTATGTGTTTTGTGTTTATTAATTCTATTATATGCCAGCTTTAATAAATTAGTTCAGTGTACAATGAAAGTCTGTGATCTTTTACACAAACTTAAAAGCACAAATTCATTAACTTTTACCACACAGTTAATGCTCATTTTATCAGTGGCTCCCAGTTATGCTCTGAGACGAGAATTAATTCAGTCATCCCATTATATTATACACATCATACACTGTGGCAGGAGGATCGTGTGGTTGTGCACTTGGAGCTCTAAGCCTCAGCCTCAGTTATTATGCCTCTAAATAGGGATAATGATAACTACCCGTTAGGGCTGTTATCAGGATTAGCTGATAATTTATGTGAACCACATGGGATAATTTAAGGTGAGTATAACACATTTATATGCAATAAATGTTAATTCCCTGCTAACTAGTTTAAAGAATAGAAGGACTCTCTATACAATGTCATCATGTTAGCAATGACTCTTCTCTAAGGATTTAGCTAAATTCATTTGTTGATATGAGTGTGTGTGTGTGTAAGGATTTGGAAGTGTACATAATTACTAATTTTAGTAAATTGATCCTATCTATCAGGGGTGGCTAGTTGCTAACTAGACGCTTATAAGAGACTTCTCAGTGGGTCCAAAGAATATGTGAAGGAGACCCTACTGACAGGATTGCGTGAAGCTCTCGGTTTCTCTGACCACTGTCTTCATGGCAGCAGATGCTGGTTTTGAGCTTCAGATGAACTAGCAACTGCACGCACGGTTTCAGCAGCTCTTCCTCAGATAGAAAATGGTTCTAAGTGAGCTCAGCAAAAGTAAAGTTTACCTACGTGTTTCCAGAGACCAAGACCCTTTCATACAGACGAGACCAACATTTTGTCATCACGAGCCACTTCTGCTACTTTATGAATTTTAGGTGAGCCAGAGGTTTCTAGCCTGGACTTCTTGGCAGAGGGTAATTCCACAGGAAGAAAGATAAAACAGTCCCTCAATCTAAAAATGAGCTTGCATATACCATGATTTAGTTGAGATAAACTCTCAATCTGTATTAGATTCAGTACTGAGTGGCAAAATAACTCATCTTTGAGCCATCTTTGAAAAAAAAATAGATATATATATATATAAGTATACATATATATCTAAATTAATACCAATTCAGTAAACATCTGGGTATAATGCCTGACTTCACTACATAATATTTGTGTGATCCTAAGTCAGTCATAACAATTCTCAGGGTTTATATTAGGGTCCAATAAGATAATCTGCATATAAGGCCATCTTTACATTAAATAATTTTATTCCAACTTTAAGTTATTATTGTTGAAATCACATCCACAGCAAGCTAGATTCACAAGCATATATTTAGTATAGCTAGGGAAATATTAAGAATTTAGGAAATTTGATTTCATTATAAAACATAAGCATAAAATAATTAATTCTCAGTCCCTTCAACCGAAAACTTAATTTGACTTTAATAAGAAGTATGGCTTCAATATAACCTTCTTCCCATAGACAATTTGTTCCAATTTGACTGTAGACTTTCCAAACAAAAACTCCTAACAGTGTTTGAAAGTATACCCTTCACTTCTATTAGTCAAGATTCTCTGGTCTTTTGGAGGTAAAAATTTGTACCCCAGCAACTCTTAGAATTTCTCTTAAAATAAAAGTGAACAGTGCTTTATCTAATAGAAAACATATTCTCATTCAGCCCCTCTAAGATAATGTTTCTACATTTATTTTGCTGTATCTATTTAACTATTGAGCAATACAAATAACCCAGTATTGCTTCCAAGTGTTCCTACAAAAAAGCTAATACACTCGGAAAGTCTGGTTGATTATCTCAGTGGTCGTAACTTTAGACATTTAGAAAATCTTCCTGTCTTCCTGAAAGCCTTTCAAAGAATATTCTAAAAATCCTTTCCTTTTGCCTAGAAAGCATTTTCTGCAGATATAGTCAGTTCTCATGAGCTTTTTTTTTTTTTTTTTTTTTAAAGCATGGACTCTGTACAACTCCCTTCAGCCTTTGAGATTTGTAAGATTTGGATTTCACTGTACCTTCTGTGAAAACTAAGCACTAAACCTAAGTACAAACCTCCAAAAATATACCCTTTGTAAGAAAGTTGACAGCCTTTTTTAAAATTGAGATCATGTACTTTCAATTAGCAATGTGTTAAGTGTGCCCACACATTTTTAAAATTATTTAGTTTTTTGCACAGAATAATTCATAGAAATTTATTATAGAAAATACAAAATATAAATAAGCCAAAATTTAAAATCCTCCATAATGCCATCAACATGTCAGATTTTTTTTTTTCTGTGCAGAAAGAGAAATACTTGTGTATTATTTTTCAAATGGTGTCATGATATACATATCTTTGTATGCTGCATTTTCCACTTTACATCAAACTGTGAAGGTGTGCCTTGTACAATATATACTGGTCTTTACCATCATTTTTAATGGCTGCACAATATTCTGTGGAGAAGACATATAATTTATGGCCCCCATTATTAAAAATTTCAATTGTTCCCAATGCTTTGCTGTTTTATATAAACACCCCTGCCCACAACAAACATCCCAATACATACATCTTTGCTCCCTTGTCCAATTATTTCCTGAGGGAAATTCCCTAGAAACAGAATTGCTGAGTCAGAATTTAACCATTCTTAAAGTTTTTGATATATCTTACCAACTTCCTCCAAAAGGTTGAACAAATTTACATTTCCATCAACAAAGTCTGAGATTGCCTATACCCAAAACCCTCACTGAGCTCACTCCTCTTAAGACTCACCAATTGCTTGCTAAAAAATAGTTCTAGTAAGCCTAAACATTTACATACTTGCTGGCAAAACAAAGCAATACATTCTCAAAGTGGACACTTAATTTTTTTTAATTCTGCTAACTTTTAGGAATGCTGTTTATGTTTGTTTTTTCCTTAATTTTTTCCTAAAATTAATGAAATGAGGAAAGAAAGTTTTTCTCCTTTTTTCCCTACTCTGTAAATAAGGACTTGCCAAAGATAAGACTACAAGTCCCAGTTAAAAACTATGGAGAGACAACAATCCAATTTACTCAGAAATCTAGGGATTTTCTTCCATACCAAAGCAAGCAGTGGGTTAACATGTGACTGACCCAGAGTTCACTGCCCTCATTCACTGGTGAGGATGTGCTTCCAGATCCTGAAAATTAATGACAAATTGTGAGTTGTAAGCCACTCGGAGGGATACTTTCACCCATCCATGGATCCATTCATCCATCCTTCCACTGATCTATTCATTAATAAGTATATATTGAGCTTATATACCACACAGGGTAGAATGGGGTAGGTTTATTTATTCATTCACTCAACAAATATTTATTAAGTGACAGCTCCATGCCGAACACTATTTTAAGCACTCAGCATCAAGGTCTGTGCTCTTCAAATACACTTCAGTAGAAAGCCTCGGTGTGCTGGTCACAGTGAATGACACATGGTTTCAGGTTACCAAAAGTAATAGGAACACAAGAATCACACTAATTATTCTCTTCCCTAATTTCAAACTGAATTTAGAATATACCCATGTCAAAAGCATTCCATAAACAGAAATCTTTCTTGGACCAGAAAGCTTTCCTTAGTTTGAAAGCTTTTTATTTTTTTTCTTTCATATCATTAGAATTCTGCGATGCTTTTTTTTTTTTCTCTACATGAAAAATAGTTTCTAATAGAGTTTCAGAATCTTGTTTTCCTCAGGACCTGCTAGTTTTATCAAGCATTTCACCCAAAATAATATTTCTTCTGTCAAATATTTGGCATGATTTTTGGGTAATGTTCCATGACAGCTGAATGAGTATACACTGTCAAAATGCATCCTTTCCCCCATCTCTATAATTAAATTTAAAATTAACATGCTGCTTTCTCATGCTTCGTTCTGTTACACTTGCCTCAATTTCCCTTGGTTCTGAAGCCTATTGGTTATGAATATGTATTAGCATTTGCTGTCAAACCCTGTGAACATCTTCTGGAGCAGAAGATTAGATATGTTATTTTAAAACAGATGCATCAGTTTAAATCATCCCCTGCAATGTTCACCTACCAGTGAACTTTCATGAGAGACTGAACAACAGAATAGGAGACACTAGTCTGCCAGCCAGGGTTCATATAGCCTTTTTTTTTCTTGCTTCAATGAATTTTAGTCAGTATTAATTTCATTTACAGTATAATAGCAACGATTCAAGAGCTCACCAGTCTGAACAGAGTTAAAATTTCATGACTAACAAAGACACAGGCAAATGGATGCCTGAAAGCACCATACTACTTCTGCCCAACCAAACTTTGCTCTTCATATCCTCTTTCTAGAAAACTAATCTCCCTTGGGGCACTTGGGTGGCTCAGGTGGTTGAGCATCTACCTCTAGCTCAGGTCATGATCCCAGGGTCCTCAGATGGAGCCCCATGTCAGGCTCCCTGCTCAGCGGGGAGTCTGCTTCTCCCTCTCCCTTTGCCCCTCCCCCCGCTCATTCTCTCTCTCTTTCTCCCTCACCCTCTCTCAAATAAATAAATAAAATCTTAAAAAAAGAAAGAAAGAAAAGAAAACTATCTCCCCACCCACATTTACCTGCCAGAGTGATGCCCTTCCCTCAGATTGCAGCTTGGATGTTACTTCGTCCAGGAAGCCTTCCAGGAGGCCCCTCCCCAATGCAAGCAATGTGTTCTCCCAACACTGTTCTTTTCCTCAGAGCACTGGGCAGTTAACAGAGTAACTGCGAGTTCACTTATTGGCATACCCTTTTGTGAGGGAAGGTCCGAGTCTAAGTGGTTTTCAACTCCCACAGGATAGACATCACTAAGTGCCTGTTGCTAGAATGAGGAAATGAATGAATATATTTTTAATATGCTCTTCCATGTTGCAGAAGAGATGCTCATCTGTTTTACTAATAACTTCAAGTTTGAGAAGGAGGCCGGAGTAATGAACAATGGTCAAGTTATAGAATAATACTGTATAAAATGTGGGAAAATCGGAAGAATTCTAAGTAAAGTTTAGGGTTGTTCATGATGAGAAAAGGGACAAAAATGGATATCAGACCACTCTGAGCAATGTTCTGACTCTGCCCAAAAACTCAAATGGAACTGGACAAATCCCTTCATTTAGATTTTTGTATCCTTGCCTGTAAAATGAAGGCAGGAAATTATGTCTCTATAGTCTCTCTCTTAACACTAAAACTCAGCGAAAGGAAGTTGATGGAGAAGCACTACTTAGTAGACGATCAAAGTATTTATAAAAAGCATTGCTTTTAAATTCAGCATTGTTAAACACACATTTAGAGCAGTACCACGGAATTTGTACGTTATTAAGATATACTGACATTTTAATGACATTTATCTTTGCACTGAATTATGGTATAGATAAGGTGCCCACAAAGCCATTTGTTCTGCCTTACCCAGCTACAAGCACAGTTCTATTTTTCCATAATTGAGACCTCGATACACACAAATACACACATTTTTCATTTTAGAATATGATTATACACTGTTCTGCAATTTTCTTTTTTTTTTCACTGAACAGTAAATCTTGACAATTTTATATGCCTGCCTTATTCTTTTTAATAGCTTAGTAGGCACACACCATAATTTATTTATCCATTCACTTATTGACAAATATTTGGGCTGTTTTAAATAGTCCATTTTACTGACACTATTACAATGAATATTCTTTTTTTTTTTTTTTTTTTTTTTTAAGATTTTATTTATTTATTTGACAGAGAGATAGCGAGACAGGGAATACAAGCAGGGGGAGTGGGAGAGGGAGAAGCAGGCTTCCCATGGAGCAGGGAGCCCGATGCGGGGCTCGATCCCAGAACCCCGGGATCATGACCCGAGCCGAAGGCAGACGCTTAACGACTGAGCCACCCAGGCGCCCTACAATGAATATTCTTATACATATATTTTTTTCTGCACATGTCATTATTTAGGATAGCATATCAAATTGGAATTGCTCCTTCAAAAAGGACACATTTGATACATTTTACATTTGATACATTCTGGAAAATGGCCTACCAAAAAAAGCTTTGACAATTCACAGTCTCAATAATAGTACCCATATCCCAGATTCTTTGCCAACAATATAGATTAGTAAACTTTTTAATCTTTGCCAAGCTGATGAATGAAAGATGAGGTCTTCTTTTTTTTTATTAGAGTTTCAAATCAAATTCCTAATAAGTTTGAGGATCTTTTCACACGATCAGTGGCCACTTGTGTAGCATTCTTCCTTGAATACATAAAATATGATAAAGTATGTAAACATAGTCTACGTAGAATAGAACTCGATGTGATATGTATATGTGCATTTATGGGTAGAAATGAATAAAAAATACACTGGAAAGATGCAACATGAGAGCAGTTACCTGGACCAGAGCAGTGCAACATGAAAGCAGTTACCAGAACAATGGTAAAGGGGACTTTGATGTGTGACTTGACTTTTTACAATGAGAATACTGTATTCCTTCTAACTTTGCTTTAATAACAAAGGGACTGTTAAATAAATAGGAATCATAAAGGTGAGTGAAATTGTATTTCACTGGCTATAATCTCTTTTTCTCTCCCTTCTGTTTTAAGAAATAACCCTACTTCTTTATGTATTGTATCCACTCCAGTTGTTTCTCTACCACCTTGAAAAATTTCCCTCAGCTCGGTCTTAGACACTCTGCTCTCTCCTCCAGACAGTTCAGCAGCACATATGGTCTCAGCCCTCCAGGATCTGTGCATCTCAACTGACTTCTATCTGCCTGCCTGACCCTTCTACTTGGCTTTGAACAAGTAACAGTCTTGTACTTAGTCAGGACATCTGCAATGAGAGGAACGAAAAGAACATGCAAGAAGCTACGATAAGAGTGAACAGAAACCTGGTAAGGTGCTAATCTAGCCTGGGTGGTGAGAGAAGACTTTCTTGAGAGAATGGTATTGAAATATGAAGTAGGAGTTTGCTGGAAAATTGTGGGGGAGGGGGCAGGAATATTCCATGCTGAGCCCAGCACTCGGTAAGTCCTAAAACAGAAATACTGTTAAATAATTCAAATAACTAAAATATGATTGTCCTGACTTAAATAATTTGGGTAAAGTTCCAGTGCTGGATAATCTTGTGACTGATTGGTTGGAACCATAAATCCAGACTAAACACCTGTGGGGAGGCGGAACCAGATTGGATGAGGAGGTAAGAATTCCCTTGGAAAGGAATAGATGTTACGTATTCTTTACAGTACTAGGGAAGAATGTAGAAAAATAAGTTTCAAATGAGAGTGAGGGAAAATATTTTCTGGTATCTCTAGGGCCAAGAATCGATTTGGTCTCTAAGGTCTGGCATGTGTGCAGAGTGACCCCTAGACCATATAAATGTGGTCAGAAATGATGAAATGGAACAAGTTAGTAGGATACCATGAAAAAGGCACAAACAAAACAGCATTGTCCAATAGGACTTTCTGCAGTGACGAAAATGTTCTATAATCTTAACGATCCAATATGATAACTACTAACCACATGTGGCTACTGAGTACTTTAAATGTGGCTGATGCCTGTGAGCAACTGAATCTTTTATTAAATTCCTATTTTATTTCACTTTAATTTAAATAACCACAAGTGGTGGGGTGCCTGGATGTCTCAGTCGTGAGACTGAGTCCCGCGTTAGCTTCCACACTCAGTGCAGAATCTGCTTGAGATTCTTTCGCCCTCTTCTCCTCCCCCTGCTCTCTCTCTCTCAAATAAATAAATAATTTTTTAAAAAGTTAAATAAATAAATAACCACCTATGGCTCATGGTCACCATATTGGACAATGCAGGTCTGGTCTCAGAACTGTTGAGAGAATTAGGAAAGAAGGTGTGCACACATGGAAGGTGAAGGAGTAGAGGAAAAGAGTGTCCTTGGTAGTCCTCAGGAGAGAATGTTGGTGTCCAGAGAGTCAAGATTTAATAAAGGTCATATCCATGAAATGGTGGGAAGACATGATGAGGGAGGAAAAGACCCTGAGGGACTTTGTGGAGGTGTGAAGCCAGAGCCTTGGGGTAAAGTTGGAAATCACACAGGCACAATCCAGAGGCTTCTTATTTCTAGCAATGGAGCTGGTGGGGTCTTGTGTCATCATTGAGTGTGCTATACTTGGTAACAAATGACAAATGTGCCATCAAAATGGTACAAATTACAGTTCTTTAGTTGTCTGTTTTCTTCATGTTTCTTTTTTTTAATTCTCAGGAAATTTGAAAAAGTAGGCCATGGCCTTCTACAGGTCTAGTGAAGCTGATGCACTACAAATGAATAGCAACAGACATTCTGCTGTCTTTCCCTCACCTTCATAACAAGTTTTTGGTTGCTTTCTCTGCTCCAGTCCCAGCCAAAGCTCAAGGTTAAGGTATTTGTTCACCTAAAGCACTCTTCACCACCCTCTCAGATCCAGATCAATTTTTAGAAGCACCTGCCCCAAAAAGCACACAGAGAAATTGGAAAGGGCATGAAGCTGTTAGAAGTTGTCACAAAATTCAGCACAAAGTCAACAGCGTTCAAGAAGAGCAATTTTTCATGTGTGTTGACACATAACTTCCCTCGCCTGTGTTTTGGTGATGACATTGCTTGCTGACCTCAACCATGAATGCTAGCAAGTCAGACAAAACCTCCAAAGAATCTCTGTCATTTCCAATTGTGCCAGCAGCAGTGGTATTGGATTTGCTTCATGCCATCACCTTAATGCTGGGGGGGGGGGGGACCCACGGAGCTTTGCTGATTGCTGCTGCCATCAAAAGTGGGTTCTTTGATTCCACTAAGAGAGGTGGGGTGAGACGTGCTCTGACCTGCTGCCTTTGTTTAGCAGGCCATGAATTGACTGAGGCTGCTGAATGCACAAGGTACTATATAATAGTTATAGATTAAGCTTTACCTGTTTACTTTCTCATAAGCCTCCACTGAGATGCCTTTAGAACGGAAAAGATAATCAAAAAAAACCAATAGATTATTCTTATCTTTTCTTTTTTTTCTTCCACCTTTTCTCTGCATTGATTTTATTATAGGAGCTGTTGATTATTTGCTGATTGCACATTAATTCCAAGTTACCAGGGCAGAGCGCCTGTGTGCTATCAACTTAACATGCTTGCTTTGTTAATGAAGTCCTTATCCTGTTGGATCCCTGTTCCTTGAAGCAACATCTCAAAGAGAGGTTGCCTTGTGGCCAGTGGCAGCCCTGCCATACAATGCGCTGGAAAGTTGACAATCTGTCCCTCGGCCCTCGCTCTGCCCCACGGGGTAATTCAATTAAGTATTTTTGAGTTTTGTTCTCCTTGTGTGTAAATGGAAAATAAAAATGTCTACCCCACCTACATTCCAGGCTGGTGAGAGGATCAAATAATCTGATACCTACAGAAGTGCTTTGTAAAATCTTACCATACTTAAAAGATAATAAATTTTTATTCATCATTTTTACCTCCACTGATTTCTAGAAAGAGTTTTAGTTCAGCTACAGCGAAGGTACAGAGGCAGCTGAACCACTAAAGCAAAGATAAAAGAACAGGAGTCATACAATGAAAATAGCAGATAATTGTTCCAGAAAAATCTACGTTAAGAATAGTGGTATCAATTGAACACTAAATTTAAACCTCCTGGCAGTTAAGGCAAAACATTGTTAGGCACGTGACTCGCCTTCATCTATGAAATGAAGCATGTGGGTTTATTAGGCGAGACAGAACTTTTTTCTGTTTTCTGGGCAGATGAGACTGTTTTCTGGGCACACACCTGTGTACACTTTCAGCTGCCCTTGCAGTCGGAATGTGAGTCCAGCTCACGAAAACCTTCCCTACGTGCTCCTTCATACTCTCCCTCCTGCTACTAGCTTGATGCATGGCAATCACGGAAGGTGGGAGGGGGAAGGAGCCTAGGCACCTGAATCCTTACTTGGAGCTGCCGACCAATTAGAAATATCTACTTTCTACTTTATATGAGCAAGAAATAAACCTCTATTATGTATGAGCTATTATATTTTTTTTACACAGTTTGCACACCCTATAAAAATAAAGATTTTCTAATTTGGGACTTTACTGGATAACAATGTATAGAGTTTTTACTATCAGTTTTACCTTAAAAAAAATGTTTAAATGATCTTCATGGACTATCTCATATTTTATCAGAAGCAAGCAAAATCTAATGGTTCTGAGAAAGGGGAATAAAACAAAGATGGGGGATATTATTTGCATTGGGATGGTAATGCCTGGAATAGAAAAGAAAGAAGCAAGAGACAAGAATACTTCTGGAACACGAGACATGTCCAGGAAGGCCTGTCTGTTTGGGGACCTTACTAGTGAAGACACAGTGAGCACTGAGAAGGCTGAGAGAAGACTGGAGCCTTAATGAACTGGGGGAGGCAATTTAGAAAGAAGGACAAATAAATAAGGGAAAGGTAGGAAAGAACTTAACCCAACTTTCTGTATTCCCTTAAAGTCTAGGCGGCCTGGCAGGGTCTCAGAACCCTCAGCTTTGTCCTGTGGGAGCAAGGAAGAGTCATTCATTGGCTCTGCTGTAGAATCTGTCTATAGGCAGATTCTTGGGAATTTTATAAAGACAATCAAGCATGAGGATATCATAAATTCTGTGGATTTAATCATTTTATTACATCTCAAGCACAATTTTCAGAACTACGGAATTGCCTCCTGAACTTCTCTAGGCTTTTCAGACTAAGTTAGCATAAGTGCACTGTGTAGATTCTATTTGCTCCCAAGATAGGTTTGTTCTGAGAACCTCCCTGAACTTCCCTGGGGACTGCCTCCTGGGATTTTTGCTCTGCTTTTCCCAATGTTTTGGCCCTTCCTACTTTGAGCATAAATAGCTCTCCTTTTGCATATGGTTTAAATTTCATTTCTAGCTATTCAAGCTAAAGATTTAGTAGGGCTTGGGCAAATGGCAGCATGGAGTAGACAGGGTAGGACCAGCCCCTGGTTCTGGGCCCAACCTTGGCCAGAACAGACGTTTCAGGAGATGATACACAGACGCAGTTGCTGTTGGAAGTAGGTCAGGAGGTAACCCAGTGAGTCCAGCAGTGTAGGCATCTACAGTCCTAGGCCAAACAGGCAGCAGGGCACCAGGGACCAAAGAACAGAGTCCTGGCATGCAGAGGTCAACAATGGAGAATTCAAGGAAAGAAATGCTCAGAAACCTACATAGCCAGACTCTCAGAAGAAACTCAATATATAACGGGTTCCAGGGGGGCTTTTCCAAAACTCAATTTCAGTTGGGCCAGCATTTCCACCTTAGGCATTCCTATAACATCATCAAACCACAGCCATCTTTCTTTACATAGTAGCTAGCTTTTGAAGTATCTAAGAAAATGTAAAATATGGTTGACATCAAAATAATATGAATGTCCAGAGACCATGTCATTTCTTTAAGCATTGCAAGTGCGACAGGAAAGTTTGAGTAACAACCATTTTACAATTCTATGAATAATACAAATTTCATTGCCTTCAAGTTGATATATGGCTTTTTGGACACCGTCACTTGAAAGAAAATGAAATCCACAAGTTACTTTTCTAGTACGTCTATCTAGGTAATTTCTTTGTTCCAAAGATAAGGATTAATTTAAAACAAAATAAAGTAAGATGTAAAAAAGTAAAAAAATAAAAAAATAAAAATAAGGATAAAGACATCAATTAAAAGCTTTTGAGTGCTAATAAAATAGGAAGTAGGAGATGGAAAAATGAACGCTTTGTACTCTTCTAAGTGAATTTGTCTTTGCAACTCATTGCTTCCACTTCCTAGCACACCTAAAAGGAATGCAGAAGCACAGTTGTGTTATTCAAAGTTTAACTTCCTTTAGGAAATGTATGAGTTACAATCAAGAGAATGTTAGTGGCCATGTGGTGCAACCTCTACTCACTGAATATATAATACCTATGTTAACTGAGTACTTACTCCGTGCCAAGCATTCTTCCAAGGATTTTCCAGATACGATCTTATTGAATCTTCACCACAACCTTATTATCCCCACATTAGAAATAAAGGAAACTGAGGTCCAAACGGCTTGAGTGATTTGCACATAGACACATTGTAAGAGGCAAAACTGGGATTTAAATCCAAGAAATCAGATTCCTAGAGCTCAAACAGTAAGTGATTCCAAGTCATTTATACCGTCCTATGATAAATGTAAGCACTCCTTCCTTTATTCCTAAATGCTACTACTAAGATTTATATGGTATGTGTATTTCCTTGGAAACATATGTGAAACATTCAGTACACAATTCAAAGACCCAACTTCCCTTTCTGCAATTAAGGATAAGGACTTTATCTATATCTGACAACTTTTCAGCCCCAAATAAGCAATCTGGGTACCCAAAACAAGATAAGAGATAAAGGGACCTAGTGCCAGAATCTTGGCATTGCCAAGAGCATGTCTTTAGTGACTGGAGTACAAACCACTGACTTTAAGGTCCCGTGTTGCTGGACAGCAGCTGACGGCGATTTTTCCTTTTACAGCAATCTACACCTGTGGACTGTGGGCCTAACGCTCATGACAGATGGACTGAATGCCACTGAAACCGCCTTGTGTATCATTGTCCTCTAGGTCTCCATTCTGGGCTTGGAAATCATATTGTCTCAAGGGCCTAACTCTTAGTCCTGGTGGCACATTTGCCATTAGATTATTCCATTCTGTGTCTATTGAGTCTGTTAAACATGGACAGACTTCTTTTTCTCTGGAAAGTACGTCTGCAAAGCTCAATTCCATTTTTAAAAACTGTCATTAGATTTTCTAGGTCCATGTAAGCTCTGAATTGCAATCTATTCACCCTCTGTAATACCTGCTTTTCCAACTGGTAATGTCAAAATAAGTGATCCAGTCTTCGAAACATTTAAAGTAAAACAAAACAAAACCAAAAAACCAACAGCTCTTGAGATTGATTATCCCGTTTCATTGGGTTCACTCTAGGCTGATCAGTGGTTTGAAGAGAACACCCACCCCCACCTTCTGCAGCAGTTTCACTCTCTAACATATTGACTTTATAATGTCGACTCTCTTAACCAGCCCTAGAATTCAGATTCTTTGTGTTCTTAGCAGAACAAACCACCACATTTCTGTTCATTCCAGAGTCAAAGCTGTCATAGTCTGCTGTTACATTTCTCTGAATGTCTTCAAGCTGTCAAAATGTTTGCTGTGTCTATCAAAATATGCCAAATTCATTTGGGGCATTGGACATGAGCAACACTGAAATTTTGCAGACAAATGGGGTTGGATGAATAGCAGATATATGACAATTAAAATGAGAAAAGTGTAGGGCAGAGAATGTCTTTGCTACTAAATATGATAGATTATATTATAAAGAAATGATTGATATAAGTTGGATGTTAATTTATCATTGCAGGTAGAATCGAACTTGTTATGCAAAACAGGACATGGCAGACTTTTTCAGTAGTTAGCAACATTTTGGGGGAGAGATAAAAATTAAAATTTATGCCAATTACAGACCAATAGAATTGTCCCATTTCATCATGCTTTATTAATTTCAAGGTGGTATTCCAAAATATTGTAGGTCTGTTTCAAATTAATGTGGATACTCCCAAGCACCCTCGGAGGATCTTCTGAAGGCCTGAGAACATATTTTAGCAAACATTATGAAGTAGAAAGGTTGGAGGCTCATGTCCACCTAAATTCCACAGCATGAAAGAGCACTTCTTCCTATTCACATGAGAAATTAAAAATCATTTTGATGTATGCTGTTTACTATGCATAGCTGCCGACTTCAAATTAATTAAGATAGAGAGAAGGAAGTTATTTATTTATAGTTAAAATTCCTAAGGCCTGTTTTATATATAGAATTAAAAGGATAACTTTAAGTTTCATTTTGATGAGCATTGCCCCAATATTTACCCAAAAAAGTGGGAGACTGGTCTCTCGCACGGGATCTTGGGACAATAAATTGCCAAAATTAGCTTTGAAAAGGAGTTGAGTCACTTGGAGTGAAGCAGGGGAGAATGGTTGCAAACTGCCTATTTGCATTTCCAGAGTTCTCCTTGAATGTTCCATGCAAGGACAGTTGTACTGGGAGTCACCTTAGAGGTCTGGTGTTCCCCACTCACAACCACAACTTCCAGGTTTCCAAAACTGTGATGATCACTAAGAAAAATTTTGTCAGAGAATTAATCCTTCCTTGATGACAATGATATTCAACAGCAGCAATTGCAAACTAAATAATATTATTTGGCCCAAAGAACTGAGGGATAAAGTTACTCTGGTGTTAAATTCAAGCCTGACTGATTCTTTTCAATTCCCTGTTTTAACCATTGAATATATCAACAATTTTAAGAGAAAAACCTTTTTCACCCCAGTCTTCATGAACAATTCAAATTCTCCAGTAAAGAAGATTAAGGCTTACCTCAAAGGCACTCTGTATTTTGCAAAAGTCGCCCACACTGAGCTGGTTTTCAAGCAGGGCTGGGCAGGGGCCTTCATCTGTGGTGGCACCTCCTGCCCTCCCAGGGCTGTTTGACCCAGGCTGGGGCCCCTTGTTCAACTCAAGTGCATTCTGGTAACTCATAATGGCTTCACCCCTTTGCAGCTGCCTTCAACTACTTCAACACTTTTTTTTCCCCTTCAACAGGTGCCTTTGAAAAGAAACCCAATTTAGCAGAATTCCAAAATGAAAGCACATTTCAAGGCAAACAATGAGAAGGCAAAATGTTCAAGGCCAAGAGGTAAGGAATAAAAGCCCTCAACCCCCACCCTTCTTTAATTCCACAGTTTACTTCCAAAATCTGTCGAATCCTTTTAAAACCCCCCTCCTTATATTCTGTTTAATCTGGCTTGATTAAAAATGCATAAAACTTCCCCCATGTTTATGCCAACTGACAGAACCACAGAAAGCATCTTCTAAATCTCATTTTAAATGCATTAGAAAAGCAACTTCTCAAAATCTCTCTGGCTAACCTTGCTTCTATTAACATGTTGGGGTTTTAAACTCCATTTTCTTGTATGACGCAGATGCAAGACTTCTGTCCCAGTGAAGGGCTTGTCTCTGAAGGCCACCTTCCCAGTAATGTGGAATTCTTTGTTTTCATCTGTTCCTGCTGCCTTTGTATGTTTCCTGGCAACCAAAGTCAAGCCAACTAAAACTTTTCCTTCACCACGCCCCCCCACAACTAATTACTGACCTGACAGTCTGCATATGTGATGTGAATGTTGGTTTTTTTTTTAAAGGACAATTCAGCTCACTCACTTTTAATTAAACTTCATTGCTATATTATTAAAAGGCAAGTTTTATAAATATATTTTCTATGAAGCATGCTATATATTATGAGATAATAGGATTAGCCAAAAGAAAAGAGAAATGACATTCTGGAATTGTATGTTTTCCATGTAGGAAACATTTTATTCTTAATTAATAAGGATCTGTTCCTTTACCTTCTCTTTTCTTAGTTTCTATGTATCTAAAATGGGGATGTTGTTCAATTCATTGAATATAAGGGGGAAAACCACAGCATAACATGATAAACTTTGTAATAAAACCACTTACAGTACCGTCACTGGCTCAGCTAATACTAATGAAAGGGAAGAAAAAAAAGAAAAGTTAACTTTTTTTTTGACTATTTACCATGTGCTAGCACTACACTAAGCACTTTGCATTCTTTTTCTTGTTAAGCTTTACAATAATCCTGAAAAGCAAACAAGATCGCTGTCCCTACTTTACAGATGAAGAGGCAAAGAAAATGCCAGAAGCCACAGAGTTAATAAGGTATGGATTATGGCAGGGTGGCTCCTGAGCTTCAGAGACTGCTCTAGGGATAGATGTTCTCTCTGCACCTTAGGTTCATCTTTGTAAAAATTAAAAGTTGTCACTCGGTATTTTCTAAGGTCTCTTCCAGCTCTATCATTCAATGGGCTGGTGTTCACAAGACCCTTGGTGATGCACAGTACATTCCCTAGAACACAGAGAAGGAAGCATCCTACAGGCATTCCTGTACCAGTTGGAAGGAAGAAAGGAAGGAAGGAAGGAAGGAAGGAAGAGAGGAAGAAAGGAAGGGAGAAAGAAAGAGAGAAAGAAAGAAATGTCATTCACGCATCCATTTAATTTATCCATCTCTCTGCCCACGGTTCATTCCAAAAACCATTTATTAAGAACCTACCGTATGTCACGTCCTGAATTGGACCTTGTGCCTGCACCTGAGGGGTTTATAGGCTTGTGGGAGCAATTACCTGGTTAGATCATCTTTCATGCCAATCCCAACCTCTTGCTGTTTACAGTGCTGTGTCGAGAAAGATTCTGAAGTCATAGGAAAAGAGTGGCATTATAGATTACAGATATGTATCACAGGCACAGAAGGGCAAAGGGGGGGCATGTTTACCACAAATTTGCCTTTCCTGTTAGACCTTCATGTAAGTTAGGAGAATGTTTTGAAGCCCTAATATAAATTCCCCTAAGTTATCTCACATAGGAACAAAATAGGTCTTTTTACCATCCTAATTAGAAAATTAATAATAGTTAAAAGCAGCTGGATCAGTCCCACAAATGTTTGTAAAATATTTTATAGTGATATTCTGGAGAGTTGGGCTTTGTTCAGGAAGAGACACTAATGAGGGAAAGCTGAGAAAATCGAAAAACCATTTTCTGAAGCTGTACTGGGAGAGGTAGGTATCCCATGGGCTAATGATGCAAAATTCTCTAATTATTCTAAGACAGTCAAAACGCCTGGCCTACTTAGCTTCCATAAAGATGCAGCTCTAAACATTTCCATTAGTCAAAACAGGAAAGCATAATGAGCAGCTAATAAATTACTGCAGAAGTTAATGAATTGACATAGTTTTCTTTATGTAAGATTACGGTGTTAGAAAGAATTCTTGATTGTAAAGTCTTAAAGGGCTTTAATGTTCTTTGTAACTGTGTGGTTAATTTTTAGGTTAAACTTCCAAGGCACTGTAAAATCCATAAGTAGTCTCTTGACTCTGCTGAAATCTACCTGCTTGTTTGCCATGAATCAATTATGATTGTGTAAAAGCCTGCCACGTGGCCAGTCCAATATCGGGCTCTATGGGGCAATGTGCAGGGATGAAGACAGTGTGTGCTCTGGAGGAGTGGTCAGGAGAGAAGGCTGGCAAACTGGGGCACCCTTGCCCCCTTCCCCCGTAGGGACCCACCGACACTCACCAGCACAACGGAGCGTTCCCTCAGGAAAGAGGGCAGAGCAAGCTGATGCACCCACTGACCTGTGCTTTCTTTGGAACTTTGGCACTGAATCATTCTCCCCGCTGAGCACACCTCCCTCAGGGTCCTTATCAGAATTCCCGGCTCCACCCCATACTTTATAACCACCCACATAAATGTGGGCCTCATCTTTCCTCCAATTCCCTTTCCTTTGTTTGCCCTCCCCTCACACTGAAGCCAATTCTTCCTGACGTTCTTCATCTTTGCCTAGAATTCTCCCTCCAACCCCTCACTGTAACAGAAAGCAGCTTTCCCTTTCCAACCCAGTTTTCCACCCAACCCTTCCAAGTCAAGGCTGTCCCCAGTCCCTGTTCCTCGGGGAATCGCAGAAGGGCGTCCCCCTGGTATCGTGGCTTCTTGAACCCATGCCTTCCCCACATGGCCCCAGTGGCCAAACACCCCACAGCTCGGGTTAAACACAACCCCCGCCAGAGCCTGAGGGAAAGCACTAGGCTTGCCTTTGGCAACTTTTAAGCCCTCAATAAATATTAGCTTCTTTCCTTCCTTGTTCCTGATCCTCCCAGTTAGAATTAATTACTCCTCCCACCCTGCAATCACAGCATTTTGTTTATACTTTAAGCACAGCACTTTTTCTTTCCGCTTTGCAGTATAATTAGTTGCCTGTGTATCCCTGTCTCCTACTACGTTAACTCCCTTAAGAACAAGGATGATAGCTCACTAAGGCTCTAGACTTACATCGCCAACACTGAACTGTGCATAAACCACACGACAGTACGGTACATAAAATGGGCTGGACGGAAAGTGAGCGTCACGCATAGCTTTGAGTTTTCAGGGAAGGGTCCTGGGAATAGGTGGCATTGAATCAGAAACACAGGCAGAATTCCATGAAAAATAAAATGAATGAGGGAAACAAAATTTAAGATTGGATCCTCAAAGCGCTTAGAAAAACCATTTAAGCGCTTTTGAAACACAGCATTTTTTATACATACAATTTCTATGTAAGATGGAAATGTGTGGAGACCCTATTCTGTCTCAGACACTGCTCTAGGCACCAGAAAAGCAATAATGAATGAGACCCACCCACCATTGCTCAGAGACACAAGTAACAGGAAATGTTGGTTTTAAATTAGTCCTACCTTTTGAGAAAGCAGATTCTCAGTTAAGTCTGGGGCAACATAATGTTTGCCTTTTTTGATCTGCCAAACAATGTCCAAAGTAACAAAACTGTATTTTCATAACAGCACTTCTCAGACTGTCCAAGTGAACACTTTTTGTGAACACTTTTGTGAACACTGAGAATTCACAAAATAACGATATCCTAAAATAACTAAATATGTAATTCTGCAATACATTGCATATCATAAATTTAAGTTCTGGTCGAAGCAAGCAGTGGCAGCCAAATGTAAAAATATGTGGAAGTGCAATGTAAAATTAAGAAAATTCTAATTATTGACAAGTATTTCTACCATTTGAAAACGTGCCTTCTACCACTGTGATTTTCTTGTACCAGTAGACACACAGGATCCACCGAACTGGATATTGAAAATCACTGCTTAAATAATTTCTCAAGTTCAAAGGGTGCCTGGGTGGCTCAGTCTGTTAAGTGTCTGCCTTCTGCTCAGGTCATGATCCCAGGGGTCCTGGGATTGAGCCCCGCATCGGGTTCCCTGCTCTCCTTCTCCCTCTGCCCACCTCCCCACCCATTAGTGCCCTACTCTCTCTCTCTCTTTCTCTCTCTCTCATCTCTCCCTCTCTCTCGCTCTCTATCTCAAATAAATAAAGTCTTAAAAATATATGTTCTCAAGTTCAATCTTTTTATACAAACTCTGATGGGTATTCCCGACAGTTAATCACTTTTGAACACCTCTTTGCTTTAACAAATCCTTCTCCTTGAAATTCCTTGTCCATGCCCAAAGTACCTATGGGCTGGTTGCCAGCTGGGCTTTCACTGGGGAGCCACTTTCTGGGCGATTACTCTGAACTAGGTTACCAAATTCCTTTCTGTTACCTCTCTGAGAGGACACTGCAGTTTATTCTACTAGGAGGTTTAGAACAGTTTGTCAAAGTCACCTTGATATTGAACACTTGCATCCATGTATAGAACCACTAAAACATAGTCATAAAATCATTGCATGAAAGGAGTGACTGGAAATCCAGTAAACGTTTATTGATTTTCTCCGTGAAGAAAGAGAGAAAGCAAGTAGGTTGAAAATGAAAAATTATTGTGTTCCAAAGACTGTTAGGCACTTTCACAAACATTATTTTATTTAAACCTCATGATATCTGTGCAAGATACTTAATATTTTCCCATTTTTTTTAATAATGATGGAACTAGACAAGATTAAGTATCTTGCCTAACCTTACACAACTTGTAAATTGCATAATCTAATAATACCATGATATGGTCTCTGCTAAGACTTTACACCAACGATTTCATTTACTCTGATATCCCATGATGTGGGAGCTATTATGGTCACCATCTTATAAATGAAGAAGCTGAGACTTCATCTTTAGATGATTAAATAACTTATCTAAGATCACCCAGCAAAGAAGTAGCAAAGCTGTAATTGAAAACCCAGATCCTTTTATGTGTAAAACCTTGTGCAGCACAATCTGCTAAACACCAGGGTAAATTCGATTCCAGTTTGGGAGCTGAGATGTGTAAAAAGTGAGGAAACAGAAAACACACACTAAGGGCACCTGGGTGGCTCAGTTGTTAAGCATCTGCCCTCGGCTCAGGTCATGATCCCAGGGTCCTGGGATGGAGCCCCGCATCGGGCTCCCTGCTCGGTGGGAAGCCTGCTTCTCCCTCTCCCACTCCCCCTGCTTGTGTTCCCTCTCTCGCTGTGTTTCTCTCTGTCAAATGAATAAATAAAATCTTAAAAAAAAAAAAAAAAGAAAGAAAGAAAACACGCACTAGGTAATGAAGTCAAAGGAGTTTAGAGTTTGGAGTCAGAATATCAGGGTCAAGTCTTGGTTCTCTCATTTTCAGACCCTATGATGCTGGGCCAAATCGAATAATGACTCAAAATAAAGATAGCAATATTATTTATCACAGAATTGTTTTAAGGTTAAAATGAGATAATATAGCCAAAGCTGTATATAAATTATAAAAACATTATACACATGAATTAGCATTAATATTAGTACACGGTCAGAGGAAGGCAAATTCCCTGCAAACTCCAGGTAGGAGCTCATGGAGGGATTGGAATATGGTAACTGTAAAACAGAATGAAGCAAAATTATCCACATTATGATATTTTGTATTGAAAGTGAGATTCTATAATCATTTTCATTGCTTCTAAGAAGTTCTTACATCTAAATTCATCCCATAGAGAACAATGACCTATCAATCTTTTTTCAAGATTAGTTATTAAATGCAATTAGCGTGTGTGTATGTGTGTGTGTGTTTTATCACTTTGAAAAAATATTTTCTGCCTTAGGATTGCTAATGGCAACTATCAAAGTTTTCTCTAAGAAGACCTGGTCTGTTTGGCACTGTCTGAATCTATTTTTAATAATAACAGAAATAACTTTTTCCCATAACCAAAGCAGTGTAACAATTGTGTGTCATAACGTGACCTTCTTAGACAATTTGAGTGCCCAAGTCCCCAGAATTAGATGTTTTATTTATAAAGCATTAAGAACTTTTTTTCTAGAAGGCAAGTGATTTTAATTCAATATGAATTCTCTGAATGGCTTAGCCTCAGGGAAGATACTACATATACATATACATGTACATATACAAGGGAGACAGAAACAGAGATTGAGAGAGGAGACACGTAAGAGTGTGAGACTGGGAACTTCTCATACAAGTTGACTCACAAGGGAGGACCATGGGCAGCCATAGTGCTTTGGGTGAGCACTGATCACACACTGGGGTGGTAGAGGTGAAATTTGGAGAAGGGATACAATACAATAGGACAAGAGTTCCAAGGTCAGGGTCAGGAAACCTGGATTTTCATGCAGTCCCTGCCCAGACCCATGTAACTCTAGACATTTCTCTTTTTGGGGCTTCAGTTTCTACAGTCATAAGTGGAGACAACAATTCCTACATGCCCATTTCAAACACTTGCTTTGAGGTTCAGATGAGATGTGGAAATGCAAGAAAGACAGCTTATGTATAGAAATGTATGCTGCTACCACACTTACTATTATTAAACTAATATAAAATGTAAATATAATCATTATAATAATATTCTTTTTTTTTTTCTTTTTTAAAGATTTTATTTATTTATTTGAGAGAGAATGAGAGAGAGCACATGAGAGGGGGGAGGGTCAGAGGGAGAAGCAGACTCCCTGCCGAGCAGGGAGCCCGATGCGGGACTCGATCCCGGGACTCCAGGATCATGACCTGAGCCGAAGGCAGTCGCCCAACCAACGGAGCCACCCAGGCGCCCATTATAATAATATTCTTATTGAGCACCTAGCACAGCTAGTTTGCTTGGCACAAAGTAGCACCAAATAAATATTTATTGAATGAACGTTTTAATAAAAAGGAGCTCAAAGAAAAAGGAATGAATTGGCATTTATATGTATTTTTTTATCTGTTGTATTCATACATTTCTTTTTTCCTGGGCCAATCCTCCACTGATCACAACCACCACCAAAAAAACCCTAAAAAATCCATACTACTATGAAAAATGCTGCCACTTCACCTTTGTTTGCTTTGAAAGCAAAGGAAAAAAAAAGGCAATAAAAAGGAATTCAAAACTTACAAAACGCAAAGTTCTAAGACAAACCGTACTTTAAAAGATTGAAAGCTGGGATCCCGAGAGAGAACACTGCCTCAGTAAATATTTCCCACAGAACACAGTGCTCCCAAACATGGTGGAGAGCCCTAAAGACCAGGGGGCTCTATTTCTCTGTGGCAGGAGCAGCTATAGTCAAATTAATATCGGAAGTACACTCCTAAATCAAGTTGTTGTAAGTGTACTCACAGAGAAGTCATCTTACAAAATGCAGATGGAGTTTTGCAATCATTGCCTAGACCAAATGCTGTCAGAGAAAATGGGTCTTAATTTACTCAACATATTTTGATTTTGTAATTTTCAAGATTAATTTTTGCCAATGCCTGAAAAACATAAGGTCCTTTAAAGAAAAGCGTTAAAAATACACTCTCGAATGAGGCAGGGAGTTACACATATGTTGAGCAGATGGTAGGAATGCTGATTTTGTGTGTTCATGGCCATCTCAGGTGTGTGTGTGTGTGTGCCTGTGTGCACGTGTGTGTGTGTGTGTGTGTGTGTGTGTGGTGGAGGGCACTTAGCTCAGGGAAGAGTTCATCCCCCTATTGAGAAAATGCAACAGTGGTAATGGTCTAGTACATAAATTTACCAAGCAGGATGCTGCATTTAGGGAAGTGAGTCAGGTCTCAACGGAAAAATGATGCAAATTTATGACAATAACCAGCTGTGTGACCTTGGGGAAGTTACTCAACTCCTCTGGTTTCAGAATCTTCATCAGTAAAATTAAAAGATTAAACCACGTGATCTGTAAAAGTCCCTTCCAGTACTCAGTTTTAAAAAGGGGGGAGGGGGAAGTATAAGAATGTTATGGGCTTCCCAGGAAAAGAAAAGATGCTATATTCTAGGTAATATTGCTGCATTCACACTAGCAGTAAGTACTTTTTTTTTTTTTTTTAACGATGACCATGAAATCATCACATGGATCAGCTAACGGATCCATCAGCCAAGCATCTCTGCACCTGCCAGACCCTGAACCCTGCACTACCAGCTTCTCTTGTTGGGTTACCAGTGGAGATTTTCCCACTTGATAATGGCAAATGGATTCTCTGAGAAGAATACAATTTAAATGTAGTTGTTTATTCACCTCCTCGTTCACTTTCACACATTGATACTATTGCCAAGCATAGTGTTCAGCACTGCTGATATAAAGAGACAAAGACAGACCAACTCTCCTAAAGCTTATAGTCCAGTAGGATGAGATAGATGAATCGGTAAAGGATTATTATACAGTGCTATACTCAACAATAGTGATCATATATATTATATAACAACTATAAGTACACACACATACGTAGATATTATTGCACTATTCTTGCAGTTAGTATAGCTTTAAAATTTTTTCAAGCTAAAAGTTAAGAGAAGAGTGAAAATTTCGGGATTGGAGCTCAAGCAGGTGAAGCACCACTGCTGCCCGGCTGAGTTTATGAGGACAGCCTTACTCAGGGAAGCCACTGGCTCTGGGGTCAGTTCAGCTTTTATATCTAGGAGTCACATAGCCTAGCACTCCTCCTCTCCACTCAGGGGCCTGACAGTGCCCAGTCTCCAAAGGAGCCTGTATCTCGTAATATTGCTTGTTTCTCAGGTATTGGTTATTCAGTATTATCTTTTGCAACAGTGAAGTATAGGTGCTTGAACCATTTCCTTGGTCAGATTCTCATTTTCCTTCATTCTGGTATATATAAACTTATTAATTCCCAGAGTTAACGTGGCAAGGGCAAGTTTACAAAAGATCAAATGCCAAGACACTTCTGAGGCTCAAAAAGGCTACTAAACGAGCCATTAACATTCTCCTTCTAGCTGTCTTGCAAGCAATTTGGGTTTTCTATCCAACATCTCTTTCCTGCCTCTGCCTTGCTCATAGAACCCCCATTACATACAGAATAACATCGTGCTCAACACCAGGAAAGACAATCTGACTTCCCAGATTCCCTTACAGGCAGAAATGACAATGACACAATTCTAGACTATGAAACCATAAGTGGAATACTGTTGGGGCCCTGGAAAGCCTTTTGCTTTATATAATACAGGAAAGGTCCTCCCTTTTCTCTTTATCCTGTCCTGAATGTCATCATGATGACTGGTATGGTTAATGGAAAAAACTATAAAAATCTCAGAAAATCAATACTTGAGCAACTTAACCAACATCAGCAACTGTCTTATTCAAGATTTCTTGTTATATTAAAAAAAGAAAGGGTCACCTGGGTGGTTCAGTTGGTTAAGTGTCTGCCTTCGGCTCAGGTCCTGATCCCAGGGTCCTGGGATCCAGCCCTGCACCGGGCTCCCTGCTCAGCAGGGATTCTGTGTCTCCCTCTCCTCACCCCCTGCTCATGCTCTCTCTTGCTATCTCTCTCTCTCAAATAAATAAAATCTTAAAAAAAAAAAAAAACCTGTTTATTTAAACATTATTTAGAGTTTTGTTACCTGTAACCTAATACATTCCTAACAGATACAAACAACTAGGAAGATAATATTTGTCTTGTTAGAAAATACTAGAGAATACACAAGATTAGAGGCAGTAATAAGTGCAGTGTTTGACTTGTTTGACAGGTTTTTGAGAACTAGCGAAGTGAAAAGTCCAATTAAGAACCAGCCATGTACGCTGGAGTGTGTTCTCTTCAATGTTTTGTATTTGGGGAGGATGGAAAGAAGGGAGATCAAGACAGGGGATCAATGTAGATCAGCATTTTGACCACTAGTCCTAGGAAAGGGACACCTGAAATCATTTTTCCTCTATTTCTCTGCCTTTTGTATTTTGAACACAAAGGCAGCAAAGGAATAGGTAAAGGTTGTTGTCCTTTTGTGCTTTTCCTGTTACCTGGGAACAGAGAAGTTCTATTGTGTGTTTTTTTCTCTCAGATAGGAAAAAAAAGTGGAAAACAAACAAAAAAAAAATCTGTCTTTTATTAGTTATGGGTAGAATTTTAGGGATCATTCTTTCCTAAATTATAAGAAAATTCAGATTAGCCAGGGGAGTTGTGTCACTGAGCCCTGTGCACACACAAAGAATGAACAGGAATGCATTAAGACACTGTCCACCTCCTTTTTCTCTCTCCCTTCCTTCGTTTCACTGGTAAATTAGCAGCAAAGATAAGAGGGGGAGGGAGCACGTATTGGGGGAAATGGAGAAAATAAGAGAATACATATAGTGTTTTGGCATTAGGAAAATAAATGTGAGTACTTAATGATCAGTACTCCAACACTACCATGAGGCAATGCAGGGCAGGTTCTTTGGGTTATAAAACACAAACTTACTTAGGTAGCCAAGTGATGGGAGTTTGTTATATAGTAGAGGGGGTGAGGAGAGAGAGAGATTGGGCACTCAGAAGTAAAGAATTACAGCACAGCCAAGTTTGATGGAAGGTCATTCTGGATCCAAACAACGGCTGGGAATTGGATTATTTTATCCAGATAGCAATCAATTGAATTTTCATCTAAATGTAACTTGAGCAACTCACCAGCAGTTTCTTTTTGTATTTCTACACTCTACTTTTTCACTGTAAATTGACAACTTACCCTCTGATCAATTTTCTTCACCTCATCTTTACCCATGGTTTCTGCTTTCTCCTAATGTTGGCTCATGCATGCTGCTTCTGCTTTATAGTCTCCTTATATACCCTCAGCTTCCTTTCCCACTGCCAACCAATTTTTAGAATTATTCAGTTTAGAATTTGGAGCAAAAATCTAAAGGGACCCAGCTCATCATGACTGAACACAGCCACACTATAGATTGGCTATCTCAAAGGCCATCATCAGAAATTTAGTCCTTGGACAAGATTGCTGCCCTGTTCCAATCAGCATAGCTGGGAAGGATAACAGAAATAGCCAAGATCCTTTTCCTGCAGCAATGACCATGGTGGGGCAGTTTCCTTCAGAAGAGGAGTCTGGAGGACACCAAGGAAACTCATTTAGCACTTGTGAGGACCATCAAAAAAAGGGAAAGATAAGAAATATGTGAGTAGAGTGGTATGCAGAGAATAACTTCCTATTCATACTTGCAAAACCAGACACTGTAGGATAATTATAGAATACAATGAGGTATTAAATAAGCTCATGAATAGCTGATTTGATTTAGAAAGATGACGGCTATTTCCCTGCAGTGGTATCAAATGACGGGGTTTATTTTCTCAAAGACCTTAGTATACATGCTTGAAAAAGCTTAGCATTTTTGCCTGGAATATAAATGTCAAGCTGTCAAAATCATAAAAACTCTCTAAAACAATTTTTGGAAAAAGCTTAATGGAAAAGAAATGCACAAACATTATAAAAAGGTCAGATACAAATGCCAATCAAGAAAGGAGAAATAGACCAGTTTTCAGCCATTTTTCACCACCATAGAAATCTTAATTCCATTTAGGATTTAATCTATGTAATTTCTTCTTTTCCAAATTTCCTTTGGAATCATGTCCTACTGATATTTTGTAGCTACCCAGGCAAGGTGCCCAGGTGAAGGGACACATTTCCTGAAGCACTGTTTGCTTTCTTATTTAACATCTCTACAAAACAGTAACAAATAAATTAGTTCATGCTGAGTGAAAGATTTTGATACATTTTTAAGGCAATGTTTGGATTCCTCCTCTGGGATGTTTTCCCCTAATTTCTTTTTTTATGAAGTCTTGTAGCTGAAATTCATTACATTCTTGTGGCTTTTCTTTGCCACCCCCCCGCCCCCCGGACTTGTACCCTCCTTGCAGACTGTGATGGTTGTATTTGTGTGTGAAATTGAGTGGACCAGGGATTGCTGAGCTATTGGCCAAATACTACTTTGGGTGCTTTGGGTATTTTTGGATGAGTTTAACATTTTTTTTTTTTTTGAGATTAATATTTCGATCATAGACTACCTAAAGCAGATTGCTTCTGTAGTGTGGGTGGGTGTCATCTAATCTAATCAGTTGAAGGCCTGACCAGAACAAAAGATCTGACCCTCCCTGAGAAAGAGAGAATTCTCTCCTACCTGATGGCCTTCCCATTAGCTTTTTTTCTTGTTCTCAGACCAGAACTGCACCAAAGTTCTGGTTCTCAGGCCTTCCAACTCAAACTGGAACTAAACCATTGACTCTCCTGGGTCTCTAGCCCGCCCAACTCATCCTGCAGATCTTGGGATTTGCCAGCCTCCATAATCAAATGAGGCAATTCCTCATAATAAATCTCATACACACACACACACACACACACACACACACACACACTAAAACCTATTGGTTCCATTTCTCTGGAGAACCGTAATACAAAGTCCTACTGCCCATCTTCCATCCCATCATCTCCTGGAGAGGAGAAAGCAGAGAGCGAGCCAAGACTTAAAAGAGAGGAAAATAAGTGGGGAGGGGGGCTAATATTTTGGGGGATCTCTTATGTGTCCCCAAATTTTAAAGAAGAGGAAACTGAAACTCAGGAAGTCATGATTTATATAAGGTCATACAGCTAGTATGAAGAGTTATTCCACCCATAAATTTTATGAAAATAAAATTTACGGGGCACCTGGGTGGCTCACTCGGTTAAGTGTCTGCCTTCGGCTCAGGTCATGATGCCAGGGTCCTGGGATCGAGCCCCACGTCAGGCTCCCTGCTCAGCAGGAGCTTGCTTCTCCCTCTCCTCCCTGCTTGTGATCTCTCTCGCTATCTCTGTCACTCTCTCTCTCAAATAAAAAAATAAAATCTTTAAAAAAAATTTAAAAAAGAAAATTTACAATGTAATTTCCACTTACAAATAGTCTTCTAATAAAGTGTAACATGCTGGAAATAAGGACTCTCTATATTTTTATGTCTGAGTCAGTTTTTTTGTTGTTTTTTCCCTTTGTGGGACCTTTTCTGGAATAGCTAGTATACTAGTAGTAGACCTTCATCTTTCACTGTTTTCTTTTGTGGTGTTACCCTGCTTTTATAGCAATTCATTAATGAGCACTCACCATTTCTTCTGGCTGGTATTTCCTGTGCTCTCTTGTTCAATTCTTTGTGGTCTCCATTTTGTCACATGATAATATCAACAATACAACTTAGTGTTGTTGTTTTCAAGAATACTCTTCTACTCTGGGGCACCGGGGTGGCTCAGTCAGTTAAGCATCTGCCTTCAGCTCAGGTCATGATCCCAGGGTCCTGGGATCGAGCCCCACATCGGGCTCCCTGCTCAGTGGAGAGACTGCTTCTCCCTCTCTCTCTGCCTACTTGTGCTCTCTCTCTATCTCTCTGTCAAATAAACAAATAAAATCTTAAAAAAAAAAAAAAAGAATACTCTTCTACTCAACCATAGGTACCAGACTTTGCTTGCCCCACAAATCTTGAATCCAATACTCCAGGCGGGCAGGCAGCAGGCAGTATCTCGAATGGAGCTATAGACTGAATTGTGTCATCTACATTTCCTATGTTGCAGCCCTAATGTGTTGGTATTTGGAGATGGGACCTTTAGGAGATAATTAGGTTTAGATGAGGTCATGAGGGTAGGGCCTTCATGATGAGATTTGTGTCCTTATAAAAGCTACCAGACGGTACTTGCTCTCCCTCTCCCCCCCAACCCCCCTTTCTGCCAGGTGAGAACACAGTGAGAAAGCAGCCAGGAAGAGAAGTCAGGATAAACATTCTCACCGGAACCTGACCACGCTGGCACCATGATCTCGGACTTCCAGCCTCCAGACCTGTGAGAAAATACATTTTTGTTGTGTAAACCATGCAGTTTATGGTATTGTGTTATGGCAGCCAGGGGGTTTAAACATCATTAATAACACTAAATTTTACTCAAAAATGCATACTATTACATCTTTTATCACAATTGGTATTATGCATAGTTCACTGGATGACTAGAAAATCATTGAACTTAGTCACATTATTTCATAATTTCAAGCCCACAAATATTCCATTTTAGCAACATGAGTATGCCACTTAGAACTTTCTCAGAACAGAAATTTGCATCCCAAGTTAACCTGCAAGTTAACAGCAAGAGTACCAACACTAGGGAAAAGAGGAAAACAGAGCTTCTTTCCTACTCGTGCTGCTTATGGGCAAAGGGGACAGGAAAAACTAAGAACCAACAGCTTTCTGTTCAATCTGTCCCAATGGAAAACACAGAGTGAATGATTTACCTCTAAGACCCAATCTTTGAATCGATAGGTCTTGAGAATTTTGGATTTCACAAACTAGCAAAATTATTTTAAAAACTGGAAAAGGAAACTCCAGGTTTGGAGAACAGTGGTGCTGTCTGATTCTAAATATCCCCACAGCCTCCAAATGAAATGATAAATTCAACAAGGAGAGTAATTTAGACCTGAAGTGACTTCAACCTTCAGCATTACTAGGAGACAGAGAACACTGCAACCTTCAAATGACCTGTAAGTAGAGAACAATTCTAACAGACTCCTACTTCTGTCCTGCTGATGGCAAGCCTGTGAGTGAGGACAGCAATTAAGGGGAAGTTTAAGAGATTCTGTGGAATGGAGTAGAAAGAAACAGAGGAGTTAGGAAGAGCAAAGGTAAAATCATCCCTAGAAAGAGAAAGCACAACACTTAATGACAAAATTCTGAACACAGGTGGGTGCTTGATAGATGGTTCACAACACTAGATGCACAGAAGTGGCAGGATTGGAAGTGGTAGCTTTGGTAAAGCATTGCATCTGGAGAAGAATGAGGTAGGAGAAGGAAACAAAATATTTTAAAGAAAATGAAGTATCTGATGGTAATAAAAAAAGAAACAAGGCACACTAGCTTTCTCTTTCTCCAACATCAACACAATTCATCTCTGCTACTGAAAATCCCACTCCCTCCAAAGAGGAAACCCAGAAGCTTAAGAAAACTATACCAGCACACCCCAACTAAATAAAATGTCAAGGAAGTGTATGGTATATGAAAAAATTAGACTGAATTAGAAGTACAAGTACTATGAACAGAAATGTACAAAAATAGGGAGAAAGAGAAAAAATGAGAGTTGGTTGAATGCAGAAACAGAAAAAAGCAAAATTATACCAGATTAAATTATAAGGTGCTCAAGGGAGAACAGCCTTAGATGAAAATTTAATAAAGTTATCTTGTAGAAAAAGGAGGAAAAAATGTAAATAAAAATTAAATAAGGAAGTAACAAAAAATCACAGAGAAAGCAGTTGAAATAGAAGTCAGGCAAAGAGCGCCCACCATATCTTTAACTGATGTCCCAGAAGGACAAAAACAATGCAATAGGATTAATGTTTAAAACTGTAATCCAAGAAAACTTTCCAGAAATAAAAGACCTCAATCTGTACATAGAAAGGGCACAACAGGAAAACTGACCTGGAATGAGCAACTCTGATACATATCCTAATAAAACTATCAGACTCTAAAAATAAAAAATTCTCAGAGCTTCCAGACCAAAAAAAAAAAAGAAAAAAAAAGGTGAAATAAAGACAAGAGAATTAGACTGGTATCAGACTTCTCAAAACAAACAAACAAACAAAAAACCCTAAAAAAACAAAACCCCAAACAACATACAAAGCGAGACAACAGTGAAGCGACATTTTCAAGAAACTTAAGAAAATATTAACTAAGGATATTATATACAACCAAGATATCCTTTAAGTACCAACAAAAGGAAAAGGTTGAACACAGAAAAAAATTCAGAGAATACTAGATGTGTGTAATATAAAAGCACCTACAGGATGAGCTTCATCCAACCAATAGATGGTTGAGAAAACCTAGGCAAAAGGACTCATCGGAAGCATTTCATATATTTAATTGTAGAATTTAGACCATTTTCTATGTTTTGATAAAGTAGAAAAATACAATTAAAAATGGGAAAGGGATGGGTTGCCCGGGTGGCTGTCAGTTAAGCGTCCGACTCTTGATGCCTTCATCTCAGGGTTGTGAGTTCAAGGCCACACTGGGCTCCACGCTGGGCATGGAGCCTACTTAGGGAAAGAAAAAGGGAAATGTAGAAAAAGAACAATGACTCTCATTTAGTAATAGGTCAAAGTTAAAGGATAGGATCCAGAACTGATACCCAGAGAGTAAAAGTTTAAGTGAGAGAAAAAAGGGGATTAAAAATCCTACAAAATATTAATATAAAGCCATAACTAGAATAAAAATACAAACTTTCCTAAATACCAAAAGGATTTTTTTCAAAAGCAAAGAGAGCACACCAAGTAGAAAAAGATACACAGTAATTATACCATAATACATGCAAAAACTGTAACAAATAACAGAATTAAGTCCAAACATTAACAGTCATATCAATAAGTGTGAATGGGTTTAACTCAAGGCCAAAAGACAATTTCAAAAAGTATTACACTAAACAAAAGAACACTTTATAATGTTAAAATCCACACTTCACACTTAGGATGTAACAGATATGAATATCCACACAACACATAACATAGCAATCACCTATATGAAACAAACACTACAAGGGATGCAAGGAGAAACAGAAACACTACTAAAAGAAACTTTACCACACAGGACAAGACAGGTCAAGTGAACAAAAAAAATGTAGGGATATACAAGAACTAAACAACATAAGGTGAATTTTTGGATATATATTGAATACTACAACCTAATAATAGAGAATATACAATCTTCTCAAGTATACATGAAACATTCATATGGATATGCAAAAATCTGATCATATATTAGGGCACAAAGAAAATATCAGCAGGTACTATAAAATTATTACAAATAATACTTGCTGATCACACTGCAATAAAAATAGAAATTAAAAATGCAACCAAAAAAGGTTCTTCCACTTAAAAATTAAAGATATTGCCATAAACAACTCCAGCAAAATAGCGAATAGAAACAAAAAATACAGATTTTCTGGGGCACCTGGGTGGCTCAGTCATTAAGCGTCTGCCTTCAGCTCAGGTCATGGTCCCAGGGTCCTGGGATCGAGCCCCATACCGGGCTCCCTGCTTAGTGGGAAGCCTGCTTCTCCCTCTCCCACTCCCCCTGCTGTGTTCCCTCTCTCGCTGTGTCTCTCTCTGTCAAATAAGTAAATAAAATCTTAAAAAAAAAAATTACAGAATTTCTGAAAAATAATAAGTACATCTGTAGGATTACATTCTAAGCAGTGATCAGAGAAAATTTCATAGCACTAAATACCTGTATCAATAAAAAATAAAAATTAGTTACATTCCCAACTGAAAGAGCTAGGGAAATAACAACAAGGTAAAACAAAACCCAAGGAAAAAATTAATAAATACAAGAGCAGAAATTAAAAAATCTTAAAAATCAACACTAAAGAGGTAGAGAACAGAAAAACAGTTGGTCAAATTAATGCATAGAGTCCTGGAAAAATGAAAACAACATAGACAAAATATTTGCTAGTTTAATAAAGAAAATAAAGGGGAGAAAGTGCATATATACAGAACAAGAAATAACAAATAGCTATTGATACAGAGAAAAAAATTTTAAACATGAAGGATGCCACTTCAAATGAAATATATCTGAAAACCTACAGAATACTTTCTTAGAAAAATATGGTTTAATAAACTGATTCCTGTAAAGATAGAAAGCTTACAAAAACAATCTGCATATGAGAAATACAGTTACCAAAGAATTACTCCACAAAAAAGCACCAAGCCCAGATGGTTTCATGGAGGAATTGTTAAATTTGTCTACATTAAAAAAAAAAAAAAAAGTTTGCATGATTAAAAAAAAGCATGAGCAAATTCAAAATCATGAAAAAAGATATAAAAATGGTCCTTAAACATGAAAGATATTTAACTTCACTCATTGTGAGAGGAATGCAAATTAAAGCTATAATGAGATACCATTTCTCACCCATCAGATTAGCAAAAACTCAAAAGCTTGACAACATACTGAAGTTTTAGGGAAACAGAAAGTTTCATACATTCCTGGTGGAATGTGAATTACCACAACCTTTATGGAAAAGTATTGGCAATATGTAATAAAAGTACATATGCATATGTCTTTTCACTCAGTAATCCCACTTCTGGGAATCCACCCTGAAGGTATACTTCAAAACATAAATATGTAAGATCAGTTGTTGTAACATTATCTGTAATTTTGCAGAACACTGAACTACTTGAATGCCCAAGTATAGCAGATTGATTGTATAAACTATGTACGTCCACACAGTGGAATGCTAGGCCACAACAGAGAGAGAGGGAGGGAGGGAGGGAAGGGGAAGGAGAGAGAAACAGAAAAACCTCTATGAAAAATACAAGTGACTTCTGGAGATGCTAAGTGAAAAAAGCAAAATCCGTAAGAGCATTATGTGAAATATCTAATAGGCACATGAAAAGATGCTCAACTTTGTCATTAGGGAAATGCAAATTTAAACCATGAACTACCACTTTGTATCTATAAGAACATCTATAATAAAAAAAAGTCATTAACAAATGTTAGAGAAGATGTGGAGAAACAGGAACCCTCATATATTGCTGGTGGCAATGTAAAGTGGTACAGTCACTTGGAAAATAGTATGACAGTTTCTTAAAAAGTTAAATACAAATTAATCACACAACCCAACAATTCCACTCGTAGGTATTTACCCAAAAGAAATGAAAACCCATGGCAACAGAAAGACTTGCACATGAATGATCTTAGCAGCATTATGCATCAGGGCCAAAAAGGAAGCAACTCAATTGTGTCCATTGACTATTAAATGAATAAATAAAACAGGAATTCATATAATGGAATACTATCTAGCAATAAGAATACTGACAGAAATGCTGACATATGCAATGACATGGATGAACATAAAAACATACTAAGTAAAAGAAGCCAGACTCAAAAGATAATATTGTATGATTCTATTTATATGAAATATCCAGAAAAGGAAAATCTATGGAGACAGAAAGTAACTAGTGGTTGCCTGGAACGGGGGAGGGGGCAGGGAGTGGTGGGAACACACATTAACTGTAACCAGGCATGAGAAAGTTTACTGGAATGATGAACATGTTCTAAAACTGGATTTTGGTCAGGTTGCACAATTTTTTAAAATGAGTGAATTTTGTGAAATTATACCTCAATAAAGTTATTTTAAGGATATGTATGTGAATTTTGTAATATGTACAATATGCACCAATGAGTTTTTTATTTTTTTTAAGAAAGCAAGTTTATGGAGTGGCCAGCCCTCCCAGTTTGCCCGACTCTCCCAGTTTTAGTACTGAAAGTCCCATCCCGAGAAACTTACAGGCCTGGGCAAAAAGGTTCTCTCTCTATATCTATGCTACCTTTACTGTAAGAAAGGGGGGGGGGGTGGAGATAAGAAAACACCTTCATTACGTTTCTTCATAAAGAAAAGAAACATGGGGGAGGGGGGAACAGTGAAGTTGGATACCCAAGAAGGGGCTGGGGGGAATGGGGCAGAAGTGATATGAGAGAGTAACACTTCTCAGTAAAACTTTGGTACAGTTATGACTTTTAGAAACATGTTAGCATTCCATGTATTTTTAAAAATTAATTCAACAAGGATGTGAAGTATGTGTGTAGGGGGGACCTTAAACTTGGAAAAAAACTGAAACAAATGAATCCAATTTATTTCAAATAAATAACATAATCACAGTGAGAGAAAAAAGAATTAACCCAAGTAATTTATGAACACAGAATGTAATTATATATCCTTATTATTGGGCAGAGTACAGGTAGGGAGAGAACTGCAAACAAGCTTTTAAGTGTTTTTTTACAGTGACATGGGCAAAAGCAATTCTAAGAACTATTTCAGATGTACTACAGGATTGACCGAGTGAATAAACTGACTTGTGCCAGAATTCTGAAAAAACAGAGACATAGAAATATGGAATGGGGAAGTCAAGACAAGACCCCTGAGGATGGATAGAAATTGGAGGTATTAGTCTGAACTCATGATTTCTGAAATCAAACACAATGTGTATATAAGCACATTAAAATGTACATGGCACATGCATATTTATGTGTTTACGGTTGTACATGCACATTTCCTAATTCTGTCTGCTGAATAGGCCTAGAAGATGACACCCAGCAACCAGAGCTATGTGTCTAATATCATTCCCCAGGGTTTCTTGGAGAAATTGCTGATTCCAGATTCTGGAACATCTTTTATTTAAGAGAATGTCCTAAAATAAATAAATAAATAAATAAAACTAAAACGATGCCACAAGGACATAGGAGCCAGATTGAAGGAGCTCCTACTGAGCAAATTTAAGACAATTTAAGCACCAAAGTAAGTGGTGAATTATAAGCCACTGAAAAAATAGACAACCAAGAGTCCAAAACAATAGTAAATATAAAACCGTACACGCATAGGTATAGAGGAACGAATGGATGGCTGGAGGAGAAAGGGTTCCTGCTAACAGTAGAATGCTGAGTGCCAAATGGTAGATGAGGACGGAACGCTGGAGTTAGAAAAATCAGCATTTTGCAACTAGCAAAGACTGATAAGCAATAATCACCAAAGGCTACTAAATTCTGGTTATAGCATGGACTTAAAAGAGTCTTCTTCAGATTATTAGACACAAGGTAAAAAAACAGTAACTATATATTGGAGAAACTGAAAAACACCTTGCCCAGGTGACCAAAATTAACATCACCAATGAGGAGCAGATGGACGCCCTGTGCCCCCAGCTGTGATGCTTTGATGACATAGTATCACCGATGGAGTATCCTGAGAATGAATAACCTGAACCTAATGCAGAAACCCCAAATGAGGAACATTCTATTGGGGAGGGGGAGGGGGACAAAAAGACTGCATTCTCCAAAAATATGTCATATCAATGCCATAAAAGACAAAGGGGGACATGGAAATGATCCCAGAGTAGAGGGGATTTGAGGGCAAACGAACCACCAAATGATAAAAACAAAAATGGTAAGGTTTAAACAATAGGGGAATCTGGGTAAAAGATGTACTGATGTTCTTTGTATTATTCTTAATTCTTGCCAATTTTTGGTAAATTTTAAATCATTTCCATATAGAAAGTTAAAAAAAAAACAATTAGGAGGAACTGATACTGGGCTGTGAACCTCATGTTTTGCTAACAAGGCTATTAAACTGCAATCATTTAAAAAAAAAAAAACTACCACTGACCATTATGTCATTTTGTTTAAAAAAAGAAAAGTGTGAGGAGGGGCATTTTAAATATCCAAAACATAGTAGTCATACCCAAAAAAAGAATGGTCCTTTAAAATGCATAAATTCATATTTAAGAGAAAAAACTTATCACATTATCCTAATTTTTCTCATTTCCCTGTGGACAAGGGGAGCTTTGTCAGTTTGGTATTAGGGAATTAGTATTCTAAACAAGGTGTGTTTTCAGCAATGGATGAAGTACAGATCAGTGGAAAGAGCATGGAGGCAAACACTGAATTCAAATCCTGGTGCCAGAAGTTACCAGCTTTGTAGCCAGTTTCCTCACTTGCAAGACAGATAGTTTAATCATGGGACTGTTAAGAGAATTAAATTAATGTATCTAAAATAGCACTTGACACAGAGAAGGGTGCTCAACAAATGTCTCCTACTCTCCCTTTTCTTTCTGTTCTCTGGAGATGAATCTGACTGGGGCCATATTAGCCTTTTCCTCATTGATCAAAACATGCCCCCCATTAGGATTATGTAAGAAACAGCATTATCCTGAGAACAAACCTTCCTTCTGAGTAAACTTTCCGATAAACTTCATGAAAACAGAAGCCAGAGATACCGGACAGTGAAATGGAAAGATAGATGGCTCATAAAAACAGATGACTTGGGGAATGGCTGGTTAACTGGTGAGTTCTGTTAAAGAGGTCAAGACAATTGGAGGGAAGATAGTATTAGTCTGTATTAGAAAAGTTTGCTGCTCAGAAAAAGATAAAACAGTATATTTTTTCTTCATATATTCACAAGTCTATTTTGCAAACAACCATCTGTCTACTTCCAAGAATGAATAATTTATATAAAAAATAAACTGTATTAAAATCACCAATTCCATTTGTTTTACCAGCTATGTATTTTGAAAAAAAAAAAATCAACTCAGTAAAATGTCCATAAATTATGAGATTTCATCCAATTGTCTATTTTTTTTTTTTTTTTTTTGCTTCTTTCCATATATTTCCTGTTCACATCTAATAGGACAATTTCCTTTTATACTGCCATTGACAGTAATTCTTTAAAAATCTGTTTTTAAAAATAAAAGTTTAAAAATAACTAAATTGCATTATAGCAAAGAAAGGTATATTGCCAAACAGAAATTTAGTTTAACATTTAAAATCTTTATAAAAGATAAACAAATCCTGATTTTCCCTTTATTTTATCATAATTGAAAAATGAAATCACTTAACATGATCACTTGATACATAATTTCCTTAAAACTTCTCTATGGTGAAACAAAGCTCTATATATTTAAAGAGTGTGTATAACAGTTATAACACTCATGACAATTTCAAACCAACTAGCACTGGTATAGCTTCAAATTACTACTAGTTGTGGCTATTTTTGGAAAAAAGGTACAAAGCTTATTAGGGCCCAGCATACCAGAAAACCTTAATTTTACATTGTCATAAAGTTGAAAAAGTGACATTATAGTGTGAAGACACTATAAATTGCCATTTCTTTCTCATAAGTCTCTTAAAACAGGCTGCAAAAATATTCAGTACCTCATATATATTAACTAACAAAAATATTTCCATTGACTACCTTTTGCCCAGAGTGATTAAGGACCAAAAAATAGAATTCTTGTTGCTTTATTATCTGATAAACTGCTAGTAAGCTCCCATTAGAAGTTCTTTAGACATTACACCAAGTCATCTTGGTCTTCTGATCATATATATATATTCATATATATATATATATATGTATTTTTTCAAGTAAAGAAATGTTTAACAGATGTAAACTATTTATTGAATATTTGCCACCAAATATTGTTAAATACATTATCTTGCAGCATATCGCTTTCAAGTTAAAATGTCAAACAAACACCAATATTTACAATTCTTTTAAGGAATGTTATATAATGACACATTAAGGCGTAAATTCTTTTGGCTTATAATTCTTAAAAGAATGATAATAGCAAAAGTGATGCAAAATCTTCAGTGTGAGATTATGATTAAGCTACATTTTACAAAAATATGGTGTAAGATGGCAATAATCCCATTCAACATCCTGGATTAGATCCCTTCAGGAGGGACTGATAATTTATACAGTCAAACTTTAAAATTTACAGATAAAGGCAGTCCAATACTGCCACTGAGAAGTACATCTCTTAACATATACAACTTTCAGGCCACAGTTTTGAAGGTCTGAAGTATCAAGTTGGTTTGATGAATTAGTCGGTTGGCACTTATGAACACATTTATTGCCCTGTTAAAAAAAAAAAAAAAAAGGCATTAATTTTATCAAAAAAAAAATTCGTCCTTTAAAAATATTTATACTTGATGACATCCACTAACAGTAGCAATGAAATCAATTTAGGGAAAAAAAAAAAAAAAAGAGGCAAGTTAGTACTAAGGATCATGTTTTACACCAGCTTGGAATTGAATGGTCCTGCATCATTTGAAACTATCTAGGAATTACTGCCCCCTAGTGGTTCCGGCTGGCAATAAGGTGTTGGTGGGCTGCTAATGATAGGTGGCGCCTCAACAACCGATTTCCTGAGGTTGAACAAGTAACTGGCCAAAGAGGATTCAAATGTAGTCTCCAGCTCTGGTTTCACGTAAGTTACCAAAATAATATCTGTGCCAGTATTATACTCAGCCTCAAAATCTCTACTTCAATGGACATATCTCTCTTACCTTCTTTCAAAAACAAACAAAAAACAAAACAAAAACTATGAGAATTCTAAACTACTTTTAGAATAAATCTATTAAAACAAAATAATCATGTGGTTTCAATATTTAAGAGCTGACAATATACAAAAATTCTTAAAAATTACTTTGTGCTGCACACATTTCTCCTATCAGCCCATCTTCATGTGACTGGAACAAAGAACTGATGCCCTAGTCCCACTGTGTGGTCTTATCAGTTTCTCAATATCATAGCTAACACTTGTATCTTCATCCTAGACACTTCTCAAAAAGAGGGACCAGAAATAATTAGTTGCATCAATGCAAATTCATACCCTTACTGGAAGATGGCTCAAAGAACAGGCTCTATTAACAGTTTTCAGTTTCAAGAAAACAGATACAAAACTAAAACCAAAAATAATGGCACATTATTCATATACAAATAATTATAAAGAAGCTACTGAATGAAGAAAAAGTAGCAGGGAGCCTGAATAATCCATATGAAGCGTACATAACTTCGCTTTTATTATTGAAATTAATGAAAATTAGGCTCTAAAGGAATTTCTACCTTTCGATGTGCTTATTTCACAATAGTTCTTAATTAATAATGATCCCATCATGTAAATTATTCTTTTGATGTGTTTTGGTTATTTTGGCTTAGCAGTGGAGACCAAGAAAAAACATATAAGTTTATTTTCAGAACACACCTGCAAGCTTATTAAACTAAGTCATCAAGGAGCATTTCCCCTAGACTATCTGAACAGTAACAAAAACCATTAATAAAATGTACCTCAATATCTTTAATTCATAATATAAATGTAAAGAAATGTAAAGATTTCAACCTATTTGAACTGTTAAAAATAAATGAAAATTAACAGACCATTCTAATGTATTTTTATATTATAATAATATTGTAATCTTTGACATGGATATAGGGATCTTTAAACTTCAATGGTAGGATAAATGTTAGAGGTCCCTGCCAATGATACATGAAATAATCACTATTCAGATTGTTTTTCTGACCCTAAGCACTGTCAGAAAATGGTCTTGTTCACAAAATTTCTAGTATTCTTTCTACTTGAGATACAAAGAGGTCTCCATAAGGTACAATGCTACAGAAGACACGGCCCCTCCATCAGCTTATACAGTATATGTACATGTGTAAAATGTATATGTAAAAACACATAAATTTTTTGGTTTTCTGGAGTGTTCTATAGATAACTGTATGCCTAAACTTAAAAACAACATCCAATTTACCTTTTTAGTATACTATTTATCTTACAGAACAACAGTGAAAGCCTCCCTCCTTCCGGAGTGGGTCACAACCTTTGTAGTACTTCTAAATCACCTGGAACACTTTTTATAAAAGACTTATTAAATCCTGGTCCCACTCCAAGCTACCTGAATCAGAACCCCTGAAGTTGGGACCAAAGCACTGGAATTTTAAAAAACTGAACCAAAGTGATTCTAATGTGCAAATGGGATTGAGAACCATTGCTTTAACTTTCAGTTCTCAACAGACCTGGCAGTATCAGTATTATCTGAAAACTTCCTAGAAATGCAAATTCTTTGGGCACCTGGGTGGCTCTGTTGGTTGAGTATCCTGACTCTTGATTTTGGCTCAGGTCATGATCTCAGGGTCGTGAGATCCAGCCCCGAACTGGGTTCCACAGGCAGTTTGCGTGAGATTCCTTCCCTCTGCCCCTCCCCGAGTTCGCATGCTCTCTCTCCCTCTCTCAAATTAAAAAAAAGAGAAATGCAAATTCTTGCGTCCACCCTAGACCTATAGAATGGAGGGAGGGGAACTCCAAAAGCAATTACATGTACATGTATAAAATGTATATTTTGTTCTTTAATAAGCCCTCCAGGTGATTCTGACGCTCCTGAAGTTTGAGAACCACAGCTTCAGGGGCTGGTGAAGTAGGCCAGTAAGCCAAATCTCACTTCCCATGTTTCTGTACAGCCTGCGGGCTAAGAATACTTTTATATTTTTAAATGACCAAAAAAAAAAAAAAAGGAGTATTATGTAACAGGTGAAAATCAAATAAAATTCAAATTTCAGTGTCTATAAATCAAGTTTTATTAGAACACGGCCATAATGTCACTTGTTTCCATACTATGACTGCTTTTGCACCACAACACCACCGCAGAGGTGAAGTAGGTAGTTCTGACAAGCCCACCTACAGGTGGACCCGAAATATTTGCCATGAGGCCTATTTCAGAAAAAGTCTGCCAACTTCCGCTCTAGACTAGTTATGGCTAGATTATCAACCAACAGTCTATCTTAGTTACTAGTCAACTTGAGTATGAACAATATAGTAAAAGGGCTTAATTTATACGGTTTTAGTATTATATAAAACCACATAATTTAATTTTTTTAAAAAAGGATAATAAATGACACTACTTACTTGCCATCTTTAAAATAGGTTTTCAGAGTATCACTGAAGCTTTTGGAGTACTTTACAAATTCTTTCTTTTGGTGTTCAAGTGCCTACAGACATCAAACAGAGTAAGAAAAAAATATTAAATAAGAAAAGAGAAATAACACAAAAGCCAAAATCAAAGACAAGAGATTATATAGAATATAGGATGGACTTTATATATTACAAATTGGAATTTTTAGAAGTATTTACTTAAACATATTTTAATTCAAGGACAAAACCAGTGGTTAAGGATACAAAACTATTTTCAATAATCAAACCATCTTAGTATTTAGTTCAATAAAACAACTAAGTGTAAATCAACACCTAGGGTGGCAGCTTACATAAGGCTTCTACTAAACTTACCCTGCGGTTCTGGTATTGATACTTCTTGAAGACATTATTCACTGTATCAAGAAGTTCTTTTATTGCACTAGCTATATCCCTGTTGGGTAAGGAAAAAAGAATCTTAAAATCAGTTATATTTGGAAGAGGGGTGTGTTATTTTATATATATATAGATAGATATGGATATATGTATCTATATAGATATAGATATTTTTTTTTTAAGGATTACTAACCACACTGTAATTACCACATTAACACTGCATCAAGCCCAAACATCTGACTTGTTGGTTGGATGGATTTTAGACTGTACCCTTTTATGATCCTGACTTCTCTTGCACTGCTGACCAAACGTTCTATAACTAATTTCAATCTTCCCAAATCAGTAACATTTCATTCAGCACTACTTACTCAAATTTATAAGAATTACCTCTGCTTCTCATCTTTTCCAGTTATGATTTTTCCTTTCTTTGATGAATTCAAGCTACTATATTCTCTACGTTTGCTATGTCATGAACAATTACATAAAATTTTACTATTACGTGTACCACACTTCTGTATTTATCAGCACTTCAAGTTACATACCTACATAGCTCTTCTAAGACACATCTACCTTCTAACAACTGCCTATACCCCTCTTCCAAAAACTTTGCTATCATTATTTCCTTTGGAAAATATATTTAAATTCCTGAGAGAGACAATATCAGAATATTTTTCTACCTTAATCTTTCAGCAATTATCCTTGGACTATATATGCGTCAACACCTTCCTCCCCTTTTAAGCAGATAAAGAGAAGAAATCAATAGTTCTCATGAGTTGACTGTTCTTCTTATCCATTAACCATTTTTTTTTCCTAAACTTTTCTTGTCTTTTCTATCTATGCTTTTTTCAATTTTCATCTTCTAACTGCATAACAATTTTTTTTTTTTGCCAAACTGAACTTAAAACTTCTGTGCAAATGCAATGCAAGTGTGAAGATACGAATTATTAGGACATAAATCTAGACCATCCCAAACATCTTCCATTACTTTTTAATCACAAATGTCAGATTTCAGCTATTTCTTTTTTTTTTTTTTTTTTTTTTTAAAGATTTTATTTTTTTATTTGAGAGAGAGAATGAGATAGAGAGAGAGAGCATGAGGGGGGAGGGTCAGAGGGAGAAGCAGACTCCCTGCTGACAGCAGGGAGCCCGATGCGGGACTCGATCCTGGGACTCCAGGATCACGACCTGAGCAGAAGGCAGTCGCTTAACCAACTGAGCCACCCAGGCGCCCCAGATTTCAGCTATTTCATACCTAAAACATTTCAGCTTTACTAAAGAAAAAAAACACAAAAAGCCCTGTATCCAGATTTCTGTGGTATATGTGTGTGTTTCACAGCATTTTTCTAGTAAATAAGCATGTAGGATGTCTAAGAATTACAAGTATACAGTATTTGGGTACAAAAAAAGTACGTTAGCCTATTCGAAATAGTAGTGATATTTGTATTAAATACTTTAATAAATAATTACTTATTACCTCCTGTATGTCAAACACTGGTATCGGGCTCAACATTAAAATATTAGATTCAAATAGGACAATGAATGTTACATGGAAATGGTATCTGTCCACTCATTTTTTTTCTCTTTTTGCCTCTAGTTTAGGAATAGCAGTTTTAACTTACATAACTGTTCCTTTCATTTATGGTTTCAAGTAAGTTGACTCCTGTATTGCTGTGATGTGTGTAAACCACTGCTTAATAAAATGTCATATGACCATGACATGAGAAAAATTACAATTTCAACAAATAAATATTTGGAAGTTACTTCAAATCCACAATGAGCCCATTTAAAGCAGAACATAATGAAGCAAACTACAGTGATCAAACACTGAGGTGTTTATACACAACTACTTTGTAGAATACTTTAATATTCTGCTTTAAAAGGGGGAATTATAAAAATGTGCTTTCAGGGCTAATCGACAAGATGAACATATGCTCCATATACAATGATAATGGCTAGATTCCATAGGTCAAACGAGCAGTGAGTTCTCACTCACCTGTAAGGAAAAAAAAAAGGGTTTTCTGAAAGGTACCACAGACTTACTAATGAGTATTGGGAATCTGTACTTTAAAAGAAAACTTAAAAAATAAGCCGCCCAGGTGATTCTGCTGATGAACCAAATGTGGAAACCCGTGTTTGGAAACCTAGAGCCTAGAACTAAGGTTTGATCTATCACTAGCCACAGAACTTTATAAAGAACTCTACAGAATGACCCAGGCTATTTATCCCCAGGCCTGGCCTTCTCTAAAAACAACCTGTGGCAATTTATATCAAATATTACATCATCTGTATGTACACAGAACGGTATTTTCATTTAAGGTGCTAGGGTTTGCACCAGGGAAGTTAAATTATATTAGTAACTAAGGGTTTGTTTCCTACAAGAGAAAATAATCAGCACTAAAAAATACTTCAGACAATTAAACAGATCAAGAATTAAAGAAAATAACTACAGTGTAATTACAAACAGTCTGGAGTTAAGTGATTCTCTGACAAGGGACATATAGTAGGACAGAATTTTAGCAGTCTGCAGCTTTTAGTGAGGCAACTTTGGGGAAACATACACTCAAAAGAGAAGACGACAGGCATCAGAGGAACTATAAACATACATCTTATAAAAAAAATTGCAATAGTAGACTTTCTAATCATGTAACTCAAATTTATATAACATATTTATGTGAACATTCTAAAGGAAGAAAATTCCCATGCTGTGTGTTTAGTTAGGTCTAGACTGGACATCTCTGGAAAAGCTACTCTGTAGCCATCAGGAAAACCAAACTCTGGTGAATTTTAGCGCATGAATACGCAAATACATAGTAAATAGATAAATGCACGGCTTTCTGCTTTATTAAGTCACAAGTCTCTACTAGTCATGCATTAGAATGTATCAGACCTAAAAAAAATCCTATGAAATTAAATTTATTAAATATTTCCATAAGCTTAAATGTAGTCAAACAGAAACATTCATTAATCAAAAGAACTTTTTTTTTTTTTTTTTAAAGATTTTATTTATTTATTTGACAGAGACAGCTAGAGAGGGAACACAAGCAGGGGGAGTGGGAGAGGGAGAAGCAGGCCTCCCGCCGAGCAGGGAGCCCAATGCGGGACTCGATCCCAGGACCCTGAGATCATGACCTGAGCCGAAGGCAGCCGCTTAACGACTGAGCCACCCAGGCGCCCCTCAAAAGAACTTTTAAGATATTTATTTGCTGGATCATTTTTCCTAATCAACCCCACAGAGAAAAGTGGGGGGAAAAAACCCTTATTTCACAAAGCTAGTATGTGCTGTGAGCACATACTGGGTTCTGTGTGAGGCACTTTATGTATGTTTATGTATGTCCTTTCTCTCAATTCTTAAAACTGTTACCCTCATCTTTATAGGCAGAAACTAGAAAAACAGAAGCTAAGCAACTTATCCAAGGTCACACAGCTAAATGTGGGAATGGAAATTCAAACCTAGGTCTGCTAACATACACACAAATACCTGGATATTTGTTAGCTGATGGGAATCTTCCTTCTACTTAATATAACCTATGAAATCACATATAGTACTTGGATAGTAAGTATCTGATACATGTTTCTTGAAAATACTGCTAAAATAAATGAAGAAGATAATTACTTTAAATATGAAAAAGTAAAATATTTTAAAGAAAAAACAGTAACTGCACAGTACGTTGTGCCTGAAGGATAAGCCATTTTTTATTTTGGTGCAATTTTATCCACTAATTTGTTAAACAATTAACCATGGAGACAATATGTATCAAAATGTGTCAGTATATATCTGTGATACAAATAATCACACCTTACCTATCTATGTTAATTTATACATGGTCTCACAAATATATATTATCAACAAACTTTCCAGGGCCAATTATACCTCCTAAAATGGTTAAGAAATAAATTTTAATTGCCAATACTCTTAATTCAGTTGTGCGGAGTACACTCCAGAAAACAGAACTGAAATATTACTACTGCCCCATAAATGAGAGAAAAGCCCTTAATTCAGCCTCTGTCAATGACTATGGACAAGACTCTTAGGCTCCTGACCTCAACTTCCTTATGATTAAAATGTGGCTGTTTATACAGTGTTTTTCAAATATATCTCTCTTAAAGCCACAATGGGTTTAGCAGAGATGCCTTGCGGACTCCCTCAAAGGGGTAAGATGGTGTCAAAGTAGCAGGATGAGGGCTCTGGGCCTACCATACCTACCCCAGCTTCAACCACAACATTCTTCTCTCTCTTACCTACTGGCATTCTATATTAAGATATCCTTTATCACACCTCTTCCAGATAGCTAAAACTTTTTTCAATTACCAAGTTAGACCAGCATTATTCATCTCAGATTGGGAAGCAGCAGAGAAGACAATGGAGTGCATCTGCCTGGGTTCAAACCCAGATCTATCAGTTTACCAGCTCTGTGACCTTGGAAAAGTTACTTAATTTCTTCACCTGTTATAGCAGTGTTATAATAAGTTAATATATGTAAAATGCTTAAAAGAGCACTGAGAACGTAATTCTAATAAGTGACTACTATTATTAAGATGGCACTGATTCAATAAACCTCTCCTTCAATGACCCGAGGCAAAATTTGCTGAAAATATTATTTTTAAAATGTCAGATCTTCATAGAAATGCCCCACAGATCATAAACAAATATATGATCATCAAAACAAATTAAAATTTTATTAAAGTATTTGAAAATTCTAAAAATAAGTTGCTTAAACAACTGTGCTTCACGTAACTGGCAATTTATCCTTTTATGAGCTAAACAAGTTTACTTTATATTAGACTAAAAATAAAAAACCATAAAACAGTTGACTATCTTCCTTTTTCACACATTAAAAATAGTTAAAGGAAGTTGAGGCTTTCCTATAAAGGTAAAATATTTACCTCAGGATTTGTTCCCTGTGACATGAATTTTAGCTAGGCAATGAAAAATCTTTTTTGTACTTTCAGGTTCTCAATTAGAAGACCTAAAAGAGACTCCTTAATAGCTGGGTTGCGTACCCATCATAAACCAGTACTTTCTAAAATGGGATACTCTGCCCCCTATACCACTCAAAATAGGTGCCCAAACTAGCTAAAATAACATTTTGCAACGGGAATTACAAAAAATACTGTTTCCAAGAGATGAATGTTAATGTTTACTACAAGCGAACCTCTTTCCATTCTTTAAAGATACGAAGTATGATGATGCGGCCTCTTTCAGAAAACAACAACAAAACCTGTGCTAAATCTTTCCTTTTCAGCAATTTTTACTTGTGGTTTCACCAAAAGTTTGCATTGATAGTGCAGCTCTAATTATTCCCAATTTTCTTCATAGTATATCCAGTGAGGCTGAAGAAAATTGAGACTGTTTACTCATCCAGAAATTATGTTTGGATTTTCCCCTGATTCTCCCACCCTCTTAACCCCTGAGGAGAGTGCCCCTGGTTTGAGAGCCACTGCTCAAGGATGACCCATCTTGCTGCTGCTCACCAGTCAGCCTTCTGGCCCCATGCGTAATCTCGGTCTTATTTAACCTGTATCCCAAAGGTAAGGATTTGGAGGTTTACAATTTGGCCAATATTTAAAAATGCTATTCAAGCCTAAGAGTACATTACTTATTCTAATAACTTATGCCATTTCTGCAACAAAAACAATACTGGTATCCTTTGTTACCAATACTATAATTTATCCAACTTCCCTATTTACTTTAATCTGACATTTACATTTTTGCATTATTTTTTGTAGTTCTAACTACATTCCAATTTATGTACATTTCATTCACTGTTTTTATATGAACATTCTAAAAAATTTTATCATACTCTAAAGCCAAATACCACAGCTTAGGAGTTAATAATCAAAATGCAGCATTTAAAAATTTCAAGTCTGATTTCAAATTAAAATTTCAATTTAATATTAACGTCGTACCAAAATAAAACACCTAGAATGAGTGGTTCCTTTGAAGTACTTTCAAGAAAAGAAGAACCAAAGCCAAAAGTTGCTTACTTGATTGTCTGCAGAAACCTCACTCTGTCATTGATCTCATCTGGGATCTTACTGAGAATTTGCTTAAGTGCTCGTGCCTTTTCATTTAGGTCCTGGAATTCTGGCTCTGGTCGTTCAATCATATACTCTGACAAAATAAATACATAATAAAAACCATCATGCAACTCTGCCAAATTCAAGTCTACGAATTCCCAATGTTGGTTAAAGAGGTGGAGGGAGAAGAGAAAGGGAAAGGAAAGGAAAGACAAGGTTGCAAGGCAGAATTCATTAAAGTTCAACTTAGTTCAGAAATAATATTATGGCTCTTCCCAAGTAAAGGATCAAAAGATGAAAGACTAAACATTTTCAATTTGGGATAAATGGAAATTCAGTGAAATCTTAAACAAACAAACAAATAAATAAAAGTTAGGCTCAATCAAATTTACCAGGCCTCTGAAGCTATATTTCATAAGGAAACCTTAACGTAATGACATTCATAACAAATATAATGACAATATATATCTGTCAAGGGGGAAGAAGAGCTTAATAACCAACCTCTATATTGAATATGTAATGAGCTCATGATATCAAAACCCAAACAACCTACTAATATCTTCAGCACATTCTTGAAATCTCACTTAAAAACACACAATAATTTATATAGATGTCTGCCCCATTATCATCACAATAATAACAATAACAGTAAGAAAGGGGAGGGGCAGAAGACCCATTTGTCAAATAAAGTCTTGGAGGAAGTGCTTTTCAACAGCTGTAAGAAAATTAAATAAGACTCTGACTACCTTCTACATCATCAGCTGCCATTCGAAGAAGGGACTCTGTGAAGTTAACTTCTACACTTTTTTTCTCTAAAATTTTCATAATGATGTCTTGTGTAAGTCCTGGATTTTCTTTTTCAGCCTATAAAAGAAAGAAAGCTATTTTTAAAATACAGAAGCTCAATCAGCATTTTAAAGTCAAAACTTAATTGTTTAGAACCTGCTGGGAACCTCTTAGAGTAATCAACTTATGACAGCAGAAATCTTTGTAAAGTAGGTGTGGTGATGGCATTCACTTATGTTTTGTCAGAGCTTATGCATCGGTGACTTCTTATTACAGCCATGGTCCCATTTGCCATTTGAACATAAAGTACTTAACATTTCCTATTTCTCCTCTACATTCACTTGCAATCAAACCAGTAACAAGAATAGAAATAAAGATTCTATATATTTTGGTAATCCATCAATTACTCTGTTCAGTAGTTTAAATATACTAAGGACTTTTAGCTTTTTTTCATTAGCTAATATTTCAACTTGAGGATCAAGCTGTAACTCATCTTACCAGTACTTTGCAGATTCTTTGCATTTAAATGAACAGAATGTCAAGAAAAACAAAAATGAAACAAAAAGACAGGATTTCTTTTGCAGGTTTTATTTAAGCTATATAACCCTTTACTTTTCCATGTAATAATTTTCATTTCCTATTTTATTTCTGTAGCAAGAATATTTCCTTTTGTAGCAAGAATATTTGTAGCAAGAATAATTTACAGAACACCATTTAATCCTTTTGCTACCTCCTGAGCTTGTTTCACTGATGAGTTTGCATTACTTCTACGTTACTTACACTCACTAGGACACTAAAATCTTCTAGCCATCTCAAGACTGAACACAGAAGGGCGCCTGGGTTGGCTCAGACGGTTAAGCGTCTGCCTTCAGCTCAGGTCATGATCCCAGCGTCCTGGGATCAAGCCCCGCATCGGGCTCCCTGCTCAGCTGGAAGCCTGCTTCTCCCTCTCCTAATCCCTCTGCTTGTGTTCCCTGTCTCTCTGTCTCTATGTCAAATAAATAAAATTTAAAAAAAAAATCTTTAAAAAAAAAAGACTGAACACAGAAAGTTATGAGTTTATCATAGTTAATTTTCAGATTTGGGTTTTCCCCAGTAATTCTGTCCCATTTTATTATTTTTAAAAATTTTGTATTGACATTCTAAGTTTGTTTCTTTTAGGATGCCTGCCAATTTTAATCATTATGCTGATGATTTCCTATCTTTTTTGCCCAATATTAAACAGCAAATAGAAACACAATTTATGATCCTAATCAGACAGCAATCTATTTGCTTCCATATGTGTCAAGCACATTTAACCTCTGCCTTTTCAATTCCATTCTGGTATCACTGCAGATCCAGTTTCTTCCTGTTCCTACTGCTCTGTCCATTATAATATCTTGTTTCTCATTAGGCTTCAAGTATCAGAAACTGAAAGGTTTTGGAATGGAATGGGAAAAGAAAATATTCACATTTATCTCAATCCTGGGATCATTTTAACTGCTGTCATATGCTATTCAAGGAAATCATTTTGATAGATGATTAATAACAATAAAGTGTATCCTACTGAATTCCATTTCCTTTATAACCTGTTTTGATTTTTCCTTCCATGAATATATTTAAGATAGAATCTATTTTTAAAAAACAAGGGTTACGGGCGCCTGGGTGGCTCAGTCGTTAAGCGTCTGCCTTCGGCTCAGGTCGTGATCCCAGGGTCCTGGGATCGAGGCCCGCATCGGGCTCCCTGCTCGGCAGGAAGCCTGCTTCTCACTCTCCCCCTCCCCCTGCTTGTGTTCCCTCTCTAGCTCTCTCTCTCTCTGTCAAATAAATAAATAAAATCTTTAAAAAAAAAAAAAAACAAGGGTTACTTTTAAAGGAAAAGTTGTACAAACATGGGTTAAGATGGTGTCAACATTATTAATTTGGTGACCTGCCACAAAACTATACACACTATTTAGATAAGTCAGCATTTGATAAAGTGGTTTATCTTCTTTCTCTAAGTAGCATTAAATTACCTATATAATGCACCATCTTACGAGGCAGGGGAGTACTCTCCATGTGCTTACAGAATATGCCAGCAGAACAATAATCTCTCTATGATTAAGTTATAATAAACTGCCAAAGTCATTAAGTGCTGAAAGCCTGAGAATAAAGTTTTCAACACCAAGTTGTGTGGAGCCCCAAACTGCCAAAACCAGAGCATTCTAGAAATCCTACAGAGGTCTCTAACTTTCTCAGTTCACAAGTGTTCTTAGGGCTAAGAAAATAGTGGCTATGTAGTAGTTAGGTTCAAATAACCTCGTAAGTACTCGTGTCCTAATTCTTAAGAACCTAGCAGGTTCTAAAAATACACAAATTGAAAGAAAAACATTTTGTTTCATTCTTAAATAACCATGATTACTTATTAATGAGATGCATTCACCTGTTGGGCACTACACAATTTCTCAAATGTTGGAGTTAGACTGGATCCTACAATCCTCATTTCCTATTGGGACACTGATTTTCTTGTGGTACTTACTTTTTAATCACAGAAATGGCCAAAATTCCAACTTTACAAAAATACGACATCACTGCAAGGAATGTAGCCCAATCTAGTATGTTGAAATTGCAAACTACCTCAAGCTAGCATAGTTCACACAGTGTCAGATGTTTAGTATCACTGTGTTCCTTTAAAGTTTTAAAATAACTCATAGCACTCTTCTGAGTTTGCTGTGGGGCCCCAGGGTGCCTCAAGTACCTAGCTCAGGAACAATCGTCTTAGTATCTTCTGGCTGAAATCCTTAAGCTACTTACTTTTCATTTTAAAAGCCTTAAATTTACCCAATGTCTCTGACTGACAAAATAGATCTGTGCTTAAATCGGAGACTTTTAACTACCTATACCTTCAGGTTTTCTCCCAGAATTACAACCTTGAATTCTGTGGGGATCCAATTTTTATGAAGAATCCCACTGTGAAAGAAAACTATCCCCAAAGGCAGTAACATCCACTCTCATGATTCAGTGATTCTCAACAGCACAACCTATCAGAACTTTCCACAGGGGAAAAGAATCAAAGAGAATAGACATCTTAAAAGATAATATTCATTAGTATTTTATCTTGGGGAAAACAATTTTAATCCCTTTTCTCGTGATAATAAAACTACCAAACCTTGATAAATGACACTTGTGGTCAAATAACTGGAAATATGGACATATATTTTGGGAATATTAATAGGGATATATGGGTGGGTGAGGCATTTATTTTATTTATTTATTTTTTGAGAACGAGAGAAAGTACGGGGAGGGGGGGAGAAGCAGAGGGAGAGGGAGAAGCAGACTCCCCGCTGAGCAGGGAGCCCCATGCAAGGCTCGATCCCAGGAACCTGGGATCATGACCTGAGCCAAAGACAGATGCTTAACCGACTGAGCCACCCAGGCGCCCCTGGGTGAGACTCTTAAATTTTTCATATAAGTTGTAGTTTTAAAAACACAAAAATCTTCATCTTCTTAATGCATACCCTTTTAATTCCATTTGAAATTTAACAAATTAAATATGATGATAAAAATCAATCAATGCAAAACTGACTAATTTATTTTCCTCTCAAAATAACTTCCACTTTGCCCAATTAACAATCAGTGTCATGGTTAATAAAATTTATCCATATGTTAAACCAGATCTATCAAAGCACATACTTTAAACATACTATTTGCTTTTAAAATGTACTTTAGTGTTAAAACATCAGATTATATGTAAGGATATTTGTAAGAAAAAGCTTAATGAAATTTGTTATTTTATCTCTTTTAGAAATGACATTGAAGATATCATCTACTACTTCAGACAGAGTCCTCCTTATGATGATCCACAGGAGAAATTTCTCTCTGTTCTTGCTATCAGAAAAGCTAAAAAACCGACTTTTCCTTATCAATACTCTATTGTGCAATAGGTCGCCTTTCCTTCCTTTCTTTGGCCACAAAGAAAATAGCAAGTTAGTTTAAAACAGTTTCCATCATGCCTCCCTAATAACCAAATATGCCATTCCAGAGCCACACTGAAGCTCAAAGAAAAAAGAAAAAAAAATTGATGATATTGCTTCATTCCTTCTCTTCATTAACCCATTGATTTGTCAGAACATATTTTAATTAAGCTACTATGTATGAATACACAAGCACTGCATTTTAGAGTATTAATCACATCAAAATAGCTCTAATAAAATATATACAATGTAAATTCTTGTGGTGAAGAGAGATGTCTAGTGACAGTATCTATCCTAGCAGTTAAGAGTGGTATCAATAAACAATCTTTGCCATAAAAAGAACTCAAGCTTGATGGATTTATAGTTCTAATCCAATAAAACTTAACTATAAATTTATTCTAGATTTAAACATTAAAATACTTTACCTGAAACAGAAGTTATTTTAGATATTAATGGGAACAAACACACAATAAGTAAATAAAATTGAAGTTTGGGGTACCCTGATATGTACTGGGAAAGGAAGGGGGATGGATAAAGTTTTACATGAAAGAATGCACCTAATATATAGAATAGGACTGTCCAATAGAAATATAATGTAAGCAACAAATATCATTCATTGTAATTTTAAATTTTCTAGTGACCATGTTACAAGATAACAAATAAGTGAAATCATTTTAAAAGTACATCCAAAATATTATCATTTCAACATATAATTAATATAAAATACTTATTACTGAGTTATTTTACATTCTTCTTCTTATACTAAGTATTCAAAATCTGGTGTGTATTTTACACTTGGAGTACAACTCAATTTGAACTAGCAACATGTGGCTAGTATTTATCAAACAGTGCAGGTCTAGAGACAACAAAAAAGTTCACTCTGACAGAGTGACTTGGATGTATGTTTGCAAGGTACCCTTAATCTGACCCCCACACAGGTCTTGTTTTCCCATCAAAAATACTGTTTTATACTTATGTTCTATAATTAAGCAATATGAAGAACATCTTTTTGAGTTATAACTTCACAAAAATTTTTATCAAGTCAAATAACAGAAAAAGAAATTAAAAAATATACTCTAAAGCTAAAGAGAAAAGACTCCAAAGAAGTCAGTTTCCAAAACAAAAAATGACAAAAAGATGATTGCTAAGGAAACAGCATTTGTTTCCATTCACTTTTGGGAAATGTTTTAAGCTTTACAGAGTACACTAAAACAGACGTGAGACAGCTGAAGAGGTTTTCACTAAAAGGAAATAAAGTGGCAATTATCACATGGTATTCAGATTTACATACAACATACATTTTAATCATCATAATAAATTATTTGCACCTCACCTTAATGAAAGCTGCTCTCAGTGTCTGAGCTGCTGACAGGTTTACTCGTTCTAGCTGCAATATAAATTTTAAATCACTATTAATATCAATTTCCTCAGAAAAAGCACATTTCTGATATTCCATTCTACAGTAATAACACTGATACATCCATCATTTGATCAACAAATATGACTGTGACCTTTAGGAAACAAATTCAGTATGTGTAGAATGAGGGTAAACTTTTGTACTTAGATAGTTAAATACATCTTTCTAAAACAAGGGATAGTAACCTGGCTTCAGATTTTTAGCCTCATCACTACTGGTCAAGATGTCCAAGTTCAGGAAAGCTCTTCAGATACACTTGCTATTTATTCTAAATCACCTTAATTCTTGAAATACACAGGTCATCTAAAATTTTCATTAGAAACCATGAGAAATTAAAGGATGTATGAGTTCTTCACTCTTTTTATTTTTAAAAACAAAACACACTCTACCTTAAAAGTAGATTTAAGCACAGAATGCAAAATAATATCAAGTCCCTATAGAAAGAATAAACATATTTACTTCAATTACTGAAAATAAGGTTCAAGATCAACTCTCAATGCTCTGTTGCAAGTATATGGCAAATGAGGTGTGCACTGAATAGAAAATGACCAACACCAAGAAAACATTTATTATTTAAGATTTTTTTGTATTTATTACCTTACTCCTTTTTAATTATTTTACAATCCCTCAGCCAGGGATTAAGTTGAGATTAGTCTATTTTATTAATTAGCAAACAGCACTGACAAAAGGTTTGATACTAAATAAAGACTGTGGATCATCTGTCCTCTATGTTATCTGGATTAAAAAAAGGTTACCTAAAATACTGAACCAAAAGTTCAATCCCAAAGCTTTTAATTTTAATATCAAATATGTGAGGTTTACAATTTTGAAAGATACATGTCCTTATTATACACTTTACAGAATTCATTTTTCAGTGAGCAAAAAAAAAAAAAAAAAAATTCCATAAAAATAATGCCATTTGTTGAAAAGTTAACTGCTAGGCTTAAAACAACTACCTTCAGTTAAATTCCTATTTTTTTAGTCCCTAAAGATTGGGCCAATTAATTCAATAAAGCTCAATGTATATATTTTTTATTGGGGACAATATTAAATGTTCAAAAACAATGTTAACTTTTATAGGATTCTTATGCAAGTGGAATCTTTTTACAAAAATCTTAGGAACATATCATATCTTGCAATAAATATTCCTTTCAATCCCTCGAGGAAATAAATGTAAGTTTTCCTTTATAAACAACATATATGCACATATACATATCTAAGGAATGGCCTACACTTTATTAAATCAATTTATTTTCTGAACAAGACAGAAATGCCAAGAACCTTATCTCCCTACAAGTTACGCACCTTCAGCAAAAAAGCAACAAAATGTGCCAAGATAAACACTTTATCTCCAAAAATAAATAAAAGGCCATTTAACTCAGTTTTTAACTTGGCTTCTACAAATCCAGTAAAATCTAACATTGCCTTAGTAGATAAAAGGGAAAACACAAGAGGACAAGGTAGGCAAATACAGCAAAAAAGCAACTATGTAAGTTTATAAAATTAATGAAAATATGCTGCCACAAATGAAAAATTTTCTTCTTCCATGGAATTCATTTAATTGCAATGAATCCTATTTAAGATTAAAATAATAATACAGCTCTTCTGATCTCAAGTTCTTGTTGTGTAAGGGAAGGAGAGGCAGACAGACAGGATGAATGTTTCCAGTCTGATAGGAACCATTTCCTTATTTGGGCTTACACCACACTCCAACCTCTTTCAAGAAGTCAAAGGTCTGAGTCAGATGTGTACCTTCAAGTATCTGCATCATTAACTCATTCTGTACTGCCCTGGCTGGTGTGTGAAAGGGTCAAGGCAAATAAAAGAGGCCCAGAATAGTCTGTGAAGAACTAATAAAATTAGCGAAGATAGACATCAGATTTCTAGATTAAGTTTACATATATGTGTCTTAGAAAAGAAAGGGAAAGGTCAGGCATATACTAAATCAAATCTGTGAGCTGTGAAGCACCTCAACCAGAACTCTGCAGGGAGTCATTTTGGGATACATTATATACCCACATATCTTGCAGTAAGCCCACTAGGCTTCATTACTCATATGATATCCCCACTACCCAGGAAGTACCAGGCATACAGGCACCTATCTACTTTTTGAATTGAACTTAATCTCTCAACCATAAATTTATCTAAATTGTTCTTCAATTTACTTATAATTTCAAGCCTGTAATACTTAGCAAGATATGTTTTTATCTTCCCTAATAAAAAGTGCTTCCCCTTTAGATCTTTCACTTGTGATAGATAATTTGATGATAAAATCATGTTCACCTTACCTTTCATGACAGTATAAGGTCCTGGCAGTATCCTAATAACAGTTATCATTTACTTAGCACCTATAATGAATTTTGTTATGTATTTTCATAGAGAGTATCTCATCCTCACAATCTGTAACTAGCTATCATCATCTCTATTTTACAGAGGCAGAAATTCAGTTTGCATAAATTTATCCAATATTCAAGAGCTCGTGCATACAGAGGCAGGATTCATAACAAATCTGTCTGGCTCTAAAACCTGTGCACAAGCCACTTAATGCTACCCTGCCTCCCTGAATTCACCCTTCCGACACTGGCATCCACTCTCTCACTGAATCTCTTCAACTACTGAAGAACTAACAAACGCCTGAGTTTCTCCCACGTGTAAGAAAGTCAGTGTGAGAGATAAAAGAAATAGATTATAGTCCTGGAACCCCAGAAGATCAATTTAAGTAAGCAGCTACATGGAAACTAATGGGATCACTGTCAGCTGAAGTAGAAAAAAAAAAAGTCTTTATGGAGGTGAAAGCTGAACTGGTCCCTGAAGAACACAGACTCTTAAAATCACCTTCCTGGTGGGGCGCCTGGGTGGCTCAGTTATTAAGTGTCTGCCTTCGGCTCAGGTCATGATCCCGGGGTCCTGGGATCGAGCCCCACATCGGGCTCCCTGCTCAGCGGGAAGCCTGCTTCTCCCTCTCCCACTCCCCCTGCTTGTGTTCCCTCTCTCGCTGTGTCTCTGTCAAATAAATAAAATCTTTAAAAATAAAATAAAATAAAATAAAATCACCTTCCTGGGCCATCTGCAAACTTACGGGTTTCTTCAGGGGTAACCCATGTGGGAGTAAAGGTTTTATGTAAGTTTAGAACAGACAAGAATTTCCATTTTGTTTCCAATACTTCCACTAATTAGTCCAGTAATTTTTTTCAGCTTTTGAGGTAACAGTTGTTGGCCAGGTTATCTTTAAAGAGACAATGCAATCATTTCTTAGTAGTAATTGATTCTGAATTCAGAGGAGGAGGAGGGAACATATGATTACGCCTTGCATTAATGGATATCTGGACAAGGAGAGGCTCTCCTCGGGCCTCAGCCATCTAGGAATTCCATGTCACCAGTAAAAGAGTAAAGGGCAAAAAGAGAATAAGCACAAGAGAACAGGGCACCTAATCTCATTTCACCAAAAAGGTAAAGAAAGTACCTCCTGAAGTCCCAACTAGAAGGAAATAATAGGCTGGGGTGGACCTAACAGCAGGGCTCTCACCCCAACCTCACGTTCTGCCTACTCTGTTTTGTGAGCTCCTCCTGTAATTTATTCTTGATAGCTTCTGAGAGCACTATTAACTACCAACTTGTCAAATTTAACTCTCTAGAATGTTTATAAAAATACTTCAAAAGCTTACACATAATTGTGATTCCATAGAAAGTGCATTTATTGCATTGGTCCCTCCATTTATTGCACTGGTCCCTCCCTCCAAAGGTATCAGCTCATTCCTATACTTTATTTGCTAGTTATCAAGCCTGTCTCTTACACCCATAACTAAAAAAAAAAAAAAAAAAAATCCATTTAACTCTTTGGTTACTCAAGTTTTATAGGTCTTGCATAAAATCTTTTGAAAGTATTCTTTCTTTTTTTAAGGTCAAAATAATTAGGTTAGTTGGTTCTGAATTATCTACTAATTTGGCTTCCTCAAAATCAGGCATGATTTCTCCATGCTGACAACCTTCTCCCCTCCCCACAAACACTATTAATCCTATTCTTTAAAAGGAATCATACATGGCCAAGACACAAGAAAAAGGGGTGCCTGGGTGGCTCAGCTGGTTAAGCATCCAACTTGATTTTGGCTCAGGTCATGATCTCAGGGTCCTGGGATGGAGCCCCTAGCAGAGCTGGGCTCCCCACTGAGCAGGGAGTCTACTTGTCCCTCTCTGACCTTCCCCCGCTCATGTGCGCACTCTCTTCCACTCTCTTTTAAATAAATAGATAAATCTTAACAAAAAAAAGACACAAGAATAAAAGGTACATCTCTTATGACTCAAATGAAAATGAGGTAAGTCAGATAAAAAAAAGAAAAAAAGCTAGAACATAAGTAGACAGACTCAAGAGGCCACCTATCAACTTTTGTGCTGCCACAAAGAAGAGAGATGCAGTCATGTGTTTTATACATAGTAAATGTTTCTAAAATAATCCGTTTCTGGGGTTGCCAAGTTTTCCAGCAAAAAACACAAGCAGAGCCACCTATCACAAATATGTTTCATTAAAAATTGCTTACTAGAATGTAAAACTCTAGGGAATGCTCACAATTTTATCCAGAAAATTGCACAAAGACTTCTGAATAACAGTTCTAACACTTAACTACATGCCTGGTACTATTCTCAGTACTACAATATATTAAGTCATTTATTTTACAGAGTTATGAGAAATAAGTATATTACTGTTTATCATCAGTTTATAAACAAGGTCAGAAAGATAAGACTACATAGCCCAGAGTAAGGGGCAGAGCAGTAATTCTTATGCAAGATATTAACTACGATCACCTCTGGATGGAGGGACTGCAGGTAAAACCCATGCCTTCACTATGGAGAAGTATGTTTACTATGCTCCAATTCTGGGGTTTGATTTTTTTCTTTCAATGAAAAAAAAAGGATAGTTAGGTATGTGAAGTTGGAGAAGTATTCACAGATTTCATTTGCTTATTGGAAAAAATTAAGAGTTGCATATTCTGCTGAGTTGGCTGAAATAACTGTGTTGGATGCTTCTGAATATAATATTAATTACTTATTCAGAAGTACCATTTTTGTGTGATTTATAAACAAGCATATAAACCCTTGGTGATCTAAAATTCTTAGTTGTTTGCAAAACTGTTCATTCCTATCTCAAAACACAATACATATTTCTTCAGAAATTATACTTCACCTTAAAATAATTCCTCTAAAAAGTCACAGGAAACGATGATTCATGGTGTATCTTTCCCTGGAATGAAGAATTGAACTACACCTCTCTCCTCGATACACAAAGATCAGTAGAAAGTAATACAGTACATGAGAACCTGACCTAAGACTTGTCATGACATTTCTATAAACTATTTCATAAGGTAACCAGGAGACCTATTTCACAGTACATTTACAACACATGCAATACACTTGGACTCTGAACTCTGCAGCAGCTGATTAAATAAGAAGCCTACTCCTTTCTCAGCTGTCTTGGCATAGCTTCATTAAGTTTAGCGAACATCAAACTCCCGGAATGCCACAAATAACTTTGCTTTGTGAGCTGGAGTAACAGTACTAAAATTTCCCAGATATAAGGATGCCCTACTATCTAAAAATCTGTTCTACAAGAAGACTTCCAGACTACCATTGTTACTACTATGAATGTTATGGTAAGGTGAGAATGGGTAAGTTTTTTTAACTCTTCCAATACACTGTGGACAAAATTAAGTGTATCATTTAGCTCCAGAGTTAAACATTCATCCCTACTCTGGTACTACTTTCTGTAAGATTAATTTGACAATCATTTTATCTTTAAATCCGTATAGCACAGAAAAACAGAGCCAAACTAAATTCTAACTTCCCCATTAGTAGATCTGTAGAAAAATCTATGTTTGAACTATAGTTAAATACTAATGTTTAACTGACTAGGTATCTTATTTTAGATGTTACATTAATACACTGGAATGTCAGACAACAATGCTACTACTTTATTCTTCTCAACCACACACTTCACATTTGAAGTCACAATTATTTTATTCCATTCCTAAATCAAGCCCCAGATTTCATATCTCTATCAAAAAGGAGACCTACTACCACTATTCCTAAAAGCCTGTTATTTCTGAACACTTGTTTTTGTAACGTGACAAAAATAATTTTTATAAAAAGCTTGATACCATGTTGTTAGATCATAAATTTGAGAGCTAGACCCTGACAATTTGACACAGTATCTCTCAGTCTGCTACATCTAGCCATTTCATTTTCAAATTCAGTTCTAACAATTCTTGAACCAACTATGAAACATTTGGCAACACGTTCTAATTCCGGGCCCATTAACCCACATATTTTTTAGATGTCATCTGGCAAGAATCATTGCCTTTATTTCTGGAAGAGATTTACCAGTCCATTCATAGCCTTTCTTCTTTCAAATTAATTTTTCTTACACATGAATAAATTAGAAAAGATATCTCAGTATTAATCCCAACAGTTCGTTTCATCAGAATCTCATATCCTATATAACTATTTTCCAAAGCTAAGATTCAAATAAAATCCATTTTCCTTATGTAGGAAAAGATCACTCTAGTTGTTAGAAAAAAAACTTCTCTCACTCCTCTTCACTAAGATCAAACAGCTCTGCAATGTAAATTGCCCTTCCTTCAAGTAAAGACTCAAAATACTAGATAAATACAGAAATGCCCCATACAACTTGGCCCAAAAGCCCACAGGGGTGGCTAGCTATACAGACCCAAGAAGAGGGAGCACTTCTGGGTAGAACTGCCATAATGGTTCTTGAACTACCTGAGAAGTTAAAACACTAAACATCAACATACATTACTTAATAGTTTCAGTGACTGTCTTCTTACCTCATACCTGGTACAAGGATAATTAAATAATGTATTTGCTTAAACATCTGTTTAAGATGTTTAAGAAAATAGTTCCCTATGGTTCTTAAGAAGAGGTATAATGCCTTTTTCTTTTCCACATCCTCGGACCCTAGCAGACTACTCAGCAAATAAATGGCTGACATTTAGTAAATATTTACTAAACAGAACTGAAGCACTTACTTCTAACAGTAACTGTAGTCTTGTAATGAATGGGTACGTATTAGAACAAAATGGTGGAACTAATTACTGGGGTGTTGGCTATACCTGCCAGAGATGGGTATTACCAGCCCTAAAAGAGTGCCTCCAATGCTACCACAGTATTAGTATAACAGGGACAGGTTTTTCAAAAGATGCCTCCTATTGCTTCCTCTTTAGTAACAAAACTTCTAAATTTCCCAACCTCCTTTGCAGCTAGGTGTAGTCATAAGACTAAGTTCTTGCCAATGAGATGTAAATGGAAGTCTTGTACAGGACTTTCAAAAAGGTTACTTGAAGGAAGCTTAACTGGCTGGAAGTAACACCCCCAACTCTATTCCATTTTTTTGTGCCTTCCAGACAACAACTTAGGACATGATGAATGGAGATTCAGCAGCTACCCCACATGCTGAGGTGACCTGGATAACGCAAAGTAAGCACTAGGATACCGAGTCATAATAACACTAGCACTGGACCACTTATCGCTATAATTTTTATGCAAGAGAAATAACTTTTATCCAAGCCACTGTTTTTTTCTTTTATGGTCACCAAACCTAGTAACACTATTTGACAGATAGCATTTAGAATTTCAAAATGTATGTCTGAAATGGCAACTAGGTCTGTGATTTCCAAGTTGAAGAGGATGAATCACTCTCTATTGTCCCCAAGACTTAAGACCACAAATGCATCAAATACATTATTATTAAACCTAATAATGTGGGAGAAAGGGTTTTGAAATCCAGAATCTTACTCTAATATAAATACTTTACAAAAAGGAATAGGGCGCCTGGGTGGCTCAGTTGGTTAAGCGACTGCCTTCGGCTCAGGTCATGATCCTGGAGTCCCTGGATCGAGTCCCGCATCGGGCTCCCTGCTCGGCAGGGAGCCTGCTTCTCCCTCTGACCCTCCCCCTTCTCATGTGCTCTCTCTCTCATTCTCTCTGTCTCAAATAAATAAATAAAATCTTTAAAAAAAAAAAAAAAAAAAGGAATAAACAGTCATTGGAAATGGTGAGGGTTTCCAAGTTACAGCAGCAACAATAAGGTCAATGGTGTTGACAGCTTTATAATTAGCAAAACAAAAACAGAAAGACCCTAATTGAATATACAGAAAGGCTAAGGCTGAAGCCACTGAATTTGGAATCCTAGATTTTAGTTCTAGGTAATTTTATGAACACCATTTCACATATTAGGAACTCAATTCACTATTAAAAGGAGGGGCATGATTAAATTATTTCTAAGGAATTTCCAGCTCTAATTCTCTAAATTAAACGAAAAACCGAAAATGTATTAAGTCCTAGAAAATTCCTCAAATAAAAAAGCAACTACATCTTCTCTAGATACTAAAGCAATGGTAGCTTCCATTTATCAGTAAAAATATGTTTTGTCTCTACTGACTAGAATTCATCAGGATATTTTTGTGCCTGCTCTTCTGGATACCTAAAATGTGCTTATCCTGAACTCAACTGTCAAACCCTTACTTACCTCTTTTCGATCTTAGCATATATGTCTCATCTTGAATGAGGCTGGTCCTGAACCCTAAAGCAGATCCCACCTGCTATTTTATTGAACATACAATTTTTCGTGACTTCATAGCACTTACCACAACTTTCCATTTATATAATTACTTGTATTCTTTTATTCAATGTCTGTCTCTCCCCCTATAATGAAACTTCCAGATGGGAAGCAATCTATCCAGGTTCCCCCCTCCCTACTGTTTTATGTCCAGTCCTGGTACAATGCCTAACACACAGATGAAATTCATCTATGTATTTGTTATATGAAGGAACAAACAAATGAATAAATGACGCAGGCATCAAGAATTAAAGAGATCATATGAGAAGTGTTTACCTACTTACCTCATTAAACACAGGATACATGACTGCATAGAGGGGCATAGAAACCATGGAAGTGGTCTCAGCTTCATTCTTCATCTCTTCCATTGTCATCCTCATTCAAAAGCCAACTACAGTAGAAAAAGCAGTGCTAAAATGCAGAGGAATCTTCATTCACTGCAGTATTTCTTTTCTCTTTTGTGATAAAAGAACAGGGCACAAAATATATACTGACCTGGTTAAAAGGGAAGAAAGAACAGAGATTTACTCTATTAAGGGAAAACTACAAACACCAATAACTTTCTTTTCCAGTGTCTCTATCTTACGAACAGCTGATTTGTTAATGTATCTTACTTGTGAAGGTACCCCTGATCAGTAAGACATCTCTTTTCCTCCTCAGACTCAGGAATTTGCCCTTTCTTACAACTAATTTTCCCTCATTAACGAAGCTGTGATTCAAAAACCCACTCATCTTAGAGAGAGTGCTCCCTGAAGCACCATGGAATAATGATGCATCTAATTCTATCACATATACAATCAAAAAAGTTAATACAAGAAATTATCAACAAAGTGTATAATTATAGCACTTATACATAACATAAAACTATAACTGTGAAATACATAAAGCATAAATGTTAATGGAGAATGGCATTAAGAATTAAGAAAAAAGGGGCGCCTGGGTGGCTCAGTCGTTAAGCATCTGCCTTCGGCTCAGGTCCTGATCCCAGGGTCCTGGGATCCAGCCCCGCATCAGGCTCCCTGCTCGGCGGGAAGCCTGCTTCTCCTTCTCCCACTCCCCCTGCTTGTGTTCCTGCTCTCGCCCTGTCTGTCTCTGTCAAATAAATAAATAAAATCTTACAAAAAAAAAAAAAAAATTAAGAAAAAAGGTGTTTAGATTAAAATCTTTTTGCTAATAGTTCACTGATTTTGCCACCAAAAAATAACAACAAAAGCACAGCCAAGCACCAAAGATTTAAGACAAATCTTAAAACTGGGAAAATTCTATCAAATGTGGTCTATTTGGGGGAAAAAATGTTATTTAATTTTGCCAGTGGTATTTCTGAATCTTTGTCCAAACCTGGCACAAAACCTAAGTAGAGAGATCCACAGACACTGATAGTTTGACAATATACTGAGAATTCAATAATATAAGAGAAATTTTGCCTTGAATAGTTGAGGAAGTATGTTGGTTTTTAAGAGAAAGCAACTGTATTTATTTCCTTTGCTAGGCTAAAAAATGAGCCTAATTATAAAGTAAGAGAGTAATATTAGTGACATATCTATATTTTAAACAATGTATATTGGTATATATATTTCAAAACCATCAATTTTCAATAATTTCTATCATTTATAAAGCATTTTCAGATTATAAAACATTTTTCACACACTTTTAGTCCTCACAATTACTTTACATTAATTGTCATTCTAATCTTATTTCAGGTTCTGAGATGATAAATGATTTGACCAAGAACACATATGCAGAGGCCCAAGACTTGATCCTAATACTCTCAATCCAGATCTGATAATTCCACATTTAAAAAAAAAAAAACAAAAAACTAAGTTTGAAGTAGAGACAAAGAATCTCAGCTCATCTACCCAAGAAAATACCCAGAAGTTATTCATTCACTGAATAAATGTAGGTTTAGCACCTACTCTGTAAAAGATGCGGGGAGGGGGGGGTGATTAAGATGTAGTCCTAATCATTAAAACTTATCTGGGCCAGACTGTGGAAGACCTAAGCAGTTTGAAAGATACAATCAAAAGTCTGAGTATGCAGAACTTCAAAAAGCTCTAATACCTTGTCCCATCTGAGAACTGCTTACTATCCTTCCATAATCCCTACCAGTGAAAGGGAACTTGACACCTACAGAAACCGGCTAGTCCCATTTCTGGTAGTTCTAAATATGGAAAGTTTTTCGTTTGGGGGCTACAAGCTGCTCACTGACCTCACAGAACCAAATCAATAAATAAAAATAAGAAGGCCAATTCCTAAGTCTTATTCTATAGGGTAATAGAAAGCCATTACCTGATCAGATCATTTATTTAAGCGATTGCTTTGGTCATACTGTTAAGGATAGAATGGAGGAACATAACCTGATGGCAGGGGAAACTTAAGAGACCTAGTATAGTTATATAAAAGACCAACCAGACCTGAGCAAGTAGCAAGAGGAAGAAGGTAAATAATCAATTGTGACCCTGCTGTTTCTAATTAACTACTTAACTGGCCATTCGGTAATCTACTTTTCCAATTTAGAAATAAATTGTGAATACTTTTTCATATTAAACTTGGAACAAAAAAGAGGGGCTGAAATGCAGGGATAGTAGTCAAAATGAAAATGATGGATACTGGAAGCACAGTATAGACAGTAATTGAAGGCATCAGTATCAATGGAAAAAAAAAAAACAAAAAAACAAGCAAGAAATAGCAGAACAGGGCCAACACCAGAACCTGAAGAGCCATCTCATGGGGTAACAGAAAAAAAATCATTCGTTTATTTAACAAATACTTATCCATTACCTATACAGAATTAGGCCTAGGACTAGCTACGGAGCAGTGAACAAGACAAGACAGTCTCTGACCTCATGGAGCTTATACTATGAAAGGAAAGCCAGAAAGTGAACAATTGTCAGTATCAACAAGGGAGAAGTGCAGATGCTATACTGCTATTGGAGAACTGGGTGACAGAACCAGCATCACAGAAACCAGGTGTTTCAAAGAGAAGGTGGTCCAAAGTTTTAAATGCTCCTGAGCATGGACAGTAACTTTTAAAAAATGACTGGATTTCTTGATGCGGTCATGAATAATGCTGAAAGAGTAATGTCACTTGTATACCGGGAGCAAGAACTACCTATCTGTAGGAACTGAGACAGTGAGCTGGTGAGAGAGGTGATCTCAGTAAAAAGAAGGTGAATTCCTAAAGTAGGCTCAATTGGATTATTTTTGTCTTTTACTCTTTTGAACATGTATGTATCCCCGCATATATAAAGGCAGACAGAAGTGAAGGGATCAGTAAAAGTAGCTAGAGTCACTCAGAATTCCTGCTGGCACCTACCTATCTACCCCACTAAACCTGTTCAAATACTTAATTTTTACCTTTGTAAACAGTGGCATTGAAATTTTTTTTAATTGTGTTGAATCAATAGTATTGTCCCATGTCAGGAATTTCACTTAAGATATTTATGATCTAGGGGCGCCTGAGTGGCTCAGTCGTTAAGCGTCTGCCTTTGGCTCAGGTCATGATCCTACAGTCCTGGGACGAGCCCCGCACTGGGCTCCCTGCTCTGCGGGAAGCCTGCTTCTCCCTCTCCCACTCCCTCTGCTTGTGTTCCCTCTTTCGCTGTGTCTCTCTGTCAAATAAATAAATAAAATCTAAAAAAAAAAAAACATATTTATGATCTAAATTTAAGAAAAACCAAACATATATATGTATTTCTTGCCTCTAAGACTAACTTACAGTACTATCAGCTACTATTTGTCATCAAAAAGAAAGTATTATAGGGGTGCCTGAGTGGCTCAGTTGGTTAAGCATCTACCTTGGGCTCAGGTCATGATCTCGGAGTCCTGGGATCAGCCCCGCATCTCTCTCTCCCTCTGCCCCTCCCCGCTGCTCATTCTCTCTCTCTCTCTCTCTAATAAAGTCTTTAAAAAAAAAAAAGAAAGAATTACAGCAATATTATGAGCTAAACAGGTGTCTGTCTTACATCATACTTATCTACCTTTTAATACTGTTCCTATGGAAAATGTTCCAAAGAACCAGGTTACAACTCAACTTCTCAGAACACACATTCACAAACTGGAGCTACTCACAGTTTCATTAGTGTTTATATGAGATTAAAAATCAACAATTTCAATAAGGCTTTTTAAATATGCCAATTTTAGTTCAGGTTAAAATATGCTGTCATTCCTTCTATATGCTTCTTTATTTGAAATGGTTCAGTGGACAACCTGCAATTACTCCAAGCAACAAAGAGCCTGTTAACCTGAAGAGCAAGGGTCAACTGAGCTGAGCAAGAGCTTGAGTCCCTGACCCTTTGAGAAGGTTTCTTACTTTCACCACGGGTAACGTCAGGCCCAGGGCAGCTGGGCAGCACATTACCAAAGTTTCAGCTCTCTAACGGATACTGGTTTCTGAGGCGAGTGCTGATCATGCATACAGAGCCAACTAACAATTAGTAACTCCAAATCCCAAATCTGGAAAGGCCTTAAAAAGTCACCTCATCTACCATGTAGTACAATAGAAACCACAGTCCAAAAAATGACTTGCCATGATTATAATTGCTAAGCAATAATAAATAATAAAAATTTAATGTGGGTATAGTGGCAACACAGCAAGAGCTAGTTTCCTATTTCCAATGTGTTGCACTGGGGGAAAAGTTTTCATTTCAAAGCAAGCTTTGTTTCCTGAGAAGTTAGCATCACAACATTTTTAAAAAACCAGAACTATAAATGTCAATAACTTAAGACAAAACATATACTTTTAAGCAAATTTTTCTTCAAAAACACCCTCTGTGATATGGTAATACCTATACAAATAGAATATAAGCAATCGATTCATTTATACTTTCCCCCTTATTTCCTTCAATGTTCAAAATAGCACTAATTTCTGACACAAGATGCGTAAGTATTAAATACCTTCCTGCACTTAAGACCATTATTATTTGTTTAAAGTGAGGGGAAAACAAAAATAGGTTCTTGGCCATCCCACTGCCAAAGTCTTAGTCTTTGGAGTTTCTATCCTGCCCTGCGCAAAGAACAGGAGGTCTGTTCATTTAAAGAACTATACTCAGGGGCGCCTGGGTGGCTCAGTCGGTTAAGCGTCTGCCTTCGGCTCAGGTCATGATCTCAGGGTCCTGGGATCCAGCCCCGCACTGGGCCCCCTGCTCAGCGGGGAGCCTGCCTCTCCCTCTCCCTCTGCCTGCCACTTCCCCTGCTTGTGTGTGCACACTCTCGCTGTCAAATAAATAAAGAAAATCTAAAAATAAAATAAAATAAATTAAAAAAAAATAAAGAACTATACTCAGATATATCTCAAGGGTCAGAATCAGCATTTTCTGAGAGAGCCTCATTTTAGTCCATCTGGGCAGGAGATAATTCTAGAGCTAAAGTTATTTACTCACAAATATAAGGCGTGGACAAATGAAGTCCCTGGTACTGAAATATGCAGTTCTTGGGGAGAAAAAGAAGGCTCCTAAATGGGCGCCTGGGTGGCTCAGTTGGTTAAGAGACTGCCTTCGGCTCAGGCCATGATCCTGGAGTCCCTGGATCGAGTCCTGCATTGGGCTCCCGGCTCAGCAGGGAGTCTGCTTCTCCTTCTGACCCTCCCCCCCTCATGTGCTCGCTCTCTCTCATTCTCTCTCTCTCAAATAAATAAAATCTTAAAAAAAAAAAAAAAAGAAGGCTCCTAAATAAATTCTACACTTAAAACATTTGTAGGCAGGTATATTTGTCTTCTTTTTCTTTATAGTCAAATCCAAAACTTAGCCCTCTCACCTGGTCTTAAATTCTTATAATTCCTTTAGTTTCCCTCCTTGAAGAGGGAAAGATTGATTGATTGATTTGATTTTGATTGGACCCCGAACCTATTCATGAACACTTAGCTAAAAGAAGTTTATTCATTCTGGCAGTAAGCAGAATCCATGTTTTTGCCACCAAATCTGTATTTCTTTTTCCCAATAGAGACATTAGTCAGCATAGAAGGTACATAGTAGACAATAAATGTTTGTTGAATGAAATTAATGAGATAAGAGATGGGCAATTTGTAAGTTGAATCAGTCTTGCTAACACTTTTCAAATATCAAGCCCAGCAAAACAAAACAAACATAGAAATCTAATTAATTCTATTAACAAAGTCTAATTTACCAGTCACATTTAGCAGATTTTACTACTTCTTGCTATCCCAAGCTCTTCCTAGTATGGTAAGCTAAGAGAATATTAGCATCAGATGATTGCAACTAAAATCAGAATTCCAAGAGAAATTTACATGAAAACTAAAGAAAAATAAAACAATCAGAGATTATAAATTATTTTATTAGGGCTGCTAGGATATCTTTTAGATCATGGAATAAAACTGGCATATAATTTAATAGTTCACAAAATTCTCAAAGTGCAAGAATTTCCAACATAGGTTAGCCCTGCTTTATACATAAGCAAGATCCAAAAAGTTATCCAGCTTTCAGCCCATAGCAAAACTTTCTCTTATGGGAAAGGATGCAGGAGTGGTGTAGTTTCCAAATGTTGGACGACCTAAGCCATCACAATCACTTCAGTCCTCATTTAAAACATTCCCAAGATGACTCAATCAGCATCTCAAAGACAGGGTCCAGGAAGCTGTATTTTTAGCAGACAACCCCAGTGCTTCTCATGAACAGGACAAGCTGGAAACCACTGGTATGGAAAGAACAGTGCCTAGAGAGTCAGAAAAACTAGCTGCCAAGGCCAGGCTCCGGAACTTGGGTAAAATTGACTAAGTACCTGAGACAGGGGTTCTTTTTGATTCTGACTTTGTGGAAGTTTCACTTAATCACTGGCCTTGTTTTCCCAACAGAAACAAAGAGGGAATAAAATTATATCATTTTAAAGGCTCTGGTATTCTAAATTTCAGTGATAATAAATGTTATTACTGTGATCTACCACAGGTTCAAAAGTAATCTCATGGGAAACTAAAAAAATTTTTTATTAGATCACAAAAACTATTTACGTTTTCTAGTAGAGAGGGCCTGCCCAGTAGTTGGTTGATTCAAGGTCTCAAATAACTGACAACTCTTTGCATTCTCTCAAGCACCTGGGAGCTTGAATCATACCCATCAGGCTCCTAGAAAACTAAATTTATTCTAAGGCTGTGTACCTCAGTCTGGCCATTTAGCATAGCTGAAAAGTGAGCCTTTGATAATCACAACCTACTTTTTAGGGCCTTCTCACCTCAAAATGTTGTAGCCACTTTCAAACAAGAGACAAAATATTTAGAAGAGAAAGCTAGGTTTAAAAAGGGAGGCAGAGGAATAGGGTTAAGCGGATCCTACTTAAACCAAAATAAGCTTAAAACCTTCAAGATACACCTACATCTCTCTCCTTCCTCTGCAAATTATATTTCCTATAATTCAAGGTCTTCCATATGTAGTTTTCTTTTTTAATAAGGTTATGTGGAACTCAACCTTCCTGAGCACGCCCTACAATCAGTTCAGTTTTTACTGAATTTTGCATTTAGGGACATCTAGAAACAATCCCTTGTTAATGGTTAAGTGTAACATATGACACTTTACCACCATATTTGTTTACATATATCAAAATTTTTTCTAGACATCTTCAAGATATCAATGGAGAATCTGTGCACAGCTATGAAAAAAAGGCCTAAGTATTAAGGTCTGAAAACAAGGGCTCAAATTCTGCATACTGTCATTATAAACCATCTTATCTCTGAGCAAAGCACTTCACCTCTCCATGTTTTAGTTTCTTTTTTAAAATGGACAAAACCAAGCTGTATACTTGAAAAGAGATGTAGTTAGAATAAAAGATGAGGTGATTTCTAAATCAAACCATAAAACTTCTATATTAAATACCTGTAATTTACTAAGCACTGTGTTTTTGTACTTTTAAATAACTATTCAAAGAAAGTACACATTCCACTACGAATTATCACTTCATTGGAAGGTCTAACCTCTCGATCAAATTTTTAAAGGCACCCTCTCTGTTATAACACAATTTCCAGGTATCTGATACCACTAACGGTTGAAGGACTCCAGCTATGCTTTGTTAAAAAACAGGATAAAAAAGATAAAGTCTTCAATATCTCTGTTAACATGATTGACCAAACAAGCATTTGCTAAGCTATTAAGTAACAGAGGTTCTAACTAAAACATCATCTGAAAGCTAAGATGTCTTTGAAAACAGGTAACACTGGCAAATTAGAACACAATGACCCATAAAGGAAAAAATGCAAAATATAAAAGTGCTCTAAATTTAACTCCATTCCTTTATCATTCTTTGTTAATTCCCATATGTCTGTCACAGATAGGTGTTCCCTTACTAATAAGCAGACATGGTACTACACATACACTTACAAATCAGTCACTTGAAACTTATGATTTATTTTTTCTGTGGAGAAATAAGATTCTAAAAAACACTTTAAAATCCACAATGTTACCTACAGGAAAATAGGAATATGACTGCTTCCATTATACTTAGCTAACATTAGTAACACTGTCATTAGAGAGGTGAGTAATAAGCATAGTGATTCTAGAATCAGACTTGCCTACATTCAATACTGGATCTACCACTTAATATATGGTGTGACCTGGGGCAAGTTATCTAACTTCTCTGTGCTGCAGTCTTCTCATCTATGAAATGGGAATAATAGTCTCTCTCTCTCTTAAGGCTGATGTGATGATTCAACAAGTTATTACAGATAAAGTGTTCAGAACAGTGCATGGCACATAGTAACTATTCAATATTAGCTATTATAACTACATTTTAATCAGATCTCCTTCTAGAAATCAGGTCTCCTGCACAATCATCTAGCCAGGCAAATCAAGGATGCTTGAAAGCCAGACAAAGAAAGGTAAGTGATTTTAAGCCTCTTTAAAACAGCAGAACTGTTGTTTTTCAAATAAAATCTTTTATCAAGAGAGATAAAACAGGGCGCCTGGGTGGCTCAGTTGGTTAAGCGACTGCCTTCGGCTCAGGTCATGATCCTGGAGTCCCGGGATCGAGTCCCGCGTCAGGCTCCCTGCTCGGCAGGGAGTCTGCTTCTCCCTCTGACCCTCCCCCCTCTCATGTGCTCTCTCTCTCTCTCTCAAATAAATAAATAAAATCTTTAAAAAAAAAAAAAAAGAGATAAAACACACTAAACTGTTCATTCGTCCAATAAATGGATGAAGTAACTAGTTTCCAGCCCCTAGCCCCTCCTTCTCATAGGAGCTCTTCAGCAACTCTCTCTCCACAGTTGGAACACTATTGCTCTAGGACAATCAGGACACAAGCTTTATAAACAAAGCATTATGAAGAACAAAGGGGAACGAATGGTCCCAAAAGTAAGGTCAAGTGCTGGCAAAAGCCCTTCTGGGCCCAGATTTTTCCATAACTCAGTTAAGAAACTTAAATGTTAAGACCCTAAAATTTTAAAGCAAAAACAGCCATTATATATTATTTCATCCAATCTCCAAATTTTACAACTTAGAAATGTCCACAGAAATTCACATTAAGAAACCAAACAGAATGGTGACAGACATTTTAAACAAATATGCTACCGAGCTACTATAGCCTATTGTATAGGACATGTTAGTCTGCCAAATGAACTACTTCTAGACTAACCTGCCCTGATCTTTAAGTCATCCATGGGTCAATCTGCTTACAGCCAACCCCCAAATTCCACGTACAGTGTTTGAAGACTGAAACCAGCAGGAATGGGGCTCTGATTTAAGGTGTTACTAAGCAGCACAAATTTGTGGGTCCTCAATTTGGTGCTGCTGAGACCTCTGACTCACTCACCTTAAAAGTTAACTGCATCATGTCAGTGTATGCACTTGCATATTTTGGAGAGCATAGTTTCTTGTGGGGAAGGGGGAGTATTGTTTCTTAATACAGAAATCTATAAAACAGACAAGAATTAAATTTTTCTACACACAGATGGGACAGTATAGAGCACTAGGTATGCTCTCAAATTTGAAACAAGAACCTGAGTTTCAATTTTTGCTCAGCTGGGTGTTATCATTTAAGTTATTCATTTCTCTTTCTATACTGAGAAATTAACGAAAATATTGAAGTACTCAACTTACATGGTTATTAAGAGTTCTAAACACATATGAAGCAGTTAATAAAGTGGCTGACACACAATAAGCATTTAATTCATATTGTTACATTTTATTTATTTATTTTTAAAGATTTTATTTATTTATTTGACAGAGAGAGCGCACACGCACGCAAGCAGGGAGAGCAGGAGAGGGAGAAGCAGGCTCCCAGATGAGCAGGGAGCCCAACGCAGGGCGGATCCCAGGACCCTGAAATCATGACCTGAGCTGAAAGCAGACACTTAACTGACTGAGCCACCAAGACAACCCCGGTTACTGACATTTTTAGACAGAGTTCTATGAACCTGACATAGCAAAAGGAATGGAACTAGGGTAAGGCAAACCAGACCACTCAGAGCACAAAACTTAGCTCTGACTTGCATGACACAGAGCAATTGCCTCCTTAAATTTTGTACCCTAGGCCCCTCATTTACCTCACACTAGTCCACACCTGCATAGCACACACAATGACCACCTCTTATTGGTTATCACAATGTCATAAAGGTCACTTCACATAGCATATTTAAAAAAATTTTTTCTCCCCCATTTGGCCAAAGTGAAGGCATAAAATACTTGGACTAGGGGCGCCTGGGTGGCTCAATCGTTAAGCGTCTGCCTTTGGCTCAGGTCATGATCCCAGGGTCCTGGGATCGAGCCCCGCATTGGGCTCCCTGCTCTGCGGGAAGCCTGCTTCTCCCTCTCCCACTCCCCCTGCTTGTGTTCCCTCTCTCGCTGTGTCTCTCTCTGTCAAATAAATAAATAAAATCTTAAAAAAAAAAAAAAAAAACTTGGACTACCAGAAAAAAAAAGTTACATATCATCCAAAGCAAGCTACATAGTTTTAGAATACTTAAAAGAATTTGGTCAATAAGTGAATTTTAAAATTGTCTGTCAAGCTTATGTTAAAATTACTTTTTATTCTCTTCATGTAAATAAATCAACTTTAATAGAGAAAACTGGCCCAGGAGCAGACTGGGTAGCAGACTGAAATAAAGATGCAACCAAAGACCTCAAGATGATTCAAGGTAATTCATAAAAGGGCATAGGACAATAAATAGCTGACAACAAAATCAAAGGGCTTGTTACCTCCGAATTACCTGATAGGAAATAGGAACAATAAAAGTAGCAACAACCGGCTTCTAAGATACTTCTGCACAAGTAATTCAGGAGAAAACAGTACATCTTTTTAGTTGTGACAATCCTCAATTTTCCTATTCCAATGCCTAAATTTTTGTTAAATCCTAGTCTGAACAAAATTTAAATGAAAACATTTGTTGTAGGGCAGGAAACAAATTCAACCTTTGAATATGTTCATCTTTTCTAAGTTCTTAATCTAGTGGCTCATCAAATGTCTGAGGTACATCTTTCTATTTTCCTTTTTATTTTGTGATCTCCCGTTTTAATTTTTCCAATACAATGCTAAAGCTTTCCTTTAAAATCCCTTAGAAATTCAACTAAATTTAAACCTTCATACTGTTCCTATGTTCCCTATGCTTGAAGGTACAATTTAAGGAGACTGTACCACATGGGCTAGGCCTCCCTGCCTTGTATCACTTATAATACCTACCATTTATCTTAATGACTCTTAATTGCCTAAGTTCCTCTACCAAATGCAATGTGTATTTTCTTTACCTTACTTACAAAATTTCTTTGCACCAACACGGCCACAAGGCACTCAAATGTTGATAAAATTGTTAGCTCTAGATAACAAATTCACTGGGTCATTTGTTTAAAACTAGGTGCTAATAAGGACAAGGTTTTATCTTGATGATAGCATTTAACTTCACTTTTAGCTCCTGATCTCAAATACAAATGCTATTAGTCACATTCACACACAAAAAATGAGGATATCTGCTTGTATATATAGTTCCTCTTGTAGCCTTCCTTTCAAAACTGTAATTTTTTAAGGAGGCAAACCAAAATTAAGATAGGACCCCAGAAATCTAGAGTTTTGACAACACTGCCAGAATGCCAATTTTATTATGGATAAAGACATCCAGAAAGCATATATATTTCTGAATAAGAGATCACAGCAAAATTCAAAGTTCTTTGGAATTTAATTAAACCTTGCAACATTGTGAACTGGTATAGGGAGCAGTTGCAGCCTAGAGGCCAGGTCTGACTCCTCTACCATTCCCAACTGGCTTTTGTGGTAGTAACCTTACATTAAGTCTAAGATGGCGGCAGGGGTGTAACATCTTAGGGTTTTGTCATTCCTTAACTCCAATCTCCACTAGAGTTCCAGTTCATCCTGAAGACAGGATGGTTGAATGAGGCAGGAAGGCGTGTTTCAGTACCAGAGACCAGATGGTAAGTTAGAGAAACTATAATTTTTTTCCCTTTCTATTAGCTCTGACCCAAAATTATCAAATGAATTGGTGCATGCAAAAGTACATTAATATGTAAGGAAGGGGGTAAAAGAGGTCCAAAGATAAAAAGAAAAAAAAAAAAAAACCAGGAAAAAACTGCCTGTGTAACAGTCTTCCCATCCCCTTCCCCTTCTACCCACTAAATGATAAACGCATCAAAGAGAAGTTTTATTCCTTTTTCTATTTCCTAGTAGCTAGTGCAGTACTCTGCATAGTCAGTCTAAGTCAGCAAGTGTTAGGTGGAGATGTGGTGATGAAAAGTCAAGAAGAGTCCATGCCCTTGAGGGTGGTGCGGTCTTGCAGGGAAGAGGAACAATAAAGAAATACAACACGTCAAGCTGCCACTTTGCATAACTCCTCAAGCACACCTGCCTCATGTTACACATATACTTATCGTACACAAGTTCAACACGCATGCCTAACATTTTTTGAAGAAAACAAAAAAGAGAACTATTGAAATCCGAAGGTGATCATAAATCCATTCCACGCACATAAGCCCCAAAATGAAAGACAGGATAGACATGGATCTGCTCTTCCCCCTGCCAGACTTAGGGACACAGTACCTCTCACTATGAGCACCTCACCACACTATGATTCCTGTGTTATACATATTTCTTTTCCAACAGGACTCTGAATAACAAGTCAAATGCTTCACCTACTACTCAAAGGAAACGTAATTCTATCCCAGTGCTAAAGAAAAACTGGCTGGGTGAAAGTTATGTTAGTCTCCAATGTGCTAACTCCCTATAAGATTTTTTCAAAGAAGTTTGAATGTAAGAAATTTTTGCCTGCAATACCGACCTTAGCATCTAATATAAAAATTCTCTCTAACTGAAACTCTAAATCTAACTGCCCTCCAATAGACCTCAATCATTACATCATTTTTATGGCAATGACTTAAAATATGGTCTCTTGAGTGAGGTAGCCTGGATTCAAATCCTAATTCCAAGCAATTACTGGTTGTATAACCTTGGGCAAGTTGCTTAAACTCTCTGTACTTTAATTTCTCCCGTTTAAGTTGGGGATAATAGTGCCTCTACCTCATAGGACTGTTGCAAGGATTATATGACATCATGTGGCATGCTTAGTGTGATGCCTGGCACTGAGTTACTGCTCAATAAATGCAACTATCAGATTATATCCCAGCTCATTCTAAATATTTAGGGTAATTTCACACGTAATATATACTCAATAAATATCTGACAAATGAATAAGCCAAAATATTATTAAGCAACCTATACTTACTTCTGGTAAACTTATTTCCAAGGGATTGGCCTGAGTAAACAGTAGTGACTACCATTTAATATGCTGCACTGCTGTTACCCAATAATTCATAAGCTTGCTGATAAAATCCTCTTTTTTCTTTCTTTTAAATAGCAACAATTAATTGATTCTAAGCAACCATAGAAAAGTAAGATTAAGACTGAATAGATTCAACTCACTTTTTGGGTAGTTAAAAAAAAAAAAAAAAAAGGTTATTCAAACCAAAAATATAAGGATGATTTTGAAAATAAGATTGTAATACTACACTACATCAAAGATGCAATTAATTTTGTAGCTAAAATTTAAAAACTGAATTTTTCATTTTCCTACAAAAATGGACCACCAAACTACATTGCTTATCTTTCTACAAATAAATTATTTCTAAATGCTGCAATAAAGGTATTTTCATTGGTTACACTGTGTGTGTGCCCCCCAAAAATCAATATTTAAGACTGCAACTTTCTATAACATTTCAAATGCAGTAATATATACAAAAAAAAAAAAAAAACCTCACACTACTTAACTTCTAATTTTATTTACCATGAAATTAGCTTAAAACTCTTAGTAACATTACCTATTATAATGACCCTAATGATCCAAAAACATGTAAGAAGCAGTACTTCAGATTTATTCTCCATATACTAGTTATACTAGGTAAATATGAATTTCTTGGGTAAAAAAGATCATAAAAAAATAAAAAATAACATAAAAACTGACTTTTTAAAAAAAAAGTAAGTTTAGGACTTATCAAAGACTTAACAATTATTAATAAAAACCGGGAGCATTATCAAATTTTAAAACCAAATGCCAGCAATCATTTTTTGACTATCTCTTGTGAGAGAGGGAATTGGTGAATTCATGAAAGCATATAAGGTTACAGCAACTCAGAGCTGTTCAATTTATTCTATGCGATTATTACAGTACTGCAAAGGATTACTGAATTTGTTTTCACAACCAAAATCTAACACAAATTTATCCCTGAAATTTGGTTTGCATGTTTTTAAAATAATGATCATTTTAGTCTCATAAGTAAGTTTAAAGCAAATAAGGTATTACCTTAAGACCCAGTGAAATATGAAAATTTTCAAGAAGCCCAAAATATAAGCTCCTTTGAAACAACCATGACTCCATTTTACAAAGTCACCTTGTCTAAAGCAGATGATATTAGAAGTAAAATTCAAAAGATACCATGGTTTAAAAACAAAATGAAACAACAAAGAAAAAAAAAAAAGCATGAATTCTGTTCAGGACAAAATGAGATCACATTAGGAAGTATAGAATCCATTAAAAGTTTGTTTCCTCCACATCTGTATTTTGTTATAACGAATGCTGCTCACAAAAAGCAGGACAGTGATAAGGTCTCCAAAATGCTGTGTTACACACAAAGTTTGCTGTAACAGAAAATGACTCCTTTTTCATTTCCCTATAGAAAACGATCTATCCTGATTTTAAGAGACCTCCAAAAAGAACAAACATCTTTCTACAATTTATATCATAAAACTTCTGTCATAAGTCCTTTCATCTAAGGGAGGAAAGCAAGTCTGTTTTACTTACTTCTGCATCTCCATCCCTAGCAATGCTGGAGGCACTGTGCATGAATGCACTCATTCATTCAATCATTTACTCACTCATTCAGCAAGTATTTACTGAAAATTTCCTTTGTGCCAGATACTGTCTAAGTAATGAGGTAAGGCACATGACAAATGAGAGGGTCCTACCCAGGTAGCTTATAGTCTAGTGAGAGAGACAGACGTTTATCAAATAAGTAAAGAAATAATTAAGTTCCTATTGTGATGATGCTACAAAGACGTACAAAGCTGGTGAAGATACACTGGGACCTTACTATAGTAAGTTCTAGTTTTAGGAAGGAAGGGTCAAAGAAGGTCAGGACAGGTTCCCCTGAGGAATGACATTTAAACTGAGATCTGCAAATAACTAGGAGTTCATCAGATTTAGGAAGGAGACAGGGAGCAGTCCCGCAGGGAGATGGAACATGATGTACAAAGGTTCCCAAGTCAGGAAGAAACTTATGTATGTAGTAACTGAAAGGTGTAGTAAATAAGAAAGGTTGGTAGTAAGTGTGGAGAGCTGGAAAGGAGGCAAAGAATAAACTGTCAGCATTAAAAAGTGTATGAGGGTAAAATAATTTGAATACTTAAGTCATTTAAGTCCTTTTCTCATGTAAAATAAATAATTTTGGGAACTGAGTCTTTATTCTGTAATAGTAAGATCTACAGTCAGAAGACCTGGCTTATGCCTTAATACCACCAGTCACTAGTTTCATGACTTTACACTTGGCCAATTTGAACTTCTTCATTCTCTGTGTAAACAGGTACTCAATTATTTTACCTACTCAGAATGCAATGATAATACAGAATCCTGTTCTCATGACCTTCTACCCTCAAAGATAGATGCATGTGGGAGACATCCTAAGTCCTGTAAGAGATGATGTCCAAAAGCTGACATAAGCCTCCTGCAAAACCAAAAATGAGAACAAATGTGGATACTGGTGAACTGTTAACTATGTTAAAAATACAAGTATTCACATAACTCTGGGAACCCTAAATTCTTCAATGTGCAGAGATCCAAAGTGACCACAGTGTGACTTAAAGATTGTAAATACAGTAACAACCTTACTCCCATCATTTTACAATAGAGATGAAATACCAAAACTACAATGGGCCTCAGAGATGAAGAGTAATGACAGAACTGAACCCAGGACAAAAACTAACACACACTGAACAAGTGCATTAAATTAATTTTACTTATTTCCAAATCTTCCTGACTTTTAATTCAAAAGCTCATTCCACAACCTTAAAGCTGCATGCCAAAAGTTAGAGAACTCATCTCACACTTCCCCCAACAAAAAGTTAATGCCTACACTGCCATCTAGAAAACACATTAACATTCTTGCTTTACTATCACTAACTCATGTTCAGTTTACGCTCTATGTAAACTACCATTTCCTCCTATAATACAGCATGGAGCCAGTTATCCCCACGTAATTTTGTTTAATTGGTCTTCCTTCCTTGTGTACTGCATTACTCATGGTGCTATGTTACTCCTATACTTCCTACTTCATTCTATAATATCATACCTCTATTTTAAACATTATATTAATCTCCAGACCATCTTAACTTCAATCATAGGGGAGCAATATACAATATATGATCCTAGAAAGCGTTTTTACATTCAAAAGTTAAACACTGTTAATATTTGCAGAGTACATTCAAAAAGCAGCATATGGTCAACTTATACAACAGTAAACCAGGATTAACTACTAGCTATCAGCAGATACTGAATTGTTGTATATAAACTTATCACAAAAGAAATCCTGATGTCAAAAAACACACCTAAAATTCTATTAAAGATCCAGTAATATTCATGAGCTATAAATGGTCACCCTAACAATTATAAAGGATAAGACCGTTACGTTACAAGAATACTGCTTTCTGCTCAATATAAAATATAAATGTCCAACTTTCCCATTCTTTAGTAAAAATAGGATGAATTAAAAGTCATTTATAATGCTAAGAAAAATAAGAAAAATAAAGTAGGCGCTTGATGATTTTACACATACATACACACACACACTGGAGTCAAGAAAATAAGGGGAAAAGTAAACAGAAATCAACAAAATGTGATGTTACGTCCAAGAAATGCAAAGTAACTTCTTTTCTAGTAATGAGCACACCAAATTCTCTTGATACTATTATTACTTGAAAAACGTGTAAAATAAGTTCTGTGAAAGAATTCCTATACTACTGTTGTCAGTTTTACAAAATCATAGGAAAAACCGTCAGTCCTAAGGTAGGGAGGAAAAGGAACACCTTTTAAATGTAAGGATGGGATATATTTTTTTACATTCTCCTATCTCATTATCTACCGTTTGAAATGGTGGTACAGTCCGTCACTTAGTATACCCGTAATAAGTAGGCTGAAACTCACTTATTGTTCCAAAAAGTTAGAGTGTGTCCTTGTTTTATTGAGGAATTTCTCCAACTCAAAAAACTGTTTAAAGGGCTTCTCAGAAATACATAAAATGCATTACTTTGCAATTTCCCCCACTCACTTCAAAAAACCACCAACCTCCGTATTCTTTCTTTCTGGTGCGGCAGCCCTCATTCAGAAACTGGATTACAACTGGATTAGATTCAAATCAGTCCCTACGTGTGTGACCTTGGGCACGTCACTTATCCCCTCAGTTTCTCACAGGCATCCGAAAACAGTGTCTTTAAAAACAGAACGGGTGTAAAGATACCTTTGGAATTACACCTAAGAAGATTAAGGTTTTCTGCTTAGAGGCAAAATTACCTCCTTAGAAGGGCCACATCATGAAACTGGAACTGAATCCGCAGATCTCTGTCAACATTGACTCTTCCTTTACAGTTCTCCTCTTCTTTCAAAGGGCATAACCTGAGTCACCCCAAGAGCAGACTCCCAAGCGCCCCTCCCCTCCTCCACTCCTTCCCTATCCTACTTCTAAAGCAGGGGAAAACAGCAGCCACATCTCCCCGCCCCAAGCCACACCTTCGGAGGACCCCACCCCAGACACATCCGCCCTCTCCCTTCTCCAGGGGCACCAGAGGCCAACCTCGCCCTTCCCCTCCCGCCCCCACCTAGAGGAGACTTCCTGGAGGCGTTCAGGCCCGAGCAGGGCAGGCAGCACTTACAAACCCGCTTTACGCCACTCGCGTAGGGTAACCTCGCTTACGCCCATAGGGCCCCGTTCCCAGCCTCGTCCGCTCCGCCTGCCAGAACCAAGCCCAAGTGCCTCAGCCACGGCCCCTGTGTGACCCCACACCTCTTCTGCTCCGCTCGGGGCTACAGAGACTGGGATAGAAGACCCACACCTTACCGGCAACTGAGACACTGACTTCACTTCCCACCTTTGGAGCCCTCTTCAACTCCCGGATCAATTCACTCCGGCGACGCCGGAAGGACCCGAGAGGAACCAGGCGTTGTCCGGAATCCTGCCCAGCCGGAGTCGCGCAGGGGCCTATGGGGACTCGTAGTCCCACTCGCAGCCGTCGTCCGCAATCTCTGCACACGCAAGACTACAATTCCCGGCAGGCTGTGCGGTAGAGCCTAAGGCGATGGGTGGGGACACTTCCAGCCAATAGTCAGAGAGTTCCCTGCCTTTGCGGGAGGAGGTGAGACCGAGAGAGAGGGTGTTCGAAAGGAGGAGGAAGGGAGGGGTTAGCTCTCACCTGCACCAATCAGGGTGCTGGGTCGGCCCTGCAGGCGACTCACCCATTGTGGGGGCGGGCTAGCAGAGCAGAGGAAGGAAGGGGGTTGGGGGGAGAGCTTGAGGCGGGTAACGTGGGGCGGCAGAGCTGTGGACGCTGCACCAGGGGGAGGAAGCATGGGGGGGGGATCGCCGGCGTAGAGAGAGGGAGCGGTGTGGGGATGCGTCCCGGCCGGAGGAGCAGCTTCCCTGAAAGCGGACAAGCCCCAGGCACACCAGGCGGCCAGACCTGAGGGTCGTCGGGAAGGGATAGTGTGAGCTTGGGTTTCTGGAGGGGGCGCCCGGGCGGGGCAGGAGGCAGCTCCAGGTGTGAGGCCACTGACTGAGGAGAGAGGGGTCGCCAGGGGAAGGGAAGCGGCAGAACAGCTGCAGAAGTGCAGGGAGCGGGAAGGTACTAGGGCAGCAGCTTCCCGCCGCCACCAGCCGGGGCAGCAGCAGGAACAGCAGGGGGAGGAGCAACAGCTGCCGAATTCGCCAACTAGAGGAGGGGGAGGCGGAGCTTGGGTCCCTGTAAGCAGCCGGAGGCGCAGTCTGGACTCTAGTTTCCCGGGAGAGGCGAGAGGCAGGAGCACGAGCCGAGCGGAGCGCAGTCCTCCGACATCAGCTCCAGCATCCCGCCAGGGGTTGCAGGTGTGTGGGAGGTAAGCGTGGGTGCCTCTTCTGGGCGTCCTCACACTGCCTGGGAGAAAGCGTCTTCTAATAGGAATTCTGTCAAGGCACAGCTAGAGTCTCTGACTCGGGTTAGGGAACTGGTGCGAACCCTTTTAGATGAAAGATGTACATTTTGGACTTTGTAGGGGGAGAAAAAGCAAAAGGTGGCTTGATTCTGGGTATAAAGGGCGTGGTTAGTGTTTTTGGTGTGAGTTATACCATTAAAACTGTTCTGGGAGATTTTAAGATTGAGGGAAACCCTGGTAATTGAGGATAAGGTGGATGATATCTGGATAGGTGCGTAGCTGGTTAAAAAAAAAATTGTCATTGATATAGAATTACTTCAGAACTCTTTCACTAGGAAAATAACTTTGCATTCTTCAGTGTCTACCCTGTACGTTGTTTTATCTGATTGTCCTGCTACCGACCTGTTTTCCAGGGTGGTTTACTGCAGGTTCCTAAAATTGAAAGAGATTTGTATTAAGGAAGCAAATGCAGGCAGGAATAATCAAGATGACTAGACCTGTCAGAAGTATAACTTTGCCAGCAATAATGTAAAAACGTTTTAATGGATGGATACTTAGCTTTCCTTCCATTGGCTCTAGAATATTGGAACAAAGACCAGGACTCAGCCTACAGTGGGAACATACGGTGTACTTCATTGCTGCTCCTTATTCTCTCATTTGGGTCTGGTAATATTTGTACAATTTAAAAAACTAAAGTACAAGAAAAACTGTGAGGATCTTTTCTGTTTAGGGAGTGTGTACCAAATGATTACCCTTAGTATGTGTTGTGATGGGTTTAGGCTTAAAACACATGTAATAGTATCATAAAATCATAGTTTATTCTTGGTATTAAACCTTGTGCAATTTCTTTGAATGTTATTAAATACCTGTGGATGAAAATATGTTTTAATACTAGGTAAATGTGAAAGTCACACCTCCCTTTGTGTAACTATCACAAAATTGCAGCCTTTCTTTTTAGAAAAGTATGTAAATAGCTATTTTTGCTAGTCATTTTATTTTTGTTACAGAGGTCTTTCAGATTGCATGGCTTTTAATCACAGTAGCATATTGCAGCACATTTTGCTCTGAAATGCTTTCTTGTGACAATTGTGTATTCCAGGGTTTGCAAATAATCTATTTTTTTTTAAACTAGGATCAATACAATGGAGTAATTACCTTCTATTTCCTTGTTTTCATGCTTTTCTCATTTACTTAGGATTTTTGGATTTTATTTTTGTAACACACACAAAATTCCTTTTTAAAAAAGAAATGGCCAGAAGGAATTCTCTTCATAGATTAAAGTTCTGTCCTACTGAGTGCTACTACTGATAAGCCTAAAAGACTTATCAGTGTATTTACTCCTCCCCTCCAGCACCCCCTGCCACATTCTTACACACCAGAGAAATATATAGATGGACAGATCTTAGAAAAACAGCTGCTTTTAGATTGTCCCCAAGCAGATCAGGTATTAGAAGCAGCAAAGAGCTTAGAATAAAGAAAAGCAACAGTAACCAGTAAACTTAGCCACGGTAAGGATCCAAGTTTATCTTTGCTATATCACGGGAGAATCTATTAATCCATGTAGCTGATGAGACCCTATGTAAATGATTTTAGGAGGAAAAAAATGAGTACTAGAGTATTGTGAGGCTTGGAAAAGATTGTGTTTACCCTTGTTATTTGTGATTAAGTGGATTGTTCTGAGTCAGAGTCTTAGAATCTTTCTTAGTCTCTGCCACTGATTGATTTTGTGAAATTGAATACTTGCTGTCACTAATTTATTTACCCCATGTAATAATAATAATTAATAATAATATTGGTAATGAAGTTCTTTCAAAGAGCCTTTATTAAAAGAGTTTGGTTGGGAATCAGTTAATAATCAAGTAAATGGGATAGAAAAAAATATCAAAACAGTTGAAATTCGGATGTACTTTGAATCCCAACTATTTTTAGGTCTTCTGCTGTGAGGTATCATAAAGGATAGAATCTCATTAGGAGTGGATGAGTTTGTGGTATTAAAGCACTGGATGTTTTGCCTGCTTCCAAGATTTGGATCCTCTTTAATTTATCAATGAAAGAGATTGGGTTCCTATATCATTTGGCAGTAAAAGCATGTTTTTATAAAGGAGAAAATCATTAGCAATATATAGTACTTTGTTACCTTGAACTTGTCTCAAGAGATTTTAAATTGGTGTTCATATTAAATCTCAGATAATCTGAAGACTTCTTGACTGTATGTTATGGTGTTGAGGTGATTCTTTATGTGACAGTTTATAATTTTATGTAAAGCACTACTTAGGCTAAAAGCATCTTATTTATTCTGCCCTTGATTTTTACTATTTGTGTATGGCTATTAGTGAGCATATGATATGATGAGAAAGAAAACCAACGGAGTGCAGAATGCCTCTCTGGAATGGACAGTACTCTGGGGATCACTGTTCTTTAGCCAAAAGACTTGGTTAATTTCAAATTACAATATATTTTGAACTTTTTTATACAAAATTATGACTCTAAGCTTATTGAGTGAAAATAATTGAGTAGCGTGGATTTCTCATTCTAACAGGAGGATTCACTGATGCATGCAGCACAAAAGAGTGAGACTTAAAGGTTCAAGATCAGATATTTTTGGTGTGTTGGGAGGGTGATTTATAGAAGGGAATAGATATGAAAAGTACTATTTGATAAACAGTTTGAGAAACTGTTTTAGCAAGAGAGAAAAGAGATTTGATCTGTTTTGTTAAATGTCTCTAAGTGGTTCCATGGCCTTTTTTCCCCAATCATTTCTAGAAGCCTAATACCCATAGTGGGAGACAGTACTTTCCTGTATTGTCATTTTAAACTGGAGTCAGACTAACATTAATTCATTAGATTTTGAGTAATCATGGGTTATTAAAGCAAAGCAAAAAAGATCCTCTGTGTATACATTCACTTCTAATTGAATGAATTATTTGGACATAATATTAAAAAGAAGTAAAAACCTAAAAGGTGTTTCCCCCCTTCATAACAGAGATCCTTGAACCAGACACTAAAAATGAACAAGAACACCCCCCTCCCCCATTTTACAGCAAACTTCTAAGGTTAAAGAGTGCTTTGGGGGATCAGGATTAATTATTATACAAAGGTAAGGATTTGTTTTTGTTTTGTTTTCAATCTTCTAATGTTTTCAAAATTTAGTCCTTAAAGTTCGGTAAGTATGTTTTAAGTAACTAGATTATTAACTCCTGGAGACTACATACTTCTTTCCTATCTCCTGCTTGTTCTGAGCATCCTGTGTCACGCTCAGCATAAAGAAGTGGCCCTATAGCCACTTACTGAATTAAAACTACTAAGACTTTTTTAATGTACACATTGAGACATTTTGCATTTTGATAGACAAGAGTTAAGTTGACCTCAGAATAATTACTATACATTAGGCTTTCTGAGAATGTCTGTGCTGGTTGGCCTTTGCAAAAGTGTCCATTGGGCCCAATTTCATTTAGATTGTGTGGGCTGTGAAGACTGATCTACAGTTTTGTGTGCCAACATTTCTAAATTCATGCCAGAGATAGGGAATATGGATGAGGGGAAAGGGCTCTCCCACTGGTGGCAAACAAGGTCTGTATTTTCTAGCCAGAGAAGCCTATGGCTCAACGCCATTTTACCTAAGTAGGATACCTTTGTTGAAGTTTACTCATGAAACACATATTTCATTCCATAAAAACTAAATTTGTTCTTCCATTTTTCTAATCATTTCTTTAAAAAAAAAAAAAAAACAAGAAGAAAAGAAATCAGACTGTGTTTAAGCACAGGTGGAGTTGGGCATTTATTGTCTTTAGCATTCAACCTTCCAGAAACAAATTAATCTGATTAGTGTTAGAATGAAGAATTCAAATGTGATTTTCCTTTCATTATTATAAGACCTGGAGAATTTGAGTTAATTATAGTTTTTTAGTAGTAAATTTAATAACAGCAGATATTTAACTGCCTTTTTTTTTGCTTTTTAACCTCTTTTCAGCATACAAATAGATCCAAATTGGCTTAGAATTGATGATTGATTAACCTTCCTTCTTCATGTTCCTTTGGCATTACTCTTCATGCTTAGCATTGTGCCTTGTATAGAGTTAGCTGAGTTCATAACTCTCTACCTCACCAGATGCTTAGTAACTTCAGAACTGAGTTTCATTTGCCTTTCTATTTAAGAGCCTTATATAAAGTCCATACTTGGTAACAATTTGTTTAAATATTTGACAACCTATAATGAAACATGATTTTACATTGTTCACAAACAAGTACAACTAGAAAGGTGAATTTTCCTTAGACATCTGTTTTAGCACCAAATGCAGCCCTCTGCCCACAACAGTTGCTTATATAGAGCTAAATATAAATATTGGTGTCTACTGTTGACTTTGTGAATGAATAAAGCAAACATTGCTATTAATTGCAACATTGCATATGAGTGTACTTTAGATATAAATTTATTAATTGCATGCTTTTTGGAATTTGGTTTCTCTTTGCCTCTAAAATTTTGCTGACTTAAAGATGTACTTTTAAGTAACATTCCCCACACATTCATATGCACATTTTCTATGACTTGTTTTTCCTTGACACAGAAATACTTAGAGAAAAACAGATAAATGTAACATAAGGCTTTATCTTAACTAAAATTTAACTGGTCTTAAGTGTTCAATTTTTAGTGAAATGGTTACCTTGGGAGGCCTGATTCAGGCTTTTTAATCCTAAATTATACAGGTATTTGTCATCTTTGAGCAAGCATGGGGAAGGGATGAATTCTGAGATTTGGCATTAACAGTGCTCAGTGCTAGCCTTCTGTACATTAAAACTGCTGAATGGTACCTCTAACTCCAGCCATTGATTCAAGACCTCCTTCTGGTTCTGCCTAGGGAAGGAGCTTTCTGAGCTCTTCACAGATCCTAATTTAGTGTGGGAAGGAAAGCAGATGGAATTTATTTTGATTTAATAATCTCATTTTCCTAAGTGTACTGTTTTTCTCAGATATATCTCATACCAGGGTTCTCAATAACAGTGACTCAAGCGTCACAAAGTGATACCTATTGCACAATCTAACAGTTTAATGAGTACCTAACAATTTGAAGCCCATTTCCCTCCTAGCATCTTGGCTTCTTTTGAATGGGCCCAAAACAGCTCACTGGAGTATTTTTGATATGTTGCCCACATTGGATTGCTTCTGTCATTTTCTTGATGACCTAAATTTTCCTTTGAAAAACTAACTAGTTTTATTTGAGGTCTTTAAACCCTATGTCATTTGAAGAGTTCATAAACTCTATTTTTTTCCACCTTTTAGTAGTGTGCTATAAACACTGTATTATGATGTATAATTTTGCTATTCGTTTTATTGTTGTGTACTTCACAAAGCAATCTAAAATCATTGAAGCAATTAATGTTTTTTAGATACAGTCAGCCTTCTAGTTAAGAAACCTGTACAAAGTATCCTAAATTGCTTACAAATATTAAATTACTTGTTCTATGTTCAAAGCAGGTTAAATTATATCTTATAAGTCATTTGACATATAATACTGGATAAAATTTTGGTCATACCAGTATCCTTATAGCCACATAACAATGGTATAATTTTTGCTTTTGCTAAGTCAGGGTACTTTTAAAAATTATATTAAAAATAAAATGTTGATAACCTAAAATCATAAAGGCCTAATAATAACTATTCATGTTTTTTTATTATAACAGATTTAGCTAATAATTACTAATATAAAGTTAAACATTTTGAATGAGAAGAAATCTTACTATCAAGATTATCTGAGAAAGCAAATTCTTACTCATATGGCCCGAAAGTAATTGACAATTTAAAAAAAGTTTTATAGTATGTATGAATTAGAAATGCTTTCAGCTTCAAGTTTTACATACAATAACATAAAACAATAGGGATTTATTATTCCAAAATAAGAAGTCTAGAAGTAGTGGTTTACTTTTTGTTTAGAGGCTCCATGTTGTAAGGATTTTGTCCTCATGCTTTTTCTCATGCTTGCTGCAAGATGGATATTCCTGCTGATCCAGATATCATATTCTAGTTCAGGGCAGGAAGAATACGAATGGCTGTACGTCTTGAATATTTCTCTTTTAATCAGGAAATAATAGCTTTCCTAACATCCTCCTCCTGCAAATGTCTACTGTGGACCTGCTGGCCCCTAGCATGTGGACGGCCCTACTTATTTAAGATAATCTGAGGTATCAAGAACTTTTGGCCGTTGTGGTGGATAAAGCAGGGAAACAGTGGTTTGAGAATGATTTGGGGGTAACCAGTTCATAGTAGCTGTTGTCTGATAATTAAAACCATGTTAACTTTAACTTGTATTTCTTTTCATTCTAACTGACTCTGCCTCATGTTTAGTTGTTGTTTTTCCCCAGGTTAGAAAATGCTAACCTTCTTACACCCAGGTTTTCACTTTTATGACTACCAAACTTCAAGTCTCTGAGCAAAGGCATTCATCGGAGACTGATGGTTTCTCTGGTTAAAGGTCATCTGGCCCGTACCACATTTAATACTTGTCCTATACTTTTTATTACAGACATAATAACACTTGAAAGGATGATTCTGTTTACTTTAAACTACTTTAAACCTCAAGGTGTCAAAGACTCTCCATGTAGCCTGCATTGAGAACAAATGAAAGAACAATTGAATATTAAGATTCTTTTTAAAAAAGATTTGTTTAGCTCTGGAAAAGCAAAATAAGCCATTGTTTCATAGAGAGGAGCTCACTCTAAAAAATTTTAATCCTATTTTTATAGGATATATGAGTAATTTTATTACTCATTCCTTAAATGTGAAAAATATTATCAACATCCATACAGTAATTAATACCTAAATTTTGACTAATTCTTACAAGGAAACATCTTTGACTTACAGTTTTGATAAACTGATTTTTTGATAAAACTGATTCCTTGAGGTTAGGAAAGTCTGAGGAAAAAGTGGAAATTAAGAAAATGGAAACAAATACATAGTTTTTCTACATAAAAAACCCTCATAATCAAAGAAGTTGACCATAGAATCCTGGTTGTATTACAGTTGTCTACTTTTCCATATCAACATCTTATTTTTCATTTTTTACACTTCTGTCGTGTGATTTCAAGTGAGTGGCTTTATCAAAATTCTACAGATAGAGTGATATATAAATTATTAAACTACTTTTACAATCTGTAGTATGGGGTTGGGGGCCTTAGAGAGATACAACAAAATGTATAAAGTCACTTATTCCTTGGCATAATCTTTTGTCAATTCAGTTAACAACAGAAGACATTGTGAGACACATTTATATAAAAACAAGGATATGTGACTTAGGACTGGTATTACAACAGCTACTATAGTAACAATCCAGAAGCAGAAGAAAATTGATCTAATGTGGCAATTGGGACAGCTTTGAGGAGGAAGTAGGGCAGTGTGGTGTGTTGGTTAAGAGCACAGTGTGGCACACTGTGGCCTGCTGGCACAGTACATTTTTGGTAATTGAAACACAGCTATGCCCATCGTTTACATATTATGAAGATTGCTTTCTTGATACAACAGCAGAGTTGAGTCATTGTGACAAAGACCATATGGCCCGGAGCCTAAACTATTTCCTATCTGGCCCTTTTAAAAAATTTGTCAACTACTAGTTAAGAATGTGGGCTCTGCAGTCAAACAAAACTGGGTTCAAATTTGGTTTTGTAATCTGTAACTTGACTCAAAGGCTATTTATATTGATGAAATAAGATCTCACACAAAGTGCATTGCAGAATACCTGGCCTGTTCATAAATGTTATTTTATTAAATGTTAGATTTTATTTTGTTATGATTTATTATTTTAAGTGAACTATAACTTTTAATTCAAACGAAAACTAAAAACTCATTAAGTACTCTCTACTGCTCAAATAAATGTTCAGGAAACTGGGAAGGGTATCATCTAATTGTAAAACATTTTCAAGTGTTGCAAAAAATATTGTATGGGTACAATGTGATCAATGTAAAAGTGAAACAACTTCAATGTATGGAAAAGTAAAGCCCAATCTTTAAAATACACTTAAGAGTGAACAGCATATTGAATATTGTAGGAAGCCATGCCAGTCAATTAAGAAAGAAGTTAATATACTTTATTAGAATTTAGAAGAAAATGATATTTAAAAGTAAATATACTAAAGAAGAGACATCACTACCAGTCTTACAGAAATAAAAGATTATTAGGGAACACTGTGAACAATTATATGGTATAAATTATATAACCTAGATGAAATGGGCAAATTGCTACTAAAACACAAACTACCAAAACAGAAAAAGAAATAGAAAATATGAATATATACTTAGAAATCCTCAACAAAATACTAGTAAATCAAATCTGGCAACAAATAAAAATTATATACATGATCAAGTGGGATTTATTCCGGGAATGCAAGGTTGGTTTAACATGAAAATCCATCAGTGTAATATACCATATTAGTAGAATAAAGGCACATGATAATCTCAATAGACACAAAAGCATTTGACAAAATGCAACTCATTGTCATGATGAAAACATTCAACAAACTAGGCATAGAAAAGAATCTCCCCACCTGATAAAGGACGTATAAAAAACCCAACAGCTAACAGCATTCTTAATGGTGAAAGACTGAATATTTTACTTTAAGATCAGGAATAAGAAGGATGTTTGCTCCCACCTTCTATTCAACATTGTACTAGAGGTTCTAGCCAGCATAGTCAGGCAAGAAAAAGAAATAAAAAACATCCAGATTGGAAAGGAAGAAGTAAATCTATCTTTATTCACAGATTAAATGATCTTGTATATAGATAACCCTAAAAAATCCATACACACACACACACACACACACACACACACACACAGAACTATTAGAACTAATAAGTTCAGCAAGTTTGCAGGATATAAGATAAAAACATCAACTGTATTTTTATATACTGGCAATGAACATCCAAAAAATTAAGAACATCCAAAACCAAAATATTTTAATCCAATTAAAATAGCATCAAAAAAATTAAATACTTAGGAAGTACAAGACTTGTACACCAAAAACATAAAATAATGTACAAAACATCACTAAAAGAGATTAAAGAAGACCTAAAAAAATTGAAAGATATCTTGTGTTTATGGATTGAAACACTCAATATCGTTGCTATTTCCTAAATTAATCTGCAGATCCAATGAATCGAAATAGATCTTTTTTGAAAAAACTGACAAGATAATCTTAAAACTTACGTGAAAATGCAGTGTACCCAAACATACATTTATTAGTGGAGTAGCGTTGAGAGTCCAGAAACAAACCCTTAAATTTATGGTCAATTGATTTTTGACAAGAGAAAGGATAGTCTTCAACAAATAATAGTGAAACAACTGGACATCCACCTGCAAAAGAATGAAATTGGACCCTACCTCACACCATGTACAGAAATTGTAACTCAAAATGGATCACAGGCCTAAACATAAGAGCTAAAATTGTAAAATGCTTGGAAGAAAACATAGGAGTAAATTTCATCGCCTTGCATTAGTCAACGGTTTCTTAGATATGACACCAAAAGCATAGTGACAAAAGAAAATCTAAATTGGACTGTATCAAATTTAAAACTTTTGTGATTCAAAAGACCCAATCAAGAAAGTGAGAAGACAAACCACGGGAAGGGATTAAATATTTGTAAATCAAATATTTGGGAAGAAACTTATAGCCAAAGGACCATAAAGAACTTTTTTATAATTCAAAAATGAAAGACAACCCAATTAAAATTAAGCAAAGGACTTGAATAGACATTTCTTTCTCCAAATAAGCAAATGAAAAGATACATAATGCTGGTCACTAGGGAAAGGCAAATCAAAACCACAATGAGATACTACTTCACATCCATTAGATGGCTAAAATAAAAAAGACAGACAATAACAAGTATTAGGATGTAAAGAAAATTGAACCTTTATAAATTCCTGGAGGGATTACAAAGTAGAGCAGCCACACCGAAAAACAATTTGGCTAGTACTCAAAATGTTAACCATACAGTTAGCATGTGACCTAGCAGTTCCACTCTAGGCATATGCCTAATAGAATTGAAAAAATATGTCCACACAAAAACTTGTACACGAATGTTACATAGAACCATTATTAATAGTCAAAAAGCAGTGTAAACAGGGGCACCTGGGTGGTTTAGGGTGCCTTAGTAAAGCATCCGACTCTTGATTTCAACTTAGGTCATGATCTCATGGTTGTGAGATCAAGTCCTGTGTCGGGCTCCCTGCTGGGCATGGATCCTGCTTAAGATTCTCTCTCCCTCTCCCTCCTCCCCTTCTAAAAAATAAAAGACAGAAACAGCCCACTGCCCCTCAATGAATTTGTATAGCCATCAATGGAATATTATTTGACCATAAAAAGGAATGAAGAACTGATAGATGCTACAGCATGAATGTCTCTTAAATACAGTAGGCTGAACAAAAGTAAAACAAGATACAACAGGCTATGTTTTATATAAAATATTCAGAATAGGCAAATCCATAAAGACAGATAATGCCAAGGGACATGGGAAATGTAGAGTCACTTATTTTTTTTTTAATTTTTTTTTATTTTATGGTTATAGGGTTTCTTTCTGGGATGATGAAATGTTCTAAAATTAAATAGTGGTGATGGTACAGCTTAATGAATACATTAAAACCCACTAAGCTGTATACCTTAAAAATGTGCATGTAAAAATGTGAATACAGTTGACCCTTGAACAACACAAGTTTGAACTGCACAGGTCCACTTATATGTCAATTTTTTTGACAAATACAGTACTATAAATGCATTTTCCTTATGATTTTCTTAATATTTTCCCTAGCTTTATTGAAAGAATGCAGTGTTTAAATATACAAAGTATGTATTAATTGACTGTTTTAAGTTGTCAGTAAGGCTTTTGATCAACAGTAGACTATTAGTAGTTAAGTTTTGGGGGAGTCAAAAGTTATACACAGATTTTCTACTGTACAGAGGTCAGAGCCCCTAACTCCCACACTGTTCACAGGCCAACTATATATTATAAAGTTGAAAAAAAATATATAGGGAAGAGTTATGAAAGATTGAATTATAAGGAACCCAGACTAGCAGACAAAATAGAGAAATAGTCTCATTTTATATAATTTAATCTCAGAACACCAGGCAAAATTAATGAACAGAGACAAAGATCTAGCCACACTTTGTTAAAGTTGTTTTTTCATTTGTTAGTTTTTATTTTAAAATGAAGGGGAGCGTGAACCTTAAAGAACTGCAAATAAAAATAAAGGGAGTGGAAATCAGCTTGTCATCAGACTTTCCTTCTGCAGCATTTAGTAATGGAAGGTAATAGACCAATGTGTACAGAATTGCAATGGAGTAAGTTTATGATTCAAAACTGCTTATCCAGGGGCGCCTGGGTGGCTCAGTTGGTTAAGCGACTGCCTTCAGCTCAGGTCATGATCCTGGAGCCCCTGGATCGAGTCCCGCATCAGGCTCCCTGCTCGGCGGGGGGTCTGCTTCTCCCTCTGACCCTAACCCCTCTCATGCTCTCTGTCTCTCATTCTCTCTCTCTCAAATAAATAAATAAAATCTTTAAAAAAAAAAAAAAAAAAAAAAAAACTGCTTATCCGGGGGCGCCTGGGTGGCTCAGCTGGTTAAGCGTCTGCCTGGGGCTCAGGTCATGATCCTGGGGTCCTGGGATCAAGCCCCGCATCGGGCTCCCTGCTCAGCGAGGATCCTGCTTCTCCTTCTCCCTCTGCCTCTCCCCCCTGCTTGTGCTCTCTCTCTCTCTCTCTGTCTCTCTCTCCCTGTCAAATAAATAAATAAAATCTTTAAAAAAAATAAAAAAAATTAAAAAAAAAACTGCTTATCCAGCTGGGCTATGATTCAGTGTTCATAAGAACAAGAACAATATGTCTCAGTCATACAAAGGCAGACACACATACCACCACCACCATCACCACCAACAACAAAAAATGCATACTTACTTGCCAAATAATGAGAATCAAGAATTCAAGATTGGGACTATGAAATAATGAAACAAATGACATTTATATAGTTGCTGCTATTGTTTTAAAACAAGATGTTAAAATTAATTCTTATGAAATAAGATTCCTATGGTAGGAAAAAGTTAATAATACTCTGGATCAAATACCTCAGATCACTTCAAAAACAGGAGGCTATATAAGAAAGCTAATTAAATGCCTTGCTGTGTAAATCATGGATTCAGTAGACATTTTTTTTTCACATTCAAAATATATATTTCAGAACATAGGAAAGAAATGTGATCAATGCAAAAAGAAAAAGAGCATGACAAAATGCTAAACACATATATTATAATTACCAATAGATTTAGTCTTTTATTGAAAGGTAGAAATTACCACACTGGATGAAAAACAAAATCAAACTATTAGTTTTTAGGGACGCCTGGGTGGCTCAGTCGGTTAAGCGGCTACCTTCGGCTCAGGTCATGATCCCAGGCTCCTTGCTCAGCGGGGAGCCTGCTTCTCCCTCTGCCTGCCACTCCCCCTGTTTGTGCTCTCTCTCTTTGACAAATAAATAAAATCTTAAAAAAAAAAACAACTATCAGTTTTTAGAAGAAACAAAGCTAGGCAAAATGATATCAGTTTAAAGTCAAAAGGTGGCAAAGCACTAATAGACAAAAATTAATTTAAAAATATAAGGTGGCCATATTTTTAAAACAAGATAGAGTTCAAGGCAAGGGCTTTAATTTGGTGGGGGAAAAAAAAGGTATTTTATATTGGTAAAGATGTAATCAATACTGAACATTTAATAGCCATGAGCCTATTTATCCTGATTGTGTAGAATTAAAATATAGAATTAAAATACGGGAAAGAAAATATGGCCTTGGTATCAGATCTGGATTCAAGGGAAACAAGTAAACATACAACGTAAAGAATAAAGAGAGGACAGAAATGGACTTGGGAAGAAGCAGAGGCAAGGTGCTGACCCAGAAATGGCAGTAATGACAATGGAGATTCAGGGAAAATGGGCGATACACAACAGTTTTTGTCCCTGTGTTAGCTACTGTGCAGAGATTACGAAAAAAGTCAGAAGTCAGCCCACAGGTAAGTTGTGTGTGTGTTTGTGTGTGTCTGTGTCTGTCTACTGTATTTGAATACCAGTTTTCCACAATCACCACCATTCCCTTTTGTCTTATATGGGGCTACTTAGGGTCATTTACCTTACGCCCCTGGCTTCTGTAGGCATTTCAGTTTGTGACCCCTGGAATAAGATAAGGGGAATGGCTAAGGAAGAATGACTAAGAAAGTCATGAGTCTGAGAAATAAGAGAATAATTGTTCAAAAAATATCAATTGCATACACTTAAAAATGGTTAAGATGGGAGAATTTTAATATGTTTTTTTATCACGTTAAAATGTAAGTTTAGAAACCTAAAGAGATAGCAACAATTATGAATCTACTGAAGCATTTAAATCTGTTTGTTTTAAGGGGATTGTATTTATTCATCTGCATTCAGTTTGGTTCATATTATAAAAAGTAATGGCTTATTGAGACACTGATACATGACTATGTAAAAATTTCCCTTTGCCTTCAAAGCAAAGAAGTCAACTTTAAAATTCTCATTTCCTCTTTTTTCAGTCTTAAAATTTTTGTTGTTGCTCTAGTTTATATTCATATCACCTTCCTTTTATGTCACCCTATTTGGAAAATTTTAGTTTTTGGTTTGATACCTGCTTTCTGAGTGCCACAAAATATTAATTATGTATTTTACCCTTATAGGAACATGACGTTCAGTTAGCTAACTAGCATGAGTAATCAATCCATCCCTGAGAATCAGTAACCATATATAACAAACCAGAGTAATTGCTATCTTTATACAAGTGAAGACAAGCATTTGGTTGTAAGGCTGACAACACAAGTTTCTCTTTTTGTATTTGTTTAATAGTATACCAGCTAATATTTTAAGAAATGTTTTCTTTCTCCCCATCAAAATAAGTTGTAAATGAAAAGCTTTAAGATTTCACTTATCAAATGGATCCAGAATTCCCATCAAAATAAGTTATAAATGAAAACCTTAAAGATTTCATTTATCAAATGGATCCAGAATTCCTACCAAAACACCAAACCTTACAACCCAGGAAGTAAGCTTCACACCCAGCCAAATTTGTTGCTGTGAAAGTTACATTTATTTGTTAGGCCCTTAAGTCCTATTCAGAGCCTGTTTACTTCCAATAAACTGTTTAATTGACTGTTTACTATTTAATTTGTATGTGTAGACAGATAAACAATGATTCAATGTAAACCCTCCCTGATATAAATGAGAGGGGGAGAAAACTGCAAAACTAAAAAAGTGTAGTTGTCAGAAGGGCACATGTCTTGACAACTCGGTGAAGAGATTTTTCTTAAGCCAGACAGAAAATTGGAGATGTGTGAAATTGCAAGTGCTTACCCTGCTGAATGTGCTTACCAGGGAATAGGATTCCTGGGGTTCTCAACAGTCAGAATATGGTGATAGGTTGTCAATGGCATTTTCAGGCTGTCAGCCTGATTGTCAGGGTAGAACTAATGGGTAAGTGGTATATAGCATTAGTGTGTATGATTTGTTTTAATGTCTTTTGTAATATCTCAGGTAATAGAGGAGCCTCTAATGTAAGCAAAAGATTACTTTTCATATATGAAAGGGCAACATTTTAGGACTGTATACTATCCCATGATTTAAATGTTTTTTTTTTTTCCAAATTGTGTTTGTATTAGGTCGAACTTCATGAAGTTGCCAAGATTTGACTAGTTTTGACCTAACAAAAAAAAAAAAAAAGCCAATTCACATGGTTCAACCTAATACATCAGCTATTCCAACCTACATAGTATTGTTCCAAACTGGGAATGTGTTTTTCAAGGGAAACTGTTTCTAGGTGGGTAATAAACATGCCTTGTGTCCCTTTTGCCAGGCCCTGTTCTCACATGGATGATAATTTTCTCTCCTTATCCTCCCAAGTCTTACACATAATGGAATTTCCTAGAGCTTCGCCATAGGCCATCTCCCCCACACCTCGCAGGACATCTCATCCATCCTGATAGTCTGAAATGTGCTGACAACTCCCAAATATATCTCTGTCCCAGACCTGTGCTCTGAACGCTAACCTTGTTTATCTAACAGCTTCCTTAACTCCCAAAGTGGATGTCATGTAGGCATCTCAGATTTATCTAACCAAAGCACAATTCCTGATGACCTTCTCTCAACCCTCTCTGTTTTTGGTCCAACCTTCTCCATCTAGAGAAGGACACCCTCACCCACCCAAGTGGTCTAGGAGAACCCTGGAAATCATCTTTCCTTTCTGTTACCTAAGGCCTGTCCAGTCTCTCTCTTAGTAAGAATGTCCAGAATCTGTCTGCTCCTTTTCTACCTACATCAATACAGCTACTATCTCCTTTCACGTAGATTGTTGTAATAACCACTCAATTTGTCCTTAGGCTTCTACTCTGGACTCCCTATAATCCATTTTGTAAATATCAGCTTCTTAAATTGTTCTACATTTTAGGAAAATGCAGCCTCCTTGCTACCTACAAGGCCCTATATGATTTGGCTCCTACCTACTTAAGCTGGACTCCTCTTTCCCTTTTGTTTACTGATTTCTTTTAGTTCCTCACAGTCACAAAGCTCTTTCCTGCCCTTGAGCCTTCATGTTATTTCCTCTGTCTGGAATACTGCTTCCCTCTTTAACTCTTATTTATCCTTCAGCCCTCAGTCTACATGATCCTCGCTCAGAGAGGCCTTGCCTGATCCCCTCTCCAATAAGAAGTAGGCCCCCATGAATCTTTCATATAGCACAGTATGTTTTATTCATTGCACTTAACACAATTTGCAATGAGATATTTGCATGTATATTTATTTGGTTGGTGTAAACTCCATGAGGCAGGGCCCTTGTCTGCTGTGCTCACCACTGTGAGGGCCCAGAACATAGTAGATGGTACCTGCTTAAAGTGAAGAACAGTCTATCTTGGATGTTTGTACTTGCAGAAGACCAGATTGTTCGGAAGAGGTTGTGATATGACAGTCCTCTAGAAGTATGGTATATAGTACATGGAATATGGGCTGCTCCCAAATCTCATCTTTACTTCATGTGAGTTAACACAACTATTTGAGGCCCTAAATTATAAGCTTTGAAAGCAGATACTTTGTCTCTTTTGTTCACTACTGTATCCCCAACACCTAGAAAAGTGCTTGGTAAATGTAGATGCTTAATAAATATTTGCTGAATGAATGAACTTGTTTCCTCTTTTGCAAAGTTCTTGTCTAATGACAAGGGGTTCAATTAAAAAACAAACATAGTAAGTGCCTAGTACATAGCAGCTACTCCCTAAATGCCAGAAATCCTAACATCTTCTTCAAAATGTAATTCTGATTTTTTTTTTTTTTTACACCACTGATTCTCTAAAGCTCTGGGCTCCCACAAAGATTGAGAATGAGGGGCAGTGAGATGGGTGCATTAACCTTTGAGGCTCTTTTCAAACTACCTAAACTTCACTCGCCTCACCTCCACTGCCTACTACAGAGTGGCTATTCTTGAACATATTCTGTTCCTCGGGTGTGCTAGAGCAAAGGTTAAGAAACACTTTGTTCTAGGCAGAACTAGGCAGAACCAGTGTCACTGAAATATCTGATAAATGAGGGCTGTATGTCAGAAGGCTGTTAATGTTGTTAGTCAAAAGTGTGTGTGTGTGTGTGTGTGTATGGAACTGCAATGATTCTTTAGCAGTGCTACTGTCTTTCTCTTGGTGAGAAATACCAGAATGTGTGCTTGGTAGAGTGTTCCTCTGGATCTATTACCTTGGATTTAATCCTAAAGACAGTTGCTAGTCCATAATTTTTTCTTAGAAAGGGGGGAAAGGAGGGAAGAGAGTAGATTTCTTCCTCTCTGAAATCATGTATGAACCTTACTTCAAGCTCCTTTTTCAAGGGAACTATTTATACTTCCAAGGACCGATGGGAAGAGACTCAGTTATGCCACATTTACCTTTGTTTTATCTCAGTTTAAGCATTTGTGAGCTCTGCAATCATTTTTATGTCAGTTAATTAGGCATGAAATCCAGGCAAGAGAGAGGGATGAGGGTTAGAATCACCACAGGATGTCCACAAATCCCAGAAATTGGGGCAGTGGGAACTCATCAGCCAATAGAGCCACACATCCCAGCCAGACCCCTGGCTACAGAGACGCGACTTCGACAATCAGAATAGATGAAAGCTCCTCTTTAAGCCCGCTACTGGTCTATAATTGTAAAATGTTGACAAGCAGTTGGATTATTTATGCAATTGAAATATTTAGGCAATTCAAAGTGCCCTACTTCTGTGGAGCACATATTTTCATAAGTTGCTGTTTCTAGCATAAAGCTTTTCTTTCTATAGTCTATGGAGGCTGTTCAAATTTGAACATTTTAAATGTCAACATAGAATAACATAAAGGTTTATGACCTGGCTTTAAGAAAACCCACAGTGCAAAATCTGAATTTGCACATCTTTGGGACACCCTGGGAATGTCACTAATCAGATGAATCCATTAGAAGTAAAACTACTTCTGGTAGAGCTAGATTCAAGAAGAGAAGTTAACTGAACACATCCTTACGATTCCCTGCAGTTGTACCGTCTGTCATTTTCTTGCTGCCACTCTGCAGTGCTCCCAGATCTGAACAACTAAATCCTTTCATTTCCTTCCACTTTAGGGTTTCTCAGTCTTTCATTGCCGGTCTGCATACCTGCCCACCCATGGGTTTCAAGGTTAAACTGACGTTGTCCTGTCCCCAGCCTCCACCCCCAGGTTCCAGTAGTTGTGTGCCCCCTGGATTCCCTCTAGCGCTTTCTCTTTGCCTGTGACTGACACCTAACCTCGTTGGCCTTCCTGAGTCACTTCTTTTCTTCCCTTCCTGCTGTTCACAAACATCTTTGATGACTTTCCTGCAGCCTCAGGCAGCACAATGAGCCATTCTGTTGTCGGAACTAATATTGTCAAGATATATTCATACAGCAACTCTACTCCTCCTCCGCTTGTGCTTTAATATTTCAAGTCTAGCAGGTTACTAGGTCATGCCTCTCACAATAAGCATTACACATATAACCCCCCCCATCTACATTTCATAAGTGTATCTGTAAAGGGAAAAATGATACATTTTAGGGGCGCCTGGGTGGCTCAGTCGTTAAGCTTCTGCCTTCGGCTCAGGTCATGATCCCAGGGTCCTGGGATGGAGCCCCGCATCGGGCTCCCTGCTCAGCGGGAAGCCTGCTTCTCCCTCTCCCACTCCCCCTGCTTGTGTTCCCTCTCTTGCTGTGTCTCTCTCTGTCAAAGAAATAAATAAAATCTTTAAAAAAAAAATGATACATTTTAATCCATAATGTTTTTCAGGACAGTGGTTTGGAAGCACTTCCTAATTAAGGAACTGAAAGAAAGCACATGGTATTGTAATCCCTCTAACCTGACCTCGTTTTAGAGTAAGTTAAGATTTTTTTTATCTGCAACACAGCTTCACCTCTGATTTGAAGTTGGCAAGTAACCAATCATGCTGATAGATTCAATATTTTAAAATCAATTTACATGTGAAAATAAGTTCTTGTTTTAAAGAAATTAAATGACAGCATTAGACTCCTTCAAATGAGCTCATTGATGTATTGTTATGCTTTATATAAAGATCCGTTATTTTAGGTTAACATGTTAGGGAGAGAGGGAACTACAAGAAACCTGTGGTTAGGACTGGAACCTTGTATAATGCAGACCAATATCACTGTTCATACTTGGAGTTGTAGCAAATATAAAATGTGAATTTGATGTGACATAAATTGTCTTTTTAAAAATATCTTGGTTTTCATCTGTTTTTTACTTTTCTTCTCTGTAACCTCTGAGATTATAGTACTAGCTATTACTTGCTATTAAAATGAGTAGGTGATACTGTTTTTCTAATTTTTTAAAAAATTAAACTTCCAAGTGAGTATATCTGGCCATCAGTCATAGGATAAGTCATCTTTCTGATTTTGGAAGAGGCAGATAAGCAAATGCCCCTTGTAATGAATATGGCAGTCATAGCCATGAAAGCAATTTCTAGTCTACCACTATAATTATTTAGATTAGCTATTTGATTTCCATTAATCAAAAGAAGAAAACTAAGTAACTGCAATACGCAACCAACTGTCTGCCTCTGACTTTAAAAATAATGTATTCTGAGTCTCCACTGACTTTTCTCATGTCACAAGTCTGAACCTCTGTGTGAAAAATAGAGTCCAGGGCTGTATATAAATGAGGTTTTCCACCCAAAGGGGATCAGCTCTGTGAGATTAAGTATTTAAACAGCTACAAAGGATTTATTAAAGAGAAAAGTGCATCTATTACTGATTAGGATATTTTGAGAGAAAGGCACATTAAACAGCAATTTTTAAATAATCAAATCAGTGAATCACAGTATCAAATGACTTTACTGCTGAAAAGAATCTTAAAGATCAAAGACTAACCCTCCTATTTTACTGATAAAGCCAAGAGCTTTTTCTAGGACCACCTGGAACATCTCAGCTTTTTGAAAGGACTTCAGTTCCACTGAACTTCAAGGTCACTAAAGACAGTATGTAATTGTTTATATCCATGGTGTTTGCACAGTGCCAGGGACATATTAAACATTCAAAATATAAGTGTGTGATGAATTAATAAGTAACTTTATGAACAAACGCGATCAACTCTCTGTTGCACAGGGATTTATGTTACACAAATCATACTCAAGACTGGCTTTATCTGTTTTCAAAAAGTTTGCATTAAAGTAGCCTAAACTGGTAATAATCTCTCTCTCTCTTTCTGTCTCTCTTTCTCTCTCTCTCTCACCCACACATACGTACATACACACCATAAGATATAGTTATTGATCTTTAAATACTTCTTGCCAGCCTCTGTATATTCAGATGAACCAGGGATATAAATGTCCCTACACACCCTTCTTGTCAATTGCCAGATGGGTAAATCACCAGCTAGAGTACAAATGTCTAGGATATTCAGTACCCTGAACCTCTGTATCCTTATAGGTCTTTCGTCTTCATTTTTGGAGCTGCTAGTATCTGGATCCCTGTGTCCTTGATACCCCAGACATTTTTTTTCAGCTATACATTTTAATTTTTTATCATATGCCACATCTCCAAACAGGCATTTCTTGGGGTAGATTGATTTTTAGCAAGGCATTGATTCGTGTGAGTTGAGCCATCTAAAAAGGCCATAGCAAATCTAGGACAACCTGAGAAGGACAATAAATGATAGTGATGGACTATATAACCCATGGAATAAAATAATGAATCCATACTGATACAAATAAATAATTTGAATATATAAATAAATGAGAGAAAAGGGATAGCTCTTTCTTACAGTAGAATTCCAATTAATGAATGTACAAAGAATAATGGAAGTAGAAAAATCACCATTTGACAAACACCCTGTTAACTGTTGCAGATAAGAATAATCAACGGATGTGAAAATTAGTGGCCAAAAACATGTTGAGAAATAGGATATTTGCAGTCTTATATCTACCCACGAGATACTTTTTAAAAAAATTGGAGGAGACTGGCATGCCTGGGTGGCTCAGTTGGTTAAGTGTCCAACTCTTGATTTTGGCTCAGTTCATGATCTCAGGATCATGAGATTGAGCCCTGCATCAGGCTCTGCACTGGAAGTGGATCCTGCATGGGCTTCTCTCTCTCCCTCTCCCCCTGTCCCCACCCCCCCACTCATGTGCATGCACATGCTCTCTCTCTCTCTCTCTCATGCGTGCACGCTCAAAAATAAATAAATAAATAAATAAATAAATAAATAAATAAATAAAGGAGAAGACTAAGGAGACATGACAGCTAAATGCAGTGTGAGACCGTGGAAAGGATTCAGGACCAGAAAAAGGAAATGGAATAATTGGAAAAAATTTGAATAAGGTCTATACATCAGTTAATAGTAGCATATCAAAGTTAATCTCCTGGTTTTGATGATTGTGCATCAGTACTATAAGTAAGATGTTAACATTTGGGGAAACTAGGTAAACTAGGTAAAGGGTATATGGGAACCCTACTTTTTTTCAATGTCTTTATAAGTCTAAAATTATTTCAAATTAAAATTTAAAAATATTTTTTAAAATAAATAAAAAGGCCATAACCCTTTCTGATATTTGAATGGCCCTTTATAAAAGAAGCCTAAGAGATAGAGAAGTTTTTTGATCCACACTTGAAATACGAAATACGTGCCAGCCATTTCAGTGATTTGCCTAAGGCTGCCCATTATGGAGCCAGGTTTCTGTTAGATCTCGTTTTTCTCACTATAGCCCCTTTGTTCTCATAACCGCTTCACAAAGAAGATGGAGAAGGCATTATTATTCCTACTTAATAGACTTAGAAACAGCAAGAGGAAAAGATTTGCTGCTTAGTGAGTGGTACAGTTATAACTCAAGTTCAAGTCTTCCTACTCTTAATCCAGTTTCTTTTCATTCATATTCCATAAATATAGCTATTTCTCTATTACTCTCTTTCATTCGACAAACACTTATTTAGAATCTTCTAGTCAAAACCCTGTACTGAACACTATGCATACAAAAATGGAAATGACTTTGGGGGGCCGACTTCAATGAGGTGGTTATGAAGAAGCAATAGAAGTTAACCACGGGGAAAGGGCTAGAAATATCATTCTAAGCTGGAACCGAAGTAACTCAGCCTCCAAAGATGGCAGCAAGTACAAAAGAATTGGCCTTGAACCCCAGCATCCTCGAGGTCCCATTTATTACTTCTCTGTAAACTTTTAGTGCCCGTGCACCAGTGAAAGGCCACTTACAGACTATTGAAAAGTACACTTCAGTTTCTTCATATTGACTTTGCTCTGGGGATTGTTTTAGAATCTACTTACATCCTGCTTCACTGGCAAGCCTAAATTCATCTTGCTGCCTGAATATCCCCGTAGTCCAGCTGGTTAGCCTCATCAACTCCTCTGTGTGGTGCCATCAATCAGATCTTACTAAAGTTATAATGGTTCTGGTAGGAGAAGAGCCAGCCACCAGCTAGATAACTGAAGTCAAGAGAAGATGCACCTACCTGGCTTTGGAACTCATCATAAGCTGTCCTGACACCAGGGCAGAGGAAGGCAACTGACCAGAGAATAAGTCAGGCCTCCAATCCTCCCACACTATTCCTGGGTTGAAAATTCATAGGCTGGCAGCAGGAGATTCTTCAGTTCTGGTAGTCTTGCTCTGAATTGTGTGGTGGTGGGGGGGGCGGGGTGCACATGTGCGCGCACCTGTGTGGTCTTAACTGCTTTAAAATCCTTAATCTGCTTAAACTGTATGGATTATTTAAGTGGAACATCTCTCCTGTATTTATCTAATCTGACCAAAGATTATACAGTTCAAAGGATCTGAATTTGCCTTTCCTTCATTGGTTTCACACATATGTTCTCATTAGCCTCTGCAGGGGATGAGTTCAACATCATGATGATTTAAGGTGTGAACATTTATGTTTTATTCACCACAATTCTGCAAATAACAGTGGCCAAAGTCAGGGAGAATAAGACCAGAGGATTAATCTCTGAATGGTGGATAGTCTCGAATCTTTAGCTTTGGAGTGCCATTGTTTTGATAGCACACAGGATATATGCATCTGTATTTCAGCAAGATTTAATACGAGTACAGTTCCCGATACACAATTAGTGCCAATGAACTCTTCGCTTGTACAAGAGCCCTCTTCAGCCTAACCCAGAGCAGAGGGAAAACAGTGCTGCTTATATGGTTTACTCAGGTATGATTTTTGTTGTTGTTGTTGTTCTGAGCCTGCCTTTAGGTATGTGAGTAATAGACTTTTGGGATCACGATTTTGATATAAGTTTATTCATTGCAAGATTAACCATGGAGTTACAACACATTTAAGTCTTGAAGAGTCCAAAGAACAAACTAAAAGTTCAGGGGTGGCAATTTCAGCATGTTAAACTATTCATTGGCCCAGATTAAAAATTTTGTGGGCCTCTACTTAATGACTGAGGAATTTGCCCAGATATTCTGCTTAATAAACTTAAAGTCCCAACTGTATCAGCTTCCAAGTGTATCATTAACTGTATTAGTATAAAAACTGTAAGCCATGTTAGCCTTACAAATTTGATTGATGTGTTAGGGTGCAGGAGGGGTAATACCTGTATTATCTGACTAATGTTTGTCTTTAAATAGTGTGTTATCTCTCAACCAAAATTACTTGATCTACATTAACCCTCTAACACTTACATATTTTACTGATGTCCTAATTTCATAAGACATTAGAGTGATTTCTGTTGCATAAATGATAGCTTTCATTGCTTATAAAATGTGCTTAGACACACTCAATAATGTCTTCTTCAAACTTATATTGCATTGGTTACATCTGGCAGTCCCATATGGTGAAACTTAGTTACAACCCTTCCAATTAAATTATGGTTAGAAGCCCACTTCTGGGGTGCAGCTCAGTGATCTACTAAATTCCTCAATGACATTCAGAACATGAAATAACTTTGAGAGAATAAATTTACAGTACAAGTGGGAGCAGACAAGAAGGTTTTCAATCTGTATTAATTTATTTTCAAAATTCATTACTTGCACAGTTTACTTTCCAAGCTAATTCTAACCAAAGATGAGTAACGCTGCTTTGGCAAGAGTATGTGCATAAGATATTTCCATATGTTTAAGCAGAAGTACCAAGTTCAGTGCTTATATACAAGTAAGCTCAGTAAAAAATGCTCTGAAGGCAGGTTCTCTCACACCTGCTCCCCTGCTTGTTCTCAGCTAATGACCCTGCATCCTATTTCATGGAGAAAAGGGAACCCATTAAAAATCTTCCACAGTCTCCTGCTACCACAGCTCCCCACCTAAAAGCATTGGTACCCACATACTTTGCCTTATGCCTTGTGTCTATAGATGAATTATCTGTGCTTCTATGCAAGGCCACTCCCTACCTCGACACAGGTGCTCATCCTCTCTCCCCTTCCACAGTGCCCTCTCCTGAATCATCAATCCCCCCTCTCTCGGAGCATTGCTACTAGAAGACGAGCATCCTGTTTTCTTTTGTACCTCAAACAAACAAGCAAACAAAGTAGACCCTCTCCTGACTAGTGTCCATCCAGCTACTGGTAGATTTCTCTGTTCTTCAAAGGGGCTGTCTTTGCTTAGTTCCTAGATCCTCTCTTCCCATTCCTCCATAGCCACCCACTCTCCTCCTTGCCCTCTCCATTCCACCTGGGTTGGCTTCTTGCTGATCTTGGGACCAAACAGACACACTCCTTCCTCAGGCATATGCTCTTGCTAAACCCTGGTCTCTGGCTCTAGTTATCAGGAGCTTGAAGGGGCCCTTCACCTATTCAGTGAAGCCTTCCTCATCTTTTTTATTACAAAATAAAATAAGATGAAAATAGGGAGGCAAACCATAAGAGATGCTGAACTCTAGGAAACAAACTGAGGGTTGCTGGAGGGGAGATGGGGGGAGGGATAATTAATTCTGTGATGGGCATTAAGGAGATACTTAATGTAATGAGCACTGGGTATTACATGCAACTGATGAATCACTAAATTCTACCTCTGAAACTAAAAAAAAAAAAAAAACCTGCAATAGGCCTCATCACCCTCCCACTCTCTTATCCCATTTTGCTGAGTTGTCCCCACCCCTCCACCCCAGGATATTTATCACATTCTAAAATATTATATAACTTATTATATTTTCTAAATAAACTCCACCACAGGGATTTTTGAGGATTTGAGTGTTAACAGGCTAAGTTGATATAGGTCTCCTTTACAAACAAATCCAATGACCCACAACAAGGTAGGGCTGTTGAGGGAAAACCACCTGGGCTTTGATACCAGCCCTGAGTCTCTACTCACTATAAACAAAGTGGTCTTAGGCAACCTACCCTCTCCAAGTCTCAATTTGCTCCTCTGTGAGTGGAGATATTATACATAAATCATTCATTCAGCAAATATTGAGGGCAGACAGGCCAAGCAATGCGCTAAATAAACATAGCAGCCCAACACATTGTAAAGGAGTAAACGAGCTGGCTTGTGAAATGCCTCGTTTTAATTAGCACTCTGCATATCCTCGTTGGTATCTTACCAACTTGGTTTTCACACTTGGGTATGTCAAACAATCCCCTGAAATATCTTTTAAACACACTGGGGCCCATGTCTAGAATTTCTGATCCAAGAGGTTGGTGATGTGGCCCCTACCTTGCATTTTCCTCCTCTCCTGGGAAATTCTGATGGGGAAGTCCCCAGACCACACACTGGGAAGTGCTGATTTAGAGAAATAGTTTTATTAGCTCCCTTTTTAATATTAGGTTATAAAAACATTTTAGAGTCATGTCATTCTGAATAAATTATGCTTCCCCAGAAGCCATTTAGTCTGGGACTTTTGCCTCACATTAATGATATTAATGATCCTTAGAGGCTACACACACACTATCTAATCCTATGAGATTCTCAGTCTTAAAGTAACTTGCCCCTCTGAGGACATCTTTTGTTGCCTAGTAGAGTAGCTTCATTGCAAAAAAATACTTGAGGAGTTTTAAAATGCCATCCATGTTCATTGCTAAAAAGTGAGGAACATCAAAGAGAAGCACAACCCAAAAAAGAAAATTGAAAATGGAGTCTTCCTACCATAGACACTGCAGAGAGCCATCAACAGACAATGCTAACTACTGCCATTATTAAGCCATGCAGATTCAAATATGAACATAATTTCATTTCATTAACATCATTACGTTAAGGCAAGTAATTTTGAAATACGACATGTTCTGTGATAAGGTCATAAACCCACAGAACTATTCCTTAGTAAGTAATCACAAGGTAAGTTAGGTTTTATTCAATTCAGAATTATTGAAGCCTGGAAAATCTGACCTGTGGGTTAAAAAACAAAAGCACACCAATGACAATTTATTGTTTGTTTGTCTTTTAAACTACAGTCATATCACTGGTTAGTTGTGTCCCAGGAGAAATTTGTTTTACTGTACAGTTGAGTTTTCCAGACAAATGAAATGTATCTTGGTAAATATCCCAATATTTTGTTTCTGATGGCTCATGGCAGTTTATCAGACATATATCAGACATCCCATATGGAGGGATGTACTGAACAGAGTAAGAATTATTTTTGAGATGGCTGAAGGGCATCCTCATGAATATCTTACACTGGGTGCTGCAGTAATACCATGATTCTCATAGGAAATGTGCCCATAGTAAATCGTCCTCGGCTTTCAGTCTTTATGTCAGATCTGCATAGGTTTTCTTTGATTGTAGAACAACATTTTTTGTGGCTTCTTCCTAAAGTCATTGTGCCTGTCTCCAGAAGTCTTTTCCTCTATTTTTTTTTTTTTTAATTTTATTTATTTGTTCATGAGAGACAGAGAGAGAGAGAGGCAGAGGGAGAAGCAGGCCCCTCCGAGGAGCAGGGAGCCCAATGCAGGACTAGATCCCAGGACCCTGGGATTATAACCTGAGCCGAGGGCAGACGCTTAACTGACTGAGCTACCCAGATGCCCTCTATTTTTTTTTTTTCTTTTAATTGCTAAAGATGGGGAACCAAACCAAAACAAACATTTATGTTAGGATTGTATATAGAATAAAAGTAAGTTTTCAAGAGTAGGGACCAAAGAATGCCCTTCTGAGTCAAGTATACAAGCTTCAAAAAAAATGTGTATTTTTATGGATTTTTATCTTTGACTGTTTTTAAAAACTTAAAGATTTTGTTTCTTCTAGTTTTTGCATTGCATTCTGGATTAGAGAGATCATCTGATGTCATAAGCTTTGTGTGAGATAGAACCATAACACTAATCCTAGAGATTACTGGAGTGTTCTAGGATTTCTAAGAGGTTACTGTTTTTTTGCCCCAACCACTTTTTCTACAAGTCAGATGGCCTTAGGGTCATTCTTAAATATTAAGAGTTAAGGCCTTAATATTACTTTTATCAATCTGGTATGTAACTAATGGTACCTCAGTGTAGTTTTACTTTTAAGTGATAATTATCAAAAAGTTTGACCATATTTTTATGTGTTTAAGGGCTTTTTGGTGAAAGATCTATTCATGTCCTTTGCTTAATTTCCATAGGATTTTTGTTAGTTTTATTGACTTATACAGGTCTTGTATAAAGTAGGAAAATTATCATTTTATCTATAATTTAAGATTTTTTAGTTTGCCACTTGCCTTTGACATTACTCATGTTTTTGCTGTAAAGATTTTTAATTTTTGCCTATAGTCATATTAATCTTTTCTTTAATGGCTCCCGGTCTTTGTCACACTTAGGCCTTTTCTAATTCAACACTGTGTGTGTGTAATACTTTTTTAAATATTTAAACAGTACATATACATATATATACACATAACATATGTATATGTAAATGTAACATATGTATATATACATGTTTTATGTATGGAAAATATATGTGTATGTGTGTATACTTATATATAAATATATTTGTAAGTTCCCAGGAATTCTCCTTGGAATTCCAAAGCTTCGACTTTTACTTTTAAAGTTTGACCCACCTGGTATTTATTTCGATTAAAAGTACAAAGCACTTATCTTCTTTATTTTTTAATATGTAGATATTCTGTTCTTCCAACACCAGTTAGCACTTATTGGATGATCTCTTACTCCACTGATTGGACATGCCAAGTTTTATCATATACTAAACTATATTTCTCACCACCCTCTTCTAATTATTATAGTTTTTAAATGCATTTTAGTATCTCATCACTGTTATATTTTCCCCAGAATTTTTTTTTTTTGCTATTCTTGCTTAATATTTTTCTATGTGAACTTTAGAATTGCTTGTCTAATTTTTAAAGGTTGCTATTTTTATTGAAATTGCACTAAATGTATAGAGTAATAATATCTTTATGATCTTGAATATTCCTATCTAAGAATAAGGTGTCCATTTCCATTTATCCTAGTCATTTCCCCCATTGTCTCATAATACCATATATAATTTTTAAAGTTTGTTTGTTTTGACCAGCATCAAATAAAGGCCAGGCATTGCAATCTATTGATATGTATCTCAAGTCTCTTGGAAGCCACTGGCTTCCTGCCTCCCAGCTCTCACTGTCCTTTATTCCTGCATTTTATTTGTTGAAACTGAATCAGTTGTACTGTGGAGTTTCCCATGGCCTGGATCTTGCTAACTGTAACCCTAGGGTGTTGTTTAACTTATTCATCTGTCCTTATTTTAGGAAGAGTGTTCCATAAAAGATGAAACATTCTAGTCTTTTTTTGTGTCTATTTTTAAGCAGCATTTCAATTTTTCTTTCGTATACTTCTTATTTCTTTCTAAGTATATTCCTAGGGTTTTTAATGATGCAACTTCAATGGAGGGCAGTTACAAGTACTTGTGCCTTTTGACCTAGCAATTTAACTTCGAGGAACTTATCCTGCAGAGATAATTGCACATCTGTGAAATGATATATTTCTGAAATTAGTCATTACCTCATTATTTGTAATAGCAAAAGATTGCAATAATCTAAATTCCCATTGGTAGGAGACTAATTGAGTAAATTACGGCGTATCCATACAGTAAAATGCTCTGAATCTGCTAAAAATATAAATAAATAAAATAAAATGAAATGAGGAAGCTCTTTATGTATGATAGCAAATAGTTTTCAAGATATGTTGCTACCTGAAAAAATGAGGTTGCAAAACAGTGTATATAGGTGTATATTATGTTACTATTTCTGGAAGAAAGAAAAGGGGAACTATATATACTGTATTATACATAAGGTATGTCTGGATGGTAACATTGGTTGGCTCCACCAAGAGAAATTGGCTAACGAGGGGATAGGAGATAGAGGTCCTCACTACAGGCCTTTTCATAACTTTTGAATTTTGTTGTCTGTGAACGTTTTACCAATTTAGCTTTTTTTTATTAAAGAAGTTGAAGTATTGTAATGTACTATATAGCAAGTTAAGATCCTAATTAATATATTTTATACTCAAAGCCTGTTGTAGTGTTATTTGGCAAACGTAGGGTCAATATGTTAAAGGGAGTGAGATTTCATCTGAGCATTATGAGCTATCTTGCCAGCATGGAAGCCAGTCAGACGCTGAGATGTCCCACGTACATGTACACACACAAACACAAAGCTGACGTACACACAAGGAATTTGAGCAGAGTCAGTCTTGTGGAGGGAATTCCTGCATTCAGTATGAGAAGTGTATCAAGTGACCTCTAAATCCCATCCAACTGGGACAGCAAGGCATCACAAAAATAGCATGGGGTGGGGTGGGGGGTGCCTGGGTGGTTCGGTTGTGGAAGCGGTCGACTTTTGATTTCGGCTCAGCTCATGATCTCAGGATCCCAAGATCGAGCCCCACATCTAGCTCTGACTCAGGGCAGAGTCTCCTTGTCCTTGTCCCTCACGCTTTGCCCCTTCCCCTGCTCTCTCTCTCGCTCTCAAATAAATAAATAAAATCTTTTAAAAAAGTAGCATGGGATTTGAAGCCTTCAGATAAAAGCTCAGATCCCCTTTTTATTCCTTAGTAAGCTGTGTGAACATGGTAAAATTTCTTAAACTCACTAAGTTTTAGTTTCTTAATCTGCAAAATGGGGTTACCTTCGAGCTTGTTATGAAGACTAACAATAATTTGTTATTATGTATAAATGATTAATTCATTATATGATTTTAGCTCTAGAAGTCCCTGAATTAATTGGTCTCTGGGGAGAAAACTGAGGTAAGAGGATCTATTTTATAGTAAGAATTTCTCTTTTCATTTTGAAATTTAGATATTCCTAGCATATTCTTGAATTTTATTAACAATTCCCTAGTCTTCAAGCTCCCAGACTCTCACATGTAGACTCTCAAGCAATACCAGAAATGAGAAAATAATAACAGCATATCCCATCCTATTTGGGTAGCCTCTCTTGAGCTTAACTCAAGTTGAGCTTTGACTCTCATTGCTTTTCTTACTGGGAACTCTAACTGTATATTTAAAAGATAGATCTATAGATGTGTTTCAGTGTAAAATCTATGAGGCTCGTATCAACCTGATGCCCATCATTCAGTCATTCTCTGCAGGGCCAATTATCTGTATGTATTTTTTAAAAAGTCAACTTGAGAGAACTATTTCATTTTATTCTAATTTACTTATAGACAAGTCATTTGCAAGAAAGACCCTGACACATATCTTGGAGTCCTAAAAATATTCTCTGTAATTTCTCTGACACACCTAGCTTTAACTTTCAATAATGCTTAAGACATGTAAGAAGCGGCCCCCCAAGTGAAAAGCCAACATCCTTGCCTGCATTTCACCATGACGCTTCTGCGATCTTTCAGTGGTTAACTAAGGAGAGCGACACACTCTCACAGCGTGCCAGGGTAGAGAGTGCTAGTGCTCAGCATAAGATCCATAAAATATCCCTCCCATTTTACCCACCCAATGATGGGAAAAGCCTCGAACTGCTGTGTAAGGAGCTTGATAAGGGACAATTTCCTGTCAGTGAGGATTGTTAAACTTAGAAGAGATTCAGAAGAAAATAATTACGTCCATGTCTCTCCAGATCTCTGAAAATGAGAGGGGTTGATTATTAGTTAGATTGCTTGAAACTGCTTTTTGGAGAAGTACACTATCTCCCCAAATTTCCTCTTCTTTCTCTCTTTTTTTTTTCCTATCTGACATTAACATTGGCTTATTTCCTTAATTCATCTTTCTACACACTTTCTGATGCTGTTACTATATTGTAAATGTGGTTCTGAAAATTACAGGGAAATGTAACCAGAATACTTTCATGGAGCCTTTTTATATCCACTTAATGTTTTACTTGTTTGCCCACACTCTGCAATAAAAATTACAAGTTGCCTTTTCAGACACTGACAGTGATGAACAGGAAGAGGAAACCAAACTTTTTTTTAGAAATCCCCCTATTACAATGTGTGTGTGGCAGGTTTATAAATAGACTTAACAGGTGGATATTTTCAGGTAACATTAATACATTAGTCAATATCAAGGTAATTTTGTATTTTTTGTTTATAGGAGTATTAAAAAACAAAGCAGTAAAATTATTTTTTGACACATTCTTTCTCACTTTCATTTTCACCATAGTAGTCCTGCAAAAGACTGTCTAGAAAATAATGTAGGTAACTTAATTTCCCCAGGGTACAGTAAGTAAGCCACAAGTATTTTTTTGTTTTTTCTTTTAAAGAAAGAGCCACCTAAGTTTGTGTTTTGTGTCAGTTAGAGAGTTCTCTCCATCAGTTTCTAGCATTTCTACCACAAAGTGAAAAGAATTCTAAGAAAATCATAATAAATTTTTCCAGATTTCTAAACTAGTATGCATTTTAAAAATGTGAGATATGATGCCTTTTCAAAACACTGAAATAACTGTATTAAATAAAAGGTAGCAAAACAGCATACAAAAATTCTAATCTTCAGCCTGACACACAGTAAATTCTCACTAAATAGTAGGTTGAAGCATATGAGCATGCCAATATTTGACCACTTTGACTTATAAAAATGGCAATTTCACAAAATTCAGCCTAGTGTTAATACATATATAATAATTCTATAATCATCTTGGTGTCAGAAACCTGAGTCTAGGGGCACCTGGGTGGGTCAGCCGGTTAAGCATCTGCCTTTGGCTCAGGTCATGATCCCAGGGACCTGGAATGGAGCCCCACGCTGGGCTCTGCTCTCAGGGGTGAGTCTGCTTCTCCCTCTACCCCTTCCCCTGCTCATGCTCTCTCACTCTCTCTCTTTCTCTCAAATAAATAAATAAAATCTTTAAAAAAAAGAAGAAGAGGGGCGCCTGGGTGGCTCAGTTGTTAAGCGTCTGCCTTCAGCTCAGATCATGATCCCAGGGTCCTGGAATTGAGCCCCACATCGGGCTCCCTGCTCCGCGGGAAGCCTGCTTCTCCCTCTCCCACTCCCCCTGCTTGTGTTCCCTCTCTCGCTGTGTCTCTCTCTGTCAAAGAAATAAATAAAAAATCCTCAAAAAAAAAATCAAAAAAAAAAAGAAAAAGAAAAAGAAACCCATGAGCCTACACCATTTTACTAAAAGAACACTTGGGTCTTGGGAATATTATAGTTATTAGCCAAGATAAGAAAATAGCTTTGTGTGGTCTCAACAGACACTGAGGCAAAGTGAAACTACGCATTTCACCTCAGGAGAGTTTAGGGATGTCCTCAAACCCTCACACTTAATCTTATAAAATAAAGCAAGAGGTTAAAGCTAAAAGAAGAATAACAACAGCTGTGAGGGCTCTTAAAGCTAAGACAGTAAAATAGTGCAGAGAGACGGAGAATTCAAAAAAGAAAGACAAGAAACACCATAAATATAACCCAAATATAATTTAATACAAAAATAAATGCTTTGAATCTGGGCTATTTTGGTGTGTATGGCCAACAGCCCTGACTACTACTGTCCTTTGTTAGGGTATCATCACATTACAATACTGTATTTACAGTTCTGACTGCATTATCAAGACAGGTTAAAACTGGCTTTGAACGCTCTGAAAGTCTTCCTGGGAGAATTTTTTCTTTAAATAATTTCTCTGGATATTTTACCTCCTTTCCCAGCCCTTCAGGATATACTCAAGCATTAACGAATGATTGGAGGGTAAGTTAGGCTAATACTCCCTCCATTAACAAAGTAATTGAGAAGCAACCTTATATCTGAGTATTTTCAGATTTTCAGGGACATAGCCAGCTTTTAAAAACTTTATTACACGAGCAATATTTTAATATTGAGAAATTAGAAATTCCAATATTTTTATTTTTATTTATTTTTTAAAGATTTTATTTATTTATTTGACAGAGAGAGACACAGTGAGAGAGGGAACACAAGCAGGGGGAGTGGGAGAGGGAGAAGCAGGCTTCCCGCTGAGCAGGGAGCCCGATGCGGGGCTCAATCCCAGGACTTTGGGATCATGACCTGAGCCAAAGGCAGACGCTTAACGACTGAGCCACCCAGGCGCCCCCCCCCCTTTTTTTTTAAAGATTTTATTTATTAGAAATTCCAATATTTTTAAAACTCTGAATAAAAAGCTGGAGATCTCTTTAAGGAATATATATACCTAATACATGAAGGAAAATACCACAAAAGCATATCGTTTGCATCATCCTGTTATCCTCTGTATCCCTAGCACCTAGTACAGGACCTGGTATGTAGTTGTCAAGAATAAGTAGTTATTGAATGAATGAATGAATGAATGAGTGAGTAAATTAAATTCTAGGTATTGCGTTCACGTTTAAAGTTTATGTTTTTTCGTATCTATAGTAGCTCATTAAATATCTTTTGTGTACAAAAAGTTGTTCAGTACAGATGACTCAGTTTCCTCACCTGTAAAATGAGGGTCTGGTCAAGGTGTTTCCCGCAGGAACATTCTGCAGTCTTTTAAACAGCTAAGCCCATAGGCTGGGTAAGAGCAATCAGCAGGGATTTCTTAAAGCATTAATGGGTAAGCTAAGACCGTTAATGCCTGGCTTCTTCCAAAATGGCCTTGAGCCGCACATGACCTTGACTGATGATGACTTTTTAACCCATCTCTCTGAAACTACTCCCTGAATCTTGCCTTAGGGCTTGTGGGTCACTTGTTTAGCTCTCCTGACAGTACTCCAAAGGAAGTCATTCATTGGCAAGGACAAAGTCTCCCTGCTTGTGCCAAACAGAATTATTCATTACCACTTTATGGAAAAGCCCAAGTCACGTTTCCAGGAGGGCTGGGATCTGCCAGCTCACTGATGCTTGTTGGCATCGCCTTTATTTTCCCAGTAGTCACCTACTTTAATCAAAAGCCTTTGGAATTCCAAATGGAGCCTCTTTATCAATTGAGATCTCTTGAAGAAAAGGAGTATGTTTATAAATAAAACATCTTATGTAAGGAGACATGTTTTATAGAGTTCATGCTACTAATTTTTCTGTTTTTGTTTTAAACGCTTGTATTAGGTCAAGAACCTATGTTTTTTTTCTGTTTTTGTTTTAAACACTTGTATTTGGTCAAGAACCAATGGTATGAAAAGTAGATCTATGTGGCCTACTTCTAACTCTGCATGGTCAAATATGGTAACCACGAGCCATATATAGCTATTGAAATTAATTAAAATTAAATAAAATTAAAATACTTGTTTCTCGGTTGTATTGGCCACACTACAAATACCCAATAGCCACAAGTGGCAAATGGCTACCTTATTGGACCAGTACACATATGTAATATTTATGTCATTGCAGAAAGTTCTGTTGGACTGCATTTTTCTAACTTTTTAAAGGACACAGAATAATTGAGTATTTTGGTTTTTGATTTTAGAAATTTGTTACAGCCTAACATGGGAAAATGTTTGACTAGAGACTTACTTATTCATCATCTATTTATTAAGTCAAACAATTTCTCAAGAGGTTATCTTTGTTGTGAAATGTTCTTGAAAGTTTATAACCCTTATCTCCTACTAGTTAGAGGATGTTTGGTGCCAAAAAATCACCAAAGCTCCTTGGAAGCCTTGCGTATCAGCAAAGAAAGGAACTCTTGTGAGTCACGGTCCATCTTCATTCCAATTAGCCTCCCCCTTTGAGTCTGAGGAATTCAGACTTAATATATTTATATTTACCAAAGCACTTTAAAAATTCTGGGGAGTTTTAGCACATCTTCCCTTGGTTGTTTCTCAACATTTCCAGGACTGTTTAGTCCCTAAATGAGCAGACTACCATAGTCTCTTCCAGGCCTAACCTTCCTCTTGGATGCATGCAAAATACCGAAGAATTTTAGACCTCTAGCACCGCCAGCTCAGTGCTAGCTGCTATGTGATCAGTAGTTCCAAGCCACAGAGTTCTACTAAATCATTTTGGGGTACCAGTGGTATAGTACTAATTCAACCAACAATTAAGGAATATTCAGTGATTAAGAAAAGACTAATATTCCAGTTCCCTCCTACTCTGATTATCAGATTATCCCATGAAAATAAACATTTTTTGAAAGAAAAATTTCTAACTGTAAGGATTTTTAAAATTAGTTAAAGGATAATTATTTTTAAAAGGTTATAATCTTGAGTCTCAAACAAATATAAAATGAAAAGATATCAGAGATTTTATTTAGCTCATTAACTAATGAGAGAATCAGTAAGCTGTTACAACCAATTCATTAAAGAATCCAAAAAGCAGATGAATGTATAAACTCATGAGGAATACTGAAACACATTTGCTTAATAGATGCAGAACTGGTCAATATCCACAGGGCAATAATCAATTGCATTCAATCATACATGTACACTGTGCATTTATATAGACAAGAATCATTTGCATCACTATCAATTATCTTCAACTTGGAGAATGGTGAAGTTGTTCAAAGACAACGAAGGGCCCAAAACTCATAGTCAGATACCCCGGAAGGTTATGTTCTAGATAATTCATAGTTTTTCATTGAAGACATCCAGCAATCATCTTGGGGCATTTTCAAGTCTTTCATAATTCTTTCTGGTAAATTACATATCTGTAAATTATTCTCTCCATAGTTCTGTCCCTTTGATTTACCTGGCCATTTACTCCTTGTTTAAGAGATACCTGATAAGCTTTCCTTTTTGCTTGATTCAATAGAACAGGAAAAAGGACATAAAGATGTGGTTTTTTGCAAAATGTAAGAGAGTATGGAAAGAATCACAGTGGGCTAGATAGCTGGGGGGAGAAGCAAAAGAAAGAGGAAAAGATCTATTTCATAGATACCGTGATTACAGAATTAAACCTCCTGCACTCCTTTATCTCCTTGATTCTGGTCCCTTGGTATTAAAATATATCTCAATTTATGTAGCATCTTCTTTTTAGGGAGAAAGAACATTTTAAGGAGAAAAATGTACAGTTCTTTTTAAAATATAGCACAATGGAGTATCTTTATACGCTAGCATATTATGCCCTTAATAACTAAGATTTTAAGTCTGAGCCTTCTTTTCATCCTTCTGAATCACTTCTGGCCATTGTTTATCAGGCACATGACATGATACTTTTCATAATGCATTTTCTGATCAAAACTTTTAGCACCTTTGTGATTGAAAATATAATCTTAAGGCATTTCAAAGACTACTGGTGTATTCTCTCCATTTCCATTTGATTATTTGACTACTCCACCTGCACACCCCTCCACACATTTATACAGCTAATTTGAAAGTTACCAGGAAGCTATTGACAGCCTAGCACCTGAGCAGTAGTCCTTCACAAAGCATGCATTGGTCATTCACCTTTCCTCACTTTGAAAGCACTAAGATTTATATTGAGAGATTTGGCAAATTCGTCTGCCTCTAATTGTGCTGCTAGGCATCCAACAGACAGTTCCTTTGTACATATCCCAAGGACAAGAGATATATCTCCTTGCACAAATTCATTTACATACATGGGTCTTATATTCGTGGATCCTTTGTAAAATACTCAGTTGTTGTGTTACAAGAAAATCAGTTGGTTCATTTCTCAAGTGATAAATGCTTGCATCACTTACGGTAAACTTACATCCTCCCCTCTGTTCGCGGGTCCATGGCCCTTTTTCTTTTCAGTGCTGCCATACAATACAGTGCTATTGAGGACAATTCTGGGTCCAAGTTTAAGCAAAAATTCGACTGTGGGAGGCAGCACCAATGAAAATAAGTCGACTGAGGAAACAAGGATAAACAAGTAGCCAAAAGTTTACACTTACCCAGGCTATGACGCTTACACGGGAAATGATCACAGTGGCACAGCTGCATCTCTGAGATCGACTGGTTTCTTTGGACATTGATCATAAGATTTATTCTAATTTCTGAAGAATTAAAATTGGGGGTGGGGAGGTACACTACATATGTTGCAGTTCAGGAACTGTGCTAAATTACAGGTTGCTAAAGTACAGGTTGTTTCACAAGGTCATGACTCCTTTTTTTGTTTAAAGATTTTATTTATTTATTTGAGAGAGTGAGAGAGCACGAGCAGGGCGAGGAGCAGAGGGAGAAGCAGACTCCCCACTGAGCAAAAAGCCCGATGCGGGGCTCCATCCCAGGACCCTGGGACCATGACCTGAGCCGAAAGCAGTTAACTGACTGAGCCACCCAGGCATCCCGGTCATGATTCCTTTTTTGTGTGTGACAAATTCTTTGACAAATTTTCCAGCTTCACTGCTGCTGATCTAGGTCAACCCTTTCTCTTAGTAAATCAGAGAACAAACATCTGGAGACCAACCTGTTCCAAATTTCACCAAGTGAACTGGTACTAACCAAACTTAGAGAAGTGGCTTCCAAACACTCAGTGCCAACCCATGGGGGGTGGGGGCGGGGGGGGAGAAGAAAGAAAAAGTAGTGAAACCATGAATTCAAACATATCCACTTTGAAGAACTGTCTTCTTTTCATGATGAAATGTTCATTCTTTTATGTGATTGTCAGAGGCATTCTTTTTATTAAACTTGCCCCCATTCCAATGTATTTGCTTAATAAAATAAAAATTGAGCAACCTTATATTGGTTCCCTCAATTAAAAAAATAACTACATGCAAAATTCTGAGAATTAATACGCCAGAGTGATTCAAGATAGTGTTCTTTGCTTTAGGCATTTTTTCCTTAGTTATTTTGTATGGCTGTTTTTTTTTTTTGTTGTTGTTGTTGTTGTTGTTGAAAGGATCTTCCTCAGCCATTTTTTTTCACCTTCTAAAGAATACCTTCCTTTTTTACTTAGCTCACAATTACGAAACCATCTTCTTTACATTTCAAATAATTGCGCTATCCAAAAAAAAGCAACAAGTTGCATTTATGAGTATCAATCTTTCTATAAATAAGATTAACTACCAAGAAAGCTTTTTTTTAAAATCTTCCTTATTGTGCTAGCTTTCCACTCTGTGATCACTCACACCTCAATTATAAGATCTAATTCCCTGGCCTGTTTGAATGAAGTGTTTGCCAAAGCAGGATACGCACATACACATGCCCAAAACCTATCCGACCACGTAAAGGAGAGATGCAAGAGTTAATGGCAATTTATTAGTAGCTCAACTACTTCTGCCTTTTCTAGCACAACAGCACAATCTACTACTACTCTGGTCCTGCGGCCCCTTGTTTTTCTGTAAAGGCATTTTATTCAGTAGCTTGAAAATAATGAATCTACAAAGTAATGCTCCATGTGAGAGTAATTCATTTTAGAATGTGTTGGTTATTATGATTAATGGTGGGGCCCTGGCATTCTGTAGACTAATGTTAATACAGTAACATTTGGGTAGCACCTTTTGTGATTTTTCAAGGTGGTGCACTTGTTTGTTAATGCATCCCATGTCCAGGCGTTGCATTAGGCCAGCATTGGTGACAGTACCACTTTGTCAGACTGGAAAGACGGTCTCAGACTCAATAAGGAAACACTTTATCAAAGGGAATAAAAAATGGAAATGAGCCACTACCTGTGGACTAAGATTAAATTAGCTTTGAGAATTGAGGAGAAGCAGATACTCTTGCTATTCCTTCCAATGCAGCATTCGTGAGCCTGTACATCTCGAGCTACATTCATTCAACAAATATTTGGTACCTACGATATGTAATGTATTAAGTGCTTATTCTGATTCTTTTAAGATAGACAAAGAGGAATGCACTTCTATCTGTGTCTTCAAAAAGCTGAGGAAACCAGCCGACTCGTGTACAGAATTATCTGTAATAGAGGGAAGCAGTGGTATGTGCTGTTGGAGAGGTAGAGATAAAATGTGCCAACATTTCAGAGGAGGGGGAAATTGCTGTTGTAACTGAAGAACCAGGAGGGTATTCATGAAGGAAATGGAAGTGGAGCAGAACCTTGAGGAGTGGTTAGGATTTGAACATACGGAACCAGGTTGAAGTAGTTCCAGAAAGAGAACTACACAAGCCAGCACCATGAGACAGAAATTCTGGGATATGTACTGCAAAAAGGAGTCTGGCTTGAATTGGAGGATCCCTGAAGGGGAGTAGTGGGTAGAAACATGTTGGATCACAGTAATGTGAGACTAAAGATTTGGGGCTTTACTCTACAGGCATGAGTAAGATTTTGAGGTTTTGTAAATATAGGAATACCTGTTCATAAGAGTAATTCAAAACAATTCATCCGGAGACTATGCATCCATTGGATTGAGGAGGGCAGTACCCTGGGCTTCAGAGAACGGATGGAAGTCATTGGTGGAGCCCTTAAGAAGAACTGCCACAACGTCTATGGAAATGGTCATCGGATAATGGGTAGAAGTGTCCAGAGCACAGTATGGAATAAGTGTTGACAGCTCATCGAACATAAGGGAAAGGGACATGGAGAGGAGTCAAAGGACTCTGATGTTTTAAGAAAAAAAGGAAGAAAAAAAAAAAAAGAATGGGCTTGATTGATAAACAAGGAGCCCAGTTTGAGTCACCTTGAATTTGAAGTGCTGACAAGAATCAAAGACTAAGACACTCCCAAAACAATTTGCAATGCACATCAGGAATTAAGATAAAAAGAAAGCCAGAGCTAGAATTTTACTTACTGGGGAATAATATGAACAGGGATAATAGCTGAAGTATCTTTGTTTTGAGGGAAGTTCACCAGCAGGCACGAGAAGAACAGTACACAGAAGAGAAGAGGGCCAGGAATAGAACCCTGGAGAACACTCCCCACTTAGAAGGTAGAAGAAGGGGGAAGCTTCCCTTCTCCCCAGAAAAAATCCTCAGAAGGAGTAATCGGAGGCAGCGGAGGTGAAAGAGCCAGGGGCTAGGGGTGGGATAGGTAGAATCAGAAAGGCTGGGCCAGTCTGGCAGAAGCCATTTTTTTTTTTTCTTGCACACTGGACATTTTGCCTTTAAAAGAAGGAAAGATCACTTAAGTATAGATAAAATGCGTGCTTCCAGAACAGAGTTCTTTAAATCTTGACTAAAGAGTTTCCTGATATAACTCGCTTCCACCATTCATTGCCATAATGCTTCTAATTCCCCAGCAGAGCATGTAAATCGTGGCCTGCTGCCCACTACCCTGGGAAGAGCCCTTTCTCACAGACATACGGCTGTGTTTTCCAGGATTCTGCCAGAAGCCTGAAGATACATTAGTAGTTTTGACATTGCTTTCCCCCAGTAAGCTGCAGGTCCACCAAACACTGCTTCTTTCTGCATCTGGACCATCTGCTACAGACCAGGGGGTTCTTAACCTGAGGCCAGTAAATATCGGGGGTTCTTAACCTGAGGCCAGTAAATATCCCGGCCAGTGAAAGTAATGTTCTGTTAGACATATGCATGCATTTTCTGAAGAGATTGTTTACCCTTCTCCTGATTCTTAAAAGAATCTCTTTTCTTAAAAAAGAGAAGAACCACTATAATAGATGACATGTTCTTGTACAATGCTGTGAGTTTCTTGAGGACAAGATCCCGTGCTTATACATTTGGGTATCTTCATGGTACCTCTTTCAATCTTGGCTGAATGAATGGCATTTAATAGTGCTACATTAGATGAGCCAACAGGAAGAATAAAATACTCATTTTGGCTCTAGAGCCTCTTCCTTGACAGCAAATATACAAACCTAGGAAACATATTCTCTAATGATAATGTTTTTTATTAGTACGCTTGTAGCTTAAAATGAGTGCTTCAAACACGCACTATTTCATTTACATCTTCGATAATTGTGTGGAGTTGGGCTCCCTGCTCAGCGGGGAGCTTGTGTCTGCCTCTCTCTCTGATGCTCCCCTATTCGTGCTCTCTCGCTCTCTCAAATAAATAAATAAAATCTTTTTAAAAAATTGTGTGGCGTAGAAATTGGCATCTTCATCTCATGAATGAGGAAGCTAAGACTGAGAGAAGGCATGTGATTTGCCAAAGGTCATACATCATGTGTTAGCTTATTTATCTCATGGCACATTCATTTGTAAATAAAAATGCTGATGAATATGATAGACTTGACCTTGTTTTTCTAGAATGCTTGTTGGTTGGCAATAGGTTGGTTTTTGTTTTATATGAATGAAATCTTTTTGTTCACCTAAAATTTGATGCTCATGTTGAAAGCAATGGTTTCCAAATAGCCATGTTACTGAGGGACAGATACCACTCCCATAGAGTGACTTGAACTTCATTAACTACTAGGTAACATTAAACGAAAGTAATGAGGCCCAGCTTTGGGTCTTTGTAGGGTATGTCAGATAGCAGTATAGTGTCATGATTAAGGGCATGGCTTTGAGTCTGACTCGGATTTCTGAGTTCTAGTAACCAGTGTTACATCCTAAGTATTAAATACCGGTTATATCTTAGGGTCTCTTTCAAATTAGAAGGGTACCTGCTAAATTTCCATCTGAATCTAGAGATTGAGAAAGTTCCCCTATTCTGCTTCCACCTTTTCCTGGAGTCCTCTGGAGTACAGAAGCAGGGGGGCTGGCGGGGGGGTGGAAATTTCGAGGCAGCCTCGCATTGATGGCCCCAGTCTGCCGGCTGGCAGGGCAGCTGTGTCCTCTGCCCCGGGCTTCAGTCCCACCACAGACGCTGCTCTGCAGCAGTGCACTTGATCTCCCACAGGCAGCCATCCCCATCTCCCACAGCGGGGTGTCCCACAGCAGGGGTTGTGAGAGTCCGTATTTACATGCAGGCTGAGCCTTGCCTTCCTAAACAAAGGAGAATGATCTAAACCTTAATACAAAAGCAGAGGGATGACAGCAGTGCTTGGAGTTTCTCAGACAAAACAAAACAAAACAAAACTGATCCCTAAAACTGAACCCTAAAACGTGAAGGACTTACAAACTAATAGGCAGCTCTCCAGAAGTTGGAATGAAAAACGCGATAGGAGGGAGGGGGACATTCTGACTCAAACCCCTGTCAGAAACACCTTGCTCTTAAGTAAAATGTGTATGCCTTCTGTTAACTGAGGAAAGGGGATTGTTAATGCTCATTCTCGTTGAAATACAATTTTCCAAATGTGTTCACTCAGTATCACTTTACATGTTGTTTTCATGACAGTTTTTTTTTTTTTTCCTTGAAGGTCATCAACAAGTAAGCTGCTTAATTGTTTGACTAGGCAGTTCAGCTCTTAGATGCCTGCAGTGACAAAGAGGGAGAATACAAGGGAAAAGGAAATTCTGTCCCAGCTGTGCGCTGGTCAGTGTGTGCTGTTTGTGGGTGGACAGGGCTTCGGGAACACTGGTGCGCCAGGAGGAAGAACTATCAACCAGAGATGTCTGGCACTGACACTTTCTTTTCCAAAGAGAAAATGGCTCAAGAACCAGATAAGCCTCGTATTTAGAAATATTCATTGAAATAGAAGCATCGTGTTCTGGTATAAGCTGAAATGGTAATATCAGCCCAAGTATGAAAGGACAGTGTGGTAGAAGGCCCCTCCCTGCCCAGAGATCACCATTAGGAGTAACAGCCTCACAGGTAGCCACAGTGGAAGAGAAAAGAGCACAAGGATGTGCTGAACGTGTTTCTCTGGGTTACCACTTCCTGTGGGTTCTGCAGCCTGGGCTGAATAAACTAGGGCCGGTGGCAGGTGTGTGTCTGATCTTTTCCTGCCAGTTGGCAACCCAGTTGCATGGTGCATTAATTCTATAAATTATAGTGAATGAGTAGAGCGACATTTTCCAATGCCTGACTTCACTAGTTCATCTTAAACCCTGTAAATATCTTTTGGTTTCCATTATAGTTTTCCTGGACCTTTGTAGTTTAGTGTAAGCTAGAGTAAATTGTTTTAAAATCATGACCAAAATATATATGGTGAAGATATGAAAAATTGATACATTCGCCTCACCAAACATGGTCTAAATTTTCCATTATATATGTAGCTATACATACTCTTAACCCCATGAAGGAGGGGACCAGGGCTACCTGTTCCTGGAAATATCCTCAGAATTTAGCAATGTTATTTGTTCATTTGACTATTAATTGCCTTTTTAAAAATAGTATCTCCCAACATATCCTTTAAAGGGGCTTTTGTTAGGAGATATTAACCATGTAAATGTTTAGAAATTTGGTTTGCTTTACAACTTTGCAAGAAATAATTCTTATTTTTATTTTATTTTTTGCCTTTCACTCCGTTGTCAGAGATAATTAATAATTAATATGGAAATTATTGTTTTTCAGGCTTGAGCTCTCCCAACATGGCTTTCCTTGTACTCTTCTCTTTGCTGGTTCTGCAAAGTCTGGCTTTAGGGGCCACTTTCCCTGATGAGACCATTGCTGAGTTGTCAGTGAATATGTATAACCATCTTCGAGCCACTGGGGAGGATGAAAATATTCTTTTCTCTCCATTGAGTGTTACCTTTGCTATGGGAATGATGGAACTTGGGGCCCAAGGTTCTACCCTGAAAGAAATCCGTCATTCAATGGGATATGACAGCCTGAAAAATGGTGAGTGTCCTTAGGTTTAATTTTTCAAGGTGGTTTGACTTTAACTTTCAACTCAGTTATGTTGTCTTAGGCCACAGGTAGCAATATTCACACAATGTGAGAAAGTGATCTCATTGAGATGGTATGGTTAGGAGAACCATCAGGAAACCCAAGGAAGGTATTAACTCCTTGCTGTATCCTTAGCTGAGTTAATCTAAGGAAATTGTAGATTTTATTATTATTATTATTTAAATAAAACTCACTGTGACAAATAAAATCAAACATGGTTCTTACTGAGTTTCCAGTCTAGAGGGAGAGGCATGTATCAATCAATTATCACATAAACGAATATTTACAACTGTGATAACTGCTATGAAGAAAAGCAACATGATTCTCTAGGAATATTAGAAATTTTTGCTTAAAATCAATTGTATCTTCATTTTTTAAGCAGCATCCAATAATTTTTTTGAAATGTTTTATTATTATGAAAATGTTATGTATTGGGGAAAGTTTGTAGCCAAAAGGTTTTTGTAATCATTTTGACATGATGTATGATTTCTATTTTAATGTTTTTAATATACATGAGAATCGACTCATTAAAAAGTTAAGAACTCGATGATTTCTAAGGCATGTTTCTAGTTATAAGGCAAAAAAGTCCAGTGAAAGTAAAATTTCAAGGAATATTTTGATTTTTAAATTAGGTAATTAAGCTTAATTCTTATTCCTATTAATTATAAAATGAAGACCAATTTAATGGGAATAACCTAAGTACTTTGAAAGGAGACAACCAAAAAAATCTCTATAGATTCTACCAAGACATCAATTAAAATGAAAAATAATACCAGTTCATAATACTCAAAGTTAATTTGAAGATCTAGAAATGGCACAAATATTGGAACCTCCTAGTCATGTCGATATGGGGAATAAACTAGTGCTCTTCCCTTGGGCCCCTGTCTCATCAATCTTCCTTGCTGTTTTTTAGTGCTTTTCCAATCCCCGTGATCATTCACTGTGTTTGTTCCACTAATAAACTTATTGTTTGTCATTTTGCAGGTGACGAATTTTCCTTCTTGAAGGATTTTTCTAACATGGTAACTGCTAAAGAGAGCCAGTATGTGATGAAAATTGCCAATTCCCTCTTTGTGCAAAATGGATTTCATGTCAATGAGGAATTTTTGCAAATGCTGAAAAAATACTTTAAAGCAGAAGTAAATCATGTGGACTTCAGTCAAAACATAGCTGTGGCCAACCATATCAATAAGTGGGTGGAGAATAACACAAATAGTATGTCATTTGGTTCCTTTCTTTCTCTAGTGGCTTAGTTTTAACTCTCTTCTACTTCTGAAATTATTTTCTCTTCACTCCAGTTGAATTTTTGAATGTTAGCATTTAGTTGAGTATCTAATAATTATTTTGTATAGATTACAGTCTTTTTAGAGGCATTGCTTATGAATAAACATTTTTGAAAGAACTTAAATCTTTTGGCATGTGAAGAATTTAGGCACTATGATAAATCAGTCTGAAATCTGTCTCTCCAATCATGGTTTTCCTCTGCATGGTAATCTTAACTACTATATGGAATTTTGCTTGAGCTGACTTGTTTAAGAAGTTAGATACCAATTAGGATGGCAGTTGGTGGGCCACTTAAAAATATACTTAAAATAGAATATAAGAAAGAGTTAAAAATCAGAGTTGGGCTTTTATTTTTTTAAAAGATTTTATTTATTCATTTGAGAGACAGAGAAACAGAGAGAGCACAAGTAGGGGGAGTGGCAGAGGGAAAGCGAGACACAGACTCCCCGCTGAGCGGGGAGCCTGATGTAGGGCTCAATTCCAGGACCTGGAGATCATGACCTGAGCTGAAGGCAGATGCTTAGCCATCTTAACCATCTGAACTACCCAGGCAGGCACCCTCAAAGTTGGGCTTCTAAACAACAGAACTTGATTGGTAATCAAAAAAATTGTATAGGATTTCTTAAAAAAAGAGCAGCCCGTTTTAAGCCCAAATAAGTGGAGAATGAGAAAGAGATACATTTATTTTAAAATTTATTTCTAATCTAATTTAAAATTTATTTCTAATCTGAACATTTATTTTAAAACTTATTTCTAAACTTGACTGGCTTGGTTGGTGGAGTATGTGATGCTTGATCTCGGGGTAATGAGTTTGAGCCCCACATTGGGTGTAAAAAAATAAAAAAAATAAAATCTTTAAAAAATAAATAAAATTTGTTTCTAATCTAGTCTTTAAAAATGTATTTACGCTTTCCAAATGTTTCATATTTTACCATTTTATTTTCTAACTTTACCATCAAAATATTGAAATTAGAATTTAAAAAATGAAGCCAAGTTGAAAGTAGATTGCAGATGTTCATTAAATTAATTCATATTGTCAAAACTCCCCAAATAATGTCAATCTAATATATTTTATTTTGGAACAATAACAAAAAAACCTGACCACATGCCCTATGTCCTATAATCCCAAAAATTCCGAGGCACCTTTGTAAGCACCTAAAGAAGTGCTATCATTAATAAAATGAGAGAATACAAATTTTGGTCCTATCTTTTTCAACTATGACATTAAAACATAGGATAAAATAAACATGTTTGTATTTTAACATTCAAAGAATAAGTCAAGAATAATAATCCACTTTGAATAGATTGAATGATTACAAGCTGTTTCGAAAATCTTTTTAAACATTTTTAGCTATCAACAAAGACCCAGTATCTTTGAGAATAGATTTGTAAAGGAATATTTCAAATGATAGATAATAAGGCATCACTAGTTCAATTGGCTTTCACTCATCTGTTTTCACCTAGTCGAATGCAGTTGTTATATTTAGTGGAAAGATATCCAATATATGGGGGAAATTTTTGAACTGGTTGACAATTTAATCATGTACATTGTTCAAGAATAAACTCAGTAATGATTATTGAATGCTTACTCTGTGTTAAGAGATGTGCATACATCATTACAACTAGAAAGTAGTACAGCCTGAGATTCTGTTGTACTTGGTTCTATAGTTTCTGCAAGTGTCACGATCCCACCAGTGTTATTAGAGGTAGGTGTGTTTTAGATCCCCTTAATCTGTAATTTTGTGTTTGTGTGTGTGTGTGTGTATAACATTTTTCCTTTGAAAGCAAGGTACTTTTAATTTTTATTGTAAATTTGGTAGTGGTATACAGTTTTTCTGGATTACTCTATCAGATGGTAGTTTGATAATCTTTTGGTCCCCATTCACCTTCAAATTTAATATAAATTTTCGTCTATTCGTTTTTTCCTGAATAGGTCTGTTGAAGGATTTGGTATCCCCAAGGGATTTTGACGCTGGCACTCATTTGGCCCTCATCAATGCTATCTATTTCAAGGGGAACTGGAAGTCACAATTTAGACCTGAAAATACGAGAACCTTTTCCTTCACTAAAGATGATGAAAGTGAAGTCCAAATTCCAATGATGTATCAACAAGGGGAATTTTATTATGGTAAGACATTCTGGCTTTTATTTCTCTCTTCTTACACTATAATAAATTTTTAAGAAAGAACATGAAGCATTTATTACTCAAATGTCTTGTCAGTCTTGTTTGGGCTACAATTCAATTTCCTTGGCTCCATTTTCAAAGGCCTCTAATTAGATCTTAAGTGAATATTATATGCATTGACAGTTTTCTAATATACTTCTTTAAATTATAAAGTTGATTACACCTGCAGAGTGGCTTTATTCATGGGTAAACACCTGACCTTGTATAAGAACATTCTGAGTTACTCCAAAAAGCTATTGGCTTTGGGGTGGTTGTCAGTGACCCATATGTTCCACTTTGCTCTTGCTTGGATTCCTTACCACTTTTTGAATTACAAGCGTTTCTTTAAAATTTTGCTTTCAGGGATGCCTGGGTGGCTCAGTCAGTTAAGTGTCTGCCTTCGGCTCAGGTCATGATCCCAGGGTCCTGGGACTGAGTCCCGCATTGGGCTCCTTGCTCAGCTGGGAGCCTGCTTCTCCCTCTGCCTGTAGCTCCCTCTGCTTGTGCTCTCTCTCCCTCCCTCTCTGTCTTTCTCTATCTCAAATAAATAAAATCTTTAAAAATAAATAAATAAAATTTTGCTTTCAGACTGTGTATGTATGGTTAGACATAATTATTCATTCATAGTTTTGTTTATTGAAAGTCTATGATTTGTGATACAACTCAATATCCTTGGCATTATTTTCAAAGATATTTCATTGGACTTTTCAGAAGTTTAGAGTGTTAATCCTTCTTACACACTACAATGGACTGTATTCTTTTTTTTTTTTTTTATGATTTCACTCATGTGGAATTTAAGGAACAAAACAAACAAGCAAAGGGGAAAAAAAAGAGAGACAGAGGCAAACCAAGAAAGAGACTTTTAACTATAGAGAACAAACTGATGATTACCAGAAGGAAAGTAGGTGGAAGGATGGGCTAAACAGGTGATAGGGATTAAGGAGGGCACTCACTGTGATGAGCACTAGTTTTTGTATGGAAGTGATGAATTACTAAATTCTGCTCCTGAAACTAATATTATACTGTGTGTTAACTAACTGGAATTTAAATGAAAACTTGGGAAAAACACTTTTAAAATAGTAATTTATGAATATAAGTATAAAACATCATGTTTTGCTAGTACTTCTGTATAAACTGGCATTTTTGCCTCTGAGAATAGTACAATGGACTGTATTCTTACACGCTATATTTGAGAACCAAAATGTTTAATGGTCTAAAGGACCTAGATCAGTTATAGGAAAATACTCATAACAAAAGCATTACATTTTCTTTTTGAAAATGGGGAAATTTTGAGGTAGCAGCAGGATCTCTCTTTTTTTTTAAAGACTTCTTTATTTTTTTATGGAAGGCTGGTGAATTTAGCTAAATTATTAGAACAGAAAGCCCATTACCTTACTAACCTCATTACTTAATTTGGAGGTCTTAAGCACCACAGTTACTGTGGATAACTACTGTAGAATGTAATAGATTTCATTTTGACTATGCTATCTTGGCCTCAAAACTTCTAGCTGTGGTAATGATAAAGTCCCAGGTGTTACGTAGTCAATTTTCCCCTTCTTAGAAATCAGGTGGGCATTGGCAAATATGAATTACAACTACTTGGATCTAGGGCTTTATTTTTCTAACCAGGACTTACCATCGTTTCTAAAGATATTCTTTAACTATATATTCATTTGAAGTATCTCATTTAAAAATAAAAAGTAAGTCTATAGAACATATTATAACAATTGTGATATAATTCTGGGGGTTCTAAAATAAAATAAATTCTTTAGGACTGAAGATTCACTGGATTTCAGGACCTTTTAAAAAAAAAACAAAAAAAACCTTTTTTCTCAGATGCCTGAATTTCTTATATTCTATATACTATTTTGGAAGAGAGTTATAACAAATTAAACCTTTTATTTGAGCTTGAATATGGGCCTTTTATCACCTTTCTTTCTGTTTTAGGAGAATTTAGTGATGGCTCCAATGAAGCTGGTGGTATCTACCAAGTCCTAGAAATACCCTATGAGGGAGAGGAGATAAGTATGATGCTGGCATTGTCCAGACAGGAAGTTCCACTGGCCACTCTGGAGCCATTGGTCAAAGCACAGCTGATTGAAGAATGGGCAAACTCTGTGAAGAAACAAAAAGTGGAAGTGTACCTGCCCAGGTAAGAGGCTCCCGTGGGACTCCTTCTGATAGCACGGAGGGAGAGATCTCAATGTAGGTTCCGACTCAGGAAACCTCTGGCCACTGCCTTTGAATTTTAAGTCTTAGCTACTCTCTTCCCCCTACTCCCCTTCCTGTTTCCTCCCCTTCCCTCCTCTCCTTCTCTCCCTTCTCCTTTTTTAAAGTAGTCTTTTGTACTCATGACGTCCTGCCCAGAGACACAAGCTCACTTATCGATTCACTCAGTACTATTTACCAAGACCTAGTTTCAGATCCTACTCAATATTCTTAGCTTCATTTTAGAAGATTTCTCAATAGATCATCTCTGAATATCATTTGCTTTGGCAGTCTTCTGTATTTCATTAATATTTAAAGTTGATTATAGCTGGAGAGAAAATAATCTCCCACATTGTTGGAAGAAGCGCAAACAAGTTACCGTGCTCGGTGCCAAGATGCAACCATAAATAAGCAGGAAAAAGCTTACAATTCTCCCTGTGGATTAAATAATAAAATCTATGCAGGGCCTTGATGTTCTTCTCAACCCTGCGTCTGGCCACTCACCACAACAAACACTTTGTAGCATGTACTATCCATGTGCTTGTTGCTATGCTACATACAAGTAGCATGGGTTTGCCTGCCTCTGGGTCTCTATGCATGTTTTTGCCTTGGCCTAAAATACTCTTCTCATGTTTCTTTGCCTGATATTGATATTGTGTACTTCTCTGTATATTTTTAAAGAAATTCTTTTTGATAAAATGAGAAATTCAGTACAGTGTTAATGCTTCCCTTATTAAATTCCATAAGTTAAGTGCAGCATGTCCAAATGCTTCAATTCTGTGAGGATGCAAAGTTATTTAGGGGTATTTTAACAGAATCCTAAATGAATGCTTAATAAGTATCACATATTCTAATTCAACCATATTCACTAGAAAATGTGGCCTCCAGGTCCTGTCCACTGAGAAATTGAACGTGGCAGCAGAAGAAAATTAAATTTTCATTTTCTAAGAGATCCTCTTCAATTATGAAATAGTTTAGCTTGCTTGCTCACATTAATGCCTGATACTAAACTAGGCACAGTTAATTACCATGTATCCATTTCTCCAGAAGTTCTATGAACTCTCCCTCTGCCTGGTTAATGCATAGAAAGCAAGGCTAAATAGCTAGATCCCACAGATCTGGTTTCCCCTTTTAAGAAATTGACTGTTTTCAAATACTTATGTGTAGGTAATGATCAATAGGAAATGATCTACCCCTTCCATTTTACAGTATTAGGATCCCCTAAATGTCCAATGAAGGTAATGATGTTTGTGACCTCATTTTAGCAAGGGTAAAAATGTTTTAATAGCCATTTCCTAGGTTTACTCAAGTGTCTGTCTTAAAATGTTTGTATAGATTTATTCGCATGGAGATATTACTCTGAAACAGCAACTTTGCATTTCTGTAATTTGACCACATTCTTGTCCTGCTCCACAGGTACTGTTACTTTCTATTATATTAGATTTTATGCATATAGGTTTTAAATGCCTTTCTTAAAAGGTATAGGGTATGTTGAGGGGGGGAGAAGGGACAACTACTTTTGCATTTTTATTAGTTTTCCCCCAAACAATAAGTCCTACAGGAATCAGATGCTGAATTGAAATTGTATTTTTATCCAAAATACAAAACTCTATTCAGGAGAGGGTAAAATTGCTATACCTATGTGATATCATAAATCCAGTGAAATACTAAAAGGTTAATGCACAGTCATACATTTCTAAGATTTAAATGAAATTACCAGATATTCTTCCAATTTATTCATGGTAGCAAAAACAGTTTGGCTAATATAGATAAAAAATATATGTAAGATATCTAAAAAGCACTTTAGAATAATGCCTAGCACAGAGTAAGCATCATATAGTTATTACCTATTATCACTATTATTATTTATTTTCAGTGTACATTTTAAGTCCTAGTATTCACCTTATGTTAATCTATGGGTAGCTTTATATATACTTTTCTTCCAGTAAGATTTTTTAAAAACCTTGTTCTGATGAACATTACCCTCTTCATTGTATAAGGTGCAAGAAGATTGTTTTAAAATGAAAATCAAATATCTTAATACTTGGAATGCAGAGGTACCTGGCTGCCGTATCTTTCCACTCTGACTTTTGTAGTCTCAGATTTGTCATTTGTGATCAGAGTGCTAGAAATCAACAGATATAGAGTGGTTTTCTGTTTTGTAAGCAGAGACCATCCTGTTATTTTGAAATGATTGTCTTAGAAATAAAGCACTTTAGTTTCATGTTTATAAAAGAAAACTAATACATAAGCCATCTGATTTTGTTCTTTAACATGAGTGCTTTTTATTAGGTTTTTCTACAGAAGGTGTCTTGATTAGTTTCTTAATTGCTTACAAGGTGAATAAATCTCCTTATATGTAAAATATATTTATACTTTTCTAACACTTGCTCTCCACACCTGAGTCTCTCATGCTTCTGCCCTCAACATACCTCTTCAACTTACTCAGAAAGTTGCAAATGCACGATTACATTGTTAAAATAGGCTTGCCTTTTGGGTTTAAAAAGCAGTGTTGTGGCTTTTTATTTTTAAATTCAGTGGGCAAAATGTAAAATCTACCTATAGTTTGTTTGATTGTTTTTAAATAGCCATTGTTAGAATTGTAGTTATTAGTGGTGGGGCACTTTGCGGTCAGACAGACCTCAGCTCATATCCTCATTCTACCACTCACTAGCTGTGTGACTAGGGCAAGTTGCTTAGCTTGTCTGAACTTCAGTTTGTTCTTCTGTAGAATAGAGATAACAATACATAATCTCACAGGACTCTGTGACATTATCATAGGGATGATTAAATGAGATACCATATGTAAAAGGATTTGCATAGTGTCTGGGATATAGTGAGCCCTCAGGTATGGGAGATGATAATGATTATTTATATGCATATTAGTCTATATTAAGAGGAAAGAGTAAATGGATAATAGCTATTTCCCGTAATTTGATAAGGAAACAAAGACGGGAAATGGATAAGTGGAAATTGTTCACATCCTATCTTCAAATTTGAACAAACACTCTCTTTTTTTTTTTTTTTTTGTCACCTAGATTTCTTCCCTTCAACCTATGTGTATTGTCCTATGCCAGATACTACAGATATTGAAATAAAAAAAGATACTGTATTTGACTAATTTACAGCTAAAGCAGCAGAGATGAAACAGCTATTTAATCAAATTACTCCACCACTACTAAAATGCAAATATAAAACACCTTAACATCTATAATAACGTGAATGTTATACATAACTGCAATATTGTGAGTGTTATCAATACAATCTGCCCTTTATTACATGCCTCCTACATAGTGGCACCATCCTAAGACTTCTAGGAACCTTTGGGGCACCTGGATGGCTCAGTTGATGGAGCTTGCAACTCTTGATCTCATGGTTGTGAGTTTGAGCCCCATGTTGGATGTAGAGATTACTTAAAAATAAAATCTTTTTTTTTTTTTTTTTAAAGACTTCTAGGGGGGTGCCTGGGTGGCTCAGTGGGTTAAGCGTCTGCCTTCTGCTCAGGTCATGATCCCAGGGTCCTGGGATCAAGCCCCATATCGGGCTCTCTGCTCAGCAGGGAGCCTGTTTCCAGCCTGTTCCTCCCTTTCCTGTCACTCTCTCTCTCTCTCTGTCAAATAAATAAATAAAATCTTTAAAAAAAAAAGACTTCTAGAAACCTTATTTAATCCCCTCAACAATACCATGAGGCAGGTATTATTAATGTCATGTTCTACATGCCAAATCCGGAACTTGCCCAAATTCAATCTGGCTAAATTACCATCCTCACCTGAAACAGCAAACCTCAGAAGTGTGAAACAAACCAGGTTGCTCTTAAGAAATACAAAGAATCCTCTACTGACCTCTCCCTTCACTTTCCTATTTTAGGTGGATCAGGACATACAGAATACGACCTGGATCCATGCCCCTGCTCTGCCATTTATTAGCCACATGACCTTGGTCAAGTTATCTCATCTTTCTCTTCCTTGGTTTCTTCTTCTATTAACTGAGGATAATAATAATACTGACCTCCAAGGATTTTAGGGATATTTAAATTAATCTGTTATAGTCTTGGAATAGTTTTTGGTAGGTCAGTCAATCAATCAATCAATCAATAATAAATGTAAAGCACACACGCAAAACACCTTAATCAAGCCATGGAATGTATTCTTTGAGACATTCCATACTTCCCTACTCATCCCCCTTTTCTACTTTCACAGCCGACATCTGCTTTTTGTAGAAAACAAAAGAGACTGTGCTAAGTCCAAGTAAAAGTGTAGGATACAGATAAAATTCAGGACTTGGTTTAATATGTTTGCTATACATTTATTTCTCTATTTGTCATATTTTCCATAAACATGAACCTGCTAAAATTATTTTCCCCTGACTATTCCTCTTGATGTCTGAGTCTTGTTTATAGCAACCATTCCCTTGTCGTGCTTAAAACCAGACATCAGAAATGATGCTAATGGAATGTTTTGTGACTGTCACAAACTTAGCTTTTTTAAGGAGATAGCCCATTGCCTAAAAACTTACATTTATGATCTTTATTGATCAAGAAGCAACATCTTAGAAAAAAAGGAAACATTTACTTCTAGTTGTTCTCACTTTTTATAAAAAAGTAATAACCTTTGCTTTAAAAAAACTGCATTTGTGTGTTAATGCAGCCATGCTTACTCCGTATTTTTCACTAGAAAGATGGGAGATACAATTCACTGGTTTGGGAAAGACTCTATATTAGGACCAATGAGGCTCTCTGTGGAAACCATTTTTTATAAATTAATATTCTGCTCATGACCACGGTACTTATTCTCATTTCAGTTTTAAGTAATGTTTTATTTCTTCTTGCAAATGTGATGCACATTTATGTATAATTCATAAAGCCCATTAGAACAAAAAATACAAATTTGTTATTCTTTTGCTTAAAAAAAATCTCTAATATAATTGTAAAAGTGTACAGTTTTTAAGATGTAATCCTTAATTCACTTTTGTTGATGAACATCTTTTCTGTGATGGTACCAAGGAAACAGGCTTAGGTCCTGGAGGTTAAAATAACCAGGAAGATATATATTATTAACACAATAGCTTTTATGTTTCCTTTCTCTGAGTGTATGGAGTTGAAATGTAAGATGTATCCATTATACAGCAATTGGATACAGCATTGGCTCTCCCTTCCCACAGGGAGCTGAGTAAGGACACTAAGAAAAGAATGAAATGCCTTGGATAAATGTTTGATAAGACATTGACAGCTTAAAAAATCAAATCTATTACCGGGTCACACGATTTTGAAGGCAACCCATTTACAGGTTTGACATCCTTGACCTCAAAACACTTATTTCACCCTGTATATTACAGTTTTGCGTCCACATCAAATAGTGTTCCTACTTAATAATTTAATATTATTCTGATACATTATTCTTTTTGCTGTCTCCTCTTTTTATAAGCACAATCGAATACCACTTGCAGTCAAAAGCCAGTTTTAGTATAATTTACCATTAAAATCAACATAGCCAACATTTTATTCTTGTCCCAGGTAACAGGATGCTGTAACTAAAAACTTTTAAAATGCCGTAACTAAATGCTTTTCCCCCTCTGTGTTCTCCAGGTTCACAGTGGAACAGGAAATTGATTTAAAAGATGTTTTGAAGGCTCTTGGAATAACTGAAGTTTTCATCAAAAATGCAAATTTGACAGCTTTGTCTGGTAGGAAATAAACATCAATTTTTAAAAAATGTTATTATTTCATGAAAGATTTTAAAAATGATGATGTTCTCAAGCACCTTAAAGATTTAAGGGTTGAAATTGTGCGGCGGGGGGGGGGGGGGGGGGAGATGTAGAGGCCGCTTTCAGGCAACAGGCTTGACCAATAAAAACTTGATCAAGGCAGAAGGGCCCACAGTGACCACCTGGCTGAATGTAGACAGGCACATCAGGTGGCCCACCTCAAAGTATCCATAGGCCCTACCTAACCAATGGGCTACTTGCAACCAGGCACAGTTACCAAAAAAGGGAAAATTCCATACGTCGTCATACCTCCTCCCCTTCCTCCTTCAGAAGCAGCCCCTGCCCACTGCCTCCTGGCAAGCAGCCTCCCCTCTGCTGTCCTTCCTGCTGCCCCCTTATGGAACAGTCACTAAACTTCTAGTTCCTTTTAAGAAAATAAATAAATAAAAATTAAAAAAAAAGTGATGATGTCGAACCCTCTCTATCTGCTATGGAGTTCTGAGGTAAAATAAAGTTATCATTTGCCAGATAAATATAACAAATAGATTTACCTTCTACACACAAAGCTATAAATAACAGTGAGAACAGCAAGTTTATATTATTCTGGTCCATGTCTTATCTTCAACAGTAGATACTCTCCAGAAGACCTGTCTTACACAGCTTTAGATTCCCCATCCTATCTGACACAATGCCTTGTAGATAATCAATAAACATGTTGATTTAATACCTCAATATGTCCAGTTACAGTAAATTATATGGGAAAGAAAGAAGGAAGAGAGGATAAATGCATGCCTGCTGTGAGAACCACTTTTTAAAAGAATATCTAGTGAGATGATATAAAGATTATCTCAAGTCCTCAATAAGAAAAGAGCGGTTTTGAAGAAGTAACTTCAAAATATACCTGGCATATTGGGTGTTGAGTAATTTATTTTTAAAATCCTGGAGCGGGGGGACCTAGTTGAATTATTGGATTCAGATGCCCTAATTTGTTCAGGGTAAAAATCATTAACATATTAGCAACATTAAGTACTTAGAACATGTAAAATCCTTTTGGAAATATTTTAAGCATCTAACCCCAAGACATTTATCATTGAAATAAGGTACCTGTGAGTTTAAGACTTAGCTTATATAATGATGTTCTATCATTTCTATAGAATATGGAAAATAAAAGAATCTATTTTCTGCTGAGATCAAGATAAAAAAGAACTCAGTGTTTAAGTCCTCTATATATGCAATTTATTGGACCCAACTCTCCAACCAGAGAGAGCTGAGGCATAGAAGTTTCTTTAGCAGCTCATATGCTACGGGAGAGAATTTAGTTTTCCTCTCCTGAAGTAAGAGCCTATAGAAAATCAAGCCGACTGAATAATAGCTTCTAAACCTGGATTATGAGGACCCATGGATTGAGTTCGGTGAAGTGGGCGCTCTACCCCGGAAATTGCATATAGGTGTGCACTCACGTACATGTGTGTGTGTGTGCACGCCTTTGCATGCACACACACACACACGAAAGAAAAAAGAGAGTGGAGATAGGTTCATAGCTTTCAGGAAATTCTCAAGGAGTTTATAATCAAAAAATGCCTTGCCCTCCCAGATTTAGAATTGGACAGATGGTTTTCCAAGCAGAACTCAGCAATGAGATGATGTTCATGTATTTGATACCACAACTTTTACCCCTTAATTAGAGAACTGACATCTCAAAACACTAGTAGAATTTTTCTGTCTACTACATAAATGTTCCTGTCCACTAGAGAAATGCAAATTTTGCCCTAGTAAAGGTTTTCAGGGCTCACATCCAAGCTCCTAGGGCTCTGAACTTTTCAGTGGGGTTGTCAAGGAGGTAGGACTGGTGGATATTCAAAAGCTAATGGGTATTTTTGTGCTTGAGTCAGAAATATATTCATGGCTCAAGCATAGTGTAATTTAAAGTTCTTATGTTCCCTTCCTCAGGAATTGAGAGAATCTGTCTACCATACTGGCCAAATTCCAGCTGGATAATTACATTCCACTTTCTTGCCGTGGCTCTATTTTCTGTTTTATTAGAGATTCCTCACTGTCTCACCCAAACATCTAGGCAGTTATTTCCCCTGCATAGAGTATCTGCAGCTTCTCAGTCCTGAGGGAGTCGTGCCGCGGTGGTAAATCAATTATTGTGATCAGTGTAGCTTAAAATTTTTGACATATGTGGGAGGTTTATGACGTAATATTTAATTGCCTTTAGTATGTCCAGAGACAATAGAGAATAAATACATATTATGAATGCAGATGGTTTGGAAATTTGAAATACCACTCGGATCTTTCAGAGTTCACATAGTCCATGTGTGAAGGCTCTGTTTGTTCGAGCAGACCTCAGTCAGAATTGAATCCTTCTCAGAGTGCTTACAGCTGCATTCCTGGGGCCTGGCACCTGGCTGACACCTAGTTGGCACACAGTCAATGTCCACTGAGGGAGCAAAACGAGGGAGGGAAGGAGACAAGAGGTTTCTTCATAGCCACCTTCTACATTACATTTCTTGAAACATCGAACTCCTTAAAACATCAGTAAGAAATCCAGGATTGGCCATCCTCAACCACCACCCAATTCAAGTCTTCAGGATAACTTGATGAAAGGTCTAAAGTCAGCTTCTCAAGCTTTCAGTGGGAACTCTTTCATTCTTAACTCCCTAGTTTTGCCAAGACCTTGGTAGCCTTGGCATGTCAGCCCACCCCAAACAATACTTCCTTTTTCTCCCTCTCCCTCCCTCCCTCCCTCTCTCTCTCTCCCTTGCTCTCTCAGTCACTCTCTCTCTCTCACACACACACACACACATACACATTAATTTATGAATCATTCATTCAAAAACCAGTGACACAACAATAAAACTTGCCTCTCTGCTTTCGCTAGATTTGAAAGTATTTATTCCCTGCATCGTTCATTTGGGCACCGTATGCTCTGCCCCACATGGTTGGTGTCCTTTTCACATGTCTAGGTTTTTGCCTCTCCAAATGATGTGAAAACCCCACTGATTAAAGTGTCTATGATGCTTAGTAACCCCTACAAGTACCCAGGAAAATTATTAGTATGTATTTGATTATTACTTTCTACCTTAATGAATTTCATGGGGATAATTTCATGGTGTCTCAGATATACATTAATTACATTCAATGCTCTGTCTCTTCCTTTCATTTAATAACTCTTCGTGAGTCAGTTGGTGTGAGCACAGGACTAGGTCATAAAAATGAAGAAATGACTAAGATATCATACCTGCTCTAAAGAAGGATACAGACTTGTGGGGAGAAAGACATAAACAGTTGGATTAAATAAAAAGAAGCAGGATAGAAATGCTTTATTGGAGCAGTGTGTTCAGGACATACCAGGACAGTTGTGTTCTCCAGGGAACATTTGGCAATAGTTGGAGACCTTTTGGGTTGTCACAACTGCGGAGGGCTCCTGGCACCTATCCAGTAAAGGCTGGGGATGCTTCTACATTCCTGTGACCTACACTGCACAGGACACACCCCACAACAAAGAATAATCCAGCCCCAAATGTCAATAGTGATGAACCAAGAAACTCCATACTAGAGAAAGCATTGTGGAGGCAGAGAGGGAAAAGAAAGTCAACGGGCAGAATGGGAGCGTATTGGTTCAAAGGATGGAGGGGGAGAATATAGGTATGCATTTAAGCTTTCAAATGCATTGAACATTTTTGAATAATGTCTTAGAAAATGATAACAATGGTTGCCTCTAGAATACAGAACAGAGGCCCCTAGATGAGAGCGGAGATTTTGTTTCGTCTATCACTGTGCACTGTTTGGGATTTTGCCTTGTGCACGTATTACTTCTTCAATTAAAACTCTTAGTTGAAAACTGGGAAAAATTTTTAAAAATCGCATAGTAGAATTCGTAAATTCAAAAGCACCCAGGAAACAATTCAGTACTATTGTGACAGTACTCATTCTTAAATTATGCAATGAAATTTTATCTTTCTTTAAAAATAGCAAATATGAGTTAGCAGTGGAAAAACAACCCTGCTCCACATTTTCTTGCTTCTGGAAAAATTGAGTGACTTGAGAGTCCTTTGCTAAGACCTCTTGAATCCACTCTTTCATTCTCTATCCCATGGCATCCACCTTTATTTCAGACTCTCACTACTGCTGCCCCAGACGATTTCAATAGCCTCCTAAACGGTTTCCAATCTCTTTTCTGTCTAATCTGTCTTCGCTACCACTGCCAAGATTAATCACCTTAAAACCTGCTCTCAGATCATCCCAGTTCCCGTTCAAAGCCTCCCTTCATTCTGCTGTGTGCACTGTTTGCTACTCCACAGGGCGTTCAGACCTCAGCTCACTCCAGCCTTAACTCTGGCTGATTCCTTGCACACAGCTTTTGCTGCACCTCACGTCTCCCCAGGGCCCCAGCTTTATAATCTCTCCCACCCAAAATATCTCCTGAATGGATCTGCAGCACAGATATCCCCAGCTTCATCAAGCCACAGGATTACACCAACCAGAAGTAATAACTCCTTCGTAAATTCTACAGCATTCTGTACTTTTTCTTATGCTGCATATCACATCTGACCTCATATTATCATTATTTATGCATCGGATATCTTCTGCCAAGATTGATCCTTATGTGTGTTCAGGAAGCACACGGTTCTGTGCTTTCTGCCTAGTACTCACTGAATGAAGAAATGAATAAGATGAGATGCTCTGTATTTATTGTGCTTATTTTTGGTCATCTCAATTTGATGTCCATGGCTTTTTACGCTAAATTCCGTTAACATAAAACACAGCAAAGATTTATACAATAAACATGGAATCTAGAGAGTGCTGAGAATCATTTTCTTCTCAGGCTCGATTTAAAATGCTCATCTAGTTGCAGCGAGGATCCTGTTATAGAGTAGGGCTATTTTTGTAATGGAAATGAATGACTGTCAGCATTTGGATTAATAGATAATCCTCTTGGAAGGTGGAAGGGGAAGGAGAAAGAGAGTACTAAATCCTTCAGCACAAAGCACGAGCTTTAATAAAGGAGCCAATAAAGTAAAGGAATTAAGAAGACACAGCAAAAGTCACGTTCAGGTCAGACTCAAGTGCTTAGATTTATGCCGGACTGACTCTTCCATCCTGCCTTTGTTTGTTCTGCTTCTCCTTGCACCTGTAAGCCAGAGGACTGTATTTCTCTTCCAGAGCCATACCTCCATTTCCCCTCTCCTTTCTTGCCTGGACTATTGTAACAGCTAGCAAACTTGATGTTCCTGCCCCTAGCTGTTTGCTCATCTGGTTCACTCTTTACAGCCCCTGGCACAGGTATCTTCTAAAATCAAAGCAGAGGTGCCCTGTTACTTCTGGAGGAAGCCCAGGCTCTCCAGCCTCAGAGTCCAAGCTCTTAAAATCGAGTGCATCCCCTGCCACTCCCCACCTCCTTATGATGTAACCAGGCTCCAGATGGACCTTCAAGTCATTGCTGCTTGCTGGTCTCACTTCACAAGTACAGTCCTCTGCTTGGAATGCCCTCCCCTGACTCTCTGACTTTCCCTTTTCTACTTATCCTTCAAGAACCAGCCCAAATGGCACCGCTTCCGAGAAGCTCTCCCTGATATCTCTCCCTTCCAAATGGTTTACTTTCCCGTCTCCAGACTGTCATAGTGCAAAGTGCTATCACATGTTCTACCCTTTCCTTAGATTGTTTGTTCACATACCTGTTTCTGATCTCAGAGCTCCTCAGAAGCCAGGGCTATGTCATACATAGATGACTTTCTGTCCTCAGAGCCCCAAGTGGTGTGGAGAGCGGGACAGATGCTGGGTGGGTGCGTGTGGTAGGAAGGGCTGCTGGGCCCACCTCGCTCCAAGTGTGGAGGCTTCTCTCAAACCTCTGGCCCTCCTCACTAGCCTCGCTCCAGCCACACAGGCCTTCTTTTGGGTCCTTGAACACACCTGGCTTGTATCTGCCTCTACACTAGCTTTTCCCTCTGCTGGAAACTACCTTCAGGTGTTCCCGTGGCAGGCTCCTTTGTATTCCTTAGGTCTCAGCCAAGTTGACCTTCTCAGATATGCCTTTCCCAACACCTCTAGTCAAGTAGCTCCTCTTCCCTGCCCTTGTCACCAGCCAACACATCACCTCATCTTGCTTCTTCATAACACTTAACCAGACCCTGAAATTGGCCATTTCTCCATTTGGTTTTTTATTGTCATTGTTACTTAATGTTTGCTTTCCTCCTCTTAGGAAGGAACTGTTTAGTTCACCATAGTAAATCCAGTATATCAGTAATGTCTGGCACACAGGATGTGCTTAGTACCCAAATGAATGAATGAATGAATGAATGAATGAATCACTAGTCTATCACAACATTTCTCCAGAGAAACAAACAAACCCACACGATTCCTACCTTGGAGCTCAAATTCTACAAACCTTTCAAAAGTTCATGGGTGGGGCTGACGCTAAAAATATTTTAGCAACTCAAGTACAGAGCCGCTTTTGGTATTCTTGGGTTCTGTTATGGAACTCTCTTCATTTTGTTATTTTAAGCATGGCCTTGGTGACGCAGAAATCTATTTCAATTGGCTGTGTTTAGGAACAGTGCCACAGAGGAAGCGGGGGCCACGCACTTGTGTGGTGGCCGCCCTGCCAGCCACGTTATGTGAATCACAGATACTTGGAGCCTTTGGTGCCCTGCACAATATCTCATACGAACAGAGTGCTTGATAAATATTTGCTCAGTGACTGAATGAATGCCTTCGTATTTTGCCCTGCTTTCTTCAGAAGAGCTTGAATTATTGCCCAGCTCTTCTCTGGGAAACCTAGGGTTTGCTGGCCCCGTTCCGATCTTATGCTTTGTGAAAAGCCCGGCTCCTCACTGCCCAGAGGAAAGCAGGACCCGTTATTTGGCAGCAATCTCTGCTGTGGCCAGAGAGGAAGACTGCTTGGGGCCAGTGCATGGATTTTTTTTTTTTTTTTTGAATGTAGCTTTGTCTTTGATTTATTTTCTTTTTTAGAGAACAATGAACTTTCTCTAATCGATAAGATGGGCTCATCAGTGTAAACTCCTTAATTCCCCTCCCATTCTGGTTCATCAAATATCTGAGTGCCTACTTGGTGCCTGGCAGTGTGCACAAAATTGCAGGGAGGAGATAAATTGGACCAGCAAGCTCCAGGCCCTTAAGGAGTAGGTGAACGGCCCAGCAGGAAAGATGGCCTTGATTGGCACATAATTACATCAGGATGAGTAATATTGCAGGACAAGTATAGGAAGCCCTGTACGAAACGATCGGGGCAGCAGACCCATTCTTGTTTAAACCACTTTCAGCTTATATTTGAATGTGACTGCTTGAAGTTTGTCCCAAGAGAAAAAATTTCATTTTCTTTTTTCCCCTCAGGATTTGTGATGTGATTTATTTGTCACATTTCTTCCTACTGGTATATCTAAAGGGGTGGTGGTTTTCTACAACTTAAGAGTCCTGAGGTCTCACTTACATCTGCAGATATTTGCTGTCCATTGTGTAGCAGTTAATCACTCCTGGGAGTTGGAACGTTGGATTCAATCTTTATTTTGCTGTCTTTGAAATACAGATGATGACCGGTCTGTTGGATCCCATTCCCTTAGCTCTTCTACTCGATTGGATTTTTAAGTTTTTAGCCTGTGTGGCCTTTGTATTCTTTCCCACCCTAGTGCTGTTGTCCATCCATTTTCTAGAGTATCTACTTTTGGACTAGTGTCATATGTTTTATTTATTACAAGAATAAACTTTATAGCCACGCTTGTGAACAGAATTGTGGTCATGGTGCCCATAGAGGGACAACCTCCAAAGTCTTACACTAGGAAATAGCTAGTCCCTTTCATTCAACAATTCCTAAATTCCTGTTCATGCTAGGTTAAATACTGGAAGCTTACACATTACCAGCAAACTCTCTTTTCTTAGGTTAGTTCAGTCATGAGGCCCACCAAGTGCCAGAAACCAGGTACGTGAAGGGCATTGGCACAATCCTTACCTTCAGGAATTTGACAGTCCGGGAAGAGAGAGAGAGAGATGCAAATATGATCTAGCATCAAGGCTGTATGTGAATCAGAGCCTTGGTTCAGTAGGAGACAGTGGTCCGTTCTACCGTGGTGGAGAACAGCATCAGAAGAGAGCAGAAAAGGCCTGCTAGGGCTTGAAGCTGAGCCTCAGAAGTAGATTAGGTCAACTGTACAGTGTTGAGGGAGTTTGTGGGGAAGCAAAGACACAGAAGTGAGCGAGGGCGGTATGCTTAGGGATTGCAGTTCAAATCACCCAGAGCATAGGGGGTGGGGTGAAGCACACTAAATGAGTGACGCAGGGGCAGCCTCACAGACCCTCACGTTGTACCCTAGGTCTGCAGGTACACAGTATATGGAAGGAAAGGTGGGAGGCAGAGCCAGCACGAGAGGGGAGACAGGGTTTTAAGAAGGGTTGGAGAGGCATAAACTGGCTTCTGTCTGATGAGATCATCCCAGAGGAAAGCTTGATGTGAAATGGAGGCAGTTAGAGCCGTTCTCAACTGCTGTGCCATTATACACTGTGACGTCCCTTGGAAACTCATTTCAAAAAAGTATTTGCATATGTTGCTGGGTTTAACATCCTGATTTAAAAAAAAGAGAAAAAAACTTTTATCTCTACATTAATAGGTGAGCTTGGCCTATGATTTTCTTTTCTTACACTGCCCTGGTTCAATTTTAATATCAAGGTAAGACTATCCATAGATGACTTAGATTGCTTTCATTCTCTTTCTAGAGTTGAAAATGGATTTATAATAGAAAATCCTATCTTTTCCTTGAAGGATTGGTTAAATCACCTAGAAAACCATCCAGGCTTGGATTTTTTTTTTTTTTTTTTTTTAAGACAGGGGGCTGGGGTGAGGGCCAGAGGGAGAGAGAGAGAGAGAGAATCCCAAGCAGGCCTGGTTCAGAGCCCAGTGCAGGGCTCGATCTCACAACCATGACATCATGACCTGAGCTGAAATCCAGAGTCAGACACTTAAACCACTGAGCCACCCAGGTGCCCCTAGGCTCACATTCTTTAATTTTGAGGAAGGAGGAAATTTTCATCTACTCATTCAACTACTTTAATGGTTACTGGATTATCCAGATATTCTATTTTTTTCTTCATTCAATTTTATAATTTATACATTTCTATAAAATTGTCCGGTTGATGGCAAATCTCTTTATTTTCAAAATTATCTGCATGAAGAAGCACAAGAACCTTTTGGGGAGATGGAAATATTCTGTATCTTATTTGTGGAGGTGGGTTCACAGATATGTCAAAACTTACCGAGGACACCTGGTGGCTCAGTTGGTTAAATGTCTACCTTCAGCTCAGGTCATGATCCCAGGGTCCTGGGACCGAGTCCCGTGTCGGGCTCCCTGCTCAGCGGGGAGTATGCTTCTCCCTCTCCCACTCCCCCTGCTTGTGTTCCCTCTCTCTGTCAAGTAAATAAATACAATCTTTAAAAAAAAAAAAAAAACCACAAAAAAAATCTTAACCAAATAGTGGTGTGGACTGTAAAATATATTTTTGTTTTCCTGTATTGTAATTTTTGTATTGTAACTTTTTTTTTTTACTTTTATTTATTTATTTGACGGAGAGAGACACAGCGAGAGAGAGGGAACACAAGCAGGGGGAGTGGGAGAAGGAGAAGCAGGCTTCCCGCGGAGCGGGGAGTCCGATGCGGGGCTCGATCCCAGGACCCTGGGATCATGACCTGAGCCGAAGGCAGATGCCTAACAGCTGAGCCACCCAGGCACCCCTAATTTTTGTATTGTAAATACATGCAGTTCATAGTAAATAGATTATACCTCATAAGCTGTTTTACATTTATCTGCAGGAAATTATACAAAGTATTTTTTGTGATTTTTAAAAATTCTCTCTATCTTTAGACATGTTCTCTTTTGTCTTAATATCGTTTATTTGGGTAATCTCTCTTCTTCGTGAATCTTGTTGAAGGTTTGTCCATTTCATGATCTTTTAAATAACTAGCTCTGTGGGAAGAATGCTCAGCATTCTTGCTTTCTTGATCTATCTGCCATGGTGCCTTGGCACCTCCTCCCCAGCCTCTCACCTCCTCCCCAGCCTCTCACCATTTTGTGGGGGCAAATGAGGGCACATAGGAGGTTAGATGACTGGGGGAAGAGGGCACATTTGTGGCAGAAGCCAGCGTTGAACGGATGAGATTCCTTCTTTCAAGGTGTCTAGTGCAGTCAACAGATCAGGCTCAGGAGCTGGGAGGCGGTTTTCCTGTGCAAATTGACATGGCTAAAGTATCATTCTATCTTTGAGAACTCCCCTCAGAATATTTAAAGAGGGCTTAGCTGGCAAGGTGGACACTCATTACCCTTTAGGCACTACATTCTGTCACTTTTGCATTCAGGGCCATAATACTGGCTCTTGGTGCGTGACCCCACCTTCACTGGCAGACTGAACAAAATGGGTAGCTGAATCTGAAAATAACACAGCATCAGTTAACTACTAAATAGTTAATATATTTTACTGTCTTGGAATTCATGTATTTGTTTTGCCAGCTAAATATATCTGACTAGTTACTTAATGCAATTTATATTGTTCTTTTTATTTGTTGAAAAAAAAAAACTAGTCTTCTGGATTTGAGGGAGCTAATTATACTTAATTGTTTAATGTAAAAGCTCTATTGCTTTTTATTTTTCTTCTAGTCATCAAATGCATTCTAGAAGAAAATATCATAATATGTGAGACAGACTATTTCAAAATGCAATGCTTATATCTTAATACTAAATATAAGCTGAGGAAGTCATATCCCTATTAAAGGTATATTCAGAGTTGCCACTCAGTTGTCTTGGGGCTTTATTCAAAATAAGCAGGTGCTGTGCAGCAGATGTACCAAAAACGTTGTTGAACATTATTCCCTATCAGTATAATTACCTGTTTTTGAAAACTTGAAAGGAAAATGTATGTTGTGGATAGGACTTGGTTCCTGACAAAGTCTTACTAAGTAGCCTAATAAGAAATGCACTGTGCTTTTACTGAATGGTGCATCAGCAACGAGGTTATCTTAAATTTGAATTTGACCTCCTGGAATGGAAAAAGGGGGCTGGGGGTGGTGGTGGCAGAAACTTGAATAATCTTGTATCTTGCTTCCTTGTGCTATTTTTCTTTTTATGTAGTTGAACTATCTTCTCTTCATTTTGTTTCAATCTGAGGACAAAAGTTGGAAACTCAACACTGAAAGCTATTGCATAGTTTGCTCGCGCTGCCATAACAAAGTCCCCCCCAGACTGGGGGGCTTGAGAACAGATGCTTGTTTTCTCACGATTCTGGGGGCTGGACATCTGAGATCAAGATGTCTTCAGGCTTGGTATCTTCTCAGGCCTCTCTCCTTGGCGTGTAGATGTCTGTCTTTTTATAGTGTATTAACGTTCTCCAGATAAATAGGACCAACAGGATGTGTGTGTGTGTGTGTGTGTGTGTGTGTTTATAGAGAGAGATATCTACATCTCTACGGAGAAAGAGACAATGAGACTGAGAGATTTACTTTAAGAAGCTGGCTGGCACACTTGTGACTTTAGAAATTTAAAATCTGCAGGGTGGGCTGCCAAGCTGGAGATTGAGGGAAGAGTCCAAAGGCAGTCAAATGGCACAATTCCTTTTTGCTTAGAGGTCAGTCTTTGTTCTAAAGCCTTCAGCTGGGGGCGCCTGGGTGGCTCAGTTGGTTAAGCAGCTGCCTTTGGCTCAAGTCATGATCCCAGGGTTTTGCGATCGAGCCCCACATGGGGCTCCCTGCTCAGCGGGGAGTCTGCTTCTCCCTCTCCTTGCTGCTCCCCCTGCTTGTGTTCTCTCTCCATCTGTCAAATAAATAAATAAAATCTTAAAAAAAAAACAGCCTTCAACTGATTGGATAAGGCCCTCATCTGTTTTACTCAAAGTCCACCAATTTAAATGTTAATCTCATCCAAAAAAACATTTTTGCAAAAAACATCCAGAATAATAGTTTCACCAAATATCTGGGTACAGATATCCTGGCCCAGCCACATAAAATTAGCCATCAGGTATGGTCTTCCCTCTCTCTCTGTGTCCGAATTTCCTCTTCTTATAAGGACATCAGTCATATTGGATTAGGGCCCGTCCTAATGACCTCATTTTAACCTAAGACTCTATCTCTAAATACAGTCATATTCTGAAGTCTTGGGGGCTAGTACTTCAACACATGAATTTTGAGAGAACACAATTCAGCCCATAACAGCCATTCATTTAAAAGTAAGCATACATAGAAAGACAACTCTAAGGGAAAAAGAGCCCTCCTAACACTGAAAATGTGTTCTTTCCTCTGACTTTAGGATAAAGCATGTTTGTGAATACTTAGATAAGCCAATTAACTGGAATGGAAAGTAACTCTTTTAATTTCACATTTCTACAATCTAGAAGTCAATTTTGTTTTTCTTTGCCAAGGATATTTCTATTATCACAGTAATTAGAGATTAGATTTTTAAAATATCTTATTCTGATTATATGTGGATTTCTACCTGTTTTAATTTTGTGCTTTAAAATTTCAGATTAGAGTGCAATGTGTGAAATGTTTTTATCTTGAGTTATGAACTAATTTGAAGTTGCTATTAAAAACAGAGCCACATTTCTGCTTTCTCTGGCAATATAAGAAATAAACAATGGGAAAATTATCAATAAAAATGAAAGGAAACATTAACAAGAGAATATAAAATAAGGACAAATCAGAAAACACTTCTTCAAGGCGTCTCTGAAATCATAATATAGTCTGACAACATTATCGCTTCTTTTTATATCAGTACCTTAAGTCACTTATATTTTCCAAAGCTGTTTAAATAAAGGGTAAAATGCTCCTCTATTTCTGATACTGAAGAAATGCTTCTTTTCTCTCTTTTTTTCTTTTGCAGATAACAAGGAGATTTTCCTTTCCAAAGCAATTCACAAGTCCTTCATCGAGGTTAATGAAGAAGGCTCAGAAGCTGCAGCAACCTCAGGTGCCAAGTTAGAATTTTCTACAATCTTCTCACCTTTTTTTTGATTTGTATTTTTAAAACAATCTTGGGTGAAGAGTGGGGGCCATTTTTAGAACCAAGCTAAAAAAAAAAAAAAAAAAAACTGACTCTGCTCTAACTTAGAAATCAAGCTAATGCTGAACCAGCTAGAATTTTCTAAATAGAATATGAAGCATGCACTTAACTGCAGTGCCCCGATACAGAGTAACTCCCACATCTAATGAGAGGCAGGAGGACACTGGCGGCTCTGTAGAATAGATTTCCCCGCTGCGCTGCTTGTTTAAATATTTTAAATATTTTCCTGTCGCCCATTTAAACATTCTTCTTCTTACCTAACGACTTGTGGAAACTAGTTCTTCTTTTTTTTTTTAAGATTTTATTTATTTATTTGAGATATATAGAGAGAGAACACAAGAGGGGGGAAGGGGCAAACAGAGAGAGAGAAGCAGACTGCCCCCTGAGCAGGGAGCCCAACGGGGCTCAATCCCAGGACCCTGAGATCATGACCTGAGCCGAAGGCAGACACTTCACCGACTGAGCCACCCAGGCACCCCTGGAAACTAATTCTTAATTTTGTCAAAAGTTTTGATTTTTTAAAAGCACACACATAAAAAGATGTAATAAATAATTTTAACTGAATAATGCTGATAAAATAATTTTAAATAAATAATTCTAAAATTTTGACCTAAATCATGTGTTCAAAGCAAAATGTTAAATGTCCTTGATTATTCTGAATGTTTTGATTTCCCCAGTTAAATGAGAATGATTTTTTCCAATGATTTTTTTTTTGGATTTGTTTCAATCTCATGTTCAACTGCTATGTTCAAATTTTAGTAGGATTTTTCCTTCCTCTGGTAGAATGTAAACTATCATTTTTTTTTAACTTCTGCATAAATTTGTCCACTAAAAGGATATCACCAGTTAAAACAGTGTTTTCAGGAGGAAATAGAAACACAGTGGTCTTGGGGCATCATGAAAGCTGAAAATCTTACATAATTTAATCTTGACCTTTTCCTGACAATGAATCACCCTGCAGCAAGTATAAAATGATTATCCTATAATAAGGATCCCAGGGGAATGCAGTTTCCCAGCTGTAGGAAACATCATGCTTCTCTTACTGCTGAATTTTCCCTTTCATCACCACCATTCTGGTCACTTACTCAAAGTCTGGTGACTTGCTATGTAAAAATCCCCATTTTATGCAAAAGGAAATAATGATTTGGGAATATAAGGAAACTTGGTTTTTTGTTTGGGGTGTTTGTTAATTCTCCCCCTTTCCTTAGCTCAAAGGTCATTTTAGTAAAGACATATGTATTTATCTGAAACTGAGAATAAAAATTTTGTAAGAGGCAGAATAAATTTTTCTAGTATTTTTGGTGGAATGGAGGTAGGAAACTGTGTGTGTGTGTGTATGTGTGTTGTGTGTTTAAAGATCAAGTAGAAATGTTACCACTTTTACAATTTTTTCTCTTAAAGTCTTTAAAATTTTGTTTCCGGTAAATTGTTGCCTTTGCATTAAATGTAGATGGTCTTGGAGAAATTACTCATTAGTCTCTGCACATCCACAGACATGTAATTGCTTTCTCCCTGCACTGTAGGAATGATTGCAATTAGTAGGATGGCTGTGCTGTACCCTCAAGTTATTGTCGACCATCCATTTTTCTTTCTTATCAGGAACAGGAGAACAGGTAAGTCTGTTATGAGAACAGAACTTTATTTATAGGCCAAAAAGAGATAACTTTTTTAAAATTGAGAGCATTTTTTCCACATTACTTATCAGATAATTTCTAACATTCAAATGATTTTTTAAAAAGAGAATTATTTATATTTTTATTTTTAGAATACTGCTAATTGTAAGCAAGAAGGAAAGTAAATATCCCATTTTTTTGTTCACACCCTGTTTTGTTCACTTCCAACCCAATGCAGGTACAGTCCTATTCATGGGCCGAGTCATGCATCCTGAAACAATGAACACAAGTGGACATGATTTTGAGGAACTTTAAATCATTTCATATGCAAAATAGTAACTAAACACATTATGTTTGCAACTGGTATATTTAAGATTTGTGTTTTACAGTATATCTTACGATAATATTTAAAAATAGTTCCAGGTAAAACAATGTACGTAAATCATAAGCCAAGGAATATTCTCAGTATTATTGAGGTAATAGTCCCGTGGTGTCATTGTGTCCACTGTGCTGGTATTTAAAATAAAAGTGCATATTGATAATGTGAACAACTCTGTTTTCATTTTACAAATTGTAGGATAAGGATAATTCTAGGTAAAATTTGGAAATGGTGATGTTTTGGGACATCTGAAATCTTTCATAATCAGGCAAAAGCAAAGCCGTGAAGTCAATTTAGCACTATTTATTATGCTTACCGTAATAAAGCAGTAACAGGTCAGATGAAGACAAGCACTCCTCCAAATTTCTAATTGCTATTTCTCCAGAGATGGTATATAGTGTAGTATACAAGAATGTAAACTGAACATCTTCTGTAGGCTCTGTGATAAAACTTGATAGAAAAAAATAGGACTGTGCAAACCCCTAGATTATGGCTATAACGTATTTACTGTCTTTAAAAACTCCCTGGGCTTCAGCGGCCTGATATAGATTAGAAACCTGGTATATCACCATGTTTTGGTGCTGCTAGTAAAATCCAAATTACAACAAAGTTCCCCAAAGTCCCCAAATAAACCATATGAGCAAATTAATAATAAAAATATGCCCTTCAATAGGTCGCCAGAAAATTAACGAGAAAAACCATACTAGTGCAGATACTGGAAACTGGCAGGTCAGGGGCTGAATGCTGCCCTCAGAGAGGTTCTTGTTTGTCCTTGTGGAAGGTTTTTGTGTTTTGAACTTGAATGTCTGCAATTAGGGTATCACAGTCCTGGTTTCTCCCATTGGTCACCTGATGGCTCTTGGATGCATTTGTGTTTGGGACCCCCAGAGAGTATAGTAAGTACTTTGCAGAATTTATTCGTCTTTTTTCCTAATACAAGAAGTAGTCAATTCCAGTGGGGTCCCACTTCTTAAGGTCTCCAGTAAATGACTTACCCTTTGGCTGAGATAATGATCTTCCTTGGGGCTAGGAGATGGGTGGGGGAAGTTGCTGAAGGAGAATGATTTCATCAGGTTCCATGAACGGAACCAGGCCCATTTGACACCACATTTTTGATTCTATGATTTAATGGTTGCAGAAAAAGTTTGAAACATTTTCAGAACTTAACAGAGACAATTTGCATGTGACTCTCTCTCTTGTGTGTTAGGTATTTTGCTATGATTTGGAGCTGTCAACAAGAACTGATAGTATCACTAACTTTAATTCTGTTCAGGGGAGTAATTGTTTGGGGAAACCAGGCTTGACCCCAGACCTACTGAATTCTAAACTCTGGGGAAAAACTTGAAAATCTATGTTTTTAACAAGTTCCCTTGGTGATTTTGTTACACACTAAATCTTAAATATCACAAAAATAAAGGATACACATGGAATGCTTACTTACATAGTAGTTGTTTAGATATGGTTAATGTATAGAAAATTAGACCAATCGATAAAGTATCGTAAAGTATCAGAGCTTTTTAAACTTTATGTGTAAGAGAGTAACCTGGGGGATCTTATTAAAAGTGCAGATCCTCATTTAGTAGGTCTGGGGTGGGACGTGAAATTCTGCATTTCTCACAAGCTCCCAGGTGATGTGATTGCTATTGGCACATGGACTCAGGTTGGTATCAAAACTCCACATAACACAGGGTTTGCATGTTTGATACTTTTATATGTAGAAATAGAAAAGCTGTATAATATTCATACAACTTGGAGAGATTTGGGGGTGGGCTAGTAATCCACATTAAAAATGCAATGCACTTACACAAAAAGAGAAAAAATGGTTTTATTCTAAAGCTTCTTTTTTATGTACGTACTATGGAAAAATGCAGACTTCCTCTGCATATTAGAACACTTGAAATATATTCTTTAAAAATATAGAGACATTTATAGGCAATGTGCACAAAAAGTTTATGAATACCCAAGGACACAATACTTAACACTGAATCTTTTACAGCTTGTGTTTTCAGAAGACTTATAGTTTATTCATAAAGCTGAGGTTATTGTAGAACAGTGCTCTTGTTTTCATTTATAATGTACACAGATTGGGCTAACTGTTGTTGATTCAGTATTGATATTCAGAGTTTGTGATATTCTTCGTTACCATATCACTACTTGTTAAGCATTACATACATTGCTATATCTGTATGTCCATCAGTCAACTAAATGAGTTACCTATAAGGAAGAGTAAACATCATTAGATGAGCATATGAATTTTAAAATGCCCCAAATGCAATTTTTATTAGCCAATGTAAGATTAAACTCTATCATCCAGAATGTTTACCTTAACATATTTCAATACAATTTAGATCTCCCTTAAATTAAAATGGATTCTGCCTTGTTATTAGCATGTCTGTGGAATGCATAAAAATAGAATACTTGATAGTACCAGGTTTTTTCTATTGTTTGACTTTGTTTATATTTTTTTAGTATCTTCTGTTCTATTAAAAAGGTAACATCTCATAGTTCAGTTCCACTTCCTTTAAAAAGTGTAGTTGATCACACACATGCACACACACACACACACATTGTACACAGCTTATGGAAATTTCTTTCTCTCTGAATATATATTTTGGGAAGAAATCAACAACAATTATAAATCTTTTGCTTTTAAATCTTTCCACCTTTATTGAGGTGTAATTGACAAAATTGTGTATATTTCAAGTGTACAATGAGATTTCATATACATATACAGTGTGAAATAGTCACCACAAATTGATAAACACATCACATTTACTCTCTTAGCAAATTTCAAGCAAACAATATAGTATTCTTAATTACCGTCACCATGCTGTACCTTAGAATCCCAGAACTTTTTCATCGTATAACTTGTTCATCTTTGGCCAATGTCTCTCCATTTCCCCCACCCCCCAGCCCCTGGCAATATCCAGTCTATGAGTTCTACTATTTTTTTTTTTTTAAGATTCCACATTATGAATGAGATCATACAATCTTTGTGTTTCTTTATTTGGCTTATTTCACTCAGCCATAGTGTCCTGCAGATTCATCCATGTTGTTGCAAATGGCAGGATTTCCTTCTTTTTTATGGCTGAATAATAGTCTTTTGTTTATTTGTATATATGTGTATATGTACATATATTACAAAGGAATATATATGTTACATTTTCTTTATTCATACATCAATGGCACCTAGGTTGTTTCCATATCTTTGCTATTATGAATAATGCTGCAATAAACATGGGAGTACAGATATTTCTTCAAGATACTGATTCTGTTTCCTTTGGAGATATTTTAGATATTAACCCTTTATCATATATGTGATTTGCATGTATTTTCTCCCATTCTGTAGGTTGTCTTTTCATTTTGTTGATGATTTCCTTTGCTATGCTAAAGCTTTTTAATTTGATGGAGTCCCACATGTCATTTTTGCTTTTGCTGCCTGTGTTTTTGGTGTCACAGCCAAAAAATTATTGCCAATATCAAGGAGCTCTTTCCCTACGCTTTCTTCTAAGAGTGCAAACATGGAGAATATGATACTTAGCCCAGCCACTTTGTTTCAAGTCTGCCAACAAAGTTATTCTTGAAGGAATGTTGAAGCCTCGACATGCACATAAAAATAGCTTATGGAAAAAAAAAAAATCTGTGTCTCATGAAGACACGGAGAGAGTTTTCCACAGAAGAATCAGTTTATTTGTTTTTTAATAATTACTTTGGTTCAAAGTATAGGAGATAGTTTAACATTAATAAGCTAAGCGCTAACAGTGCATCCTGTTCATACTGGTTTCTGATTTTGGTGAGACAAAGATCCATATATTTGTGAAAAGGATGTTTAATTAATGAAAATAAAACCAGTGCAAATAAAACATGTACTGTCCTTTGTCCAAATACACCCTTTATTATACATTAAGTATAGATGAACCTTTCCTCTATTTGAAAATTGCAGAGTTTTTTGTTTAACTGGGGAGAAATAAAGTAGGTATGTGTGACATATGGCATGTTCCAGAAAATGTTTCTTCAGCAGTCATCACAGCTTCCAGCTGATGTAGCAGTTTTTTTTCCTCTTCCTCAAATAGGAGACAATGTTTCATCCTCTCCTTTTCTGAAAGTTTTGTGATAATTCATGGATACATAAATCTGACATTTGTTCACACAATTGCTCTTTGCTCTATCTGTTATTCAAAGAAAATTGCTGATGGAGAGATTATCTTTTTCTTTATGATTGAGTGACCCCCCTCTTCGGGTGTTTTCTGCTTAAATATTTATAACCAGATAGCTACGGAAGAAACGCAGGCTGTGATATGGGAGAGAACCGAGTTTAAACACCAGATCTGCCACTTACTAGATATATGACCTTGGAACAAGTTGTATTATCTATACTTTCAAATAATAACATCTACTTCATAGGATTGTACTAAGGATTAAATGACATAATACGCATGAGGAATATAATAAGTATTTGACACATATTAGTCACTCAAGGAATGCTATTAGCATTAACAGTCTCGTATTGCAGACCTTGTAAGGCACATAACTTCTCACATTTTAACACTTACGAAAATGGAGTGATTGATAGTGTCTCACAATGGCTGGTAAAGGTGGCAGCCATGACATAGATGCGTTGCTTATGCAGGTAGTAATCTTGTTGCATGACGATCATCTAGCAGTAATCCCTTGGCTTTTCAGTTAGCAAACTATTTGAGAACAAAGAATAATGACTATTTGACAGAGCATCGTAAATCCTGGTTATTGTCTAAAAACCTTTCATTGATTTTTTTTCTGTAAGATAAAGTGCCAGTTTCAAAATTGGTAGAATAGTTGTCGATAGCTTAGAAGAAAGTTCTAGAGATAGAAATTGCAGTCTGGGCACGATTGTGTCACCAATGCTCTTAGGGGCATAGAGGACAACAGTGTGGGCAAACACGGACATCAAGCACTGCACGGAAAGTGACTTGGATCTGTACTCTGTGTTTTAGAAACATTGTATTTTGCTTTACTTTGCATTGATTCTGCATATTTTCATTTAGAAATGTACATAACTATGACACATAATAAAATTTATTTAAATAAGTCTAAAAGATACTTAATGTTTTGAATGAGTTTAAAATAAACATTTATTCTACTCAATGTGCCACAGTTTGATTTTTTTTTTCTTTCTTAGTAATACATAAAACAAAGGAGTGTCTTACAATTTATGTCTTGAATTGGATGAAATAGCACATTATTCACATCAACGCTTCTGAAGGAATCACATGTATTAAAGTACATAGCAGGTGGAAATTTCACCTATAATTTCCAAAAGAGTGCCTCTATCGGCTATTAGAAGGGTTATTTAGAAGTTCAAATTCAAAAAGAGGGGAGGGGTAAGTAAGGGGGGAAAGCAAGAAGTAGAAAAGCAAATATTCACAAGCTACCTGCAAATGATACCTGCTTTCAGCAAAATGACTCTACAGTACCTGGAGTGGGTAAACTTGGTCATTAAAAAAATATCCGAAAGAAGATTGTTTCTGGTCTTCATCACATAGAGGTGAACATTAATAACTGAAACATGTCTGTGTTATGAGGGCAGGGGAAGAGTTGGGAATGTTGGATCCAGTTTGTCTTCTAAAAAAATTACATCTTTTAATGTAGCTTAATAACATTCTCACTTTACATACAGTCCATGCTCATTAGAGACAGTCCACGAGGAGGCTGATAACGACCAGATTTAAGTTGCAGAGGTTTCATTTTGCCCTGCAAACATTTTTTCTCTTTCAGTAAAAGTCTTTTCTCCAATAAGATCATTTTAATTAGCTGGTCTAACAATTTGCAAAAGCTATGATCACACCACACTTCCTTGGAAGCAGACTTTTAATTTTTAATTTCACTGGATTACATGGATTACACTGAAGCCAATTTCTGGGTGTTTCCTATCTCCTAATGATGCCAATGAAAGAAAGTTTAAAATAAATACTAGATGTTGATCTTTGAAACAAAATATCATTCCAATTGAAATTATTCAAAAATATTTACTTGAAGCAAATGAAGTGAAATGTATTTTGTTCATTTGGCTTCTACTTCAAGTAGTGGTTTCTGAATTTTTTTCACCAGTATAAATTACATTCATAGCGCTAAAATGCTTTAGCAAGAACTAAAGTGTTAGATACTTACCTGAGCAAGTTTTAAAAGGGAAAATGATATGCCACAAGATGTCACTGTAATCCTAATAAATGGATAAGGGTAATAATCATTTTTATTTCAATGTTTAAAGAAGTTAGGTGAAAAACCCTCACAATTGACACAACACAGTTGCTAACATTACAGTCTATCTTTTCAGATCTACACATAACTGTAAAAAGTACACCCTGGGGTGAACCCTTGGCATTAAATGGCAAGTCTCATAGAATAGAATAAGAAACTTCCTCTCTTTTGAAAAAGAAAATCATCTTCATTTCATGACACAATTTCATCTAGCCAATTTCTGATCCAGATTTGAAGTGGAATGATACTTTGGACATTTCGGAAAGAAAAACTCCAGGTTAAAGATCCAGCAGAAGCTCATTAGACCCATTCTGTGATGTCTTCGATGTCTATGAAAGTTTCCATTGCCAGCCAGAATGGAGATAAAATTGTGAGAAAAACACAGCTTGGGCTTTTTTAAAAAAAAAAAAAAAAAGGAAAAGAAAAATCCTGCTTGGTAATGGGTAATGTTCTTGAGACACAAATAGTAATTGAACTACCCATTCTTATTAATTTCCTCATTGAAAGTCTTTTTCTGATTCCTGTCCTATAGTCAAAGCACACAGATGAAAGGGGCATCTATAAACCTACTTCAACTATAGTGACAAAATCATGGGGAAAAGTGTTTAGTTGGTTCTTTCAAGATTGCTTTTACCATTACTGGTAGAGAATAACATATCATTTATGAAAGGAAGCTCTTCCATGTCTCTGAATGTGTAAAACAATGTCATATTCAGAGTTCTTAGATGATAGTTACAATTGTCTGGCATACATGGATTTGGAGGCAATTTTTTTTTTAAGTTGTCCCTTAATTTTTTTAAAAAAAGAGTGTTTCCGTGAAAACATTTCAAAAAGGAAATCGTTATAACTAGGTATGTAAAAGCCTTTGCTATCTGTAACTTTGGTGATCAGTTTTCCTTTTACTAAAGTTTTTCCATATGTATTCACTTAAGAATTGTTAATTTAACATACACTAAAGATACAAAGATGAATTAGACATAGAGCCAACAGACTCTTAAAGACATAGAGCCAACAGACTCTTAAAGTCTTGAAACCTAGCTGAAGAAGGCAACTGTATTAACAGATGATGAGGATAGAAGCTCGTATTGGGTGCAGCTGGGGCATACATGACATAATGAGTTCTTCAGAACATGGGCTAAAGAGGTCTAGTTCTATATAAATCCCAAAGAGGAGACAACAAAGATCTTCAGGTGGTTATTTTTTCACTTGATATGCTGATTTATTTTCTCTGTCCTGAAAGAAAACCTGAGAAAATACATGGCTTCAGTTTTCTTTTCAGCTTGATAAATTTACTTAATTAATCAAACCAATCATTTTCTAATTTGCATGACATTGCTAACATGAAAGAAATGTAAGAAATTATTCACTTGAAGATAGAAAACATTTCTAAAGAGGTGTTTTCTGAAGTAATGCTGCTGTGGCTGCATATTCATATTGAATTCTATACTTGTTTGCTTTTGCACATACCTTACTGCAAAAAAAGGTGCTTACCCAGTGCTTATTCACTTGCCTGTGAGAAAGGAAAAGATTTAGCGAATCACTTTGATGGCTAATAAAGATAGAGTAAAGCCTATGAATTTATCTGGTCAGCTAGAAGTTCTCTCCCCATTAGTAAAGCATTTTTAGGTTCTCCCCCCCCCCCCCCCCGCCGCCACGTAGTCTCTAGAGTTAGGAAAATGACTTCTCACCTGCGATAGGGCACAGTTAGAACTATCTGTGGAGAACCTCAGTACAGGCATCGATGGCCCTGATGTTTACTCCCAAGGTAAGGGAGATTATTCTAGTGCTGGCACAGAAAGAATTTTTATGGCCAGAACTTGGACATCTAAGCTTTTACCGGGCACTGACCTGGCTGGGAATGGACAGAAACAAGTTTACATCCTAATGCGCTTCCAGCCTTGAGTAGATCTCCATCTATGAATGTCACTAGGACCACCACCTCTTGGACAACTTCTACAAGGGATGTATGGAATACTGTGCCCAACCACCCACACCTGGTGTTGTTTATATCCTTTGCACAGCTTCTTGTTATTTGGAGCACAAACTCACACACTGGCAACCCAAACGAGGTCCAAGTCATTCTTATCCACCCTGAAACCCCAACTGGCTTCTTTGGTCTGGCCCGACACTTGCTATGGCTTCTTCTTAAAGCAAAAGTTCCAGCTACTATCAAACAGAAGACATTTGCTTCAGAGAATTGGATTTTTTTAAATTTAAAAACAATTACAGAGGTGTTTGGGTGGCACAGTCAGTGGGGCAGCCAGCTCTTGGTTTCAGCTCAGGTCGTGATCTCAGGGTTGTGGGATCAAGCCCCATGTCAGGCTCCATGCTCAGTGTGGAGTCTGCTTGAAACTGACTCTCTTTCCCTCTTCCTTTGCCCCTCCCCCACCTCTCTAAAATAAATAAATCAATCTTAAAAAAAAATTTTATACACACACACACAAAATGGGCAGAGAACATAAATAGACATTTTTCCAAAGAAGACATACAAATGGCCAACAGATCAAAAAAAGGTACTCAACATCACTAATCATCAGGGAAATGCAAATCAAATTCACAGTGAAATACCATCTTATACCTGTCAGAAGGGCTTTCAGAAAAAATACAAGAAATAGCAAGTATTGGCAAGGATGTAGAGGAAAGGGAACCCATGTACACTGTTGGTGGGAATTTAAATTGGCGCAGCCATTATGGAAAACAGTATGGAGATTCCTCAAAAAATTAAAAACAGATTACCATATGATCCAGCAATCCCACTTCTGAATATATATCCAAAAGAAATAAAATCACTGTCTCAAAGAGCTATCTGCACCTGCATGTCCACTGCAGCATTATTTACAATGGCCAAGACATGGAAACAAACTAAGGGTCCACAATGGATGAATGGATAAGGAAGATGCGGTATATATACACAATGGAATGCTAATCAGCCATAAAAAAGAAGGGAAGTTTGCCATTTGCAATAACATGGATGAAACTTGAAGGCATCATGCTAAGTGAGATAAGTCAGAGAAAGACTAATACTGTATGATCTCATATGTAGAATCTAGAAAAAGTGAACTTATAGAAGCAGAGAATGGACTGGTGGTTGCCAGAGGCCAGACGTGGAGAGTGGGGGAAATGGGGAAAGGTGGTCCAAATGTACAAACAAGCAAATAAAACAAACCTAACAGTTGATAGGAAGGGGAAAGACAGACCCAGCCCTGTGGCAAAAAAAAAAAAAAAAAAGCCTTTCACCACTAGTTCCTTTTTCTCCTGGGCACACAGCATATCCCAGCTTACCCTGCAGTTGTGTGCAGCCAAGTAACTAAATTCTGGCCAAAGGTATGTGAGTGGACATATGTATGTCATTATATTATCCTCTACCTCTTTCTCTCCCCTTACCTGTTGGCTAGATGTAGAATATCTGGAGAGGGGCTCAGGCCCTAGGAGTTAGAAGAACTCCAAGAGGGAAGGAGCCTGGTTTCCTGAGTTACCACTTGCAGAAAAGGTGTCCAAAAGAGCCATGAGACCAAGAACACCCATTTAACCAATGCATGAGCAAACACTACAACTTGTATAGCTAAGTAGCTCGAGTCAAGTCTGTTTATCATGGCAGTTAGCGTACTGTGGCTTCTCTGAGCATATATATGACCAATTTCTTCTCGTAAGTATGCTGTATGCCTTTTCATTTTTTTCCACTTTTTTCCCTTGACATTTTACTAAAATAATACACTGTAATACACTTATCCTAGGTAACAGTGTGGTCCCCAATAGCAGACACATTTATTCTAAATTAATGCTTGATCTCTATAAGGTCGCACTCACCAAACACGGCTAAATAATGCCGGACCTTACTTTCAGGAGGGATTTTCAAATGCTGGCCCCTTAATCAGCCCCCTTGCACAGGCCCAGTGGGTCAACTACCAGGTATTGATTAGATTTTTGCCACTTCTCCACTTCTGACTGTAAGAACCAAATACTTGTAGCAGCCTTTTGTTTTCTGGACCAGTCTGCCCCAGGACATTGCATTTTTTTTTCCTGATTGTCTCTTTCTGAGGAGCTCAGAACTACACTGAAAAAGAGACCTGACTGCTGGATCACCTCCCACCCCCTCAGCCTGTGGCCAGAGGGCTACTGACTATCTTTAACCTCGTCATCTCTTACAGGTCTGATCCACTAAGAAAAGCAGCCAGGCAGTATAATGGGCTATCCTATTAATGAATGCTTACTTATTTATTAATTCTTAACAAATCCCTTCCTATTCACTATCAGGCTCTACGGGGGCACAGAGAAGCAAGTGAGCTTGGCTCAGCCCCAAGCCTCCAGAGAGCTTACACTGCTGTAGAAAGAGCCGGGAGAGAGACGGACATGTACACAGGCAGTTATGATTGTGTGCAGGGTCTGTGATATTTGTCAGAATTAACTGAGCTGTGCCAATGTGAGACTTTTTGTTGTAAGTAACATAATACATTCGAAAAAGTACTGTTTAAAAGGAGTCTATTAAAGCATTCTTTAAAAAATAACATTTGCGATTAGCCTCTCCCTTCCTCTGCTGCAAGGAACATTTCCTTTAGATTTGTTTTCATACTGCATTTATTTAAATATATTTACCTGTTATTTCTGATGTGTACTTTGGGCCTTTATTTTCCCTTGAAAATCAAGATGTTTACCGATCCTTTATAAACTAACCTACTTTGGGGGTATTTATGGCATTCTCCCTTCACAGGCATCACACAAATTAAAACAGTGCTAAAATACTGGGAGAATATAACAGGCTATGGAAGCTCTAAATGATAACAGAGCAGATGAGTGAAAACTTGCAAGCAATTTAGCAGTTTTGTGTGCACTTTCCCCCAGAGAGATAAACTGAGTTCAAGCTATCAATATACGAAATCAACTCTGAGAATAAATTTCAAAATCAGAACAGATAAAGCCCTGAAACCCAAAATGTCAAGCAAAAACAAACAAATACAAGCAATAGTCTAAAACAAAACTATGTGCCCCAAATACTATAAGAGAAGGACATAAATAGAATAATTTTTCATGAGAATATAGGAAAATAACAGGTCATCAAATATGATCTTTGAGCCATATATTTAAAAAATAGTTTTCAAAAATAAATTTTTCGATTTTTTTTTAAAGATTTTATTTATTTATTTGACAGAGAGAGAGACAGTGAGAGAGGGAACACAAGCAGTGGGGGAGTGGGAGAGGGAGAAGCAGGCTTCCCGCCGAGCAGGGAGCCCGATGTGGGGCTCGATCCCAGGACCCTGGGATCACGACCTGAGCTGAAGGCAGACGCTTAACGACTGAGCCACCCAGGTGCCCCCAATTTTTCTATTTTTTAGGTGCTAAAATCGTGATAGACTCAGTAAATACTATGAGTAACATATCAAGTAGTAATGTATTTCGTGTTATGAATGTGTATGTTTCCAAGGCAGACCTTAAATTTTTGAAAGTGGGAAGAAATATAATCAGCCATTCCTTCAGTGGTGACCTTGCAGTTTCAACTCTAACCAAGACCACTTTTTATTTCACTATGTTAAATTAAAGAAAATATTGCTACAATTTGACATAAGTCATAGATGGGCACTGCAAACACAATGGAAAATTAACCTGTGTACATCTCAGGAACAGAATGGTTCTTTTTGTGTATTTGCACTTAAAGACTTCCCAGAATGCATAGTTTACTCTAAGGCAATGGGGGTACCAATGTTTTCTGCTAAGAGCGACCCTTAGGCGCCCAACCATGATTTATTTGCTCTTAACCTTTCATTTTACAGTCAAGGAAGCAGAGACCCAAAGAGAGTGTAGCTCTTGCCCAACATAACCATCATTATCAACTTCGTCATCATCTTGAATTTACTGTCCCCTCTCTATGTACTGGCCACTGAGCTGTACACACGTTGTACCATGTCATCCTCTTAACAATCCTAGATATTAGGGGTGCCTGGGTGGCTCAGTCGGTTAAGCATCTGCCTTCGGCTCAGGTCATAATCTCAAGGTCCTGGGATCGAGCCCCCTGCTCAGCGGGGAGTCGGCTTCTCCCTCTCCCTCTGCTGCTCCCCCTGCTTGTGCTCTCTCTGTGTCTGTCTCTCTCTCTGTCAAATAAATAAATAAATATCTTTTCAAAAAACAATCCTAGATGTTATTTTCACCCTATTTATGAATGAGCAGACGAATGTTCGAAGCAGTTGCATACCATGCTCAGGGGCACACAGCTAAAATGTAAGTCCTGGAGGCTCCTTCTTCAGAGCCCGGATTCTTAACCAGTGCACCAAACTGCTCATTGGTTGTGGTGTCATGGTTAGAACCCAGGGCTCAGGACTATCAAGCAGTCAGTACAGTTATGACAAAATGTGTCCCATTTTAGGCACTCAAAGATATTATGGAGCAAATGAATAAATGAAAATTAAATGCACAAAACATAATGCTATGTCTTCACAAATTTGTCTGTAGCAAATTTTCTTCAATACATTTGAAAGAGTGGCTCCATCCATACAGTTAGTTAGACATGCTTTATTTCCTTTCAAAATTACCTCTCCATTTTAATCACTATTTTAACAGAAGATAAAAGATACTTCAGAGAGGGTAAGTGTGCATTAACTGCCAAGAATTGTGACCTGAGGTATGGCTAAGATATATGAGTGTATACTGAAGAAAATAAGAATAAATGTAAACAACAAGGAAATAATTAATGATAAAATTGAAACTATTCGTTTTTTAAGGAATTAATATAACATCAACTTTTTGAAATTTCCAATAAAAGGATGGCCTATATAGTATATAGTGATATGTATATATACATACCTATACTTCCCTAAAGGGAGGGTTGATGTTTCTGTCAATATACTGTCATCGGATACTTCTTTACTAGAGCCTTAATGTCCTCTGGCAGGTATTGAATAAAAAGGCCAGCAAAGCAGACAAGAATCCATTTTAATCTATCATAATCTTATGTTTCAGATTTCTAGGAAAATACAAATTTAAAATATATATTCTGCCTCTGCCCACACCCCTTATTATAAAACGCACTCCTTATTTCCACATTTTGACACCAACATGCCCTGTCCTGGAATTTTTTTTCAAGCCAAAAATCAATATATTCAATATCAATTCATTCAATAAATAGTTCCTGGCTGTCCATTATGTACCAGGCCCCTAGGATAAGGAGTGAGCATTAGTCCTATTTTTGCATTCAGAAAAATAAGTAGCTCTATGTCAACTTGGTGGTGAATTGTACATTAAAATTCAGTTGACCTTTAAAAAAGGCTTAAACTATTTCTTTTTTGCCAGATGTGTGATTGCCTGGGAAACTTCTATAACAGAGTCTAAAATGGGTTTTTGTTTTTTCTTTTAAATTCTGTTTAGTATTTCAGATAGTAAAGGGTTTTTTAAAATTAAAGATGAGGGGCACCTGGGTGGCTCAGTTGGTTAAGCGACTGCCTTCAGCTCAGGTCATGATCCTGGAGTCCCTGGATCGAGCCCCGCATCGGGCTCCCTGCTCAGCGGGGAGTCTGCTTCTCCCTCTGACCCTCCTCCCTCTCATGCTCTCTGTCTCTCATTCTCTCTCTCTCAAATAAATAAATAAAATCTTAAAAAAAATTAAATTAAATTAAAGATGAAAAAATTTTAAGTTATTATGAATTTAAACAGAGTTCATCTCTATAGGAGAATTCATCCATAGGTATTTGCATTTTCATGGAAAAATCAGGTAATTCCTATAAGATATTGAAGCCAAATGTATTTTTTGAATCCATCATGCAATGTTTTTCACCACTGCTCAATAATCTTTTTTTTTTAAGAATTTTATTTTTTATTTTTTGATAGAGAGAGACACAGTGAGAGAGGGAACACAAGCAAGAGGAGTGGGAGAAGGAGAAGCAGGCTCCCCACTGAGCTGGGAGCCCGATGCAGGGCTCGATCCCAGGACCCTGGGATCATGACCTGAGCCAAAGGCAGACATTTAACGAATGAGCCACCCAGGCGCCCCTACTGCTCAATAATCTTAATAACTTCTGTGATTTTTTTTAAAAGTGATATCCACTTATTGTATAAAACATGAACTAAGTGTTCGTCAAAACAGGAATAGATGAGTCAATTATCACAGATTCACACAATAGAACAATATGTAACAGCTAAAGAAAATAAGCCAGTTTCAGGGATTAATGTGAAAAAAAAATTAAACACATAGTATTGAGCAAAATATATGTATATAATATGATACCACTTCTTTTTTTTCTTTCTTTCTTGTCCTAGTCTTTTAGTTGTTAAACAGTAATCTTTAACAATAAATGCAGAAGGAAAGCAACAAACAAAAGCAGGGGATTTGCATAGTGTGTGGGAAATGATTGTAAGTCTTGGCAAACCAGAAAAGTTCCTGTTTTGTTCCGTGGGGCCAGAAGTCTACAATGTGGTGTGCTCATCTTTCTTCTCCCCCACAAAGGTCTCAAACAGCTTAGAGGGGAGGCTGAATTTGATGACTGGTCCTAATTTTTGCTCTTCAACCATTTTTCTTGATCTTGTTCTCTGTACATTCTAGACTGTTCAATGGATTTGTAATAAACTTCCAAGATGAAGGGAAATTCTTGCTTATTGTTTGCCTGAAATCTTGGCTTGTGTTCGTCTTATTAAACAAATAATGTGCTCCAAAAAATCTCACAAGTGCAACTACTAAAACTCCTTTAAACATCTTCTTTGCCAGTGGTTCCATAGTGTGAACTATCAAGTAACCAACAGGCAGATGAGTGGGCGGGAAGGGAGAAATGTTACAGTGTTTACAATGCTGCGCCTGAGGCGCTTACATCTGATACCATTTCTATAAAATTTTAAGCCATATATAACAATACCATATAGTACTAAATGGATGTACATAGGAAAAATATGAAAACCTGTGGATTGATAACAAATTTAGGATAGTGGAGATGGAGAGAAAAGACTAGAAATGAGATCAAAGAAGGGCATCCGAGGGAGGAAGATATCAAATCTATCTGTCCTACAGACCAATAATTACCCTCTAGGTAGAACTTAGAGGTGATTCTAGGGTCCCAGTGCTGAAAGCCTTTTGTTCAATGTCAGAAAGTGCTTTTTTCCTATCATTTAATTTTTTCAAGTTGTTTAAGGTACAAAAGTAACTCCTGACCTTCTTATTTTCTTGTGGTTTGAAGTGCAAATCTTATTTAATTCTGAAAAATAACAAAAAGGGGGGAGAAAGGGAAGAAGAGAGAAGAGAAGAGAAGAGAAAGGAGAAGAGAAGAGAAGAGAAGAGAAGAGAAGAGAAGAGAAGAGAAGAGAAGAGAGAGAAGAGAAGAGAAGAGAAGAGAAGAGAAAGGAGAAGAGAAGAGAAGAGAAGAGAAGAGAAGAGAAGAGAAGAGAAGAGAAGAGAGAGAAGAGAAGAGAAGAGAAGAGAAGAGAAGAGAAGAGAAGAGAAAGAAGAGAAGAAAAACCTTTGAAATTGACATAGTAAAATGTTATTAAGACCTGGCATGTTGACTTTCCAGTTCTGAGATGTTTATTATATTATCCTTTATACTCTTCTATATATTTGAACTATGTCACAATTTTAAAAAGTAAATTATTGAAAATAGAAATAAGAGCTCACTTAAAAAAATTCTGACAAGCCAAAAGGAGAGAAGAAATTTTCATTATTCTATCACCATAATTTTACCATCCAGAAATAGCCACTTCTACATTTTGGTGTGTATTCTATAGTCCTCTGTATGGGAAATGGGACAATACTTTTTGTTACCATTTAAAACAATTATATTGTAAATATATTTTCAGAATATTAAATATTCATTCTTACATCTTTCCTGAATGACATTTCATTGTATTTCTATAAAATGTTTTATTTAATCAATCCTTCCTTCCAGGAAATACAGGCTGTTTCAGTTTTAATAATTTTAAGTAATGTTTTAGTGAATGTTCTTCTACTATTTTCTATACCTAGCCATGATAATTTCCTTAAAATATAGTTTATAAGTAGTTTCTGGGCCAAAACTATACACAGTTTTCTTAGATTTAAAGCATATTTTGAAATTGCTCTCCCAAAAGATACTATGTTATATCGACATAATATGAGAGAGCCCATGTTCTCAGAGTAGCATTTATTTTAAAAATCTTTAATAGTTACATAAAATTGAATTTTACTTTTTTTATTATTGGAAATTTCCTTTTCACACCTTTGCCTATATCTTAGCCAGACATTTATCCTTTTTTCTTATAGTTCAATAAGATTTTTGTATTAAATATATTCACCTTTTCTTATACATTGTGACTATTTTCCCTATGTTGTGTTTGCCTTTCCTTTCAGTTCAGAGTATTTTTACTGTCTTGAAATGTATAAGTTAAATCTATCAATATTTCCCTTTATGTTTTCTGCTTATATGTATAGTCATTTATGTAATCTTTAGCATTTCTGTTTCACTTTCTATTTGGATATTCAACACATATGGAGTTTATTTTAGTATATTTGAGCATATGGTGCTAGGAATCTTATTCTATTTTATTATAGATTATTACAAATAGTTGATCAGCTGTCTCAAAGACATTCATTGACTAGTCAGACTTAACCTGCTAGCTTGAATCTTTTTCAATACTTTATTCTCATATATCCTGTTGGTGAATTTTCTATTCTCTTGCTATAGGCAAATAAAATATTATTTTTTCACAAAAAGATATATTTCTAGTACATTTTTTTCTTGTAATTTTCTATTTAATAAAGTTTTATTGGTGCAGGACACAAAGTTGACGTATAGAACAATATAGTACAGTACAATATAGTGATTGAACAATTTTACACATGACTATACTCATCAAAGTGAATGTGTTCTTAAGGGTTTTGAAAGAACTTTAAGAATAAGTTTTCCTACAGTTAACATTGTGTTAAAATTTTTAATGCAATTGATATAACTTGAACTATTGCTTTTTCTTATTTTCACTGCTCTTAGAATTCTAGCCTACTTGTGCCTAGAGAAGACAAAAAATATTGAGGCATGATCTATTGACTCCTGACATTTAGAATCATTATAATCAAAATGAAAATCCCAGGAAACTGAATTTATAATCACAGCAGTTACAATATATCAAGCACAAAGACTTAGACAATACTGACTCTTCATTGGCTAAAATGTTAATAACAGGAAACTGCAAAGCTAGGATATATTATCCTTGATTTAAGCTACTGTGTGTTATCATCCAATTGATTGAAATCTCAGTTTTATACCTCTATATCTTGTTCCTTCTTTGGGTCAGTGGAAAGGATGAAAATTCAAAGGATATGATCCAAACTTTCCTTTTAAAAAAAAAAACGATTTTATTTATTTATTTGACAGAGACACAGCGAAAGAGGGAACACAAGCAGGGGGAGTGGGAGAGGGAGAAGCAGGCCTCCAGCTGAGCAGGGAGCCCAATGCGGGGCTCAATTCCAGGACCCTGGGACCATGACCTGAGCCAAAGTCAGATGCTTAACGACTGAGCCACCCAGGCACCCCGATCCAAACTTTCTTATTCTTGTCCTCGTTCTCACCTGTGGACAATAAGTACTTACATTTTTTGATATTCTCCCTTCTCAAATTACATGAAATTCTACAGTTATCACCATGGAAGAGGGGATGTACATAAGGTGTTCCTTCACTGGACAAGCCTCCCTGAGCTTTAAGATCTACATCTGTTGTATTTTTTAATTAATTGAGCTATAAATGTGTACAATTTAATTGTGATAGAAATTTATGGATGACTTGGCTGAATCATCATGTTTCAAAGAACATGTTTCAGCCCTTTTCTTTCTAGGTCTCCAGAAAACTCAACAACATTTTTGCATTATAGGAATTTTTAATACACATAAATGTAGAGAGAATAGGAACAATGGACAACCATATGTCCATCACCGAATTTTAGTAATCATCAGCATTTTGCTGGTTTTGTCTCAGTAGTCTTTGATATGATGACATCACCTTCCTTTTCTCCTGATAACACACTATCCTAGTTTGCCTCTTATCCCTCTGGCAGCTCCTTCTCAATCTCTTCCTCTTTTCTTTAAACTACCAGTTTCCCTGTGAACCCAACCACTCCCATTGCTCCATTTACCACAGAAAAGCAACTCCTACCTTCGTATGTCCTGCTCAGATTTCTTTTCCAGGGAACATTAAACTCAACACCACCAAATCTGAACACATTGTCTCTCATACTCTCCTTAGCACATCTCCTCTCTTTGGTATCTCAAGAAATGATGTCTCCATCCAATTATTCATACCAGAAAGAGAGATGTGATCCTTGATAATTTTCTCTTCTACAGTAAATTGTCAAATTAGTCAATTTAGTCCCAGAAACTCTTTTCAAATATGTCTACTTCTTTCCATCTGCACTGTCATCATTATGATCAGCACTGTCTGATGAAATACAATGTAATCCACACATACAAGTCACACATATACTTTTAAATTTCCTGGTAGCCAAATTAAAAAAGTAAAAGGAAACAGGTGAAGTTAAATTTAATAAGACATGTTATTTGGCTCAATTTATATCCCAAATATTGTCATTTAACGTGTAATCAATATAAAATATTGCTAATAAGATATTCATATTCCTTTTTTCTTACTAAGTCTTTGAAATCTGGTGTGTATTTTATACTTCTCAGCACATTGTAATTTGGACAAACCACATTTCAGGCCCTCAGTAGTGCTAGTGCTGACCACATTGGATAGAGTGGCTTTAGATCAAGCTGTGACCATCTCTTTTTGTGGTGTTTGTTAATGGGCTTCACACGTGCCCACTTGGTTTCCTTTCAGTTCATTCTTCATGGGCAGTCAGTGTACTTTTTTTTCAATGCAAATCTGTCTTATGATTGCAAGCTAAAATCCTTCAGTGACTTCCCATTTATTTTTTTTAGCTAAAGTCTGAAATGCCCAACATAACCTCTAACTCCCTCTTTGATCTGACCACATTTGATATCACCAATCTGTGTAATGTAGAAAGCTCCTTCCCATTCACAGACTTTATACAAGCTTGAAATATTTTTGCTCCTATCATCCTTAATTCTTAGCCGAAGTGCCACTTACTTACAGAAATCTTCCTTGACACCCCTTTCCTCTTGCTTCACCCAGAATAAGCTAGGATCCCAATTACGTAGTCTTACTATGCACAGTACTTTTACTTCATGGCAGAAATGATTTGTGTTATTATTTGTTCAACATAGGCCTCCCATTTGGGACTAATAGTTACTCTTGTACATTTATCTCCCCACCAAGAATAGTGCTTAGTACTGAATAAATATAAGTTGAGTGTAAAATTTGTAAATGTAAATGTAAATTTGACCCTTTTAGCATTATTCATGTGAGAAAAAGCTGAGGTTACCAAGATGGGCTTAGACCAACCATTATTCACAACCCAGGCTAGGGGAAGGACTCTTATTCCTTGAGCACAAAGCTACCTCATCCTTGAACAAAATTAATGTTCTGTGAACAAGAAAAAGAGGAAGAGGTGGCTACTGGGTAAGCTACCAGTGCTGTCTACCAGAATTTCTAATTTATCGTTGTGATAGACTGCTCACCTACTTTGGCTTACATCAGCCTGAGAAAAACAAGGCAGAACCATCTGGAGATAAATTTGTGGATGGAGGAGTTTTGTTTTGTTTTTAACTATAAAAATAAAGAGGAAGAAACACACTGTATTAGTCAGGGTTCTGCAGAGAAACAGAACCAATAGGATATATATAGATATATACCTATATATATCTATATATATATGAGGAGATTTATTATAGGAATTGGCTCATGAGATTATGGAGGCCGAGAAGTCCCACAGTCTGCTATCTGCAAGCTGGAGAACCAAGAAAGCTGATATAATGCAGTTCAAGTCCAAAGGCCTGAGAATGAGAGCTGCTATGTCCAAGAACAAGAGAAGGTGGACATCCCAGCTCAAGAACAGAGAGTATTTCCCCTTTCTCTGCTTTTTTTGTTCTGTTAGAGCCCTCAACACTGGTGAGGGGAGATTTCTTTACTCAGTGTACTGATTCAGATACTAATCCTTTTTAGAAATACCTTCACAGACATGCCCAAAAACAATGTTTTACCAGCTGTCTGGGCATCCCTTTGTCCACTCAGGTTGACACATAAAATTGACCATCACACGCATTATTAACCAACATTCACATTTTTCTGCATCATCACATTTGGTCCTCCCAATCATTCTGGAAACCTCATTAAGTTGCTGTTATTACCATCATGCATAACTTACAAAGGAGACATCTCAAATCAGAAAGGTTAAGTGACTTGTCCAAGGGTACTCAGAAATCACATGTAATGACTTGGAGAGGGACACAGGTGTTCTTATTCCCAAATCCAAACTCTTTTCCCTACACCAGGGTTTCTCAGTATGAACCTCACCTGGGAACATGTTAGGAAAGCAAATTCTTGGGCCCCACTCCAGACCTAATGAATCAGAAACTCTGGGAGTCCAGCCTAGGAACCTATGTTTAAGAAGATTTTCAGGTAACTCTGATGCTCCTAAAGTATGAGAACCACGCATTACACGCTATACCCACACTACTTTCCCCTAAGTTGGTCAATTTTTTTTCTAGTTGTTTTGTGATTTGGCAGAAAAAGAAAAATCCTGCCTTTGTACTCAGGTATATGATAAGAAGTCAAAGTTGTCTTTACCCTACTTCCAGACTCAAAGGGCTCTTGAATTTATGGATCCATCGGTTGAACCCCATTTTCAAGGTTACATTCTTGAATCAAATGAATGGTAGCCAGTTATTCCCTTTATACGGTCTGAGTTGTCTTTCTATGTGAGCAAGCAAAGCAAGTGAGGGAAAGTGCATCTCATAGAACTTATTTCCTTTTATTTAACAATGAATTACAGTGAACTATCTCCTCTGCCAAAATGAAAGCACTTTTCCCTCTATTTCCCGTATACTTCTGTGACCCAACCTTTTTACCACGAAACTTGCAGTATTTCTCCTTAAGAAAACAAAAACCTACAAACATTTCAGTGACTAATAATCATCTCTGACAAAGATGCCCTAATTCTAGCATAAGATAAATTTGTCTTCTCCAACTTTGCCCCTGTCTTTTGCTACATTATTAGCACTACAATGATTCTAACCTACAAATCAGGGGCTTATGCTCTGCATACTGACTATTCTCCACATTTCTGGCATATTTGTGAGAATAACAGAAATTGCCAACCCAAGGTCAATTTCAGTCCCAACTGATATATTGGCAAAGTCTGTCTCTCTCTCCCAGTTTTGGAGCCCTGGTGTTCTCTGTCTCATTATGGTCTGCCTGACCATAATGATTATCTACAGCTTTTCCTGCTGCTTAGCTTTCTCAAAGTTCTACACTATCATGCTTTGCCATATTATCTCCCCAATAGCACATCTTACACTTGTAACCTATTAAAATGTACCTCCACACACACAAAAAGCATTGTGCTGACTTTGAAGTCAGGTCAACCTTATATAGCTGAGTAACCTTGAGAAAGGTGTTTACTTCTTCAGTTCAGTTTCTCATCTATGAGATGAGTATATGCAGTGGTTCTCAAGTTCTAGGGTACGTTAGAATTACCTGGAGAGTTTGTAAAAAGAAAAAACAGAGTTCTGGGTTTTCCACAGAATTCCTGATTCAGTAGGTCTAGTGAAGGACCTGAGAATTTGCATTTCTGAAAAAGGTCCCAGATTATGATGATGCTGCTTCTCTAGAGCCCACACTTTTGAGAACCACTGAAATAATGTTATTAGGATGAGAAGTACTAATTGTAAAGTGCCCAATTCGAAGTAACCACTTAATGAATGTTAGTCTCTTGTCCTCCACCTCTATTCAACATGTCTTCAAAGCAAAGGAAATAGATGATAAAAATGAATTAATGACATTGGATTGGAATGGAATTGAGCTAAATGCAATTATCTCTGGGCAAAGCCTTCTGGAAACAAACCAAAAGAGATATTTCTGTGAGAATAAACTAAAAGAGGTATTTTAGGTAAATGAATCTTTAGGAGCTATTGATAAATATTGGCAAAGGCATCACACGAAGGACACTTCTACACATCGTCATTAGAAAAATAACAAAATATATAACGTTAGAGGACAATTTGGTAGTACCTACCAAAATGTGAAAGATAAATTTTGAGCCAGCATTTCACTTCTATAAATATGTCCTTCAGAAATACATACAGATGCACAGTAATATAGTACAACATATTTGCATAGCAGCTCCTAAACTCAAATATATAAGAAATGTAATTTCTTTTTGCTATAATGCAGCTTGATTTATACTTCAAGCCCATTGTACCAGGTGGTAAAAATAAATCTCATTTATTTCAGGATTTGTTTCCTGACATTTTTCTGGAGTTGCTGCTGAGAAGCAGGGGGCATGAACAGAGCAGAGGCATCGAGGTATGTGCAGATAGTTGGTCTTATGTCATAATCCATCCACCTGTCTTCTCCTGGCTTGGCCATCATTCTGTTGGCACTAAACAGATTACTGCTACCTTATTGCATGAGTTCCTCCTTGCAGTCCCATCTTGCCCACTGCTTCTACTTCCCACATACCATGCCAGGTGCTGTGGAGGCTGAGACCCTCACTTTTTGATGCCACTTTCAGATGCTTGAGATCATTCTGATGTTTCTGTGTCTTATAAATTCTGAGGTTGTCTAGGGCTCCAATCAACCAGTATCTTCTTATTCTAGTCCTACATATTGAGTAAATCAATAAAATTTAATGGCCAATTTTGAAAGTGTCACAGATTGCCATTTGAAACCTTGTATTACTTTAGTTTTTATCAAATACTGAAGAAAGGGAAATAACCATTTTGATGGTGAAAAATCTTGTTTTCAAGACAAGTCCCAGATGTAAGCCACTCCTTAATCAGTGACTCAGTGATTATAACTTAGCAACATGCAAGTCTGTGTTAGCTATATATAGCTCTATTTTTGTATGCATTGAAATGAGCCTCTGATGGTCAAAATAGTTTTGTATTTTCAAAACGATAGCAGCTGTTTATGCTTAATTTTGAGAATAATTTGGAGAGTTAATGTACTTTACTTTTTACCCAAAAGACAGGAATGACTTCACTGTTTAGATACAGAAAGAAATATGTTAAATCGTTCAACCAATGCTACTTGGAATAGACTTCTTTAAAGCATATTTTGATTGTGTAACTGTTCTGAACTAAACTTGGCTTGCGAAGTCTCTGGATGTTATATAACTTCTGAAAAATACAAAAGTAAGAGAGAAAGAATTAAATAAAAGACAATAAGGTTGAGGCATTTCAGCATACATTTTTTTTCTAAGTAGCCATAAAGTGCCAGATGTTGTAATACAAAGATAGATAGAACATAGCTCCTTTCAATGACTCGGGCTACATGGGGAGAAAATCAAGTAATAGAGACAGAATTCCATCAAACAGTAAATACAAGGTACAAAGCCAGATAGCATAAATTCTATCTTAAGAAAGGCTTCACAATGAAGGTAACATTTAATCTGTGGTGGAAGAGGGAAAGAAGCATATTCAAAAAGCAGGGACAGAATTTGCCAAGACAAAAAAATATCCTGTTCATTAGTTCTGTGTTAGGAGGAAGAATGTCTGGTTTACCTACTATATCCTTATTGCCTAGAAGAGTGACTGATGCATAAGAGGTAATCAATATGTATTTGTTGAATGAGTGAAAACATGATTTCAAGTAAAGGTAAGTAGTTCCAGCTTGTTCTATCTGATTGAAGCACAGAAAGATTGAGGTTAACAGATAAGAGAGGCTAGAAAGATAGGTAAAGACCAAATGCCACAACTTTGATCTTTTAAGGAATTAGGATTTTGTCTTGAAGACAATGGGAAACCATTAATAGCATTTGAGTAGGACAGTGACATGGGTGAGTATGTAATAGCATGTTGGGACCAGGGCTAAGTGCTTGGGAGCAGGACTCATAGGTGAAGACCAGTGCAAAGTTTATAAAATATTATAAAACAAACAGTCAACAGGCTTTACCCTGACTTCCCTTGACTATCACCCTACTTCCACCAAACACATACAAGCAGCACTGGGAAAAATGAAAAGAGGGAGTGTAACCTTCTTGGTGATGAGAAATGCCCCTCTGTTGGCCAGGATGCCTGGACAACCCTATAGCTTCTACTCCCTCCTCTAACCTCCATGCCCCTTTGCATGAAGCCATGACAATCAAAGTGGTCCTCTTATTCTTTCTAAGGGCCACAGGACTTGGGGATGATGATCCTCCTCCCTTTGGCTTTTCTTCACAGGCAAATTATAGAATAGTCTTTTTGGCTAAGCAAACTTTCGAGGCAAGCTTCTTGCTTTCATACATTTCTAGACTAGAAGGAGAGACCAGCCTCCATGTTCCAGTTCAAGAGTCACCTTCAGGGTATACCCATCAAACTTTCCCAATGATTCAACATGCTCTCCACTGTACTCTGATGCTCCACCAGAGTGGTCCCCAGATCCCGTAACTGATCAAGCATCCAACCAGGGATAAAAGTAAAATGCATTGCTCCATCTCTTTCAAGGACCCTCAAGCTCTTATTCCCAATCCTGAACCACTAAACTTTACCCCTTGACTTGTGGGGGTGGATGGACTGTGAACACAAGGAGGTGGGGAAAGCTTTTGTCTATAAACATTGTTCTTGGGAGTCATTGTTTGGTTGAATTTGGGATGTAGGAGAAATAGTTCTCCCACATTTTAGAGGGCAATTTAGCCCAATTTCTGGCTGTTCTCTTTGGAATGTGAGGCCAATTAGAACTTCTTGTCCTTATCTATAGGTCCTAGAAACCAATTTCAGGGCAACAGGAAAAGTTTCATTCAACACTGGTTCCCAATAGGAATATAATGTAAGCCACATATGCAATTCTAAATTTTTTTAGTAGCCATATTAAAAGAGATAAAATAAAATAATTGAAATTAATTTTATAATATACTTCAAACCAATGTATCCAAAATATATCTCAACATGTGATCAATACAAAAAATTATTAATGAGATAATTTTCATTCCTTTCTTCACACTGTTTTCAAAATCTAGTATTTATTTTATAATTACAGAATATCTCAATTTGATCTAGACTCATGCCAAGTGTCTAGAAGCCATTTTAGACAAAGTGATTTATGTTATTATAGATTATCTTGTGACAAAAGCTAACAAGGGTTCTTTACAACATGCATAGAATAAATCCAACTTCCTATTATACATATATTTGTGGCTTAGACAATTGAGTGAAAGGGAAGATGCCAAGAGCAGGTCTCCTTCTTTCTCTACAGGCTTGGAAATACCACATCCTAATATGCCCTTACTTACTAAACAATTATTTAGAAACTCAGTTGTTTTAAAATATCTGGGGTGCCTGGGTGGCTCAGTCAGTTAAGTATCTGCCTTCGGCTCAGGTCATTATCCCGGGGTCCTGGGATCAAGCCCCGAATCTGGCTCTCTGCTCAGCGGGAAGCCTGCTTCTCCCTCCTTTCTGCCTGCTGCTCTGCCTGCTTGTTCTCTCTCTCTCTCACTCTCTCTCTCAAAAAAAAAAAAAAAATCTGAAAGCACTATTTTTTTCTAACTCAGGTTACTGCCTAATTAGATAGAGGCAAATTTTCAGAATAACTTCTCTTTAAACATTGTATCACAACTTTTACAAAAATCGATGAAATTTGTTATCTCTTAAAACCCAAATCAAGCTTTTCTTCCATGAAGACAGCTCAGTGTCACCCTTCGCAGATGGATGGGTCTACTTTCAATGGCCTGGTATCTGAACACAGGCTCGATATGCCCCATCTGCTCTGTTTCCGATTTATTTCTTCAGACTGAGCAAGAAAGAGTCAAGAATCAAGAGTAAAACTGCAGTCATTACCTTTTAAGCTTTTTAATTTATTTTTGTTGTTGTTGGTTTGGCAAGTTGCCTCATTCTACAGAGACTTTACGAGGTGCTCGTGTCTAACTTTTGAAGGTGAGAACTGTGATCTAATCTGTATTCCGTGTGTTGCTTAGTACACGGGGGGGGGGGCGCAATAAATATTAAACAGGACGACTTTATTGAATCACTCTACACCATACACTTCCCAGTTCATCCACTGTGCCAGCTTCCAGTACAGAAATATTATGGATAGATGGGTGGCTGGATAGATTCATAAGTAAATTTATTTGATAGTTTGCTGCCAAAATTTTGCTACCTATAATGAAATCATATTTCTTGGTCTTCTCCCATGAATCACAAGAACAGCCTCACATTAATACAAAGCCTAAATTTGAACAAATTTAAAGCGGAGGTTAAAGCCCAATAAAATCCATTTCCATCAACTCATAAAACCAGAACCTCCAAAATGACCTTCTGGCACCTCAAAATCAAAACATTTTAATGATATCAGAATATATGGAAATCATAATATTGACTCCAAATTATTCAAAATTGAATTATATTCAGCACAGTTTTAATGCAAAAAAAATGTTTTATTTCTTCAGAGCAACTAATTTTTTAAACCCATTGATTTTAAAGCATTTTATAGAACACCTATTATGCTCCAGGCATTGTTTCCAGGCTCTGAAAAACATAAAAAATCCTGCTTTACTGGAGTGCGTATTCTATCGGAATATTTAACTCAATAGGTGCTCAATCAAAATACTTAAAACATTTAATCTAATCCAATAGTTTTATTTAATTCATGTAATTAATGATTTTAATTCATTCCCACTTAACAGAAAATCCACAAGGTAGGTGGTAGAACTAGGACAACAGTCAAGATTATTTGATACAAAATTTATGTTCTTTTCACAAAACTGTGACAAGTACTTGTCTTTCTATTCAACTTGTCCAGGATTAGGTTAGGAATGCTGCAAGGTCTCTTACAACTCTAAGACATTCCCCCCACTAGGTTCTGTAATAGAATACTGTAATCCAAATAAATCTCAAGAAAATCAGGTTTCAATTTGAAAATGAAGATAATAAGGCTAAAAATAATACTGAAAATGCAACCCATTCCTAAAAAATTCTTCCAAGGAAAGCTTATGAAAAACTTGAGCATAAAAATGCAGTATAATCATGTCCTTATAGATCTGATTAAGATGATAGAAATTATATTGTACACTGAAACCATTCCATTTTATATCCAAATATATTAGCCTCTACTCTTCCAGGATTGTTCTGAAATGTGTTTCTCAGGCTAAGATTTGATTATCTGCCTATGAATCATATATGTGCATATTATGAATTCCTTTTGACCTCCTCAAATAATATAACTCTCTTCCCCTGAAAGCCTCCCACAGTCAAACTGCTTCACACTGCTCTTGAATGCTTATTACAAATATATTTGCGTCTTAAAAGGTAAGTTTAAAAGGTGGTAGAGAGGGAAGGCGATGTAGGTGACAAAAAAGAGGTTGGGAGAGACAATCTCTTAAATAATTAGAGACCATTCCATTATTTAGAAAACCACTTGTTTTAAAAATTCTAAGAGAAATGTTGTTGCAGATTGACTGTCTTATTTAAATAAAGGCTAGTTTCTAAAATTTTTCTTTGAATTTTGTATCACAGCTTTAAGAAAATTAAATAACTCTATTATCTCTTAAACCACCAATCAAGTTTTGCTGACTGAGGAAAATCAAGGCATCCCATTTGCAAATGAAAGGGTACCCTCAATACCACAACATTCTGAGCCCCTGGATTTTTTTCTTAATTCTACTCTATATAATAACTGCTTTCTGAATTTTTTATTTCTTAAAGAATTTGTTGGTATCTCAAAACAAAATGATTCCTTCCAGTTGCCTTTCTGAACTTCTCTTGATTTCATACATTCCAATAGCATTTATTAAATTGTTTTCTCTCAGGTACTATTTCACAGGGATGCAAAAATGAATGTCATATTACCTGCTCTCAATTTATTCATAGTCTAGAAAAGAGAAGTACAAGAAAAAATGGAGTTAAGTGAAGTGATAGAGATATGCATACTTTAATGAAAGTATCATGAAAGGGTCTCTAGCCTAGACTAAGGACTCAGTGGGAAGGTTTCCTGGTGAACACGATGCTCGAGAGAATCTGAAAGTGATTGGGATTCCTTAGTGAAACATGTAGGCAAGTTGCCTCTGCTCTTTCCTGAAATTTATACTCATCATGAAATTCATTCGTATATTCCATATGCTTCATATCTCCCACTCTATATAGCGAGTTCTATAAATCAAGACCCATATCTGGCACAAATTTCTCTTTCACACAGGGTCTAGAATAATGTCTTTAAGACATAAACTCTCAGTCAAGCAGTCCTATTCTGCAATACATAGGTGATTTGGGATTAAGAGAGGTATAAGCCCAGGGAAAAGGTTTATATTAATTACATCAGAAATACATCTTGTAGGACCTAACATTTTTCTCATATTGAAGCAGATATAGATATCTGAAGCCTTTTAAGAAATAACTGAGTAACTCCCAATTTTCATTTGCTTACTGAATCAAAGAGCATGAGGTAACCCTAAGGGAGTCATTTCCATTTTGTTCAGCATGCGCTTTTGTCAAACCTCACATCAGAACAGGGTAGACAACATAAGCGAATACTTAATGGTGCTAAAGAGGGTAACTTTTCATACCATATATCAAAATGATAGCACTGAAAATCGAAGCAAGACAAAGCAATTTCAACCCAAAGAGACTGATTAAACTGTATCTTCCTTATCCCTCTGCTCTCACCTCCTCGGTCAGTCCCAAAATTCACAGCAGTACGCCAACACATGTATTTGTATTTGAGTACAAATGCGTGCTCATGCGCACGCACACACACACAATGCTGGTAAATTATGCCTATAGCAATGATTTCTGATTAATATATTAGAATCAAAAAGCTTCTTTATTACTTTTCTATATTTTCTTTTTCTTTCTTTTTTTTTAAATGGATGTGGATTACATTGATCATCAGAAGATCTATTGTGCTATCAAAATCCTCACCTCAGCTTTCCTCATTCTCTGTGTGTGTGTGATGTGTGTCCTGGTATGGCCTACAGGTTCTCTCTATTCCCAGCCCCATGACTTGGGCCCTGGTCTCTAACCAGTGTATTTGTCATGAGTAGGATATCCTCATGACAAATTTAAGCCAGAATAGGAAGAGGATACATGAAATCAGAAATGCTGGGAAAGGCATTATGTAGTTTATTTGCACACAAGTGCTGGGTGATATCGTCTTTACATCAGGGTTCACATGCGCTGAAAAGCTTGGCTTTGTCTATGTGGAATGTCCAAGTCACATATGCTGTATGAGTGTTCTCAGACTTCTAAAGCAAGCAATGGGTTTTGTCTTCTTGGACCTTCAAGCGACCTAGTACAGCCATCAAACAATATTTAGTTTCCTCTATTTTGTGGATGTTATTCTAGACTGTAACATCCTTGGAGAGAAGCCATGTTTTTCCCTTTTGTAACTCGCCAGAGATGAGACCACAGCTGGTTAAACAGAACACCCTACTCATTTCTTCAGTATCATGTCGAGAAAGCTGAGTGCCCTGGGGAATTAAAAAATGCCACATTTAAAAAGATACTTTTCAAATTCTTTTTAAAAATTGCCTCAGGAAACATGCATATATAATAGGTATTTAGAAATACTGCTTATGATGAATATACTATTTATCAATCTATACTTCATTACAAACAAAATGATGAAAGTATATGCTATTATTGTTGAAATCATTCATAGAAATGTGATAGACTGTGCCTCAATCAAACATAGGAACATAAGAAAGCAAACAAAATTGCCTCTTCTTGAGCAGTTAATTTCTGAATCAAGAAACCCATAAATCCTGGCTTGCTTACAAAGGATTATTTCCTTTGGAAGAAGAGAGAGGGACGCATCGCATATCTGACAGGTCATTGTCTTGTAACAAACACAAGTATGGAGTGGAAGGTGGTACTTCCTAATGAATTTAAAATATGATGCCAGGACTTTTTCTAAGATGAGCACTAACTAGTTCAGGGCTCTGAAAAGGATACACTCCTCAGGAGCAAGCCCTTTGCTGTCCAATTGAGTAGCATTCACATTACATTCTTTAAACAACAGAGCTCCAGAGAACCTTGAGGACTATGAAGTGAGATTCAGACTCCAGGCTCCAGGGGGGTGGGGGGGTGGGGGGGAGAAACCAGCCGTGTGTGCCAACAGCGATTCTCACTCATGCATACAGAGCCAGCATTAAAGACTTCTTCAGGAAGTAAACCAGAGAAAAAGATCTGGCAACCACACACCACTCAAAGATCTCAGCTTCAAAACAATTTCATAGCTTTCTTTGGCCTGATTCTAACTTTGGCAGAAAGGAGATGGTCTGGTAGGGCATTGCTTCTCAAATCTGCATGCCCACACAAGTCGTCTGGGGGTCTTGTCTCCCAGGGGATGTTAATGCTCCAGGACTTGAAACCAAGTAGCAAGCTCCTGGATTCCCACAGAGCCCTGAATGATACACTGAATCTGTTGAGTTTCAAAGGGTTGGGAAACCTCTGTCTCACCTCAGAGCTTGTTGTTTAAACTAGTGGAAGGTGGCACTGGGTGGGGTAGGTACAGCCTCTGAGGTGACGGTAAGCTCCAGGCCTGACCTAGGGCTCTGCCCTGTTGGTAGATACCTGGCATTTGCTCAGGGCCCATTTGATGCATGTGATGCACAAAGAGGGGGCAGCCCTATTCCTTCTGTGGCCGGAGGCTCAGAGCTTTCAGGACCACAGCTCAGAGAGAGGAGGCCAACGTCATACCTGCCCACATGGCATTGTGACCCTAAAAGACTCTGTCTTCATTCAGGGAGAGCAAGGGAGAATGCAGGAGGAAATGCTACCCCTTGTTTTATGGCTTCCCAGACATTCCTGAAGACATTGTGTTCTTTCCTCCTGTCCCCATGTCTGTCAGCCTGCTGAGAACCATCCAGACCCCTAAGCGTGCATCCAGCTGTCAGTGAGTAGATGATCCCCAAGAACGAAAGTGCTTGGAGCTCTTCCTAAATGACCTGATACCTAAATCCCCCCCTGCAGCATCTGGCCTTTCTTGACTCACCTGAGGCTCCACTTTCGGGTGAGCCTTCTCCCAGGTTCTTGTCGACCAACCCGCAAGGCTGACAGGACAGGAAGTCTCGAGGAGAACTGGGAAGGAGGCTGAGGCTGCCAGTTGTTCAGGAGTGGGCAACATGGGGTGTTGTCCTAAGAGTTCCCACACTTGACTGAGATGCCTCCTCCCTATTCCTGGCTAGGACCCCCCCCCCACCCGACCCCAACAGGACCAGAGCGGCCTTGACTCATGCTTCTGCCTGGGAGAGGGAAATTGTCAAAAACAGCCTGAATTCTTACCAGGGCTCCTCATGAATTCTGTGTAGTATGACCTTAAATATACTAGGCAAGCCAGAAGCCTAAAATAGTTCATCTCTTAGAATTTGGTCTTCTCTTTGAGTTGAATTCTTAACTGGTAATTTTCTGGTTTTCTTTGTTGATTAAAAAAAAGAAAAAAAAGATCAAGGCCAAAATTCCATAGATTTTGAAGTGAAATGCTCATAGAATTAATTTGCCATTAATAGCCATCTGATTACTACTCTGGCATAATAGTTATTTCAAAGAGTCCTTTCGGTTATTTAGTCATGATTTTGCTGTTGACTCCTATTTTATTGGATTGCCTGGAGACTACGGCCCCGGTGGCTCTCTATGAGATGAAATATATATTTCACAGTTGTACACACTCTGGTAACAAGATAATAATGCACATTCTCTGTCAGTCAAATACAAATGCTTTAAATATGTATATATATGTGTGTATATATATATATATATATATATATATGTTTGTAAATATTCGAAAAGGAGTCTGCTGACCTTATTTTTAATGCATTGCATCTTTACTTGATTAAATTATCTTTATTGTTCCAGAGGATTTTGTTTTACATATTTTGATGCTGTGTGTCTGATGAATAAAGATATTGACCTTATTTCGGACTACAGCTTTTATCATGATATAATAACCCCTTTGTCTCATTTAATGCATTTGTTGCATACTTTGCTTTATCTGATATATCAATATTGTCAGTCCTTCTTACTTCTTTATTTGCATTTGCCTTTATGATTCTGGTGCATCCTTTTCAACCTTCATTTTATTTCAGGTGGGTTTCCTATAGACAATACACATTGTAAGTATTTTGTAATCCAATTTGATATTCATTGTTCCATGATAGGGAGATACAGTTCATTTAAATTTATTGTGAAGATTAATATTTAGATTTTATTCTCATCGTATGTAATATTTACTTTATTAGTTTTTCTATTTTTTAAAAAAGATTTTATTTATTTATTTGACAGAGAGAGATAGCAAGAGAGAGAGCACAAGCAGGGGGAGCAGCAGAGGGTGAGGGAGAAGCAGGCTCCCCGCTGAGCAATGGGCTTGATCCCAGGACCCCGGGATCATGACCTGAGCCGAAGGCTGGTGCTTGACCAACTGAGCCACCCAGGTGCCCGTAGTTTTTTTTATTTTTACCTCTCCCTATGTTCTTGCTCATCATAGTAAGCTTTTTGCTAGTCCTGTTAAGTTTCTCTTCTATTGTCTCACCTTTAAATTATTATTTTATGATGCCCCTAAACATTTACTTAACTATTCTAATAAAATTATAATCTCTGTGTCTTTATTAATACATAAAAATAAGTAGCTGTAGCCACCAAGATATTTAATTTGCCATCACCTCCTGTCCCCTCCCATCCCCTCCCACCCCTTTGGAGAGGGGACATTTTCACTTGCTCCTGTCCCTTCATCCTGAGCAAACTCCCCATCCTTGCCAACAGCCAATTCTTGGGTTTTGCAGCAATAGTTTTATATTTTTAATGTTTCATATCCTGGCTAACTTTTCTGAGACAGGATTTTCTTCTGTTTAGGAATAAGTACTTAAAATTTAAATATATTTTAGTCATATCACCTTATTCATTTATTTTATCTCTGTATTTTAAAATCCATGGCATCTCACGGTTCAACATTAGGATATCCATCACTATGATTCATTAAGTAAATAAATTAAAGATGGAACATCATATTGCCTTTTTATGCTTTTGGTTTTAGTAATATCCTTTCACATTCATAATCCAGATAGCGAGATAAGCAGGATTTTATGCACCAAGGCCTTCCCTTCATTGCTCTTCCAAACTGAAAAAAAACATTGTTGCCATTTAAGCCAACAGTTAAACTTTACTACAAAATATTTTGATACCCTTTCCTGCTAAAGTAACCTGCGACTCACATGGTGATACTCAAATCCCATTTGGGAATTCAGCAAACGAGCAGATTCTACAACATGAAATCCTATGAGATTTGGGAAGTGCATTTGTCCGAGCCCTCCATAGGGGTTGACATTAAATACTTCACAAATACTATACCTTCCAGGAATTCACATTTTCTTTATTGAATGTAGAACTGTGAAATCTTTAAGAAATAGCTGACTCATTATTTCTTGACTATCTCCTGCTTGTTAAAGCAGGACTATAAAATAGCTCAAGGGAAGCAGTGAGAAAGTTGCTTTCATTATATTCAATAGCCTGCATCTGTCCAAATCACATATGAAAGGATGTGGACAAATATAAATGAAAATTGAATTTTGCAGAATAGGTTGAAGAATTTCCCCAGGATAAATTAAATATAAAAACTGAAATTTGATGTAAGTCGTGAGCTCAGTCCTACTTAGACAGATGGACTGCAGCAATTTTGTGGACATTTTCCCTTTCTTCTCTTTTTACTTTCCCAGACTTCTACAGATTTGCTAGGAAGAATAAAAAGATGAATAGATTTTAGCAATGCTAAAGGTGTATAAATAAATTTCTTCATTAATGGTAAGGATGTAAATTGGTACAGATTTTCAGGAAGACATTTTGAATGTATATGCTTGTTTTTTTTCTTTAAGTACATACACTTTTTATAACCTAATTTCTTTTTTGTTTTTTTTAAGATTTTGTTTATTTATTTGACAGAGAGAGACATAGCAAGAGAGGGAACACAAGCAGGGAGAGTGGAAGAGGGAGAAGCAGGCTTCCTGCTGGGCAGGGAGCCTGATGCGGGGCTTGATCCCAGGACCCTGGGATCATGACCTGAGCCGAAGGCAGACGCTTAAATGACTGAGCCACCCAGGTGCCCCTATAACCTAATTTCTTTAAAATTTATCTTAAGAAAACATTTAAGCAATTGTGCAAACCTATATGTAAAAGTGCCTTCATTCACTGTTCTCATAGAAAAAGATTGAAAAAATCCCATAAACATCTATTAAGGGCCTCACTAAATAATTTACTGTACACCCATCCATTTGGTAATTAGGAATGGTCACTTATATATTGACATTGAATAATGCCCATGATACATTAATTGAAAAGTATAGACATATAGAGAAATATGCCTATGTCTAAATAAAGAATATTTGCATATCTGCTTATGAAGACTACTTGGAAAAATACCTGGAAAGCAATGGTCTAAAACCTTATTGGTGGTGTTTATTTGCAGTAGTGGAAAATATGTTGATCATATCAGCTATTCTGTGGATATTTCCGTATGAATGGCTGCCAGTATTTCTTCCTCCTGCTTCTTCTTTTCTTCTTCATTTCTTCCATCTTCTCATTTTTCCCCTTTGACTGAGGTTGGTCAATGAACTCATTTAAAATGAATAAGACATTCATATTCCAATGAAAGAGAGAAGGGATAAAAATAAAACAGGAAAAGATGGGAAAGGCATCTTAGAGTTTATAAAAATGTGGATACCATCAGCTTATTCTTTTAGAAATAAAAGAGAAAGAAAAGAAAAAAGTCACTGACTATATTGAATGCTAAAGTTTTAAATTAATTTCTATTTGAAGTAGCAAAAAGACAGGCATGTCTGCTATCTCTACCAATTATGCAACACTTTCTGGCGATATTATGTATTTTTTTGTATTGAAAAATAAAATCCAAGGGATGCCTGGGTGGCTCAGTCAGTTAAGCATCTGCCTTCAGCTCAAGGTTCTGGGATTGAGCCCCACATGGGGCTCCTTGGTTAGCAGGGAGCCTGCTTCTCCCTCTTCCTCTGCTGCTCCCCCTGTTTGTGCTCTCTCTCTCTCTGACAAATAAATAAATAAATAAATAATCAATAATCCAGTAAGATTTTAAGCCAACATATTATATTCAAAATAGATTTTATATTGATGTGGTTCACATTTTAAATACATTTCATTTCTAAAATCCTCAAAAAATAAAATGACATAAATGACAAATTATGAAACAGTGCTATATTTAGTAGGAACATTTAACTCTTTCTAGTAATGGTGGGGCAGTGGTGGGGTGGGGTGAGGGGGGCTCCCAGAAGCAGAAAGCTGCATTAAACTTACTGTAAATATTTTTACACATTTTAAGTGTCATCTCTCTTCCTTCACTTTTCTAGCTGCATATATGATTTAGGCACACACAAAGTAAAGTGTGGTGCTCATAGTAAAACTTCTGGCACTTTCCCAAACCTCTGTCTGCATTTGTTCTTATCCATTTATATGTAAATTCTTCATTTTATTTGTATATTCCTTTCTACTAAACTAACATTCAGGAGGTAAGACCAAGTGCTGCTTTTTTTTGGTTTGTGTGTTTTTGTTTTGTTTTTTTTTTTAAATAGAAAAGAGAGGAAAACTTCCAAATTTATTCTATAAGGCCAACATTACCCTGATACCAAAACCAGGGAAAGACTCCACTAAAAAAATGCAACTACAGGCTAGTATCCCTGAGGAACATGGATGCAAAAATTCTCAATAAAATACTAGCAAACTGAATCCAACAGTACATTAAAAGAATCATTCACCATGATCAAGTGGGATTTATTCCTGGGCTGCAGGGTGGTTCAATATTTGCAAATCAATCAACATGATACAGCACATTAATAAAAGAAAGGATAAGAGCCATGTGATCCTCTCAATAGATGCAGAAAAAGCATTTGACAAAGTACAGCATCCATTCTTGATAAGGACACTCACCAAAGTAGGGAGAGAGAATATACCTCAAAATCATAAAGGCCATATATGAAAACCCCACAGCTAATATCATCCTCAGTGGGAAAAACTGAGCATTTCCTCTACGGTCAGGAACATGACAGGGATGTCCACTCTCACCACTGTTATTTAACATAGTACTGGAAGTCTTAGCCTCAGCAATCAGACAACAAAAATAAATAAAAGGCATCCAAACCAGCAAGGAAGAAGTCAAACTTTCATCATCTGCAGACGACATGATACTCTATGTAGAAAACCCAATAGACTCCCCCCAAAAATCGCTAGAACTGACACATGAATTCGGTAAACTTGTAGGATACAAAATCAACATACAGAAATCTGTTGCATTTCTATACACTAATAATGAAGCAGCAGAAAGAGAAATCAAGGAATCAATCCCATTTACAATGGCACCAAAAACCATAAGATACCTAGGAATGAATCTATTACTAAAGAGGTAAAAGACCTGTACTCTGGGGATTCCTAGGTGGCTCAGTCAGTTAAGTGTCTGCCTTCGGCTCGGGTTGTGATCCCGGGGTCCTGGGATCGAGTCCCGCATAGGGCTCCATGCTCAGCGGGGAGCCTGCTTCTCCCTCTGCCTGGCATTTCCCGTGCTTGTGCTCTCTCTCTCTCTCCCCCTCTCGCTCTGACAAAGAAATAAATAAAAATCTTATAAAAAAAAAGACCTGTACTCTGAAAACTATAAAACACTGATGAAAGGAATTGAAGATGACACAAAGAAATGGAAAAACATTCCATGCTCATGGAATGAAAGAACAAACATTGTTAAAATGTCTATACTACCCAAAGCAATGTACACGTTTAATGCAATCCCTATCAAAATAACACCAGCATTTTTCAAAGAGCTAGAACAAACAATCTTAAATTTTGTATGGAACCACAAAAGGCCTTGAATAGCCAAAGCAGTCTTGAAAAAGAAAAACAGGGCGCCTGGGTGGCTCAGTTGGTTAGGCGACTGCCTTCAGCTCAGGTCATGATCCTGGAGTCCCGGGATCGAGTCCCGCATCGGGCTCCCTGCTTGGCAGGGAGTCTGCTTCTCCCTCTGACCCTCCCCCCTCTCATGCTCTCTGTCTCTCATTCTCTCTCTCTCTCAAATAAATAAATAAAATCTTTAAAAAAAAAGAAAAAGAAAAAGAAAAGCAAAGCTGAAGGCATCACAATTCCAGACTTCAAGTTATATTACAAAGCTGTAGAACTCAAGACATTTGTACTGGCACAAAAATATACACATAGATCAATAGAACAGAATAGAAAACCCAGAAAGGAACCCATAACTATATGGTCAGTTAATCTTTGACAAAACAGGAAAGACTATCCAGTGGGAAAAACACCATCTCTTCAACAAATGGTGTTGGGAAAACTGATCAGCAACACGCAGCAGAATGAAACTGGATCACTTTCTTACATCATACACAGAAATAAATTCAAAATGGATGAAAGACATGTAATGTCTAATTGTGAGGCAGGAAACCATCAAAATCCTAGAGAACACAGGCAGTAACCCCTTTGACATCAGCCATAGCAACTTTTTACTAGATGTGTCTCCTGAGGCAAGGGAAACAAAAGCAAAAATGAACTATTGGGACTTCATCAAAATAAAAAGCTTCTGCACAGCGAATGAAACGATCAACAAAACTAAAAGGCAACCTACGGAATGGGAGAAGATATTTGCAAATGACATATCTGGTAAAGGGTTAGTATCCAAAATCTATAAACAACTTATAAAACTCAACACCCAAAAAACAAATAAAGCAATTTTTAAAAATGGGCAGAAGACATGAATAGACATTTTTCCAAAGAAGACAACCAGATGGCTAACAGACACATGAAAAGATGCTCAACATCACTCATTGTGAAGGAACTACAAATCAAAACTACAATGAGATATCACCTCACAACTCACAAGGTGTTGGTGAGAATGTGGAGAAAGGGGAACCCCCTTGTACTGTTGGTGGGAAGGCAAACTGGTGTAGCCACTCTAGGAAACAGTATGGAGATTTCTCAAAAGTTAAAAATAGAACCACCCTAGGATCCAGCAATTGCACTACTAGGTGTTTGCCCAAAGAATACAAAAATACTAATTTGAAGGGATACATGTTCCCTGATGTTTATAGCAACATTATCTACAATAGCCAAATTATGGGAAGAGCCCAAATGTCCATCGACTGATGAAGGGATAAAGAAGATGATATCACACACACACACACACACACACACACACACACACACACATACAGTGGAATATTAGCCATAAGAAAGAATGAAATTTTGGGGCACCTGGGTGGCTCAGTCAGTTGAGTGTCCAACTCTTGATTTTGGCTCAGGTCATGATCTCAGGGTCATGAGATCAAGCCCTGCCTCAGGCTCCGTGCTGGTGTGGATCCTACTTAAGATTCTCTCTCTCCCTTTCCTCTGCCTGTGCCCCCCACCTCTAAAAAAAAAAAAAAAATGAATGAAATTTTGCCATTTGCAACAAACATGGATGGAGTTAGAGAGTATTATGTTAAGCAAAATAAGTCAGAGAAAGAGAATACCACATGATTTCACTCATCTTTGAAATTTAAGAAACAAATGAGCATAGGGGAAAAAAAGAGAGAGAGGCAAACCAAAAAACAGACTCTTAACTATAGAGAACAAGCTGATGGTTACTAGAGGGGAGGTGGGTGGGCGGATGGGTGAGATAGGTGATGGGGATTAAGGAGCTGGGCACTGGGCGCTGTATGGAAGTGTTGGATCACTAAATTGTACACCTGAAACTAATATTACACTGTATCTTAACTAACTGGAATTTAAATAGAAACTTAAAAAAAAAAAAAAAAACAAATTTGGCTAAGGAAATGTAAAAAAAAAAGTTTTATTTTTGAGATTAATAAATTAAGTATTAGTTAAAAAACAAACTTTTTTCAGCTTCATTGATAAAACACAATCTCTTCAGCCTTAGAACAGGTTAATGATGAATACACCAAATATTAAATGGAAAAAAAATGCTTCATATAACCAGTTAGTTCGAGAAAAAGTGCTAGGGTCTCAATAATATAATAGATCCTTAAAAAATTCACGGGACCAAAAAAATGGAACCTCTTTCAAATGTATGCTCTCAGCATATATTTCAACTAGCATTTTGGAAATTTGCTGTTTTATGGATAGAAGGTCCTCCTCCCCCTTCCTGCTTCATAGCAGAGAGTCTCCTCTCCCCAACCAGAGTCTCACGACCCCCCACAGAATCTCACAAAGTCCGCCTCTTCCCTGAGGTCAGGAGACAGTTGTTGGTCATTTGGCCATTTGAAGGAACTGAATGCGGTGGTAGCCAAGCTCTGGATCTCACCCTCACTCTGTTCTTAAAAGCAGATATTTAATAAATGACAAAGCTGTGTTTTGAGTTCTGGTCTGTGGTGATTGTACAGCATAGAATTACTCAAATGCATTATTTTAGCAATCAAGACAAGGCAATTTGATATAGGATTTCTTGTCACGGAAGGACAGAAATATTTCTGGTGCCTGTAGCAATGCGATATTGAATGTATCCACCCATATTAAACTTGAACAAATTTTCTGAATCATGCGTGCTTTCCTAAATTATTATTCAATACAGTCAGTGTAAAACAGATGATGCTCAATTATGGTAAAGCTTTAAAAAATTGGAATTTAAGAGATTTTGAATTCATAAACACAAAAAATATTGTAATAAAGGCAATTAAAAGTAACTGTTAATTAGTTATTCTAGGTTAAAAAGACTTATTTAAATGTCTCAAGTACTTTTTCCCCTAAGCCTACATTTTGTTATTATTTTCTTTGGAAAACTACAGTAATGACGGACTCGTCTCAAGCGTCTTTGCCTTTCTGACATGGATTCTACATCCCTTTGCCATTATTTCAGTAAGGATGGATACAATGAGCCAATGGGGGCAGGGAGAACAAGAAATCTAACTTAAGAGTTGAATCCCTAATGCAAAATAAAGATATTCTTGAGACTTGGTTCAAAACAAACGTTTTTTAAAGTTTCAACTGTGTTTTTTGCCTCAGTCTTGTTGGTCCTGTCAGCCAGTGGGTTCTCACTTACCAGTCAGAGCTGCAAACCTCCTTGTCAGTGCAGGCACGACCTACAATACATCATCTGTCTTTGAAGTAGAACAAACATCCTTTACTAACACAACCAGTCCAAAATGAAAAAGAATACATTATAGCAGACGGAGGGTTGTCAATAAAGATGTTTTTATAACAACTATTCATTCAAACCCAAAAAGCAGTCGCAGTATTCTCTTATCCAAATGACAAATACCTTTCCCACTAAATCATGTCCTCCCAAAGTTAGGACACTATTTTAGACTTTGAATTGCTTGACATTGAAGAGAAAGCGAATTACAACAAAACCTCTTATTTACATAATTGTTCGTTCAATCTGCATTTTTTCCTGAATTTCACACTTTTAGAAATGATGCTAGTGGTGAACATAATCGTTAAGAATTCTGTTGGTGATGGCTTTCCATGCTCCACTTTAACCATCACAAGAACTCATAGGATGCTAATACTTAGTTCACAGGGATTGTGAGAATAAAATCATATAGCTAACATGTTTACAACAGAGAGTGGCAAAATAAATCTTAGCTAAGTTTTTATCATAATTTGAAGGTGTGATTTGTGTTACTTTGTTATAAATAATTGAAAAATATTTTATTTGCTGGGAAACACACCTTGAGTAGTCAGAGATTTCTGCATAGACAGCTGGGTACTTGGGACTGCTTTTTGAGATACAGCTTGCATGCTTCAGTCTCACAGACAATGAATGGTCTTTATACAAATGTGTTAAAATTGGGAAAACAAACTTCAAGCAATACTCCTCTCTGAAGGTCCAGTTTACAGTGATGAGGAAGTTGTGATGATCTGTCCTCTTGAGAGGGGATGCCCAGAGAGAGCACATTCCTGAATGTCTGCTGCTAATACTTCAATAGCGTTGATGTGAAAATAGGACTAGCAAATTGACTTCCATTTTCACTAACCCATTCTTTACAATTCACCACAGATTCTAGACATATAGTTCGAAATTGTTTTAGCAGTTTTTCTTATAAGTGCTACATACATAACAATATTTCGATATCAGAGACTTCTACTCCATGACAAAATATTTTCAACCTGAAATCGTGTAAATGGTCTAACAAAGAGTTATTTTTCCAATAATAGACACTATGATATGATCCTTTGCCCCCACTTTGCACTAGCAACTGCAGTATATTTTATTGTTGTCTATATCATCTGGGGGCACAAAAAGGTTGAACAGTAAAGTCCTGAGACATGCCAGCCAAGGAGAGGCTAATGATGTTACATGTGAAGTGTCATGGCATTCTCTTTTCTGTTCAATGAGGGAAATCTGCTTTTGAAGTGGGAGAACGAGGATCTTGTCTCATGGAGTGAAGAATGAATCTCGTGGACAAAGGAGAGTGAGTAAATCGATAAGAGTTTTTTTTTTGTTTGTTTGCTTGCTTTTTTTTTTATTAAGCAAGGATACAGGAAAAGCTCTCAGGAGTGAGAGGGGTTCCGAAGGGGTTGCTAATGTGGGCCTCCACTGACAGTTTTTATTTAGAATTGACCAGGGAACTTGTGGCCTTATCATTCTTGTGATGTCTTGGTTTGAGCAAGGACTGCTGATAACACCTTTAATGGCTTACTTCTGCAATGCTTACTTCTTCTTTGGGGTCTGGTTACAATGCAACTGCCATTAAAAGACCCCACCTTGGGTGCCCAGGGGAGGGGGGGTCTGGTTTGTTCCCTTATCTCTGGTTTCCTTACACCCCTGCATCTCTGGGATTTCTGTGAGCCTGATCACGTAGCCCCTTACCTATCACTCCCTACGTAGCTCCACCTGTCCCTTACTCAATGAGACCCTTCAGATATATATTAGTGGGTCATATGGTTGGGGGATGATTGCCAACATGTATCTTGGGGGTGGGTAGAGATAAAGGAAGTTTCCAAAGGAATTTGTGTAAGTTAAAGTAGACTTAGGATCCTGGGGGTCAGGCCAAGATTGCCTTTTGCCCTTAGCAAAGTGTCAACACCCAGGTAGTTGAGTCCCTAGGGGAATATCACTCCACCTGTTTCAAAGACCTGCCAGTGGGCTGTAAGTAGTAAGGAAATTCAATAATTTTTCTTCTGCCTCTGTTTCCCACATCACTTTCATTTCAAACCTCAGTAAAAAAGCTATTCTTCTGGACCAACTAAGCTAAATAACCCATCACAGCCGCACGGAAGACAATGGGCAAAGACCAAGAGGAAGCTGGCAAGAGGTAGGCAATATGACCAGCAGGGAGAGACTGTCAGAATGGCAGCGTCAGGCAGGCACAGAGAAAAGACCTGTCCTGTTAGCCAAAGCTCTTACCCCTAGGCCTGTTTTGCAAAAACAGATTGGGAATGAAGCAAAACTTCCTTAGCAGTACTCTGCTGCCTTCTCAGCAGTTACTGTGTGGCAACTCACTGTGCGGACAAAGATGGCAGGAAGGTCACGGCCCTGAAAATAAATAGGGTGTCTATAGAGAGAAGGTGTCATAGGATCTGGGAACATATGAAAGAAGAGGAGCCCAGCCTGTGTTGAACAGAGGTCAATATATTAATTGGATATATCTAGAAAAATATTTTCACTAGTTCTTTTGTGAAGGGGCACCAAAACCCACTGTCAGTCGCGTATACTTGTATGGATGCATGCTGATATTACTTACAGTAAAACAAAAGTATCATTCTCAAGCTATGCTGTGACTTCAATCATTTAAAAAAAATTTTGTTATTGTTTTCTTAGCACTTGATCATAATCTTCAATTATCTGATTTATTTATAATGTATGCTTCCTGGTTGTCTCTCTCCTGCACTGGAATGTAATTATAGACTGGGACAGGAGCCTTCTCTGTTTTGTTCACCTTGATATCCCTAGAAAGAACAGTGCCTGGAAGAGGCACTCAATCAGTATTTGTACTACTAAATGTACCAGGTGCTATTTTAAGTCCTTTAATCCCCACATCAACGATATGATCTAGGATTGGTTATTTTTCCCATTTTACAGATGAGTGATTTAAGGAATAGAAAAGTGAAGCGAGTTGCCCAACTTGAGATGCTAGTAAGTGGCAGAACCAGGATTTGAACCCAGGCAGTCAGTGTCTACCACTCACACTCCAACTCCTTTAGGAGTTATGTATCTATTCATATGTATATATATATTCATTGCACAAATAAGTGAAAACTGCTTTCTGCCTGGGCACATAATATATGAAATTTTAACTACATCCCTTCCAATATAATCCAGACTTCTTCGGACCATAGACAAAGTAATTGCCCATAATGGACATAATGATTATCCCATCACACAACTTGTACTGCCTCAGTTTTCTTTGCAACCTCAATTATATTGCTTTTTTATTATCATGGTTTTACAAAACGTTATGACTGGAAAAGTACCACATTCATGATGAATTGTGCCTCATATATGCTAGACATGCAGGCATTCTCATGAAGAATCATGATGTTTTTACGCAGCCAGATAGCCCCTGGTTTGTGATTCTCCATCTTTTACATGGTATCACCTTTTGTGATGAGTTCATTTCATAATGTTTGCTGAATTAATTCAGTCAGTTATTATTTTTTCTATAAACTAGGATGTGGGAGACATTTCAACAGACCTTGAAAAAAATAAAACAGAATATTTGAAATTGGGAGTGCCGGAGAAAATCCATGGTGTCTGTACATCCTGGACATAAATCTCATCAACAGTGACATGTTTTCCTTCCTTGAGCAAGTCATATGGCCAAAGTTACATTACCATTAAAACTGTTCGAAAATTTAAGCACTCAATCAGTTTGGTGGATGCTTCAACAAATTTGCTGAACTGTTACTCACCAACCAGTTACAAAACAGTCACAGTTTAAAATAATCTCAACATTATTATTGCATGGAAGGTCAAGTAATTATGCAGTCAGACAATGCCAGGTGTGCCAGCTAACTCCACCCCTTCCTCAAAGACAGTCTCTGGTGGACTAGACCATCTCAGGGCGTTGTTGGAAAAACACTGAAGTAGACAGATTCTAAATTCTTTCCAGTGCTAAGATGCTATAGTGATCTGACAAGATCACAAACTCAGAATGGTAGATAACAGAGATTATGCTTAAAGAATATCATACTTTAGTTCATTAATAATCGACTTTAATAAATAAGTTGCTCATTTAATGCAAATAGATTTTAGGGACAAATTCATGCTTTTGTGAAAGGACTTCAGTACACATTGGAAATATTTAATTCAGTGGTTTCATTCCTGTCTGATATGAGTAAATTATAAAATCTGTTTAGCTTCACAATTTAATTAGTATGTTCCAGACTCCATCACTCACTAGGTGGGTGGCCTTGGTCCAAGTAGTCACCACTCTAAGCCATAGTGTCCTCAGCTACAAAATGGGAAAGAAAATCATACCAACTCATAGGCTATTAATAAATGATGCCTGTACCCTGCCTGATACATAGCAAGTGTTCACCAAATGTTCATTAATAAAAGTACTAGTAGTGGTAGCTACCAATATTTAGAACACCAGCACTCGGTTTTCCAAGAATTCTGTTAATGAAAATTGTTCTGTTATGTTTTTCAGTTGCATTTCTATACAAGGATACGAGGATGTATATCTAAGGAGGTAACATCCATCTTTAAAACTTTAAAATTAGTGAGTCAGAAGAAAAACTTAAGTCAAGAGTTTGTCTGAACAGAGAACCTCTGAAGTAGATGAAACTAAATGTATTTTTGTTGTTGTTTAAATAGATTTTAGTCAAGTGAAAGAAATGAAGCTCTCAAAAGACAGCCCAGTTTGGCAGTGAGCAAACTGTGGGGACAGCTGAGTAGAAGGAGAGTCAGCAACTAACTTCCTCATTATGTGGAAGAAACACTAAGAGCCCATCCAGAACGGGGGGGGCAGGAGTAGGGGGTGGAGGAAAGAACAGAGAAGAGTCTAATAAGAGGCTGTCACTATTCACCACTTTTGCCCCGAATACCTTTGAAATATAGAGTTGTAGGAACGAGGAGAAAGAGAAAAGTCACATTTATTCCCCTCTTGAGATTCAGTTAGAGGAAAATGTGCAGACTGCACTAATCCCAAGGTTGGGCTCACAAGATGGTGAGTTTCACTCAGTTCTAAGGCTCTCATGAAACAGGGCAGAAGTTCTAGCCAGTTCCTGCTGCTAGAAAGAAACACGAGACAATAGCAGCCTAAACCCCGGAGACTCCGACAGTGAACCTGAGCATAGCTTCTGAGAGTGTTCAGTGTTAAACTGGAAGAGTTTAGAGAACTCATAATTAAGCAAATATTGAGAAAGAGTAAACTGGGTTAGGTACATTTTGTCCCTAGATTTTATGTTTGCCCGACCCTCAAATGAGATTTTCTTTCATATTAATAACAAGAATAATGAACGTAATCTGTTTCGTGCACCTTCTATATTCCAGGCATAGTGTTAACCACTTTATTACATTTTACCTTATTTGATACTCTCAACCTGATTGGATAGGTAAAATTATTAGCTCCATTTTCCTGGCCAAGAAACCAAAGTTTAGAGAGTTTAATCAACTTGCCCAAATTCACACAGCTGGTGACTGGCACAAATGGGATTTGTATCTATTTGATGCCAAGTGAACAGTACCCTCCTACATTTTGCAATAACTTTTCATTTCATTTTGTTTTATTATCCTTGAAATGTATGTTCATTGTGAGAGACAAAGCAGAAAATACAGATAAACAAAATAAATATACCTCTAAAGAATTTAATTTGCTTAAGAAATGTTGTTTATTTCGAAATCCTCCTTAGCAGTTTTGCACACTTCTCTTCCTACAGAGGGCTAACTTCCTGAGGACTATCTCTGTCCATCGACGGTTCCTGGGACAGTTCTTTGCACGTAATGAGCACTCAAATGTATGCAGACCAAATACGACCACGAGAAAGCTGTTTGTTAGGGCTACCATGTCAGCAGGAAAACATCTCACGGTGATGCTTCCTAACTGCAGTTCCCAGAGTTATTCCCAGTTTAGTGGTAATCTTGCCCAGCCAGCCCAATTATCTAATACTGCACGTTGTGATGTTATAATAGCATCCCAGTTGTTGGTGGAAAATTCGGTTAAGAGTGACTATCATGGAATTGCTCACTCCATTTTTTTTTTTACTCTGAAAACATCTTTCAGCAGTAACTTACTCATAAATAAGAAAAATTTTTTTCTCTTCCATTTCTTTCCCCCTTTTTTGGAATACTATACTTGGTTTTAGGGGAAATAGGCTCAGTGAAAGAGAAAACAAAGAGAATATGGTTGATAAAGAGTAAGATGTATCAAACTTAGAAAGTTTAGGTTAGAGAATTTGACTCTTTAAATGTATCCTTGTTTTAAAAATAATTAGAAAGGAGAAAAAAGAAAAAATGAAAGTGTCCAAATAAGATTCTTGATCAGCTGCTGCTTTTGATCAATATATATGTTTTAAGATTTTATTTATTTATTTGAGAGAGAGAGAGAGAGAGAGAGAGCATGAGCAGGGGGAGGGGCAGAGGGAAACGGAGAGGGAGAAGCAGACCCCCCGCTGAGTGCAGAGACCAGCGCAGGGCTGGATTCCAGGACCCTGAGATCATGACTTGAGTTGTCCTCAGATGCTTAACTGAGCTACCCCAGTGCCCCTCGATATTTTTTATCATGCATTTGAGTTACACTATTTATTTATCCAGCATAAGAAAGTCTTAATCATAAAAATTATACAACATTCCTTCCAATATTTGATCTTGTTTTTTTTCTTCACATGTATGGCATAGAGTTATTCCTTTGAATGCCCAGACAAGATCTTTGTCCTGGGGAGCTGCTCCTCTCACATTCCAAATGCTGTCCTGATGAGGTCTGCCAATCACACTATACTACCCCCAGCATGGGGCATGGTGCCAGATCACATCCTCTGCCTTTTTAGTTGCAGAAATTAGTCTAGGCATACATGTGGGACTCAGGCCAATTGGACTACTTTCATGGAATTTTTCTAACTGGAGGCAGGAAATAGCTCTGTTCTTTGCTAGTTACAAGGCTATATGAGTATAAGCCCAGAGCCAACTGCTACTAATTCCCGCCTCATGGATATCACAGGCTTAAGGTGGTGATGGCAACAATCAGAGTTAGGCAGAAGTATGTACATGTGCATATGTGTGTGCGTGTGTGTGTTTGAGAAAGTCAGACAGAGAGACGGAGAGAAATCCACAGTCTCTGAAGCCTAATTTACTTTCTAAGGTTTGATATTAGGAGCAAATAACTTGCCCATATGCAGAGCTAGTTCAAATTGAATCTTTGTCACTTAACTAAAAGAGTCCTGACTAATAGCCAAAACTCAGGGTGCTAAGTAAACAAGATCTACAAGACATCTATTTCCCTGCTTGTATTCCCCTTGATATCTGTCCTGAAAGAAGATTTATATAGGAAATGTTGAAGTCTCTTTGACAAGTGCATAAAAATTATATTATGTTATTCAACAAGGTATTGCATGCCTTTTGGGGCCAGGCATTGTGCTAAGCACAGGGCAACTGGGGCAAGAAAGTGCCTTATCTTCACAGCAGAGTTGCACAGAAGGGTCAATACTGCAGAAGTGTTTCAATAGACACCTGTAGAAAGTAGTGGGAACTCAAAGGAGCAAGCAAAGTGCTCCAAAGGAAAGTTCAATCTTGAACTTCCAGTGTGTCTTGAAGAATGGCCAGATTTTGCCAAGCAGAGAACAGAAAAGGGCACTCTGGACAAAGGAAATAGGATGTTGCAGGGGCATGGACATGAACAAATACATGGCTGGGCTGGGGAATAATAAAACTGTTGGTGTGATCACAGCTTAGTGTTGTGGAGCTAGGTAGTAGTGAGGGACTAGGCTCTACAATTAGGCGGAACTTGGATTGTAAAAAACGTCTTAAATGACATGCTAAGAAGTGAGAACTTCATCCTATAGGCCATGGGAAGCCATCTGAAGTGCTCAACCAGATGAGTGACATGATCAGATTTTTATACACATGTATGTAATGAGCACCCATGTACCCCTCGCCCAGTCAACAATTATCATTTTGCTGTGTGGTGAGGTTGGGCAACAGGCAGGGAGCCTGATGCGGGGCTTAATCCCACCTGAGCTGAAGGCAGACCCTGAACTGACTGAGCCACCCCAGCGCCCCTGCATTTCTTTTTCTGTGAATTTTCTGCTGGTCAGTTTCATGGCCCTTTTTATCTTAATTTTTAGAAGTACTCTTTATGCCTTAGGAAGACCTTTGTATTATGCATTGGTATACCTTTTATGGTATACTTTGCAAAAATTTTTTCTTAAGCCATCATTTGCATTTTTAAAATTTTCCTGATAGTATATTTTTACTGTGAAAAAAATTTTTAATTTTTATATAATGCACTTTATCAATCTTTTCTCTCATTGCTTCTAGACTTTGAGTCATATTTATGAATTCACAAGTGCTTTTTCAAATACATGCATCTTTCTTTTTCCTACTCTTGATTTAAATATCTGATCTGTTGGGAATTTATCCTGGCTTATGGTATAAGAAATGGATCCAATTTAATTTTTCTCCATATGGCTATCCAGTAATCACAACAACAACATATTTAAAAGTTTGTCTTTTACCCAAAAATTTGAGATGCTACATATATTGTATACTAAATGTCCCTATGCAATTGCCTCTGTTTCTGGATTTTCTATTTTTTCCATTAGTCCATCTCCCTTTTCATGTGCTAATATCAAACTGAATTATACAGGCCGTAGAGTACTTTAAAAAAATCTGATATGGCTTTTCTCCTGGCCCTTAAGTTAAGAAGAACTGACAGCTTTATGATGTTGGCCTCTCTCTCTCCTTCACAGAATTGATATGTCTTTCTATTCATTAGGATCTAGTTCTTTCAAAAGCAATTTACAGTTTTGCTTCTATAAGTACTGAACATTTCTTGTTAAGTTTATGTCCAAGTGTTTTCTTATCTTTTCTCTATTTTCTGTAATAAATGTGGTCCTACCTTCAACTCTACATTCTGTTTCTGTTTATACATATATGTATATGTGTGTACGTATATACACATATATATGTATAAGTATGTATCTATATACATACATATGAATACTATTGATATTTATATCCTCATTTTATAATTTGTTGCTTTACTAAATTCTCTTATTGATTGCTGTATTTTTCCATGGATTCTTTTGAATTTTCAGATTATAATAACATCTTTTTTTTTTTTTTAAGATTTTATTTATTCATTTGAGACACAGAGATACAGAGAGAGAGAGAGAGAGAAAGCATGAGCAGGGAGAGAGGCAGAGGCAGAGGGAGAAGCAGGCTCCTCGCTTAGCCAGGAGCCCGATGCGGGGCTCGATCCCAGGACCCTGGGATCATGACCTGAGCCGAAGGCAGACGCTTAACCATCTGAGCCACCCAAGCACCCCTACATCTTCTCTTAAGAAATACAGTTTTACCTCTTCATTTCCTATTCATATTCCAGTAATTGCTTTCTCATGACTAATTGCATTTGTTAGTATCTGCAACATAATATTAAATGCTATGAATATACTAGGTACCTTTGTTCTTGACTTCAGAGGAAAAACACTACAACATTAAATATTAAACCTTAAACACTGAATTACACTTTCCCCAGGTTTTGGGATGAGATAAATGCACCATAACATGCTAAGAAAGTTTACTGAGTATTTTTAATGTGAATGGGAGTTACATGTTCTCTTGGGTGTCTACTGTATATGTGGAGACAATCACATGACTTTTCTTCTCAGTCCATAATATAATGAATTACAGTAATGGATTTAATAATATCGGACCACCCTTACAGTCTTTAAATAAAACCAATGGGGTCATATCCATTTTTTAAAAACTGTGCTGTTGGATTATCTTGGCTAATATTTTAAGATTTAGATTTGTGCTTTAAAGAGAAACATCCGGCAAATTTTGACACCGGTTGCAGAATGTGGAGAGATTGGAGGATATTAGTGAAAATCTAGGTGAGGAATTACTGATGAGACAAACTAAGAAAGGAGTTACTTATAATTTCTGTTTCATGTCAGCCTTCCCTATTCTATACCATCTGTCTTGTTCATGGGCATGTCTTTAAATCCCATTACAGTTGACAATGTATTTCTTCAATGAATGAAAGAATTTTAAAAAAATATATGAGTATAAATTAACCAGAGGGGGGCGCCTGGGTGCCTCAGCTGGTTGGGCGTCTGTCTTCGGCTCAGGTCATGATCCCAGGGTTCTGGGATCAAGCCCCATGTCGCTCCCAGCTCAGCAGGGAGCCTGCTTCTCCCTCTCCCCTCAGTTCATGCTCTCTCTCTCAAATAAATAAATAAATAAATAAGAAATTAACCAGAGGGAATAAACCCAGGTGATATTTACAAATAGTCAACAGGATACAGGGACTGAATAAATGTAAGAGATTAGGTAAAAATTAGGTAATATTGTTGCCGTTAAGTTAGATAAGGAATTTAAGAAAGAGAACTGATTTAGGGGATGGGTAAGATATTGATTTGTAAGATTTGGATAAATCATCTCAAGGTTTCTGTAAGATATCTGAGTGGAGACATCCAGTGGCTCTATTTTCTAAGAAAAAGCCCTAGATAAAATGTTTATTAGGTCCTTATTTTTGCCAGATACTGTGCTAAGGGCATTACACAAATTGCTTCATTCTTTTTTTTTTTTAAGATTTTATTTATTTATTTCAGAGAGAGAGAGGGAGAGCATAAGCGGGGGGAGGGGCAGAGGGTGAGCGAGAAGCAGACTCCACTCCCCACTGAGCATGGAGCCCCTGATGTGGGGCCCATCCCAGGACCCTGAGATGGTGACCTGCACCGAAGTCAGACACCTAAGTGACTGAGTCACCCAGGCGCCCCACAAATTGCTTCATTTTAACCTAACAACAAGATATTAGGATTATTTTCATCCTCAAATTCCAGGATAGAAAACAAAGACAGTGCGCATAGGGAATTTATCAAGATCACCTAAACATTAAATGGTCAAACCAGCATTTCAACTTAGGTAGCCTAATTCCAGAGCCTAAATATAACTCCTACATGATGCTGACTCCTAGGATTTGGACAGAATCAGTATTTTCATTATGGTTGAAATAGGGGGAATAATTAAAAGTTCAAGAGTATATAGAACAACAGTGAGGAGTGATAAGAGAAAGCTGAGAGCAAAAGAATTAGAGAATTAGGCAGAAGAGGAACCCAGGGAAGAGACAAAGAAGGGACAGGCAGAGAGAGGAGGAAAAACAAGGAGAGAGCAGGTCAAGGAACCAGTGGGGGAGAGAGTCTCAGGAGTCTTGGAGAATTCCAGTAGGGAATTTGGTTTATTTTCTGACCTTGATTCTTTATTTTTAAACTCCAAAATTTCCCATCATGTTAATCAATTCCTGTTCTTTTAATGTTTATCAAAAAAACCCTGCAAAAGCAACAAAAAAAGTATCTGGTGTGAAAAATTGCAGGATATCCATCACTATCTTAATGAAATGAAATATTCACAATATTATCAAATGGAAAAGAAATCTCTTTATCATAAGGAAAGATCAGTATGTTAACTTAAGAAAATCAAAAACTTACAAAAATTAAATATATTTCAAGTCATCAGTCAAAATACAAGTAACATGTAACTCCACAAAAGGAATTTGTTTAATTAGAATTACAATTGCTAGCAGATTCTGAAATTCAATTTTTATATTTGGGGGATAACATTAAACACTTTGGTGTAACATTATTCTACCAGCTCATGTTTCTTCCTTCTTACTATACTTTTCGATTTGAATTGCCAAATATAGAATCTAACTAACATAGTGATCAAATGAACAAACACTATATCAAAGTTTTTTTAATATGATACAATTAGTTTAACATAACAGTAAATATATTAGCTTTGTTTTGTGATCTTTACGTCATGTCCTTCTTTGTAAGACACAAGATATAAGATCAATGAGGTTATCCATTTGGCCTGCTTGAAAACATTCCAGTGCATTGCCATTCATCTTCATAGTCATCTAAATGCAATTTGTTACCCAGTTTTGTGATTCTACTTTATATTTTATGTAGTTGATAAGATTCCAAAATTGCTTTCAGAATCATCTGTCTTGTACACATTTCCCCTGTTATCCAAAAGTAGAGCATTCCAAAGAAAACTTTCATAAGCTGAAATGGTGTAAAATGAAGAGTAGGATAACATGCTTTTTTTTCCCTTAAAAGTGAAAATCTTTGGGTTTCTTTTAGTTAGCAAAAACAGGTACTAATGGAGGTGTTTTTATAAAAGCAAAGCAGCATAACGTGAACTTTCAGAAAGCGGGGGGTACCTGTATAGGGAAAAGCTTTACTCCTTACATCTCTATGCAAGGAAAACTGTCATACAAATCAGGTCCCCATAATGAATTCTTTAAAAACAGGGTGGATGGAGAAGATGGATCAATAGAATTTTATTTTTCTGCAAACCATAATTCTGCATAATCTTATAACCAGTTTCCTTTCATGAAAGGATTTGTTGCCCATGGTAACATCTGCCACCTAGTGGCTGACTTACGCTATTATATCATGAACTAGAAAATTTATTTTTATGGAAATAATATTGAGATGGCAAAGTTCTAGTCATTGTATTCAGTCTATTTTCTTATGATTATAACAAAGTAGGAGATGTAGATATTTATTTAAAAAACTATTTTTTAGTACCAAATTTGATCTAATTAATAGTTCACTCCCTTTAAACATAGGCATCTTCAAAGTAAAGGGGAAAAATAAAAACAGAAAAAAAAGATAAGAAAATCTTCAATAGAAGATATGAAAAGTGTGTAATTTAATTATATTTCTAAAATTATTTCTGTTCTAGGGCGATTCCATTTTATCACTGAGCAAATGGTAATTTGTTTTTAACATACGATTAGAATAAATAAAACTAATATATTTAAATGGAAACATCACAGATAAGAATGTATAAACCACTCTGCTTATTTTTCCTATTATTAAACCATTATATACATATATGTCACCATCTGAACTGACAGAATTCACTTTAATTAGGTAGTCTCCAAGACAAAGACAATGGTCAATTTTCTGTCCCTACCTTACTTAGTTCTCAGCAGCATTAGACACAATTGGCAGACCCCTCCCTCCTTCTGGAAGCACTTTCTTCACTTGGCTTCCAGGACATCATATTCTCCTGACAGCCAGCTACATAATTTGCGGGTCCAAAGCGAGACGAAATTGAGGGTTCCCTTGTTCAAAAAAAAAATGTCCAAAAGATACTAAATTATAAAGCTTTTTCCTTTCCTTCACTGTCTCTGAAATTGTCATAGAGTTTTTTATTTGCTTGCAATGTTGTTCATGACTATAGAAAAATTTTACAATTAGAATTATCAGCATGAATTTTACTGTTCATCTTAATATTCTGCAATGTCAGATTTAAATGAAAATATAAGAACATTTAAGTCATAATAATTACACATGAGCTCATACATGTGTATATATTTCATTCCTCCCAGAACAGTGGAAATGTGGCACAAAACTAACGCAACTGTTTTTATTTTGCTTCTTGATCCTCACATAGTCTACCAATATTCCCTACCTCTGGCTTAGAGATAGGTAAGGAAGGACTGAAAGGGAAAACATCTATGGGTTGCTCTACCTTTCCCTTTACTTCTGTGTCATTGTTTCAGTGTAAGTGGTTGGCTAATACAGGGAAGTAACGTAAGTAAAAAAGGATATGATAGGGTTCTTTGGTTATTCATGATTCTGAGATCACTATTGCCTTTTTTCTGCTCTAAAAGCATATGCTGGTTTGAAAGAAACCATGGCATCTTGAGTCTGTTGGCACCAACACCATCACTAGCTCTGTTGTCAGTATAATATGCTTACTTGTACTTGAGTCTTACCGAACACCCAAGCGTTGTGGGTCCATTGGACTTCTGTGCTCATGCGGCATCATCAACGTGAATGGGGCGTTAAGAAATTATGAACATACATATTGCACTATCTTCCCTCCGCAGCTTGCATGCTCCATTGTCTCATCAGACTTCACTTTACAAAACATAAGTTCACAGATAAAATTATGAAGAATTGGTGGCAGCTGAGCAGCCAAGTATGGGCCCTTCTTGGCGCAAGGCCCCGTGTGGCCACACAGGTGACATGCCCATGAAGCCTGATCCGCTTTCTGGGTTTCCTGCTACATCATTGGCTGTATGTTCTCAATCTTCCTCATTGGTTCTAGATGGTGTATGACCTGGGTCACCCCAAGCCCTCTTCCCTTATTTATTTCTTCCTTAGATGACGTCATCCAGTCCCTGGGCTCTAAATATCATCTATATGCAGATTACTCCCAAATTTGTACTTCCAGCCCTGACTTGTCCTCTGAGCTCCAGTCATACATATGATACTGCTCGCTGGGGCTTTCTACTTTGATGTATAAGGGGTATCTTAGAGCTAATCTCACTTTTCCTCACGAACTTCTGTCTCCTCTAGCCGTCTTCCCTCACTATTCACTTCACCATGTGAACACAGGAGTCTGCTGTGATGATTCTTCTTCAATTCCCCCCAAACTAAAGCAAACACAAACCCTGTCAGCTTCACCTTTACAATACATCTCCAACTCAACCACTTCTCTCTACCTATGTAGGGAGAAATCTAAGACACTACTACTTATTTCCTGTAAGGACCTCAGAGCCTAACTCCTTTCTTCCATCTGTTTCTCCATGGTTCTTTCTCTACATAGCAGTTGGAGTGAGAATCGTTTCACAAATTTTCACTGTCTAAATCTCTGTAATGGCTTCCTAGCACATTTTGAATAAACTCCAAACTCATCAAATTATCTGAGATGCCTATCCTCCTGACCTATTATCCTACCACACTCAACCTGGTACTCTGCATTCCAACCAGTTTTGCCTTTTTTTGCTGAAAACTTGCCAATCTCAGTCTTATCTTAGTCTCTATAGTTGTTATTTCCCCAGCCTGGAATACCTGTCCCCCCACTCAACCTTTAAATTGCTCACTTTTTCAGATCTTTCCATTCTCTATTCAAATATTGTCTTCTCAGGGAGGACTTCCCTGGCTACTCTACCTAAAATAGCATCTTTTACGTGCTCCCCAAGCTAGTATACTCTGTACCATTACCCTGCTTTATGTTTCTCAGAGCACCTGTCTGTATATGTACTTCTTACCCATTTGTTTACTTGTTGTTTGACTTACCACCAGAATATAAACTGTATAAGCACAGGAGCTTTGTCCATTAACTGCTGTATCTGCAAGGCTTAAAACAGTGCCTGGCACATAGAAGATGCTGAATATCTATGGAATGAGTAAAGGGATGCCTTATCTTCATATCCTTGGAAACTTATATATATATAAATATGTATATTTATATATATAAGAAATATATATATTATTTCTTTCTTTACAATTTGGGGATGTAGTTTGTTCTAAAAAACAGACCAAAATATACCCAGAATCTAGTGTATTGCTCTGTTCTTTTCACCTGTCTGAATATATTCCCTTTTAAAAAAAAATCTTTTTTAATTTTCATCTTTACCATTACATTCTGTCCTTTCACTGTATTTAATTTTGTTTTTGTATATATATGTTTTACTTTCTTTACAATTTGAGGACGTAGTTTCTTCCAACAGGCAGACGAAAATATACCCAGGATATAATGTATTGCTCTATTCTGTTCACCTGTCTGTTCTGTTTATATTTTCTTTTTGTTTGTTTTTTGTTTTTTAATTTTCATTTTTACAGTTACATTCTATCCTTTCATAGTATTTAATTTTATTTTCATACATAAATAAGTTTTTCTTCCTTTGCAATTTTGGGATCTAGTTTTCTAACAAACAGACCAAAATACACCCAGGATCCAGTGTATTGCTCTGTTCTGTTAACCTGTCAGATTATATTCTCTCTTTTTAAATTATTTTTATTTTTTTTGGTTTTGGGTCTCTTCTGATCTGATTAGTGTATATTTCTCTGGGGTCGTTTTTGCTATTTTAGTATTTTGTTCTCTGGACAGAATGACAAGATAGAAAAATTCACCTCAAAAAAGAGAACAAGAGGCAGTACTGACTGCCAGGGACCTAATCAGTATGGATATAAGTAAGATGTCGAAATAGAGTTCAGAATAACAATTATAAAGATACTAGTTGGACTTGAAAAAAGCATAGAAGACACTAGAGAATTCCTTTATGGAGAAGTGAAAGAACTAAAATCTAATCAAGTTGAAATAAAAAAGGCTATTAATGAGGTGCAATAAAAAATGGAGGCTCTAACTGCTAGGATAAATGAGGCAGAAGAGAGAATTAGTGATATAGAAGACAAAATGATGGAGAATAAAGAAGCTGAGAAAAAGAGAAATAAACTACTGGATGACCAGGGGAGAATCTGAGAGATAAGTGATACCATAAAGTGAAATAATATTAGAATAATTGGGATCCCAGAAGAAGAAGAGAGAGAAGGGCAGAAGGTATATTGGAGTAAATTATAACTGAGAACTTCCCTAATCAGGGTAAGAAAACAGTCATTCAAGCCCGGGAGGCACAGAGAAACCCCCTCAAAATCAATAAAAATAGGTCAACACCTCGACTTGTAATAGTGAAGTCTGCAAATCTCAGAGACAAAGAGAAAATCCTGAAAGCAGCTCAAGACAAGAGGTCCACAAACTATAAAGGTAGAAACATTAGACTGGCAGCAGACCTATCCACAGAGACTGGCAGGCCAGAAAGGACTGGCATGATATAGTCAACGTGCTAAATGAGAAAAATATGCAGCCAAGAATACATTATCCAGCAAGGTTGTTATTCAAAATAGAAGGAGGGATAAAAAGCTTCTAGGACAAACAGAAACTAAAAGAATTTGTGATCACTAAACCAGCCCTGCAAGAAATATTAAGGGGGATCCTTTAAGCGAAGAGAGAGCCCAAAAATAACATGGACCAAAAAGGAACAGAGACAATCTACAGAAACAGGGACTTTATAGGATATACAATGGCACTAAATTATATCTTTCAATAGTTACTCTGAATGTAAATGGACTAACTGCCCTAATTAAAAGACAGAGGGTATCAGATTGGATAAAAAAGCAAGACCCATTGATATGCTATCTGCAAGAGACTCATTTTAGACCCCAAAACACCTCCAGATTGAAAGTGAGGCAGTGGGAAACCATTTGTCATGCTAATGGACATCAAAAGAAAGCTGGGGCAGCAATCCTTTTATCAGAAAAATTAGATTTTAAACCAAAGGCTGTAATAAGAGATGAGGAAGGACACTATAATATGATTAAAGGGTCGATCTGACAAGAAGATCTAACAATTGGAAATATTTATGCCCCTAACATGGGAACAGCCAATTATATAAACCAATTAATAACAAAATTAAAGAAACATATCAATAATAATACGATAATAGGGGACATTAACACCCCACTCACTGCAATAGACAGATCATCTAAAGCAGAAGATCAACAAGGAAACAAGGGCTTTGAATGACACACCGCACCAGATGGACTTTACAGATATATTCGTGCATTCCATCCTAAAGCAACAGAATACACATTCTTCTTGAGTGCACATGGAATGTTCTCCAGAATAGATCACATACTGGGCCACAAATCATGTCTCAACCAGTACCAAAAGACTGGGATCATTTCCTGCATATTTTCAGACCACAATGCTTTGAAACTGGAACTCAATCACAAGAGGAAATTTGGAAAGAACTCAAATATGTGGAAATTAAAGAGTATCCTACTAAAGAATGAATGAGTCAACCAAGAAATTAAAGCATAATTTTAAAAATTCATGGAAACAAATGAAAATGAACACAACTGTTCAAAACCTTTGGGATGCAGCAAAGGTGGTCCTAAGAGCGAAGTAGATAGCAATACAAACCTTTCTCAAGAAACAAGAAAGGTCTCAAATATACAACCTAACCCTACACCTAAAGAAGCTGGAGAAAGAACAGCAAATAAATCCTAAACCCAGGAAGAGAAGAGAATTAATAAAGATTAGAGCAGAAATCAATGAAATAGAAACCAAAAGAACAGTAGAACAGATCAACAAAACTAGGAGCTGGTTCATTGAAAGAATTAATAAGATTGATAAACCTCTGGCCAGACTTATGAAAAGAGAAAGGACCCAAATAAATAAAATCATGAATGAAAGAGGAGAGATCACAACCAACACTGACGAAATACAAACAATTATAAGAACATATTATAAGCAACTATATGCCAAAAAATTAGGCAATCTGGAAGAAATGGATGCATTCCTAGAAATGCATAAACTACCAAAACTGAAACAGGAAGAAATAGAAAACCTGAACAGACCCATAACCAGCAAGGAAATTGAAGCAGTAATCAAAAATCTCCCAACAGGGCGCCTGGGTGGCTCAGTTGGTTAAGCGACTGCCTTCGGCTCAGGTCATGATCCTGGAGTCCCAGGATCGAGTCCCGCATCAGGCTCCCTGCTCGGCAGGGAGTCTGCTTCTCCCTCTGACCCTCCTCCCTCTCATGCTCTCTGTCTCTCATTCTCTCTCTCTCAAATAAATAAATAAAATCTTTAAAAAAAAAAAAAATCTCCCAACAAATAAGAGTCCAGCACCAGATGGCCTCCCAGGGGAATTCTACTAAACATTTAAAGAAGAATTAATACCTATTCTTCTGAAGCTGTTTCAAAAAAATAGAAATGGAAGGAAAACTTCCAAACTCTTTCTATGAGGCCAGCATTACTTTGATCCCAAAACCAGAAAAAGAGCCCACCAATAAGGAGAATTACAGACCAATATCCCTGATGAACATGGATGCAAAAATTCTCACCAAGATACTAGCCAGTAGAATCCAACAGTACATTGAAAGGATTATTCACCACGACCAAGTAGGATTTATTCCTGGGCTGCAAGATTGGTTCAACTTGCAAATCAATCATTGTGATACATCACATTGATAAAAGAAAGGACAAGAACCATATGATCCTCTCAATAGATGCAGAAAAAGCATTTGACAAAGTACAGCATCCTCTCTTGATTAAAATTCTCCACAGTGTAGGGATAGAGGGAAGATATCTCAGTATCATAAAAGCCATATTCAAAAAGCCCACAGCGAATATCATTCTCAATGGGGAAAAACTGAGAGCTTTTCCCCTAAGGTCAGGAATACAACAGGGATGCTCACTCTTACCACTGTTGTTCAACATCATACTAGAAGCCCTAGCCTCAGCAATCAGACAACAAAAAGAAACAAAAGGCATTTAAATTGGCAAAGAGAAGTCAAACTCTCACTCTTCACAGATAGCATGATATTTTATGTGGAAAACCCAAAAGACTCCAACCCAAAATTGCTAGATAGAACTCATACAAGAATTCAGCAACATGGCAGGATATAAAATCAATGCACAGAAATCAGTTGCATTTCTATACACTAACAATAAGACAGAAAAAAGAGAAATTAAGGAATCGATCCCATTTACAATTGCACCAAAAACCATAAGATACCTAGGAATAAACCTAACCAAAGAGGTAAAGGATCTGTACTCTAAAAATTACAGAACACTTACATAAGAAATTGAGAAAGACACAAAGAAATGGAAAAATGTTCCATGCTCATGGATTGGAAGAATAAATATTGTTAAAATATCTATGCTACCCAGAGAAATCTACAGAGTCAATGCAATCCCTATCAAAATACCATCAACATTCTTCACAGAGACACACTTAAAGATCTATTACAGGGTGCCTGGGTGGCTCAGTTGGTTAAGCGACTGCCTTCGGCTCAGGTCATGATCCCGGAGTCCTGGGATCGAGTCCCACATCGGGCTCCCGGCTCAGCAGGGAGCCTGCTTCTCCCTCTGACCCTATCCCCTCTCATGCTGTTTCTCTCTCTCTGTCAAATAAATAAATAAACAAAATCTTAAAAAAAAAAAAAAAAAAAGATCTATTACAAAACTGTAATCATCAAGACAGTATGGTACTGGCACAAAAACAAACACATAGATCAATGGCAGAATAGTGAACCCAGAAATGGACCCTTTACTCAATGGTCAACTAATCTTCAACAAAGCAGGAAAGAATATCCAATGGAAAAAGGACAGTCTCCTCAATAAATGGTGTTGGGAAAATTGGATAACCACATGCAGAAGAACGAAACTGGACCATTTCCTTACACCATACACAAAAAATAGACTCAAAATAGATGCACTTAAAGGTGAGACAGGATTCCATCAAAATTCTAGAGGAGAACACAGGCAGCAACCTCTGTGACCTCGGCCACAGCAACTTCTTGCTAGACAAGTCTCCAAAGGCAAGGGAAACAAAAGCAAAAAAGGAACTATTGGGACTTCATCAAGATAAAAAGGTTTTGCACAACAAAGTAAAGTCAACAAAACTAAAAGGCAACTGACAGAATGGGAGAAGATATTTGCAAATGTCTTATCAGATAAAGGTCTAGGATCCAAAATCTATAAAGAACTTATCTAACTCAACACCCAAAAAAACAAATAATCTAGTCAAAAATGGGCAGAAGACATGAACAGACATTTCTTCAAAGAAGACATACAAATGGCCAACAGACACATGAAAAAATGCTCCACATCATTAGGCATCAGGGAAATACAAATCAAAACCACAATGAGATACCACCTTATACCAGTCAGAATGGCTAAAATGAACAAGTCAGGAAATGACATGTTGGCAAGGATGCAGAGAAAGGGGAACCCTCTTACACTGTTGGTGGGAATGCAAGCTGGTGCAGCCACTCTGGAAAACAGTATGGAGGTTCCTCAAGAAGTTGAAATTAGAGCTACCTATGACTCAGCAATTGCACTATTAGATATTTACCCCAAAGATACAAATGTAGTGATATGAAGGGGCACCTGCACCCCAATGTTTACAGCAGCAATATCCACAATAGACAAACTATGGAAGGAGCCCAGTTGTCCATCGACAGATGAATGGATAAAGAAGATGTGGTATATATACACAATGGAATATTATGCAGCCATCAAAAAAGTGAAATCTTGCCTTTTGCAATGACATGGATGGAACTAGAATAAGTTAATCAGAGAAAGACAATTATCATATGATCTCACTTACATGTGGAATTTAAGAAATAAAACAGAGTGGGACGCCTGGGTGGCTCAGTTGGTTAAGCCACTGCCTTCAGCTCAGGACATGATCCTGGAGTCCTGGGATCGAGTCCCGCATTGGGCTCCCTGCTCAGCAGGGAGTCTGCTTCTCCCTCTGACCCTCCCCCTTCTCATGCTCTCTCTCTCTATCTCATTCTCTCTCTCAAATAAATAAACAAAATCTTAAAAAAAAAAAAAAAAAGAAATAAAACACAGGATCATAAGGGAAGGGAGGGAAAAATAAAACAAGATGAAATCAGAAAGGGAGACAAACCATAGGAGACTCTTAATCATAGGAAAAAAACTGAGGGTTGCTGGAGGGGAAGAAGGTGGGCGGATAGGGTAACTGGGTGATAGGCATTAAGGAGGGCACGAGATATGATGAGCACGGGGTGTTACATACAATTGATGAATCACTGAACTCTGCCTCTGAAACTAATAATATACTATATGTTAATTAATTGAATTTAAATAAAATTTAAAAATACAATTAAAAAAATAAAATACTATCTTGTTATTTAACTAATATGGCTAAAAACTTTTTATTGGGTAGTGAATGAGATCAAGGCTTAAACTGCAAGAATTTTTTATCTTTTTGTTCTGTTGCTTTCACCTCTGATTTACCCTACTAAAAATGTACATAAACAAAATATTTAATTTTCTTTAATTGTAATAATCTCACAGGCAAAAATCAAAATTCAATTATGCTTTGTTGACAGATGACTGATTGCCAATGAACATCTAAATGACATTTCATTACCTTTGTTAATAAATATGACATTGTACTTTCATCTATCACACATGAAAAGTGATAAAATATAATTGTTATAACTTTTGGAAAACAAGCACCTAGATCTCTTTAAATGCAACAAAGGCAATATTACATCTCAGTAAGACTAGCCCTGTTCTAATAGCTGCTTGGTAAATCTATATGCTCAGGAAATTTCCATGTCTTTTATATTTGTAATTCAGAATACCCACACAATTAATGAAGTAGCTGTTTTATTATGAATACATTCAGAGAGCTGGAAAGTAGACTTAAGAACTCAAGGTAGGTAAACTGGTAGATATAGATAAATGAATATAGTTATAGCAATATTCATTTTAATTGTTTGCTCATCTTATAGCAATGTCTTTCTGAACCACCAATCCTTGTTGAATTATACACTTTCAGCAATGGTCACTTCTTTTTGGGTTAGGTTTAATAAATACTCATTAAATAGTTGACTTCTGTAGCAAGAATTATGCTAAGAGGGGCACCTGGGTGGCTCAGTCATTAAGTGTCTGCCTTCGGCTCAGGTCATGATCCCGGGGTCCTGGGATCAAGCCCCATGGCGGGCTCCCTGCTCAGTGGGGAGCCTGCTTCTCCCTCTCCCACTCCCCCTGCTTGTGTTCCCTCTCTCACTGTCTCTCTCTCTCATCAAATAAATAAATAAAATATTTAAGAAATATATTTAAAAACAAAAAAAGGAAAGAGAAGACGAGAGAATAAAGGACTGCATCCTGAGAAAAATGACACTGAAGACATGTACAGTAGGAAGAAATTAGGGAAGCAAAAGAGAATCAGCAGAGTGAAGAGTGTCAGAAAACAGCCTTGCAAAACTCTTCACTGCTTGGGAATTTGTGGTTTTAAGAATGCTGACACTTTATATTTATGATGCACTATACATCAGATTACATTTAAACATTTATGTTTAAAAAGTGCTGATGTTACACATTGAGTAGCGATTCCCAACTTCACCCTTTGCTTTATCTCCATACCAGTGGGAGTAAACAGCTATTCAAAGAAGATTATACTAAGTCACTCAGAGCTCACTGACTGAAATGTAAACAAATATCCCTTCTTTTGCCCTGAAGGGACAGTGACTCACTGCCCCCTGAACCACAGGCACAGATTTACAACACAGTGAAAAGGCATTTCCAAGGAACTTAGACCCTTAGGGCATTGGAGGTGGTGAGACTAAAGATAGTTTTCCTAAAGGTTCAAGAAGGAACCTAAAAATTCCTTCAATAAATTATTTTAAAATATTGTAGTTTAGTTTCACAATATGGCTATTTAAAGAAGAAAGAAAGAAAGACTTAAAGAGGGGAAACATATGGGAAAGAATCATGGATGACAGGAAGGAAAAAGTGAGATAAATCCAGCAAAAGAACCAGAGGGAAAACATGGAAACAGGAAAAAATGATCTTCACACGAGGAATAAATCTGGGTTCCACTGAGGAACCACATATTACGTAGAGAGGTATAGTCAAACTTTTCCTATCAAGGGCCATACAGTCAAGATTTTTGTTTTTCCTCTATCACAACTACTTAATTCTGTCATTGTAGCACAAAAAAGACAGCATGTAGAACAATGCACATGGCTTTGTCTTAGTGAAACCTTGTAAAGATCGGGCAGTCACCTGATTGGCCCACTGGCATCTTTTGTTGACCTCTACATTAGAGGAAGGGTCAACATATGAGAACAGCAAACTTCTCCAATAAGGGCCACACATATCTCTGCTCTTTATTCTTCTTTGTTACTATTGATTTTTTGCCTTTTTTTTTTTTTAACAACCCTTTAAAAACATAAAAGCCATTCTTAGCTACAGGCTCTATAAAAAGTAACTGTGGGCCAGATTTGGCCAGTGGGCAGTAGTTTGCCTGGCCTTTGTAGGGTTATCTGTGTTATCTGATTCTAATATGATGCGAAGTATTTTGCAACTCCACAAACTGTAAATAACTCATAGAAAGCAGAGTCGTTGTCTATAAAATGGCATGCGAATTCTGTTCCATAGAGATCCACTTGACTTCCCTTAATCACTGTGGAAGAAACTAGTTGTGCCTCTATTTGCACGTTCATGTTAATATCCCCAATTTATAAATATATCTTTTTTTTAGATTTCCCTTTGATCCGATTATAGCCTCTTACCAATTTCATCATTAATGAGTTAAAAATACTTGACATATGATCCTTTTAAATTCTGTATGATATCAAAAACTAATGATGTAATGTATGGTGATTAATATAATAAAAAAAAATCTGTATGAGAATCATGATTTTGCCTTTTTTTTTTTTTTAATTATTCTTTGAATGCTGTCATGATCCTTATTTTCCACAGTACCTACCAGGCTTCCCCTGGAGACCTTGAAATGGAGTGGAGTCTCCCAGCTACCTAAAAGGTCAGACTTGACCTTTTACAGTCCCATCCATTCCCTGACACCTTCCTCCCTGACTACTGCCTGGCCACTGTCCACAACCCTCCTTGATCCAAATTATTTATCTGAAAAACCATCTCCCTCTAACTTTCAATTTAATGTGGCCTTTTGTTTCATTTACATACATAATCTTATTCATAAATTTTAACTTTAGGAAGGATTGGAAAAGATGACTGAGACAATTTTCAAAAATCATGGCAATGAAATGAAATGAACTTAAAAGCCCACTTTGACCTAAAAAGTGAATAATCCCAATCCTGGGTCTATGTAATGACTTAAATGTCCATTTGCTTATGGACTATTACTCAGAAATGAAAAAGAACAAGTGCTGCTACATGCAGTAATAAGGAAACCTCAAATGCATTTTAATAAAAGAAAGAATTCAGATTCAAAAGGCTACATACTCTATGGTTATATTTTCATGGTGTTCTGGAAAATGGAAAACTCTAGGGACAGAAAACAAATTAATAGTTGCCATCAATGGAGGTGGGGGAAGGGACCAACTAGAATGGGACACAAGGGGAATTTGGGGAATAATGGAACTGCTTTCCCCTTGAGTATAGTAGTGATTACATGACTGTATGTGTTTTTCAAATTCATAGAACCAAACAGCCAAACAATATGAAGTTATTGTGTATAAATTATGCCTCAGTAAACCTGACTAAAAAAAACTATCTAATCATTGTTTATATATTTTGCTGAAAAATCTGAAGATCTAATGTCTTAAATTGAAAAACAATAACTAAGTATGTAACTTGCCATAAAAGTATAATACCAAACTTGCCATAAAAGTATACTACTATTTAAAATGATTTTAAAATTTAAATTACAGCCAGAAGAAATGCTTCACTGTCCTTTTTTTAGTTACTGAGCATTTTTTAAATCATGAATGATGTTGGATTTTCTCAAATGCTTTCTCTGTATCTATTGATTTGACTGTGTGATTTTTATCCTCTATCTTGTAGATGTGATGGATTACCTTAATTGATTTTTGAATATTGAACTAGCTTTGCCTACCTGGGATAAATTTCACTTAGTTGTGGTGTATAATTCTTTTTATACATTTCATTGTTGGATTAGATTTGCTAATACGGTTGAACCCTGAACAACATGGATTTGAACTACATGGGTCTACTTATACAGGGATTTTTTTTTCAATAAATATAGTACATTACTGTAAATGTTTTTTCTCTTATGATTTTTTCTCTAGCTTACTTTATTGTAAGAATACAGTGTATAATACATATATAAGATATGTGTTAACTGATTGTTTATATTATCAGTAAGGCTTCTGGTTGATAGTAAGCTATTAATGGTTAAGTTTCTGGGGAGTCAAAAGTTAAATGGATATTTAACTGTGCAGGGCATGTGGGGTGGTCAGCACCCCAGCTCCTGCATTCCTCAGGGTCAACTGTATTTTGTTGAGACTTTCTGGATCTATGTTTGTGAGAGATATTGGTCTGTAGTTTTCTTATAATTTATTTGTCTCATGTGGCATTAGGGTAATGCTGGCTTCACAGAATAAATTAGGAAGCATTCCCCCTGCTTCTAGATTCTGAAAGAGATTGTAGAGAATTAGCATAACTTTTTCCTAAAATGTTTGGTAGAATTCACCAGAAGCCACCTGGATCTGGTACTTTCTGTCTTGCAAGATTATTAATTACTGATTAAATTTCTTGAATAATAGATTTTGGCCTAGGCAAATGGTCTGTTTTTTTTTTTTTCACTTTTTTTGGGGGGGGTCTATTTCTTCTTGTTTGACTTTTGGCAGATTGTGTCTTTCAAAGAATTGGTCCATTTCACCTAGCTTATCAAATTTGAGGGCATAAGGTTGTTCATAGTACTTATTATTATTTTATTTATCCTTTTAATGTCTATGGAATCTGTACTGATGTCCCTTCTTTAATTTCTGATATTAGTAATTTGTTTCCTCTCTCTTTTTTTCTCAGTTAGCTTGGATAGAGATTTTTTATTTTGTTGATCTTTTCAAAGAACAAGTTTTTACAGAAGAATGAAACTCGACCATTCTCTAACACCATTCACAAAGATAAACTCAAAGTGGATGAAAGACCTCAATGTGAGACAGGAATCCATCAAAATCCTAGAGGACATCATAGACAGTAACCTCTTCAACATCGACCACAGCAACTTCTTTTTTTTTTTTTTTTAAAGATTTTATTTATTTATTTGAGAGAGGATGAGAGGAGAGAGAGAGCACATGAGAGGGGGGAGGGTCAGAGGGAGAAGCAGACTCCCTGCTGAGCAGGGAGCCCGATGAGGGACTCGATCCTGGGACTCCAGGATCATGACCTGAGCCAAAGGCAGTCGCTTAACCAACTGAGCCACCCAGGCGCCCCGACCACAGCAACTTCTTTCAAGACACATCTCCAAAGGCAAGGGAAACAAAAGCGAACATGAACTTCTGGGACTTCATCAAGATAAAAAGCTTCTGCACAGCAAAGGAAACAGTAAACAAAACAAAGAGGCAACCCACGGAATGGAAGAAGATATTTGCAAATGACACTACAGATAAAGGGCTGATATCCAAGATCTATAAAGACCTTCTTAAACTCAATACCCAAAAAACAAATAAGTCAAAAAATGGGCAGAAGACATGAACAGACACTTCTTCAAAGAAGACATACAAATGGCTAACAGACACATGAAAAAAATGTTCATCATCATTAGCCATCAGGGAAATTCAAATCAAAACCACATTGAGATACCACCTTACACCAGTTAGAATGGCAAAAATTGACAAGGCAAGAAACAACAAATGTTGGAGAGGTTGTGGAGAAAGGGGAACCCTCTTACACTGTTGGTGGGAATGCAAGTTGGTATAGCCACTTTGGAAAACAGTGTGGAGGTTCCTCAAAAATTTAAAAATAGAGCTACCCTATGACCCAGCAATTGCACTCCTGGGTATTTACCCTAAAGACACAGATGTAGTGAAAAGAAGGGCCATATGCACCCCAATGTTCATAGCAGCAATGTCCACAATAGCCAAATGGAAAGAGCTGAGATGCCCTTCAACAGACGAATGGATAAAGAAGATGTGGTCCATATATACAATGGAATATTACTCAGCCATCAGAAAGGATGAATACCCACTATTTGCATCGACAGGGATGGGACTGGAGGAGATTATGCTAAGTGAAATAAGTCAAGCAGAGAAAGTCAATTATCATATGGTTTCACTTATTTGTAGAACATAAGTAATAGCATGGAGGACATTAGGAAAAGGAAGGGAAAAATGAAGGGGGGGAAATCAGAGGGGGAGACAAACCATGAGAGACTATGGACTCCAAGAAACAAACTGAGGGTTTTAAAGGGGATGAGTGTTACCCCTCTAATACCCAGTGATGGGTATTAAGGAGGGCACATATTGCATGGAACACTGGTTGTTATATGCAAAGAATGAATCATGGGACACTACATCAAAAACTAATGATGTACTCTAAGGTGACTAACATAATAAAAAAAAAAATTTTTTTAAAAACACAAAGAACAAGTTTTTGGCTTTATTGACTTTCTTGATTTCCTGTTTTCAATTTCAGTGATTTCTGCTCTAATTTTTATTGTTTCTTTTTTTCTACTTACTTTGGATTATTTTTCTCTTCTTTTTCTACTTCCTTAAGGTGGAAGCTTAGGTGATTGATTTTAGATCTTTCTTCTTTTTTAATATATGCACTCAATGCTATAAATTTCCCCATAAGCATTGCTTTTGCTGTATCCTACAAATCTCAATAAGTTGTGTTTTCTTTTTTCATTTAGTTCAAAACATATTAAAATTTCTTTTGATATTTCTCTTTTGATCCACGTACAATTTAAAGGTGTGTTGTTTAATCTCCAAGTATTTTGGAGTTTTTCAGCTTCCTTTCTGTTATTGATTTCTAGTTTAATTCTACTGTGGTCTGAGAGCAGACATTGTATGACTTCTATTCTTTTAAATTTGTTAAGGTGTGTCTTATGGTCCAGAATATGGTCTATCCTTGGTGAATGTTCCATGTGAGCTCGAGAAGAATGTCATTCTATTGTTAGATGAAGTAGTTCATAGATGTCCATTACATCCAGTTGATTGATGGTGTTGTTAAGTTCAACTATGTTTTTACTGATTTTCTACTTGCTGATTCTGTTCATTTCTGATAGAGCCTTCAGTTCATCGTTTCACTTGTTAATCTTTTTTTCCCATTTAAACCTTAGCCACATTAAACTACCAGTGATGCCCAAACCACAACACTCTTTCACCTCCAGCCTTCTGCTCATGCTGTCCCTTCTTCAGAAGCATTCCTCTCCTTTTCTTTGCCTACCTGACTCTTGCTTAAACTCCAAGTGTCAGCCTAGATGTCAATTCCTCCAGAAAGCCTTCTCTAACACTCCTCTACCCTAAAGCATAAAGTGTCCCTTCTAAGTGATTCCATAGTATTCCACAGTTACTTTTATTGCAGTACTTTTCTTGCTAATAATTTCCTACTACTTCTTTTACCTTCACAATTTAAGTTTCTTCCTTAAAGAAATCTGGCTTGTTTACTTTGTATTTCTGTCACCTAGCATAGTGCCTAGCATACACAGTAGGGGCTAAAATGCCTTTTAATGAACTATGATGGAATTTTTAACCAATCTGAAAAATAGTTTAAGTTTAGATGAAAGCTCTTCAAAAAACTTGATTTAGCCTATGATTCAATAAGCAATGACCATTCAGCATTTTTGCCTTGTTCACCGTATTTATGTTATCAAATTTTGCCATTGGAAAATAGAGTGAACAATGAATCCTGTTCCTTAACGAAAACAAGAATAGATGATTTAAAATATAAATATAATTTGATTTTTATTTGGTATTTGTCATAATAATTCTTTTTAATCACTTTTCTCAGAGCTGCCAAGCTACATGGTAGTTTTGGTTAATTAAAATGATTTCAGATTCAGTGAAATTCCTCCATGCTTTTAGAGTTATTTCTAGAACCAGACTAGATATCTCACATTAAAACATAAAGCAAGGTAGCAGTCTAAAAGGTATCCAACACAATAAAGTCAGAATTGAGTCTTATTATTAAGGATTGTCAATAAGCACTTAACAATGATTTCATTGATAATTAATTGACTTCAAACAGGAAAGTAACAAAAACAGGTTAATTGACTTCAAACAGAAATGTAACAAAAACATTAAACCTTTCTAGGAATAAGCTGTTTTTGAAAGTTGATGTGATATATGCCAACATGAGTATACTAACCAAAATTTGGAGATAAAAACTAGAGTGCAATAAAAGAAGTATAGAGTATACAGTGGCTTCTTTAAATGTTGAATATTTATTAATCTCCTTTCACTTAAAGAAGCAACTTATTATGACCAGGAAACACTGATAATTTTAACAGGCTCTGGCAAAATGAAGCAGAAGTCTTGACACATATCATATTTTTTTGCAAATGAAAATTCAAAAATGTGAATTTTCATCGGCATTTGGCTAGCTGCCATTTACACTGTAGAAAGAAAAATCTTTAGAACTCATGAGTTAACTTGTGTTAGGCGAAAAAGATAATATCTATATGAGAAAAATTTTAATATTCCAAGAATCAGCAGTACTGTAACATCAGATTTGGGGCAACCCCAAATATCATTTAGTTTGATCTCTTGCACCTTTTATCAGAACAATTCTATACTCATATTTTTCTCCAGAGTTGAGTTGTTAACTCATCCCATTATTTATCTGAAAGCAAGAAACCCTTCTTCATACTTCATATAAATCCCTCGTGTACACATGATGTTATCATACCATAACACATGAGTTATATTAGTATGACATGCCCTATGGCCCACTGTGAGTTTCAGGATGATAAATCTGCTAAATAAATAGGATGTTTATACTCTGTTGTGCACACTCAAGCAGCTTGTTTCCTTCTCTAAAATGGATTTCAGAGATTGACTCCCAAAGATCCACAGACTGTTCCACAAATTAGTGTCAGCTAAGCCAAAGGCAAATGAGGGGAAAAAAAAAAAAAACATAGTAGAGTTTTATAAGGAGATATTTTGTTAATTTAAAGGAATATTCTTTATTTTAAAATACTGTTTTTCCTATTTGGGTTACCTAATACATCTTTTCATTTTAGAAATAATGACAAAAGTATATAATATTCTTGTTGTTTTTAGTTACTTTATTTGAAAAATAAAAAATTATCAATTCAATGTCAGTTAATTAATTTGAAATTTGCTTGCATATTTATAAAATATGCAAATTGGAAATTACTATTTTACAATATGACTTTGTAAAGGAGCTACTCAAATAAGTTAAATTTTACATGAAAAAAATCTAAATTTTATATATATATATAAACATACACATGCAAATATATATGTATATGTTTATATAATTATGTGAGGAGATTCCATATTAAGCAAGGATTTTAAAAAAAAAGATCTAAAATTACATGAACTTGACCCATCTCATATTTTCTATCAGTTGTTCTAAAACCATTTCTATCAGTTGCCTAAAAACGATTTCTTCCAGTTTAAGTTTAGAACTCTCTTTGTCTGCTTTTTAGTGTGTGCTGCTAAAGTCTTTGGTTTGTCTAATTTTCTTTGACTTTTCTAGGGGAGAACAAGTTCTCACCTCTAATCTCTCAGAGCACTTCTAATTCATTGATTCCATTCTGCTGCTGAGTATCTATTAATAATGTCAGGGCTGGGCCAGGTATTCAAAACTCTGTTAGACCCAGCACATAACTGCTCACCCCACAGCAAAAAGAAAGGACAAAACTTCAATTTGTCTTCAATTTAATCCTACAGGAAGAAAACAAAAACTTTTTCTTTTTTTTAAGATTTTATGTATTTATTTGAGAGAGAGAGTGCAGAAGGGGGGGGGAGCAGAGGGTATTATGCTAAGCGAAATAAATCAATCAGAGAAAGACATGTATCATATGATCTCACTGATACGAGGAATTCTTAATCTCAGGAGACAAACTGAGGGTTGCTGGAGCAGTGGGGGGTGGGAGGGATGGGGTGGCTGGGTGATAGACATTGGGGAGGTATGTGCTATGGTGAGCACTGTGAATTGTGTAAGACTGATGAATCACAGACCTGTACCTCTGAAAAAAATAATACATTATATGTTAAAAAAAAAAGAGAGAGAGAGAGAAGATAGTAGGAAGAGAAAAATGAAGGGGGGGAATCAGAGGGGGAGACGAACCATGAGAGACTATGGACTCTGAGACACAAACTGAGGGTTCTAGAGGGGAAGGGGTGGGAGGATGGGTTAGCCTGGTGATGGGTATTAAAGAGGGCACATATTGAATGGAGCACTGGGTGTTATACGCAAACAATGAATCATGGAACACTACATCAAAAACTAATGAGGTAATGTATGGTGATTAATATAACATAATAAAATTAAATTTAAAAAAAAAGAAGTGGGGGAGAGGAGCAGAGGGAGAAGCAGACCCCCCGCCCCAAGCAGGGAGGACCACGCGGGGCTTGATTCCAGCACCCTGAGATCATGACCTGAGCCGAAGGCAGACACTTAACCTACTGAGCCACCCAGGTGCCCCAACGAAGGCGTTTTATATGATTATTTTTTCCGCAAACAATGGAATTTGAGGCAGGACCCATACATCTACGTTACAAACATGCCATGGAATTTTTTTTTTTTTTTCAGATTTTGCCTGGTTTCCCCATCAGCTATTCTTCATACTATTACTGGAAAATACATACTTCTTTTTTTTAAAGCTGCCAGGTCAATTTGTTGGGAACGAAAGTGATTTTCTACTCAAAGAAGCCTCTTGAAATGTTTTCCAGAAGCAATGCATTATGTAAACACACACACATTTCCCCATAATTACTGTGAAGTACTCTCCAGCTTAATGACCACCTCTCAGCTATGAACTGACTCCATCTTCCATGTCATCAGGATGGCTTTAGACCCTGTACTTGCCCCTGTTGATGTAGCAAATACTTATTTCATGCCTATGATATTCTAGTTACTGTGTTTGGCATGTGAAAAATCAAGTAGTGTACAGGGCAACTACTGTGCTGTTAGTTTTCTAACAGCATGTACCAACTGCTTAGCTGTCCTTAACTGTCATAAACCACTCGGAGTTGCCAAAGAACTTTAGTCAGTTTAAACCTTGATTGTTTGGGGGACATATCAAAACTATTTTCAATTTTGAAATATTACTTTTTTTCTTTTTTAAAATCAGATACATCAGAGCCATGTAACTCATTGTGAGGTTGCTAATCTTGTCTTTGTGAAATGGGCAACCACTGAAGTATTTTGATCAGAAGAATGACTTGTACACTAACAGAGTGACTCTGGGTTCTGTGTTTGAGAATAGAATGTAGGGAGGTATGGCCTGAAGCAGAAGACCTATAGAGGGTCTGTTGTAATGATACTGTTAAGAAATATGGGGTCCCACATGAGGCTAGTAGTTGTGAAATAGGTGAGAGGTGGTCAGATTCTAGATATATTTTGAAGATAGAGCTTGTAGGATTTCATCTGGGATTGGATGTGACATTGAAGGAAAAGAGAGTAGTTGAGGATGATTCCATGATTTTTGGTTTGAATAAATGGAGGATATGAAAGGGGCTGATTAAAATAGGAGATTTAGAAGTTTATTTTTGGAATGCTAAGATTGAGAGGACTATAAAATATCCAAGAGGAACTTCAAGTAGACAGGTGAATACATGAGCTTGGGATTCAGGACAGAGAGAGGGGTCTCGGATAGAGTTATAAATTTTGGAGTCATTAGCATATAGATGGTTTTTAAAGCCATGAGCCTGGATAAGATCATTAATGGAGTGAGTAGTCTAAGGACTGAGGTCTGGGCATGTTGATGTCAAGAGATTGGTGGGGGGAGGATTAGCGAATAGCAAAGGAGATTATAAAGTAGAAAGAAAACTGGTGGAGTGTGGAGTCCTAGAAGCCAAATGAAGAGAATGCTTCAGAGAAGAGAGAGAAATTCATTGTTTCAAATGCAGTGGATGGATCAAAGGAATGAGGACTAGGAGCTGGCCATTGAATTTAGCTACTTGAAGTCATTAGTGACCTTGCCAAATGTAGTTTCAGTGCAGTAGCGGAGTGAAAAGATTACTTGAATGAGCTCAGGAGAGACCAGGAGGAGAACTGGATGCAGCAAGCATAGTACTTCCAACACTTTTCCCACATGCTGTGATGGATGTAAAGCAATGGGATGGAAGCTGAAGGGAGAAGTGGGCCAAAGAATGTTTTTCATTTTGTTTTGTTTCTGTTTTAAATGGGAAAAAAATTACAGCATGTTTGTATCTTTGTGGGAATTATTCAGTAGGGAGGACAAATTAGTGATGTAGAAGAATGTCTGGATCAATGGCCTTGAGGAAAGATGAAGGGATAGGATCTAGTCCATGAAGGGAGACAGAAGCACTGATAAGTCATAACTGTTAATGTGGGGAAAGCAGAGCAAATGGGCAGGTAAATGAGAACTGGTGGATGAATGTATGATGGTGCCAGTGGAAATTCTTTTCTGATTGTTCCGGTGAGAATAAGGATGAGTCGGAGATCATGAGGTAGAAGAGAGAGAGGAGACGGTATGAGAATCATCCAGGAGACTAGGGGAGAGGAAGGATCCAGGGATTCTGACAAAGTCAGAAATGAACCACTGGGGTATTACAGAGCTTTTGCTTGAGGAAGTGGAAGAACAGAGTAGTTACTATGGGCTATAAAGCTAAAAAGATAAATTAAGACAGGTTGTGATTTACTTACCTTAATTAATTCATTTTGGGATAATATTGGTCTACAGTGTTGACTTGGGGAAATTCCAAGGATGCTTAGAAAAGTCAAGGGTAAAAGAGATGCCTGATATTTGGCATCTCTGCCCCTCTCATGGAAAAAAAAAAAAAAGATGTACTATTTTAGATATTTGATAGTTCCTTAAAAGCTATACTAACCTGGATAGAAATAAATCAATTTCTGGATCTTTATCAAATATGTTAAATTATATATATATATTTTTAACTTGGAATGTTGTTATGCTAGGTTTGAGCCTAAAGCATTTGGAATGTAAAATTGAAGTTCTAACAGAAAATGCGGAGGAGAATATGTTTTCACTCTTTTGATATGAAACACATTCATAAGATTACTGAAACGTTTTCAGTCTATGGATGGATTACTGCCCATGAAAAAAGGGAATGAAAAGATAAACATGATGCTTTTTCCAAGACATGCCAAATATCTTCTTTTGAAACAAGGTTTTGAATAAAATCGTTCCCTAAATGTCTTGTTCTCTGAAGCAAGAAAGACTATGGAAGTGTTTACTGTGCTTTTGGCAAACAACAAATTCTCAGTCTTCAAAAACACAGCTAACATTTTTCTATTTTGGGGAAAGAGTTAGAGAACTTTTGTTTTATCGGCTCATGAAGTTAAAAATTCACGGTGTCCTCTACTACACACATAGTAGGCACTCTAAACAAACTGGTTGGACCAATCAATGAATATACAGTATAATGTAATATTCTCTTTTTTTTCTATGAAAAGTTGCAAATATTTGCTTTGAAATAAAAATCTATTATTAATCTATTATTCTTTCTTGTGCACAATTCTGTGTCTTTGATTCAAAGGCGTTTTATCGGAGCAAGTTTCAAGCAGGAGTTAGGTAATTTCCCTTTTGCTCCTTCTACCAGTTCTGAAACTACGGAAGAGAAGCAAAAAAGCAAATACTGAGGGATATAGTGCACAAGTACCACTTCGGCTAAACCCAAGCTGGATGCAAACAATTCATGAAATACTGGAACTGAAGACTGCAAAGTTTTCAGGGATCCATAGCGGTTTGTTCCCCCTGCTATCATTTATGTTTCTGTAGTCAAGGTTCAGTTATACCACAATGTAGACAACTCCCTGGAAACAATGCTCAGTGCTATGCTGCTCCAGTAGCACAAGAATTCCTTTGATGAGCTCTAAGAGATTGGTAACAATACCTTCTGAAAGGCCAGGTTGCTAGGTAACAGCTTGTTTCCTTGGTCACAGTGAATACATGGAAGACCCCCAAAAGAGGCAGCAGATTCTTGGTGGACAGCTCTCATATCCGCTCCTGGGAACATGATGAAAAATGTCTTTGGAAAAATAGCTTTATGAAGGCCAGAGGAACTTTATGTACCAGCAAGACATGTCCGAAAGGTAAGAAAAACGAAATGTTAAAAGGAACTTTAGACATTACTTGAGCGAAAACAAACCTAGATAGGGTTACTGGATTAAATTTCATTTAAAAATATAAAGTCATGCAACGTGTATTACTGATGATGACTGCTTTGAGCGAGACGCAAACTCTATGCCACCCTCTCTCCTAACACCATGAACATATTTACAAATGCAATTCAGTTGGTCATTGAGGCAGAGAGAGGTTGGCCATAACTGTTTTAGCCAATGGTATGTCTATAAATACACAGGGCTCTTAGGGAGAGCATGCATGAACTGCAGGAGAAAGATAGGCAAGAAAATCAAAAGTAAACAGTTGTTAGTTAACATCTATTATCTATTAGTTATTAGTTAATATTAGTTAATATCTACTAACTAATCAAATTTAAATGAAGTTATTACCACAAAAACTGGACTTTTACTAGCTCAATAAAGCCAAAAATCAGATTAAGAGGCCAAAACCCAATCCTTGTTTCCTCACTTTTAAATTGCATAGCTGTTTCATAAATGTTTCTCAAAACATGCCAATTATTAGACAATATACAATTAGAGGGTTTGCAAGTTTCTTGAATTTTTTTTGTCTTTATGTTGGTGCATAACTTGGCTCTCATCTTTCAAAAAATGACATTTGCACATTGAATTTTCAGGATTATGTACACCATGGTTTCATATGAGTACATGGAACTTATTGATAGCTTCCATTTACTGCCTACAGCTAAGAGAGGAATCAGGTGTGGGGTTTAGAGACTGAAGCAGTTCCCTTACCAAAGTTCTTTTCTGTTAGCAAGCTGTGTATATCCCAAACAGTGCCTCGATGTTGTTGACTTTAATGTTAAAACTGTGTCATAATTTGGAGAAATGTACATGTGAAATAATAGTTTTTAAATGGGTAAGAAGTTCTGCGAAACCTCATATACTTTATTTTTCCCCACTTGCTAACACCCTTTAATACACAATGCCAGAGGAGACTTATTTGTGAGCTCTGTATAAAATGGTATTTATGATCAATATTATTATTTTTAAATGAGTAAATATCTATAGAATTATTTTAGATACAGTGTAAAAAGTGATGTCCAAACTACAATTTAAACTTTAATCTTTAAATTTTGAAGGAGGAAGGAAGGAAGGAAGGTAGGTAGGTAGGTTGGAAGAGAAGGAAAAAAGAAAGCAAAAGAAAAAAACATTTCTTAGTGCTATTATTTGTTCAATCACATTTCTGCACATCACGAAACGAGAGTCTTATTCATACTACCTTCCTCATATACAGTCGGTTTCATCTGGGATTTTATTGTTTTATCCCTGTTCACAAGATCCACCTCAATCCCTTATTATCCTGTAGTGTGTCTATTCTTCTCTCTTGTAGTGTGTACTGGTTGAATTTTCTATTATAACAGCATATAGCACAGTAAAACATTCTTCAAGCATTGAAAACCTTCTAAGTAGCAGTGTTTACAATAAAGTTATCAAAATTTCTAAATATCATCTTGTAGAGGGAACACTGAGGTATCTCAATCTCTTTCTCTTCATTGATTCTGGCATTTAAATATATCTATGCTTCTATAAATGTCAGTGAACCCACTACTGGTTATTGAAGTTTACAAGCTTTCCCCCTGGAGAAGTTTGTTCTTTTACTTTTTTTGTACCTTAATTTGGGGGGCTATTTGTGTTTATAAGAATGTTCACGGAGCTGAAGAACAGGATGAAAATGCATCCTGTATAAAACTGCAAAATTTAAAGATTTAAATTTTTCACATAAAATTTAAATCTGACTCATTCAGACAGAAGACGAGAAATGACAATTCTAGTTGTGCTTTTTCCAAATATATTGTTATATGGGGGGGCGCCTGGGTGGCTCAGTTGTTAAGCGTCTGCCTTCGGCTCAGGTCATGATCCCAGGGTCCTGGGATCGAGCCCCACATCGGGCTCCCTGCTCAGCAGGAAGCCTGCTTCTCCCTCTCCCCCTCCCCCTGCTTGTGTTCCTTCTCTCACTGTGTCTCTCTCTGTCAAATGAATAAATAAATAAAATCTTAAAAAAAAAAAAAAAAATCAAAAAACCAAATATATTGTTATATGGTTTTAGAATCAACAATCTAAATAATTTAAGATATACTTGTTAAAATTCCAGGTTGAGGGTACGGAGATACTTTTGGAATACCTGTAAAACACATAGTTTTTTGGAGCAACACTGAAGGGGAGAAGAATATGCCACCCAAAATATGCTACTTTGGCATAATGATTATTTTGAATAAAGTTAGTTAAGAAATAGCTGGTGCAAGAAGGACACTCTGATCCTCTTTTGTCTTCCTGAAACCAGGAAATAAATCTCCCATGCGAAGGTATCCTCCCTGGATCAGGAGGGTGGAAGGCATTGTTATCACCAGAGACAGGGAATTTAGGGCCAAGAAGGGTACAAACAAATATTTACTACACCAAGCTCAAACTTCTTTGACTTGTCAATTCTTCAAAAATTTATTATTTCTTAGTCTAGGAGGTATAAAGTTGCCTAATCTGGTCATTTCTTTGAGTCTCATATTTTCATTGGGCTCCCACACATATGAAATTAAATTTGCTTTCTCCTGTTAATTTCTCTTATGTCAACTTAACTATAAGACCAGCCAAAGAACCTAAAAGAGAAGAAGGGGAAAGTTTTCCACCCCTACATTTTATTGGTATATTATTATTTACTCAGTTATGGGTTTAGTCAGGAACTTCATTTCGAGCCATCAGAAATTTAAAAACCTGGTATACCCGATTTGCCATTTCAGAAATGAGGTCACATCAGATTTCCTCTGACTTTATGAGAATTCCATTCAGAGTACTTCTTTTTTTTAAGATTTTATTTATTCATTTGAGAGAGATAGAGTGAGCACAAGCAAGGGGAGAGGCAGAGGGAGAGGGAGAAGCAGGCTCCCCACTGAGCTGGGAGCCCGATGCAGGGCTCGATCCCAGGACCCTGGGATCATGACCTGAGCCGAAGGCAGACGCTTAATGACTGAGTCACCCAGGTGCCCCTCTGTCTTCAATTTCAAATAAAAATTTTCTTTGGTCTGCTTTTTTGGGAGAAATCTCAGCAAAATAAGATAATTTCTGAGTCTTTAAAAAAAATGGGGCATCTTACAGGTTATGTAACTAACTCAGACTTCCACTTCATCCGAGACTGTCTTAATGGGCACGTCACTGAAGTCACCCCTGCAAGAGCTGTAAGTGCTGGGAATCCGAGGAGCGGATACTGCTGGTACCTCGGGCAAGGCACTTGGCATCTCTAGTGGACAGTTCCTTATCTTTAATGTTCAGAAGATGATGGAGACTCTGACTGATAGGGTTGTTTGTTTTGTAACATTACTGCTGTGATGACGACTACCTCTACTACAAATATAATGATTTTGTAGCTCACATTTATTAAGCACTTGCTAAGGATGCCTGGGTGGCTCAGTCAGTTGAGCGTCCGACTCTTGGTTTCGGCTCAGGTCATGGTCTCAGGGTCGTGGGATCGAGCCCTGTGTCAAGCTCTGGGCTCAGCAGGAGTCTGCTTGGGATTCTCTCTCTCCCTCTGCCCCTCCTCCTGTTCTGTCTCTCTCTCTCCTTCTCAAATAAATAAATGAAGTCTTAAAAAAAAAGCACTTACTATGTGCTGGGCACTGTACCAACGGCTTTATTATGCATCACAGTCACCAAATGAAGTGGTGATGATTTTGATAAACATTATTATTTTGCTTATATTATAACATAATAAACATTCTTATTTTACAGATGAAGAAGCTGAGGCACAGAAAGGTGGCATACCTTGCTCAAGGCACATGAGTAAATGACTGAGAGCTCTTAACCACTAGGATTCAAATTAGATTCATATAAGCGATCGTAATTCTCTAAACAACTGCAAAGCTCTGTCATTATTAGGGTGCAGTTGTTATGAAGGAAAATCATTAATACCGATTTTCTTATTCTGATTGTTCCGCTTAACCACATATAAATAATTGCCCTAGTTAATAGAACATGTAAATCTGAGCAGCTATTATTTACTGAAAACAAAAGTTAAGCCTTGCGTAGTAGAACCTATGAGAACAGCATTTCAGATAACATCAAGCTGTTTTTAAAACCCTCTCCTATCTCCCCTCCACAAAAGAAAATAAAACCAGACACATGCAGTCTAGTTGGTATATTGGTTTACTCATTTTTAATCTTTCTGCCTGCAGCAAACAGTTATCATAAATTACAAATCTAAACCCTTATGAAAGAGAAATTAATTTTATTAATGCTCCAATATAAAGCTGCCACAGAGGAGGTGCCATGGCTAAAACTGGACAGCATTTGTCAACCGTGATTTATAGTGTCTTTAAAATAGATGGCATTATCTGCATTGGCCATCTATTCTTGGTTTTAAAAAGTGTAGAATGACCAACGAGAAGGAATCAGGTGAGCTGAGACTGCTGGATAAAAAGCAACAATAATGTAACTTACCAATTCATGAGCACTTTCCATCAGAAGACTGTAACGTCCTTTACAGTCACGAATTTATACGCCTCATAAAGTGTCGGCCACAATGGGTGCTATCTGTCTAATTAAAGTGTCAAGCTGGTGATTATGTAACTTTGTAAGGCGAATGAAGGAGGAAGTGGCAGATGGTCTAATTTCTGAGGAGAAGCTGAGCTCCTGAGTTGAAAGATTGCTGGGCACCCACATACAAAAGGCCAGGGGACTACTTTCAGACACCTAGGGATGTCTGAATTGTGTTTGTATGACTCAGTTTCTAAGCATTCCATTTATATTCATTGCTGCATCACGAAAAGTTTGTATTTAGGAAGGAAGGAAAGAAGCTCAGTGTTATTTTTCAGTTAGCCAAGGTCACTTTTCCCAAATCCCACCCAGGTGCCCCCAGAATATTTCTATTACCTCATTACCATCTCTACTATGTAGAGATGTACAATTATTCCCATAATACAAATGGATAAAATATAGGCAGGGAGAACACAAGGATTCTGGATTTAAACATATTAAAAAATGAAAATAAAGAATGGTCAAAGAAATAAGAAAGGCTAGAATAATATCTCCTTTCATCCAGAATTAATGCTCTAGAGTACATGGCAATTTTCTTCTAGCATTTACTTCTGAAGTAACAGAACAAAGAAGATTTAGAGAATGCCCCTATGGTTTCCACCACAAGATTCCAGCACACTGCCCTTCAGACACTGCACCCTGGTGTGGTGCCCGGAGCAATAAGAGAATGTGAGGGATAGCAACTAGACTTTGGAGCCTAAGGAAAGATTTCACACTGAAAGACATTCAGGCCAGTCATCTCTTGGTTAGAATCTTCTCAGATAACCTGCCCATGGATGAAACTCTGCACCATACAACAGCTCATTCTGGGGAAGAAAACACACACACACACACACACTGGGGATGTTATCAGCCTATTTACTTGTGCTACCAAGTTTTAATTACCTTCTATTATTAATAAATGTCTAGTAGTGATCAGGATAATGGCATGAAGAGGTCTTCTAGTTTAAATCCCAAAATCATCTAATGTAAACTAAGATGATATAATTTTCAGTTATTTTTAAACTGAATTTCATCTTGAAATGGTTGTACTTAGCATGTAGCACTGCACAAGGAAAGTACAGTAAAAACCCAATCAAATGGATCTCTCTTGTCAGATTCTTTTTTTTTTTTTAAGATTTTATTTATTTATTTGACAGAGAGAGACACATCTAGAGAGGGAACACAAGCAGGGGGAGTGGGAGAGGGAGAAGCAGGCTTCCCGCTGAGCAGGGAGCCCAATGTGGGGCTCAATCCCAGGACCCCGGGATCATGACCTGAGCCGAAGGCAGACGCTTAACAACTGAGCCACCCAGGCACCCCTCTCTTGTCAGATTCTTTCATTATATGACTTTATTGTGTTTCCTCTGTGCTTTCTTTGGAGAGACTGTATAAGCAAACTATGACCATTTCTCATACTTCAGATTAAAAAAAAAAAAACAAGAGAGAAGGAAACATCTAGACTATTTTATTACCACTGCGTAACCATCACTGGGGTTTGGAGTAACAAGACAACTGTCACTGATGAAAGATTCAGCCATGTCCATTATCTAGTTTCTTGATTTCATTTTGGCAGAAAATACCCAGCATATTTTATTTTTTTTAATTTTTTTTATAGTTTTAAATTTTATTATGTTATGTTAGTCAACGTACAATACATCATTAGTTTTTGATGTAGTGATCCACGATCCATTGTTTTCGTATAACACCCAGTGCTCCATGCAGTATGTGCCTTCCTTAATACCCATCACCGGGCTAACCAATCACCCCTCCCCCCTCCCCTCTAAAACCCTGTTTGTTTCTCAGGTCCATAGTCTCTCATGGTTCATCTCTCCCTCCAATTCCCCCCGCCCATTTTTCCCTTCCTTCTCCTAATGTCCTCCATGTTATTCCTTATGTTCCACAAATAAGTGAAACCATATGATAATTGACTTTCTCTGCTTGACTTATTTCACTTAGCATAATCTCCTCCAGTCCCATCCATGTTGATGTAAAAGTTGGGTATTCATCTTTTCTGATGGCTGAGTAATATTCCATTGTATATATGGACCACTTCTTCTTTATCCAGTCATCTGTTGAAGGGCATCTTGGCTCTTTCCACAGTTTGGCTATTGCGGACATCGCTGCTAGGAACACTGGGGTACATATGGCCCTTCTTTTCACTACATCTTTGTCTTTGGGGTAAATACCCAGGAGTGCAATTGCTGGGTCATAGGGTAGCTCTAGTTTTAACTTTTTGAGGAACCTCCACACTGTTTTCCAAAGTGGCTGTACCAACTTGCATTCCCACCGACAGTGTAAGAGGGTTCCCCTTTCTCCACAACCTCTCCAACATTTGTTGTTTCTTTCCCTGTCCATTTTTGCCATTCTAACTGGTGCAAGGTGGTATCTCAGTGTGGTTTTGATTTGCATTTCCCTGATGGCTAATGATGATGAACATTTTTTCATGTGTCTGTTAGCCATTTGTATGTCTTCTTCAGAGAAGTGTCTGTTCATCTCTTCTGCCCACTTTTTGACTTGATTATTTGTTTTTTGGGTGTTGAGTTTGAGAAGTTCTTTATAGATTTTGGATACCAGCCCTTTATCTGTAGTGCCATTTGCAAATATCTTCTCCCATTCTGTGGGTTGCCTCTTTGTTTTGTTGAGTGTTTCCTTTGCTGGGCAGAAGCTTTTTATCTTGATGAAGTCCCAAAAGTTCATTTTTGCTTTTGTTTCACTAGCTTTTGGAGATGTATCTTGAAAGAAGTTGCTGTGGCCTATGTCAAAGAGGTTACTGCCTATGTTCTCCTCTAGGATTTGGATGGATTCCTGTCTCACATTGAGGTCTTTCATCCACTCTGAGTTTATCTTTGTGAATGGTGTTAGAGAATGGTCGAGTTTCATTCTTCTGCATGTGGCTGTCCAATTTTCCCAGCACCATTTATTGAAGAGACTGTCTTTTTTCCATTGCATGTTTTTTCCTGCTTTGTCAAAGATTATTTGACCATAGAGTTGAGGGTCCATATCTGGGTTCTCTATTCTGTTCCATTGGTCTAGATGTCTGTTTTTGTGCCAGTACCATGCTGTCTTGGTGATCACAGCTTTGTAATATAGCTTGAGATTGGGCAACGTGATGCCCCCAGCTTTGTTTTTCTTTTTCAACATTTCCTTGGTGATTCGGGGTCTTTTCTGATTCCATACAAATTTTAGGATTGTTTCTTCCAGCACTTTGAAAAATGTCATTGGAATTTTCATCAGGATGGCATTGAAGGTATAGATTACTCTGGGTAGCATAGACATTTTAACAATGTTTATTCTTCCAATCCATGAGCAGGGAATATTTTTCCATCTTTTTGTGTCTTCTTCAATTTCTTTCATGAGTGTTTTGTAGTTCCTAGAGTATAGATCCTTTACCTCTTTTGTTAGGTTTATTCCGAGGTATCTTATGGTTTTTGGTGCTATTGTAAATGGAATCATTTCTCTAATTTCTCTTTCTACAGTTGCGTTGTTAGTGTATAAGAAAGCAACTGATTTCTGTGCATTGATTTTGTATCCTGCCACATTACTGAATTGCTGGATGAGTTCTAGTAATTTGGGGGTGGAGTCTTTTGGGTTTTCCACATAAAGTATCATGTCGTCTGCGAAAAGAGAGAGTTTGACTTCTTCTTTGCTAATTTGAATACCTTTTCTTTCTTTTTGTTGTCTGATTGCTGTTGCTAGGACTTCTAGTACTATGTTGAACAACAGTGGTGAGTGTGGGCACCCTTGACGTGTTCCTGATCTTAAGGGAAAGGCTCTCAGCTTTTCCCCATTGAGGATGATATTCGCTGTGGGTTTTTCATAGATGGATTTTATGAGCTTGAGGAATGTTCCCTCTATCCCTATACTCTGGAGAGTTTTAATCAGGAAAGGATGTTGTATTTTGTCAAATGCTTTTTCTGCATCAATTGAGAGGATCATATGGTTCTTCTCCCTCCTCTTATTAATGTGTTCTATCACATTGATTGATTTGCGAATGTTAAACCACCCTTGCATCCCGGGGATAAATCCCACTTGGTCGTGGTGGATGATCCTTTTAATGTATTGTTGGATCCTATTAGCTAGGATTTTGTTGAGGATTTTGGAATCCATATTCATCAGGGATATCGGTCTGAAATTCTCCTTTTTGATGGGGTCTTTGCCTGGTTTGGGGATTAAGGTAATGCTGGCCTCATAGAATGAGTTTGGAAGTTTTCCTTCTGTTTCTATTTTTGGAAACAGCTTCAGGAGAATAGGTATTATTTCTTCTTTGAATGTTTGGTAGAATTGCCCAGGGAATCCATCAGGCCCTGGACTCTTGTGTTTTGGGAGGTTTTTGATCACTGCTTCAATCTCGTTACTGGTTATTGGCCTATTCAGGTTGTCAATTTCTTCCTGTTTCAGTCTTGGCAGCTTACAGGTTTCCAGGAAGGCCTCCATTTCATCCAGATTGCTCAGTTTATTGGCATATAGTTGTTGATAATAATTTCTAATAATTCTTTCTATTTCCTTGGTGTTAGTCGTGATCTCTCCCCTTTCATTCATAATTTTATTAATTTGGGTCCTTTCTCTCTTCTTTGGATAAGTCTGGCCAGTGGTTTATCAATCTTATTAATTCTTTCAAAGAACCAACTTCTAGTTTCATTGATCTGATCTACTGTGTTTCTGTTTTCTAATTCATTGATTTCTGCTCTAATTTTAATTATTTCTCTTCTAATGCGTGGCTTAGGCGTCATTTGTTGCTTTTTCTCTAGTTCTTTAAGGTGTAGAGTTAGTTGGTGAATTTGGGATTTTTCTATTTTTTTGAGTGAGGCTTGGATGGCTATGTATTTCCCCCTAGGACCGCCTTTGCAGTATCCCATAGGTTTTGGACCGATGCGTTTTCGTTCTCATCTGTTTCCATGAATTGTTTAAGTTCTCCTTTGATTTCTTGGTTGACCCAAACATTCTTGAGCAGAGTGGTCTTTAGCTTCCAAGTGTTTGAATTTCTGCCAAATTTTTTCTTGTGATTGAGTTCCAGTTTTAGAGCATTGTGGTCTGAGAATATGCAGGGAATAATCTCAATCTTTTGGTATCGGTTGAGACCTGATTTGTGACCCAGTATATGGTCTATTCTGGAGAAAGTTCCATGTGCGCTCGAGAAGAATGAGTATTCTGTTGTTTTAGGGTGGAATGTTCCGTAAATATCTATGAGGTCCATCTGGTCCAATGTATCATTCAAAGCTCTTGTTTCCTTGTTGATTTTCTGCTTAGATGATCTGTCCATTGCTGAGAGTGGAGTATTGAGGTCTCCTACAATTAACGTATTGTTATCAATATGACTCTTTATTTTGGTTAACAGTTGGCTTATGTAGATGGCTGCTCCCATGTTGGGGGCATAGATATTTACAATTGTTAGATCTTCTTGTTGGATAGACTCTTTAAGAATGATATAGTGTCCTTCTGTGTCTCTTATTACAGACTTTAGTTTAAAATCTAATTTGTCTGATATAAGAATTGCTACCCCAGCTTTCTTTTGAGGTCCGCTGACATGGAAGATAGATCTCCATCCCTTCACTTTCAGTCTGGATGTATCTTTAGGTTCAAAATGAGTCTCTTGTAGATAGCATATGGATGGGTCCTGTCTTTTTATCCAATCTGCAACCCTGTCCCGTTTTATGGGAGCGTTTAGGCCATTCACGTTGAGAGTGATTATTGAAAGATATGGATTAATTGTCATCATGTTGCCTGTGAAGACGTTGTTTTTATAGATTGTCCCTGTAAATTTCTGTTGTAGATCACTCTTGGGGTCTTTCTCCTTTTATAGAACCCCCCTTAATATTTCTTGCAGGGCTGGCTTAGTGGTCACATATTCTTTCAGTTTCTGCCGGTCGTCGAAGCTCTGCATCTCTCCATCCATTCTAAATGAAAGCCTTGCCGGATAAAGTATTCTTGGCTGCATGTTCTTCTCATTTAGTACCCTGAATATGTCTTGCCAGGCCTTTCTGGCTTGCCAGGTCTCTGTGGATAGGTCTGACGTTATTCTGATGTTCCTCCCTCTGTATGTAAGGAATCTCTTCCCCCTAACTGCCCTTAGGATGGTTTCCTTGGTTCTAAGATTTGCAAGTTTTACTATTACATGCCGGGGTGTTGGCCTGTTTTCCTGGATCTTAGGAGGGGTCCTCTCTGCCTCTAGGACTCGAATGTTTGTTTCATTCCCCAGATTAGGGAAGTTCTCAGCTACGATTTGCTCAAATACATCTTCTAGCCCTCTCTCTCTCTCCACTCCCTCCGGGATTCCAATTATTCTGACATTGGAATGCTTCATCGTGTCACTTATTTCTCTGATTCTATTTTCATGGATTCTGAGTTGTTTTTCCCTGGCCTCCTCTTTTCCCTTTTTATCTATTATACTGTCTTCCAGATCGCTTATTCTCTCTTCTGTCTCAGTTACCCTAGCTGTTAGATTATCTAGATTGGATTGGATCTCATTGATAGCATTTTTAAGTTCTGCCAATTCACCTTTTATTTCTGCCCTTAGAGACTCTATGTTGCCATTAATTGATTTCTCCATTCTAGCCATTGTCTTCACAATTGCTAGCCTGAATTCCATCTCCGACATCTTGGTTATATCTGCATCCATTTGTAAATCTGCAGCATAAGTCATAATCTCTGAGTCTTTTCTATTTTGGGGGCTCCTCCTCCTAGTCATTCTGTTGATGGGTGTTTGAGGGAATGTATAGAGTCCAAATTATTGACCAGAACCCAAGCAAGATGCACCTGTTTTCTTGGGACCTTAGGGTTGCTGGCCTCTTGTTTTCCCAGCCTGTCTTCTGCGGGAGGGGCCTGCCGCGCTGTTTCTCAGGCAGCCCTGTTTGGGTGGAGTTGCCCTGCACTCCTGTGGCGGGGGATGGGCTCAGTGGGAATCAGTCTTTGGGGCTTTTGTTCTCTGGCGGCTTTCCCTGGTGGCTTTCCGCGTCTCTTCCGCGAGTCAGAGCAGAAGAGACCGTTTCCAACCCTCTGCCTCAGAGCAAAGAGACCGCAGTCTGTTCTTCAGTGAGCTCTCCAGGCCACACCGTCTCCGTTTCTGTCCATGCTGCTATAAACTGCAGCGTCCCGGGTTGTGCACCCCTCCGCAGCGCTCCCAGTCCTGCCTCCAGGTCAGGGCACGTCTCTGCCCTTTGTGCTTCTAAAACCGCCAGCCGCTCCCAATTCGCGCGCGTGCGACTCTGCCGCTTGGGGTTTCCACCCCGCGGGGTTGCAGTTCACCAGCGCGACCCCGGCGCACCGGGTTTCCATATCGGAGGCTGCAGTTTGCGTGCGCGCGACCGTCGCTCCGGGTTTCTGTCCGGGGGGCTGCGGTTCACGTGCAGGCAACCCCGCCGCTCCGGGTTCCACCCCAGGGGCTGCCCTAAAGTCCTTTCCCGACGCTACCGGTCTGCGAGTCTGTGCCCCGTCTGCAGCACGCGAGGCTGTCACTCACTGGCGGTGTAGGATCCCCACGTCCAGGCACCCTCCCCGCTGCCGTTTATCCTCCGATATCTGCCCGCAGAATCATGGCTCTCTGCTTCGTACCTCAAAACCAACTGCCTGCGATATTCTGTTTGTAGAGATCCAGATCTTCTTACATCTCAAGCTGGTTTCGTGGGTGCTCAGAGTGGTCTGGTAGATATCCAGCTCAATTCCGGGGACCAGTTGAAATAGGGTCCCCTACTCCTCCGCCATCTTTCCCCCCTCCACCCAGCATATTTTAATGAAGACAAATGAACCAAGAAGTCAACTAAACTTTCACCCTCTGTTCATCCCGATATATTATTCCATTTTCTCCCAATTTTGTCTCCCTGATTGTTGGCCAAACTCCAGTTATCGATCATGGGATATACCTGCCTCAGGGAATAATAAATTTCGCATAATTTGCTGTTGTTCTTCTAATGTTTGTTAATTTGTTTAAGTGGCAAGACACACATTGGGAATTTCAAGAAACAATATCCAAACTATTAATGAATTGCTCAAGTGGGAAAAATATGAAAGACATACATTTTTTGACTTTTTCACATTAAGACCAAATTCTTGATTTGCTCTTTAGTTGCCGATGGAGGAATAATTTTCTCTTTGATAACAGGGCACAGTTGTTTTATTTTTTTAATGACACGGTAGTGCTATTTTTGGAATATGATGTAGTGGCTATGCTCTTCTACTGTATCAGCTTAGTTAATACATGAAAAATAGAAGATATTTCTATGTTGTACTTTATGAAGACAACCTCACATACAAGAGACATGTGGTTTCTTACAAGCAAAATTGCTACGGAGGCAAAATAATTGTGCCATAAAATATAGAAGGTCATCTCTTAAGATTGTTGGAGCCTGAAAAATGATCTACCAAGAGTAAAAAGAGGCCAGAAATAGAGATATGGTGTCTAATTTTACTTAACATGAAAAAGCAATATTTAGAAATTATTTTAAAATTGGCTTAAAATAATGTACAGCAGCAATTACAGAAAGAGAAACTTGTAACTATTACTGAAGAGATATGGAAAAGTGTGAGAAAAACAATGAATAATAGACCAGAGAATTACTAGGAGAGCAGAAAAGACGTTTTATGTCTCAGTGGCATAAAAATGGGGATACAGAGAGCACTGGACTGTTGCTAAGCAAAATGCTTGAATAGTCTTCCAAAGTGAGTAAAACTGATCAAAGAACCTGACTTTTTAATTTGTTTCCCACCAATTTGTAGAAATATAAGAGGTTTGGGGAAAATTTGTAAGGGCCAGATTAACGAGGAAACCAGTTGAGAGTTGAAGGATGCTGTGGCCACATCAGCTGCTGGAGCTCCACTAAGAAAGATGTCTTCCTATGGGGGCTGACCTCCTCATTCATATCTTAGAAGCATGCATGTGCATTTGTGTGTACCATTAGATGTACTTTTCTAGCACATGCAGTCCACTAGGTCCTCTTGCCTTTGGGGGGAGAATCTGCCTTAAGTGACTATTAGCCATAAAAATGTGCTTAGGGCTGAGACAAGATGTCAAAGTCCTTCTGACATCTAGGTAAATTTCTAGGACATCAATTATCCTCTAAATGGAAAAGTGGCTGCTTATTATGCGTTGCTGCTGCTGTTATACACAAAGGTATTTACAGTTAAAGATTTTAAAAGAGATGCACAAACGTTTCAAACATTTTCTTTCGCTCAGCTCCTCAGGTCGAAACACAAGCAGGCAGATTTGCCCGTCTAGTTCATCGTCCTGCTCTGATCCGAGTGAGTCACACACTCGGTCAGCTCCGTCAAGGAACAGAACATTTCATCCACGTTCGGATTCTGGAATATCATCCCTGGTAAATATGCTTAATTAGCTCTTTACCTAAGGCTAAGTTTATAAAACGTACTTTATCTTATATTGAACATTTTTTATTAAGTGTATAAGCTTCTTAAATCTACCCTTGTAATTGGGGAGGAATGAAAGGTTAATACTCTCAGTCCCAACTCCGAGAGGAGATAGAAAGAAGCTGGAATGGAGGAAGGAAGACAAAAGTGGAGATGAATAGAAAAGGTAATGACCACAAAAACAGAAATGGCATGCCTTCCTCTCCCCCTCTGAGTTCAAATTCTGTCTCTAGTCTAAGATTTATCTCCTTTCCTTCTGGAATGTCCTTCGTCCACAAAATAAATTTTTTTCTTCCAAACTCACCACTTCCAAGACTTTTTCCTAAACCCATCTCAGTGGAACCATGTGTGATTTTCCCTCCTTTCCTTTATTTATCATTGTTCCATCTATCCAACATTGGATCCAGATGAGTTACTCAAATATCTGCCTCCCAAATGATAGAAAATGAACACAAATGCCATATTTTATTTAACTTTAAATCCCTGGTGCCTGATACACAGCAGGGTACAGTATATATTTTTGAGTAAATGAATGAAATAAAATGAAGCACACCAACTTTGAAAATATTTATTGAACCAATGGATTAATCACTTGGTCCATCAGAATTAAAAAAGGAAAAACAGGGGCGCCTGGGTGGCTCAGATGGTTAAGCGTCTGCCTTCGGCTCAGGTCATGATCCCAGGATCCCGGGATCGAGCCCCACATTGGGCTCCTGGCTCAGCAGGGAGCCTGCTTCTCCCTCTCCCTCTGTCTCTCCCCCTGCTCATGCTCTCTCTCTCTCTGTATCTCTGTGTCTCAAATGAATAAATAAAATCTTAAAAAAAAAAAAGGAAAAACAAAAAGACACAAATATTCACTATTCCTTTAGGAAGAAGCAACAGTCACTCAACTGCAGCACATTGACAACCTTACAGAAATATAAACAAAAAAATGCAATGGCTCATTTTCCTACAAGGTCAGAAATTGTGATGTCAACCACATACCTCCTTTAAAAAGCAAACAGTTTTGTACAAAATTAGATGACAGTTGAAAAATGGAAACTTTCTTCTCAAACACAGCTTTAGGTTAGGTTCTTTTTTTCCCAGTAAGATCATCATGAAATAGCACAAAAAGGCAATGGGGTGTGGCAACTCCAGGGAACTTAACTTCTAAGAAATTTTTATTCTATGATAGAAGCAAGGAAAAAAAAATCCAAAAGCACATTGGAAGTTGGGGAAAAAGCTTCCATAAACATGTGAACTGAATGACCAAGAATAGTCCAGGGACCACATTCCTCTATAACCTTAAATTTGTGCTTCTTGGTTTTTTAAAGACTATTTCTAAAGAATGAGTGAATTCCTTGAAAGCATGTTAGCAAATCCTCAGATTTTCTCAAAGAATTGCTCAAGTATTAATTAGCTTTTTCATGTTGCTATTAATAAGGTAGAGAGCTTTTGTTATTAGTTCTACTCTTTAAATGAAGACATTGAAATACTTACTGGCACCACCATGGTCACTCAGTGAGTAAGGAATGAAGATCAAAAATCAAAACTAAATGCTTATTAAAAAGCCACCTCTTTTCAATTTATTTTGAGTCAGCATGTTCCAAATTCTGCTTCACAAAATGCATGAGACCCGTGTGCTGCTCCAAGAATAAAAGGTTCTATGATTTAAAAGTCCAGGGGAACACTTGGTGAGTATAGACTCACAATGCATATTAGCATAGAAAGGCTCTGCGTAGTCCTGTAACAAAGAGGAATGCTTAACTCGGTTTAATCCAGAGCCTCATAAGCTTATTCAGTGGTGGAAATATTTTTTGTTGGTATTAGTCACACAAATTTACAGCTCAAGCAAAACATAAGCTATGTGAAATGCTGCTCTGTGAGATGAAAGGAGTTGTTCCAAATACTCTAATGACTTTTCTTTATGTCAAATATTCTGGGGCTGTTTGTCTATGTGTACAAAACTGGCTAACTGGAGATCGAATCTGTGGTGTATTTAACCTAATGGTCTTTTCTGAGTAATATGCCTTTTTTGGTGTGTTAAACTTGAAACTATCATAAGCTATATAAGATACAGGGAATTTTGATCGACTACAACTTCAATAATAGTAAACAATACAAAATTGCCCCAAATATGGTCTTGGCACATATTCTGGTCAGTAATAAACTGTCTGGAAAAAGGAAGATGACCAGACCTGAAATATTTCATTCACTACTGGCTACACATTTTAAGAGGAATGTCAATAAATTGGAACTCTTCCCAAGGAGAATCATATGTTCTTGTTGGATAGTTAATAATCTATAAACCATGATCTGTAAGAACTGTATGACTTAGGAAGAAGATGACAACTGTTACAAACACTTAACATAGTAGACACGTGTGGCTTCTGTGTAGCCTCAAAAGGCAGAACTTTCACAACTGGAGCAAGTTAAAGAGGCTAGGGGTCCTAAACAGTAAAGTAACTTCAACAATTAGAGCTGTTATAAAGTGGGAAATGGAATGAGGTTTCTCAATCTAAATAAACCAGGTAATTTTATAAATTTTATAATTTTATTAAGCATTTTAAATTTGGTAGAATAAACCAATGTTGTATTACTCCTTTATATCCTATCAGATTTTATAAATGTACTAGTGTTAACAGTATGAAGCATTGTTATCTGTAGCCCCTAATATACATTCAATAAATATTAAAGGATGATTTATCAGAGGTTAAAGTGGATCCATGAGGTAAAGTGGATCCATGAATGGGTACACATATGTATTTCTGTTGTCATTTACCATCAAATATAATTTAGAATGAACTAAAGTGACTTCTATAAGGACACCGTTAGGTACTTGGAGTTCAATTTGGCTGAATGTTTGGCAATGATTTGTATTACTTTTACACATAAAAGTAAATGAATCACATATTGCCAGATGCTATTTCTTTTCTCTCTTATTTTAAAGCTTCCATCAGACTCTTTCAAGTATCTCACTTGGCACAAGGTAGAACAACATGACATTCAAGGAAGTCAACTGCGTTGCCCAAGAGTAAGAGAAGGTAAAGAACAAATATGTGTATCTTTGTGTATGTGCTCTGCGTAGATTTTATTTGTGGATTAAAAACATTACTTGGGGGAAAAAGATATTACTTAGAGATAGAAAAATTTCCTTTTTCAAGACCATAGAATTACTAATATAGCTAGTGAAGCCACTTTAAAGCACATTCATATATCTGATTATATAAATAATAAATGTTCAGTATTAAATCCTGGAAAAATAGAAAGATAAAAAAGAATCTGTAATTCCACTATCCAGAAATAACCACTGTGACTTTTATGTCCATTTAGTCTTTTTTGAAAAGTATATACACATACTTCCTTATGACATTGTACAAATAATTTTGTTTCTTGAGTTTTTCCACTTATCTTGTTATTGTGAGCATTTCTTCTGTTATTAAACATTACCCAAAATGTTGTTTTTAAAGGTTGCATATCTCTCCATCATATGGATATTATTAAATATATTTAACCAATGATCTTTGCTGGAATTTTCGTTTATTTACAATATTTCAGGATCATGAATGACACTGTCACTTCAATGAATAACTTTAACCTGATTTAATTCTACCCATTGGTTTTTAAAACACCAAGTGGGAATCTAAATAAACCAGATAGTTTCATTTTATATTTTTACTAAGCATTTTAAGTTCGGTAGAACAAACCAATATTTTACTATTCCTTTTCATTCTATCAGATTTTATAAGTGTACTAGTGTGACAGTATGAAGAATTGTTATCTGCAGACCCTAATACATAATGTTTGATTTTTTTATAAGTAGCTTTCAATAGATTCTATATTGTGTAAGAACAGGCACCATGCATTTCTCATGTCTCTTTTGCATATCCCATAAGCTGATGAGATAATATTAGACATAATTCTGGCTCCACTATTTAGTCTTTATAAAACAAATATCTTGGCTATCTTCCATCTGTATTTGCAGATTTGCCATCATATTGTATATTGTACAATTGTGATATTGATTTAGAAAAAGTTGCTTTATATATTCACCTGCTCATTTCCCTCTCTCAATGACATTACTTTACCACACCATGCCTTTCTTCTTTCACTCAAACTCAGCTGACAAAGGCAGGTTAAAATAGCATCATTTTCTGAAACATTGAGTAAAATATGTTCTTATGTTTCAACTCTGTCAGCTCAGTTTGCAGCTAAGTATTGACTCCTATTTTTAAAATATTAGTAGATAGTACTACTAGAGGTAAACTCTCTAGGTCCTGTGGGGACCTGAGAGAGAATATTTTTCAAAGAGCCAGAAATTATGGGGAATTAGAAAGAAAGGAGACCAAAGGAGTGGAGACCATGTGTGTCACATGAGTAAGAAGTCTACAGGCAAAAAGGAAGAGATGGCTATACCAGGGATCAAGGTGGGCAGGGTTCAGCTGGTTCTTAAACTTTAATGTTGGGACAGATTACCCAGAGGCTTGTAGAAAATGCAGTTTTCCAGGACTGTCTCTCAAAGAATCTGATGTAATTAGTATGAAGGGGGCCCAGGAATTTGACAATTGTAAAATTGTCAAGAAATTCTGTTACAGATGATCTGAGGGCCACAGTATGAGAAACGCTAGTTTAGGAAGTTTGGAGGGAAGAAATTTGAACTGAAAGTGAAAAGATTGATACAATAAGGGTTTTGGCATTTGTGTGTGTGTGTGTGTGTGTGTGTGTGTGTGTGTGTGCGGGCGTGTGTGGTGGTGGTGGTGGTATGGTGGTTGATGGTTGTGCTCCAATGAGGTAAAAAGAAATTGTATTCTGAGCATGGGTGGAGAGTTGAAGTTTAGAGGGAACTGCCAAACTGAAGACTTTGGGAATAAAATGTAGGAGTAAACTGAAAATGAGTATATGTAAAGAGAGTCCAATGGCCTCCCTGCTTTCCTGATTTAAGTGCCAGGTCATGTGCTGAGGCCATCAGTCAACAAAGCCAATCCCACATAAGGACCATGGTGGCCAGTCATGCAGAGGACACCATCGCTCTGCAGAGATAAGGCACATTTTCCTTCCATAGACCATTAACAACACCCAATCTCTCCAAGTGACTAGTTGTAAAAGGAATGGAGCATGATCTAGGGGATGGAAAACATTGGAACATCCCATCACCTTGAACTGTGAAGAACATAGATGTCCCTTGTTCATTGCCTTTCATTTTGTTTAAGTTTTGTTTGTGCATGTGTGAGATGGAGAACAAGTGCTTCTCAAAAGCATTCTAATAACAATTACCCTCCTTCTAGATTAGATCCTGAAACACCCAACAAAACTACTTCAGTTCATCTCAGTTGCCTCGGTTGTACATCTGGGAAGAGTTCTTAAGAGAAGAAAGGTTATCTGATGTGTGATAAACAGCAATTTCCCAAGGCTTTGATGGCCAGATCAAGACTGACTTAACTCCTCCCAATTAAATGAAGCAAAAGAGCCAACTGTTGGCAGAATTCTTTTAAACTATAGATGCTTTCTACTTGAAAATCCCTCAGCAAGTTAATTTAGTCACTGCTGCTGAGTTACAAATCCAGTGAGGGGACAAAGAACAAATTCAGAGATAGCAGGAGAAAGCTAACATTCCAGGGCTGTCAGAGATTCCAGATTATAGTTCTAAACTGCTAAGATATATCTTCAATTATCAACCATGTCTGAGTTTTTAAAAGAAAGAATCCAATTTAATATAACTCCTCACAGTGGAAGTGACCTCTGGCTTCCAACTTCAAAGAAATCTTTGAAAGCTGCTTTAAAAAAAATAACTGAAAGAGCAGAAGATCGATAGAACTCAAACAAACAATATAGGGCAGAGTTTAATAACTCTGGGGGTATCTGTTGCACAAAGTAAGCTACCAAATTTGGGGGTGGTCGTATTACAGACAATAGAGCCCGAGGTCTACCCAGTCAATTAGATGATTGTCTAGTTTTTCCAATTCTATGACTTTTAATTCCAATCAGCCTAATCAACGAAGAAGAAAATTTCTTAACACAAGGATGTTTTATTGTTAGGATACTTCAGGGTTATGTGATTTCCTGGGTGGCAACAGTACACTTCATTATGAGAGAAATGCCTGAAAGTTCAGGTTGCACCTCGGCTTCCACCTGCATCTGAGGAAAGAACTGATATTTGTGTCAAAATAACGAAACATTGGACTCTTTTATTGCCTTCCATAAATCCTTCACAAATGGACTCATTATCTCCCATCAGAGCCCAGACAAGACTGTCACAAAAGCAAAGTTTGTTCCTGATGTCTTTAGTAACCTCTTCTTTAGTATAACTCTTTCTTTTCACCTCTGAACTGAGAATCACACATTCCAGAAAAATGTAGACGGGGAAGGTGCACAAATGATACCAGGTAGAACTCATGGAAACACAGATGCTGGAACTGGGAGGGAACTGAAATCACTAAGCTTAGGATTGCTGTCAGGGGTCCAGTTAACATCACAACAGACCGAAGTTTGCCTGGGTAATACAATAGAGCTGTACTTTCTCAGAAAAAAATACATTTTATCAGTATTTTTATAAAGCATTATGAACTTCAAACAAACATAATTTCTCATCGTATTCAGCTGATGTTGGGTTCTTGATTCTAGTCTTCCCTGTATTTTTGCAGACATGGAAAACTAAAGCGCAGAAAATTAAAATTAGTCATCTGGAGTCATACAATCACCTAGCACCCAACCTCAGACTGCAGACAGGATATCCTTTCCCTAACCATGGAAATCTTGTGCAAACCTGATTTGGAGGACAGCAGGATTGGGAAATAGCGGGAAATGAATTTGGAAATGGAGACTGAGATAAGATTGTGGGAAACCTTGCTTGGCAAGCCGGGATTTTCCATCTCCAACTGGTAGGCAGTGAGAAATTCTGAAATGTTTTAAACACATGAGTGTGGCAAAAGCTCTGTTTTAGGAAAGCTGGATGGCCATGTGTGTCATTTATATTGAAGGAGAGATGATTGCAAACAAGGCAATCCAGGAGAAAGGAGCTACAGTTCAGGTAGGGAGATACGAGGGTCTAGACATTGAAGAGGAGGGGGACAGATTCTCAAGGGGGAAGTGATGGAACCAAGTGGCTAATGGAGTTGAGAGACAAAAGAGAGGGAAAGTCACGAGTGACATCCCCAAAGAGAAAATTATATGAAGACTAAAGTCACTCTATTGGTGATTTTCTTACCTACCTGTGCTCAAAATACTTTACGTAGGGGTAAAAGTTAACTTATTTTGTTACTGCTCATGCTCTTGGGGCATAATGTGGGCCAACTCATGTTTTCCTCAATCCTGATATTGAGTGGAAGATTAAAACAACTGGCCAAGTATCAAGTGAAGATATCAGTCCTGCCACCATAAACCTACTTCCAAGATCTCACCTTGTGATTTTTGCCCAGGACCCTCCACAGAAGAGTTGCTCTTCAGACAGGAGGAGTGTACCTTGCCTGCTCGGAAAAGAGTCCTTGAAAAAAACAAATGGGAAACATGGCTACAAGAAAACTGGGAGGACTGCACGGTGAGAGCTTAAAAGACAGGAAAAAAGTCTCTTTTTGGCATTGACTCAGTTATGACACCGCCCCCCCCCCCCAAGGGCAGTATCAAAACTCTAAGCATTCGTTCGCCATTTTCTCTAAAACTAGCAGTGTTTGGGCTTCTGCACCTCTTTGTTCACCTCTTCTTCATCATGACATGTTTCTTATTTTCTAACCTGTATCTTATCCTAATATTGCTGAACTTCGGAAAAGTTTAAAATACTTGAGAATGAAATTGTTCCTTTTGATAATAATAAGTGTCAAATGTTGGACAATATTCCTCATCAGAGTTTATGATGCAATCTGGAATCCCTTGAACAATGCAGTAAGCCAAAAAGTTTGAACAGCTGGAGCAGCCAGCCTGGTCTGAACAGAACTATCCAGGAACAAATAAAGCTTTTTACCAGTGAAAACAGGAGCTGAAAAGGATCCAGCTGCCAGAGCCACTAGCACTGAAACAGCCCCTACGTCAGCCGTCAGCCGGGGCGCTACAAAGCTGTGGGGCTGAGGTTCCTCAAGCCTCTAATTCCGGCTGGCTCCAGTCATAGTAGGAAGAGAACTGAGGGTATAACTGGGAAGGATGTGTTGCGAGCAATAAAAGAGTAAATCAACTTCTTGGCAACAGAGTGGGATCCCAATATTTTTGTTTTTTCGGAGTGATCAAAGTGTACGTGAAGAATTTAGGAAGTCTTCCGGAAATAAGACTCAGTTTAAAACCTGCTCACTGGGGCCTCTTGATGCCTCTTTTGCTTCACAGATTGACCTTAGATATTGTAGCATTATGGCATTAGGAGGCGGGAAGGAGCTTCAGAGAGGGTCTGTTCTAAATCCCTTCCTTTCAAAAAGGAAAGGGAAGTCCAGAAAGGCATGATTTGCCAAAGGTTATACATCTTGGTAGTGGAAGATGTAAAAATAGAATATTGTTTCCCCTGCATGGTGCTTTCTTTTCTTTTTAAAACTAATTTAAAATTTTCATATATAATGGGTGGATACTTTCTACTCTTAAAAATTAAACCATACACCTATTTATTTGTTTAAAAAATTTAAACGATATACCTGAAACTTTGACCTCCATTCCCAGAACTACCTTTAGAGGCAATCATTTCAGTATATATATGCATTTATTCTTTATAGCTGCCATTTAAACTATGGATATATTGTAAAGGCCAGTGGAGCCTTCCTAATAAATTATCATAGAAAATTTAATTGGCCTTGAGATAACTGTACTCTAAGAGAAGGGCTAAATAAATTCTAACTACCATAGAAAACTTAATTGGAACATAGTGGTCCAAAAAAACCTCTCTGAGGAGGCGACATTCAATATAGAGATAGATATAATCACTTATCATTTCTTAAGTTTTATTTCAAAATTAAGACCTTTTATACTTTTGGAAAATGGAACTTAAAGTATCAAAGTTTATGTTTAATGTCTAAAAATGTTAAGAGCTTAATGATCTTTTTAAAGAGAGAGATATCTATATTTCTTTAAAATAGTAAATTATTGGGGCACCTGGGTGGCTCAGTCAGTTAAGCGTCTGCCTTCGTGATCCCAGAGTCCTGGGATCGAGCCCAGCATTGGGCTCCCTGCTCAGCGAGAGCCTGCTTCTCCCTCTCCCGCTCCCCCTGCTTGTGTTCTCTCTCTCTCTGTCAAATAAATAAATAAAATCTTTAAAAAAAGTAGTAAATTATTCTGATTCAAAAATTTTTAAAAGGGAATTGCCATTTTATTCAATAATTTTATTGAAAGAAGTAGGAAGGGAAAAATGAAGGACAGGGAATCGGAGGGGGAGACGAACCATGAGAAACTATGGACTCTGAGAAACAAACTGAGGGTTCTAGAGGGGAGGGGGTGGGGGGATGGGTTAGCCTGGTGATGGGTATTAAAGAGGGCACATATTGAATGGAGCACTGGGTGTTATATGCAAACAATGAATCATGGAACACTACATCAAAAACTAATGATGTAGGGGCACATGGGTGGCTCAGTCGGTTAAGCGTCTGCCTTCGGCTCAGGTCATGATCCCAGGGTCCTGGGATCGAGCCCCGCATCGGGCTCCCTGCTCAGCGGGGAGCCTGCTTCTCCCTCTTTCTGCTGCTCCCCCTGCTTGCGCTCTATCCCTCTCTCTCTCTCAAATAAATAATAAAATCTTAAAAAAAAAAACAACTAATGATGTAATGTATGATGACTAACATAACATAATAAAATAAAATTTAAAAAAATTTAAAAAAGAAAGAAATTGATGGCAAAATTGTGGAAATAAAATAAGTTGACTTTTAGGAATAAAGTTTACCAGGGCAATGCTGCCACCAAAAGTGGCTCTAATTTTCTTTATATCAAAGCTGACTGATGTTAAAAGCAAAAATAAAATATCTAGTATCTGTTAAATGTGGTAAAGTCATTTTTACGTTTGTATCCCTAGCTACTTTAAAACAAACTGATGGCTTCCATCTTTTGAATGATGGTATCTTACTTTGAAATCTTTTAATTATTATTTTTAGGTGTCATTTTTACTTTAAGAAGAAAAGGGGGGACAACAATAATTTTCATAATACATGGAAGACAAGTTAGCACAGGGATAGGATGGGATGAAATCTTTTCAAATGTGATTTTTGAGTATTTCCAAGGAGGCTAAGAATAACTAATCATTTAAATCAGTAATTCCAAAACAGAATTTTATCCCTTCCACTCTTTACCCCTAGAAAATTTCAGAATCAGTTTCAGGATCCTGCCTTCCCCACCTCCAATCTTGTATGTAATTCTAATCAGGATCAGGTCAGGATTTTCACCTCCCCTACCTTGAGAATGAATTTCTGCCACATAATTGTGAGTGTTTGGATGTGTGTTTTAGTGTGCACACCAAAAAACTACTGGTTTAAAAACTACATGTACAACACATTTTTAATTAGTAACTATTTTTAAAAGTTGATAAAGAACTTGCTTTTACTTTTTATTTTTCCCTTCAGAATTTGAACCTTTCATTTCAGGATTTGGGGGACCCTTATCAAGTTGCGAATTTTAACAGGATTCTTAGAAGACTAATTCGAGTTGAAACCCTCTGGTTAGTGGATAATTCACTGGTGGACTTAAGTACCGTAAGATTGCCAAGGTACCTGCTCTTTAGCCTGTCTAGTTACTAAGTTGAAGTCAAATATTTGCTATTTGGGCATATGGGATCACTGTCTGGACCTACTGTGGCCATATGGTCAGGTCTTAAAGGTAATAGTGCTAAATGATACCTGGGCAAGGCAAAAAGGGAAATTTATACATCAAAATGTCACACTTTAGAGGGAAAAAAAATCTATTCCTTTCCAAATTAATATTATCATCAATTTTTAGAGGAGTAATTTGTAATCAGAGAATCATACTGGCAGAAAAACTTGCCATATCCCTTGTACTGTACACTGGAAATGCAATTACATGGTACAAATACATTATATAAATACGTAGACATTTTTAATCATACTTGTTGAGCACCTGTGAGGACCAACTCTACAGGTAGTTAACAAGAGTCGTGGTTTCAAGGTCACGTTCTAATGGAAGGGTGAGGGTAGCCCATCAGAATAACAACAGAAACAAACTAAAAGTTTTTAAAAATATATGGACTCTTCGGTTTTCCAAAGATCCCAAACTCCTGACATTAAAGATAATCTGCCTTTTTGCTTAGGATCGCTTGAGAACTCCTTTTGTAGAGAGCTGCTGTCTGCTTCACCAGGCACAATGCGTAGGTGGAGTGACGAGAAGTAGGAGATGAAGGAAACCAAGCAGCCACAAGAAGGAAGGGTAAATCCTAGAGCCGGTTAAGGTACATCTCTGAGCATGGGTTAAAAAAGACCATCCCAGTCACACAGGAGAGGAAAGCAGTCAGGAGATGGAGGAATATGCAATGTGCCTGGGTATCTTCAGTCATTTCCAAAGCCCCTTCGAAACTCTAGACTTGCATAGCATTTGATTTTACTTATGTTCTTTTTAAGTAATCGCTACACCCAATATGGGGCTTATGATTAAGAGTCGCATGCTCTAGCAACTGAGCGAGCCAGGCGCCCCTACTTAGGTTCTTTTTAAATAACAAAATTTTAAATACCTAAATAAAAATTCTCAAAAGAAACTTAATATCACTACTATAAATCAAAATCACTGGCAGTTGATATTGGTTTATTCAGGTTTTTGTTTCTGTTTTTGTTTTGCCAGACTCCCTTCTAGGGATATAATAGTGATAACATTAGTTATATTTTTAATACATATTTAAATACACATGCAACAAAAACATGTTTAATAATCACATGGCATACTTTAGAAATACTGAACTAGAAGATCATGTACTTGAAATACCTGAACTTGACCTGATCCAGATCAATAAGCCTCCAAATCTTTGCTATCTTACAGAGAAGAGAGAGAAACCATAATCATTAAAGAAAAGATTTGCCCCAGATTTACAGTTCTCTAGATGTATTCTTTTGGCTTTTCTTTCTTTAGAAATAGAATATATAGTATCAAATTATGTAACTGCAATTCAAATTTTACAACTGCCAAATCAATGTGTCAAAGGAGAAAAAAGTTGATGTATGTAATTCATCGCCTCCTTCCTTCTGCCCCAAGGAAAACACCACACTTGGTTTGCTGCTTTTCACCCCTAACATCTTGCTGACTGGGGATGTGTGATGGGGTGAATCTCAGAGCCCGAGATGGATGTACATTGAAAATGAGAGAGTGACTGGCAGGCAATAAAAGAATAGATTTCATAGGAGGACAGAGAGAGAGGCAGAGACACAGGAACTGCTTAGGCTGGGTTTTCAATTAGAAATCATCATAGCACTAAAGTGCTTCTAAAATATTATGTGTAACCTGGAAAAGAGTAAAAACCCGAAGTTATCAAGTGTATGATTAGGACTGTGTAAAATGTCCATATGGAGAGAGAGTGGAAGAAAACAAGGAAATGAAAAGAATAGATGTGAAAAAATTACAATTCAATCGGGGTCAGGGAGTTCAAACTGGATTTTTCCAATACGGTTGCATGGAAACTCTCTCTCTGTTTAGCACCATTTTTACCATTAGCAATAATTATTTACTAAGTGTCTTTGTGGGGTACAAGGTCATAAATAAGTTCCCTGTGTTTCTTTCGTGGTATTTAATCCCAACTTATATGTAAAGGAATTTTTCCTTAAAGCAAGGTGTCAGTGATAGATTTGAATTATTTCCTCTATTTGCATGGTCTTAAACAATCATAGCTTTAAGGCAAAAATATTGAGAAGCATGATATGTCAGGAAAATGTATTCAACCTAAGTGCCCAACACACATTTCTTCTCCTAAGGATACCTTTTAGTTTTCTTTTATATATAAAAGGCCTTTTTTCTAATTCAAAATGCTATTTTTTCAATATAGAATTTAAGTATGGAAAAATAGAAAAAAAATAACTGATCTCACTACTTGGAGGCAATACTCTTCATAAGTTGTTATGAATCTGTGTGAACAATGAGATTGCTGAGATTCACTCATTCATTGCAGCCATTCACTCTTTCATTTGAGACATATTACGAATACACCATGGACCAACTATTATGCCAAGTACTGAGTGTATACATTGGAAAAGAAAACAGATTTCTGTATTCAGCAAGCTTATAGTCACATATATTTGGCTTATTTTCTCTTCATATTTTGATATAAATATTTCTCTTCTTTTACAAACCACAGTTTTAGAAAATATCACTGTCACTCCTTTGAGGGGTTATGGTCTAGATGAAGCACGCTAGTCCTATGCAAGGTTTGGTAGTTAACCATCCTCTTCAGGAGACAAATGACAGGGTGTTTATATTTTTTATCCAGGTGCAGAGTTTTAAATATGAACAAAAACCATCTCACATCTTTCAAACAATTGCCAAAGATACCTCAGATACAGCATTTATCCTTGGCTGAAAACCACATTGAATCTCTGACTGGGCTCTCCAGTTTATGGTGCACTCCACTAGAATCCCTTACTCTCAGGAGGAACCCTTGTGAGTTTCACCCAAATTACCGGAGACGGTAAGGCCCCAAACACTTTTGTCGTCTATGTTCTTCTTTGAATGTTATACTTTGACTAGCTGTTCCCCTGGAGCTTAAATTCACTTGGCAAATATTTATCCTATCTATTACATATTGAACGTTTCATGCTTCTGATCTCACCTAAAGAACTCTGAAGTGATCTTTTTTAAAAAAATCTATAATTCATTTGATTTGGATTTCCCTGATGCTGAGCGATATTGAACACTTTTTCATGTCACACCAGTCAGAATGGCTAAAATTAACAAGTCAGGAAATGACAGATGTTGGCGGGGATGCGGAGAAAGGGGAACCCTCCTACACTGTTGGTGGGAATGCAAGCTGGTGCAGCCACTCTGGAAAACAGTATGGAGGTTCCTCAAAAAGTTGAAAATAGAGCTACCATATGATCCAGCAATTGCACTACTGGGTATTTACCCCAAAGATACAAAAGTAGGGACCCGAAAGGCTACGTGCACCCCGATGTTTATAGCAGCAATGTCCACAATAGCCAAACTGTGGAAAGAGCCAAGATGTCCATCAACAGATGAATGGATAAAGAAGATGTGGTATATATATACAATGGAATATTATGCAGCCATCAAAAGGAATAAGATCTTGCCATTTGCAACGACGTGGATGGAACTGGAGGGTATTATGCTGAGCGAAATAAGTCAAACAGAGAAAGACATGTATCATATGACCTCACTGATATGAGGAATTCTTAATCTCAGGAAACAAACTGAGGGTTGCTGGAGTGGGGGGTGGGGTGGGAGGGATGGGGTGACTGGGTGATGGACACTGGGGAGGGTATGTGTTCTGGTAAGCGCTGTGAATTGTGCAAGACTGTTGAATCTCAGATCTGGACCTCTGAAACAAATAATGCAATATATGTTAAGAAAGAAAAAAAGAAGAAGAAGAATGTAGCAGGAGGGGAAGAATGAAGGGGGGGAAATCGGAGGGGGAGAAGAACCATGAGAGACGATGGACTCTGAAAAACAAACTGAGGGTTCTAGAGGGGAGGGGGTTGGGAGGATGGGTTAGCCTGGTGATGGGTATTGAGGAGGGCACGTTCTGCATGGAGCACTGGGTGTTATGCACAAACAATGAATCATGGAACACTATATCTAAAACTAATGATGTAATGTATGGGGATTAACATAACAATAAAAAAAATTTAAAAAAAAAAAAATCTATAATTCACTCTTCTCTCAGTTAATTTATGATTGCTTTAAAATTTGAGGCTTCTCTTATAATGTGACTTTACATATACAAAGGTGCTTCATTTTAGACTTTCCCAAATCCTATGCGTTTTCTCTCATAATGTTTAATAGATACTATGTCTTTTTAAAGATTTCTATGTACAGATTTCTATCAATGTCCATGTGATAGTTTTATAAATTGTTTATTCTCTGTTTTTTGTTTGTTTGTTTTGTTTTTTGAGAGAGAGAGAGAGCAAGAGTGAGCAGGGGAGGGGAAGAGAAAAGGGAGAGAGAGAATCCCAAGCAGGTTCCATAACCAGCACAGAGCCCGATGCAGGGCTCGATCTCATGACCCTGAGATCATGATCTGAGCTGAAATCAAGAGTTGGACACTCAACCAGCTAAGCCACCCATGCACCCCTATTCTCTGGTTTTATTTTCACTCCTTTGGGCCACAAGAGCACCATTAAATGGACACAAAGAAGTAACTGATTCAATCTACCCCAGTGGTTGAAAGTCCTTGAAAACCTGTGAAGAATAAACCATTTTATTCTTTTGTCACTACTGGAACATTCCTAATGGTAATAATGCAATGTATACCTTGGGGTATGCAGAAAATTCTCTCTCTCCCTAGCTAATTCCCAGCACCGCTTGTGGGAATTTAAAGGGTAAAAACAAGCCACTGAGTTCTAGAACTTGTATTTGCCCCCAGATAACAAGTAAACTCATGTCTCAGTTTGAATCTGTCATACAAAGGATTAGATCATTTCTAGGTTCATACCTGATCTATGATTACATCTTTCATCTACATTCAGCTTCAATAAAAGACATAGTTCTCACTACCTTCCTTTCTCAAACTGCCATTTTCCCATGACAACAACCATATTCCAAGGCCTAAATAATATGACTCTTCAAACTCTGACGTACAACAAAAAATTATCGAAATAAGAATTCTAATCTCTGTTATTCCTACATAAATCTTATTACTGCCATTGTCACCCCCATGACTATAGACTGAAGACAAAATTCATGTTCTGTGATCATAAATTCTCAAATTGCTTTTACATAAGTGAAAACTAGCAACACAGTTGCTTTAAAATTGAAGTAATATTTAACCATAATAACATTTTGAAGTTTAAAATTATATTTCCTACAGTCAGAGGAGGTTCAGCCGGACATTTCAACATCATTCATAAAAAGGCACATTTCTAGTCATAAAGACAATTTATTAGTATTACATTTTAGTTTTGTTAATTTATATGTGGGATTTTATTTTGATCCCAATTCAGTTACTTGCCTCCCTTCAAAGGATGCCTTACAACAATAGAATTAAGATTAACTGTCTGAAATCTGATATGCCCTGAGGTCTCACTATAAATCTGTCTTCAAAATTTATGATGTGGTATAGAATTATGTGAGAATGAGGGATATAATGAGGTTCTTCTATTTTCTAATGTTAACTCTGTTGGATTGAGTCCAAGGTGGATACAGACAGGCATTCAAGCTATAAAAAGCCAGGTTATATTGACTTGGGTAGTAGCGGGTTACTTTAAACAGAAAGATCTGGTCATTTCAAAGTATGAGGAAAGGATTTAAGTATCCACTTCTGCTGAGGAACTAAACTGAAGTCCCAAGTTCATCCAAATTTGGGTTCAATCACCTAGCCAAAATCCACACTTTAAGGATTATAACAGCATTCATTCTGTCCCTGGGTATCTCTGTGTCCAGGATCTGGGCCAGACCTTCGGTGTCCCTTTACAACATAATCAGAATTATTTAAGTATAAGACTTTCTTGGTCATTGTCACCTACAATTGTGACTGTCTTTCCCTTCCTCCTTTGTTTCAGATCCTCCAATAAGAAGAAAGCACAGTTCAAAAGAGAAAAAAACTTACTGATAAAGCTCAGAGTGTAAGTCCCAGTAGGTAGAAGGCAGCCCCATGTCCGGGGACACCCACAGGCAAACTCTTGTACTCTTCTTCAGAAGTCAATGTGATCTGAGTTCACCATAGTTTTACTTTTTGAAAAGAAATAGTAGCTAGGGTTTCCTGTCAGATAAGTCTGAACATTAGGGCCGGAAGACTTAGATTTTAATTTTTGCACTGTCCCCCACAGGCTTTATGATCTTGGATAAGTAACTTAAAATGGAGGATAAAAACCTGATGGAATTGGTGTGAGGATTAAATAAGATAATATGCAGGAAATATTTAGTGCTAAGAAAATTACGTGGCCAAAGAGAGCACCCAAGGAGGTCAATACCAACCATTAGTTGTCATGGCATGTCTACTGACAGGTTTCAGTATCTTTCATCCTGGGCAAATCCCAGTGCCATTCATTTCCTCTGGTATGAGCCCACAGAACACCCAGATCTAGAAAAACTGTCCACTTGAAAGAAAACACTGCTTTATAACACTGCTAGGCATTTGACTACTTTCACCTGGGTTGATGAGAAGGACCCCTTCCTGAACCTGAAGTGACTGTGTAAATCTGAAATGTGATCTTCAGAAATTCTGTCAAGAGAAAATAACTCAGCACAAGAATATTTCCCACCCCTTCTCTTATACCTCACAGCCAGAATTCTTCCTTAACTATCATTAAACAACATGTGTTTTCTTTACTTCTTCCTTTTTAAAAAAACTTTTAACTTCCTAATGTGCACTTATATCATTATCTCATTCTTTCTCTCATGGTTATTTGGCTAAATTCCTCATTTTTTTCCCCTTTATAGAGCTTTGTAAAAACTGGACTGAAATTCTCTTATAAAAACAGACTGTACGCAGTCCCACTTCTCTGATCTATACTTATGATCTGAAGAACTATATAGTAGCTCCTGGAGAGGGCAAGCTACAGCAAGGTGATCAGCTCAATGAACATAAATAGTGTTTTATTATAACCCTATTGTAAAGATAAAAAAACAAAAACCAGAATAAAATGATAGCCACTCATCTTTCTTGTAATAATAGGCAAACTCCACTCATTTATAAAGAGAGTAAGTGAAAGACAATGCTTTTGTTCAGTACAGTTACTTTTTTTATCTTTAACTTTTGTTTTAGAGTGTTCTCCTGTTTGCCTAACTTAAAAATGCTGGATGGAATCCTGAAGCTACCAGAAGATTCTTCACCACCAGAAACCAATATTTTTTCAAAAATGTGTATTATATCATAATGCAATTTGTATAGAAAGAAAGCAATCACCATTGTCTCTAAAAGCTAATAAATACAGGAGATGCATAACTAAATGCTGTTGCTTACCATATATATATAATATATATTTATATAGTTTTCCTTTAAATTAGTGATCTCCAGTTTTTTTAATTCTATACCCCAACAGTAAATAAATTTTGAGCATACACATATAATTTTTATTAAGAAATCTTATACATAAAACATTGGAGAAATATATAATGTACATTTTAAACATTAAAAAGAGAGATCTTTAAGTAATGGCATAAAAATTTAACATGAATAAAGGCTCTAAGTCTTCCTCCATACTCCAGGGACTCATCTTTCCAGCCTCAAGGCTCTAAGTCTTTTACTTTGAGAGTACTGCTTCAAATATATGAACCTATTAAAAGGAAGGGGGACAACTGTGTGATTTTAAGCCACATGCATTGGATTCTCCATTTTGAACATTCTGTCAGTCACTAGTGACTTTGATACAACAGAAATTTAGGAAGGTCCCACGCCATTCATTAAACATTTAGAAAATAATAATGGTAAAGCTTCTTTATGTTCAGAGAATTTTAAAAATGCAATTTTAAAGCTGCCTTCCCTATAAATTAAAGAGAAAGAATACAATTCAATTTAAATGCTTTCAAAATTTAGAGAAAGGTCAACAATTAGATCAACTTCTGATCTTATATTTTTCCTTATTTATAAAGATCAACTTAGTCACAGAACTAAAACTTTCCCAAGATGGTTTGTCAATTAGATGCTTCCTAGCATGAAATAAAATATTTTCTGGATCATCCTGCCATGAATGAAAACTGCTTATAAAATTATATAACAAAGATTCTAACAAGACCAAGATATAGTTCCTTCCCTCAAGAATCTTATGAATGACTAAAGTAGACAGCACACACATAAGACCTAAAATATAATAAAATATGTTATAAATATTATGGGAGGAAGTGAGAAGATTTAATTTTAAATTATGGGAAGCACCTTTGAGGACTTTATAGAAAGAAGATAATTTGAGGTGGATGTTAAATAGTAACAGACTTCCACAGGTAGCAGATAGTAGCGTGTTGTATCAGTCAGAAAACATGACATGAAAAGGGGCACAAAGGGGCACCTGGGTGGCTCAGTCAGTTAAGTGTCTAACTCTTGATTTCAGCTCAGGTCATGATCTTGTGGGCTGTGGGATCCAGCCCTGCATCAGGCTGAGGGCTCAGCGAGAAGTCTGCAATAGATTCTCTCCCTCTGTCCTCCCCCCACCCATGTGCATGTGTTCTCTCCCTCTCTCTCTCAACCTCTATATATATAAAAAAGAGAGAGAGCTAGAGAAAGAAAGAGAAAAGGGGCACAAAGACCAGAAAGTGTATGTCAGTTAGGAATAGGCAGGCTGCAAAAGTCAAAGCAGATTGACAATGGCTTAGAAAGAGTAATAGTAATAATAACAGCTATAATTTTTGAGCATCTACAATGTATCAGGCACAGGACAGACACTGTACATTCATTATTTATATCCTCAAAAACCTATGAGGGTCCAATTGTTCTCATTTCATTAGTAGGGATATCTGAGGCTCAGCGAGGTTAAATAGTTTGGTTAAGGTGACACAGGTAGGTCACACAACTATTATATGGCAAAGGCAAGATTCAAAGCCTGAACACTTTTCAACACCCTTGCTGCATCTTCTAATAATATAGTTCTAATTTAGAAATTCAAGATGATATTTTGTGTTTCCAGGAACAGTACCATCTCTCATAATCCATCATAAATACCAGCATTTAACCATAATCAAGTATTCTCCATTCCTTGAACATACCCTAAACCTTTCTTGTTCAAGTCTTTCCTTCCTTCTGCAATACTTTTCCCTGGAGGGTACCCCTAAGAAAATCCTTCCTCCTTTCAATGCTTATTCCAAATACTATTTCCTCCAAGAAAATCTTCCCTCATCCTTTCAATCAGATGTTTCCTCTGCAGTTCCAAAGTACTTTAAAAAAATCTTGGTCTTAGGGCACATTTTCTTAATAATGCCTCCACTTGATTTTTATTTACATGTATACTTTGCCTGTTTCCCCCTAAAGGGCTGTAATCATGAAATAAGAAAGTGGATACATTGCATTTTAGAGGTTTATGCATGTATCCTTCTGCTTCTCTAAATCAAGGTAGGAAAACATCTTCTGTAAAGAACTAGAGAATAAATATTTTAGGCTTTGTTGGTCATATGGTCTATGTCATAACCCCTCAACTCTGCCATTATAGTGCAGCAGCCATTGATCATATGTAATGACTGGATGTGGTTGTGTCCTAATAAAGCTTTATTTACAAAAGTGCACGGCAGGCTGTAGTTTGCTGACTCCTGCTCTAAATGTTAAGGTCATGTGATTGATTCCTTTACTCTTAAACAATATCCTTTGTCCTCTAGGCCTAGATGAGGTGTATATTTCCCTACTCTTTGAATTCAGATGTGTCAAGCAACCTGATTTGACCAGTGTAATATAAGTATAATATAGGTCACTTGCAGGCAGAAATTTTGAGAACCAGTTTGTGTTTTGTCACACTTCCTTTTTTTGTGCCATACCAGCAGACCAATTTCCAGATAAAGACTGCTCCATTAGCCTAGGTTCTGTGGCGAATATGATATGGGGCAGAACAACAGTCATCTTATAGGATGTATAGCAAGAAAAAGTAGACCTCTGCTGTCCACCCCTGTGATTCCATTTGATGCTGTAACCATAACCCAGACTTTCCCAACAAATAGATCGCCTTAAATTTAAGGACTGAAATCTATTCAATCATGTGCCTCCCCCCTCCCCAAATAGCATAGTAGGTACTCAAAATGTTGAATGAATGAAGTCTATTATAGGAAACCATGAATGGGGTGGCAGAATGACCAGGTAGGACACAACTACAGTAGTTCAGGTGAAATGTATTAAAAACTTTAGTAAGGGTAATAGTAGTGAGAATAGAGACCAAAAAAATGAGGGCATGACACATTGAGGATGACAGCCAACAAATTGTTTTATTGTTTAAGCTGATTTGAGTTGAGGTGTTTATTTCAGCAAAAACATTCTAACTGACAAAGAAAATCATGGGTTTCATATGTGGAAGCTAAGAGGTCCTAGGTGCTGGGTAGCTATGAGGAAGAATGGCTAGACTCACTAGTAAGTAAGGGTATCAAGATGTATATCACATTATTCCCAAGAGATAGCCCTGTGTAGGGTTGCAATCTCATGTTCTGGTCATAAGAGCTATACATATTTTATGGGCAGGGTGACTAGAGGGAGTTGACTTCAGTTGGTGATGCCTACCTATGCCAGAGGGGAATTGATTGGAGGGAGGTCAATGAACTGAATAACATTAAACCTGAAATTGAGTTTATCACTCATTGTAATGACAGCAGCTTTGTCCAACAATGGTATTGCTATTATTTCAAATAAATCTGCTCATTTGACCTGTGTAATACTTCCTTGCACCTTCTATAATATCTAGAGATATGAGTTACTTTCTCCCAAGGCCTAAACAGACTGGTAGACATACTGTCTTGGGAAATACTATGTTGGGAAATATACAGGGATTATTATCAGCAATAGAGTATATTTGTGGGAATTTTGTGCATAGGCACAAAAGATGGCTGACTTCTAGCCATATCCTATTTAACTGAACAGAACCACAACAAGCTCCCATTCTAAAACTTCTCGATACATCCATCCTTCTGAAATAGTTCTTCTCTAATACACTGGAGGCAATAGACATAAAAGGAATGACCTAATGCCACTTAGCATCTCACATCTAATTTTGTGCCTCAATTTCATTCTTTTCCTAAATGGCATGTGTATGCAGGCTCACGATTATCTGTATGGCTCAGTTCAAAACAGTGGCAGGGATTAAAGTGTGTAGCCGGACAACTTTCTGACAGAGAGCACAGTGCAGATAACTCCTCTGTTAAGAAAATAATCTCAGTGAGAGAAGCTCATTCAGTGCATGAAGAAACCTTACACATCAACTAATCCACCTCCTCACCAGACCCCAGTGAATGCTCATATCAACTCTACAACATCCGGTAAAGGATTTTCCAGTTCACATTTGGTAAAATTGAGGAATTATAAACATTTGAGAAAATTATGTTTGGTCCATCCTAATCTGTAGGAAGTTCTACCTTATATTGAACTGATGATATCTGCCTTCTGCAGCTTCTAATCGATTGTTTAAATCTCTCAGATAAGTATTATTAATTCCATCTTGTAGGGAATTTTTCTCAACTTCCAGGTTCTTGAAAGTACCCTCATATTTTCTTTTTTTTTAATTTAAATTCAATTAGCCAACATATAGTACATCATTAGTTTTTGATATAAGGTTCAATGATTCATAGTTGTGTGTAACACCCAGTGCTCATCACATCACCTGCCCTCCTTAATGCCCATCACCCAGTTACCCCTCCCCTACCCTTCTTTTCTATTTTTATTTATGGAGGAAATGTAGGATTTGTGGGATGAGGAGGATGGAGGAAGGAGGAAGGGTAGGGAAAAGGTAACTAGAAAGAGCCAAAGTAAGGAAAAGGATTTTATTTTCTTCAAGTTCTACACACACCAAAAGAGGAAGATTCCTAAACCTCATTCTTTGTACCAAATTTAAAAAATTAAGTTAGCAAGTTAAAAAAAATAAGTTATGTTTTAATTCCTTTAGAAATCATCTACTCTCAATTATTATTTCTTTCCAGAATAGAACAGTTTATCACTAATTGCTTGTCATTATACTACCAAACTGTGTTAATGGATGCCCATCTTCTTAAAAGCTAATTGCAGATAGGAAACAAATTTCTGATTAGTTTTAGAGCTTGGGAGCAGATGCATCAATATTGGAATCATGCAGGTATGTATTTGCTTATTTGAATTTTTTTTCCTCTTCAAAAGAATAAGTATTCTGAGTTCTGTTTGGAGTTTCTAAAAGGTCACTCCAAAACTTATATTACTTTATAAAATTCAGAGTGAAATCTACTGTTGTTGAAATATATATATATATATAATATATATTTTCTCCAAACTTTCAGCATCCTTGAACTATAAGAATTTTAAGGTACTTTTCACTTTAGAGTTTATATTCTAGTTATTTTTGACAAGGTCTAAAATACAAGTTCCTTCAAGGGCAGGAGTCATCTTAATTCCTCTTTATACCCCTCAAAAACTAAACATCAATGAGTATTGAGAGAACGAGTGAAATCTGAGTATATCCTCCTTGAGGCTAAATCTCTAACGCTGGAAAAATTTTTTTAAATTGTGTCTCATGAGTCTAAAGAAATAATGTTAGAGGACTGAAAAAATATTTTGTGGAAACCAAAAATCTGAGACATGAACTTCCCTATGAGGTGAAGGTTAGCTTTGGGGTTGCTCTGGGCTTTTTTTCTACACGTCACCTCACTCCTTCCCCTGACCAGTTAGACCACAGGCCAGCAGGTCTGCTCTCCCTGTCCCTCCACCCAAGGAGGGAGGGCTGAACTGCTTGGATCTAGAGTACGGACTATGATGAGTTTTCTATGGGTGGAACTTTCAAGGAGGCTTTGATTTTATTTTTCCTAACTGTCTTCCTTCCACGCTTGACAGCTTTCTCTCTCCACCTCTTCCCTTTCCATTCCCTTTTCCTTCCCCCACCTCTCCAAGTCTCTTCCATCCTCTCCCCTCCTTTCTCCCTCTCCCTTTCCCCTACACACACACACACACACACACACACACACACACACACACACACGCACGCACACTTTGCCCCTCCCACTCTCTCCCTCAGCAAAACACTTCAGCCGGGTCTGGGAGGTATGCATGTCAAGTGGTGCCGGCCAACTTAGTGCTGGACCAGTGAAGCAAAGGCTCTTTTCTGCTTGCTTGTTTCCATGTTTTCCTGAGGTGCCAGGTGTAGCTTTTTGCTTTATAGGAGTAGTCATTTCTAAATGCCAAATCTGAGCTCAGGAGGAGGATGCCTATACATATATCTAGCTTGGGTGTAAGGTCTACTAGATCCCAGTACAATTTACTAGACTTTGTCAGTGTCTTTGGGGGCAGAGACCTAATTTGTAATAAAATGTTATTTTGTTTAACTAGTCATTGTTCTCTTCACTAATCTCCTTCCAGAAAATTACAGGAGGTATTTTTCTGAGGGAGGATTTTGGTATTCTTGAGTCCAAAAGTGTCCTTTAAAAAGCATGTGGGTCTCACTTTATTCTCAACATTGGAGTATGTGTTTGCATATAGACCTACAAATATGCTGATAGATTTCATGTTAAACATTAAGCTGAATTTCACCTAAATAAAAATCTGCTATAAACAATTAAAATATCTTAATTAAATTCTATAGATCCCACTCATACAGATTCTCAATCTATTCCCAATATGGTCAGAGTTAGTTAATGATATTCCCTCTGCCTATTACATAGCACAGAAACCTAATTATATAGCAAACCTTTGTTGTAAAAAGGATTAAAATAAGGAACAAATATTAAAAAAAGGAACAAATATGAATGTATATTTATTCTCACACAGAGCTGTGAAATTCAAGCAAATAGCTGAATATTGGTATTTATTATACAGAAGAATTATGGCCTCTCTCTTCAGCTTTCTAAATAAAAATAAAGACAAAGCAATTGATCACTGGGTAACAAGATCTAGGATGCCTTTCAAATGAATTTATATTAAGTATCCACAGGGTGTATTGCCATCATTTTTTAAAAGTAAAGCTCATTTTGATGAAAAATTGTGTTTTAAAAGGTTCATTTATTTCCCTTTTGCAAGCCCATACCTGTTCAATGACTAGATATATTTTTCCTGCTTTTAAAACCATTATCTGTCTAAAACACATTTTAAAAAAGCTTTGTGTCTTTTTTCCCTCCATAAATTATTATGGATAAACATAGAAAATGGCCCACTGATGAAAGGAAATAAATTTATAAAAAGCAAGTGAGTTTTATCATGCATTGTTGTTCCAATACTTTAAACTTTTTGGGAAGATTTATACCCAGCCCTACGCCTGCTCTTAACACTTAACACACATACTTCACACTCCTCAGCTCCTTCATCTATACAAAAGAGCACCTGCGATCTAGTTCTGATTTAAGAGTGTTAACAGCAACTAGTCACTGGATATGAATCCAATACTTTATAATATTTCTAGGGCAACTAACATTAATTTAGCAGCCACAACATTCAAGACCCTGTGCTACCATTTTTAGATCCCATGCTATCAAATATGTAACTTCTATACCATCCTTTTTAAAAAATACGATTCTAGCAGTAAGTAAGGCTTTGAGATATGAGGATCCTCATCCAGGTCCTCCAGTCTACTGAGTGGTCTCCTGGATTCCTTTTCCATTTGGTCCCTCAAATCCATCAGGCAGCAGATTCTTCTCTCTTGAGTTTTGAATGGGACAGAGCAGAAAGGAGACAGAAGGAGGGAGGTATAATATATGCACAATTGGGTGTATATAGGTGTGATGGTTAATTTTATGGTCACGATGCCCAGATAGTTGGTCAAACATTATTCTGGAGGTTTCTGTGAAGGTTTTTGTTTTGAATGAAATTAACATTTAAATCAGTAGACTTTGAGAGGGTTGCTGGAGTGGTGGGGGGTGGGAGGGATGGGGTGGCTGGGTGATAGATATTGGGGAGGGTATGTACTATGGTGAGCACTGTGAATTGTGTAAGACTACTGAATCACAGACCTGTACCTCTGAAACAAATAATACATTAAATGTAAAAAAAAAAAAAAAAAAGATAGTAGGAAGGGAAAAATGAAGTAGGGGGGGAATCGGAGGGGGAGACAAACCATGAAAGACTATGGACTCTGAGAAACAAACTGAGGGTTCGAGAGGGGAGGGGAGTGGGGGGGTAGGCTAGCCTGGTGATGGGTATTAAAGAGGGCACGTTCTGCATGGAGCACTGGGTGTTATATGCAAACAATGAATCATGGAACACTACATCAAAAACTAATGATGTAATGTATGGTGATTAACATAATAAAAAAAATGAGTAGACTTTGAGTAAAGCAGTTTGCTATCCATAATGAGGGAAGCCTCATTCAGTCTGTTGAAGGCCTAAATGGGACAAAAGACCACCCCTCCCTCACCTCTCCACCCCGCCCCCGCATCCACTCACCTACCAGAATTCTGCCAGCAGACAGCTTTCAGATTGAAACTGTAACATTGGCTCTTCTCTGGCTCTCTCTGCAGATTTTGGACTTGCCAACCTCCATAAGTGTGTGAGCCAATTTCTTAATAATAAATACACACACATACACACACACAACACACACATAACACACACACACACACACAAATACACATACGCATCCTATCAGTTCTATTTCTCTCGAGAACCCTGACTAGTACACCAGGTAATCAGCCTAAGATGTGCATCTCTTATTTGCTTCCAGTTCTCTCTGAGCCCTCCACCAGCATCCCCTCCCATCTTCACCTCTCCACCCTTCCCCCCTGAAAGTGGTCATCATTGTTGTTTTTACCCTCATTTCTGTATAGCTGGAAATGACTCTCTCAACATATCTTTAATCCATCCTCTTCTGTGGTTCACTTCTTATATTCCAGGCCTGAGTCCATCACTATCTGACTTTTGATACTTAAAGATTTTGGAATCCAGAAAAACCTTTTCTCTCTCAAGTGCCTAGTCCTTGCCATTCAAAGTTTAGCTTTTAAAACTATCCTTTCTGCTATATACTTTTTGAAACTTATCTTGAAAATCAAAGCTGAACACTGACTTTTCTGTCCTGTTTTTATCTGCCCCATCCTAAAGCTATAGATACTTCATCATCTATGCTTAGGGAACAAAAGGAAAATGAATCATGAAAAAAATTTTTTAAATTCATCAGCTAATATTTGCAAATACTTTCACTTTGCAAGAGAGTGGCATAAAATGAAATTCTCGGCCCTGGCTTCATGTTGGAATTGTCTGGAAGCTTTTCAAAACTATCAATGTCCTAGCTCCACCCCCCACCCCCACCCCCCGGAGATTCTGATTTAATTGATTTGGGTGAGGTTCAGATGTCACTATTTTTGTTAACCTCTTTGGGTGTTCTAATGTGCAACCAGGGGTAGAAATTGCTGGTGTAGAGGAAAGGCATGGGACTGGGCTCTAGTGCATGGTTTTGCCATGAACTAGCTAGAAGATCCCTGGAGGATGAACATCACCTATCTGGGTTCAGCTTGCTCCTGTGAAAAATGTGGCATTGAGTTTCAAGGTCTTCATTGAACTAACACTAACATTCTGTGAATTCCTCACAGTGGGAACTAAAAGGGTGACTTTGTTCGGTGAGTGATTATAGTAACAAGAGTTGGTGTAGTCACACAAATAATGTTTCTATTTCGCTTTGAAGTAATATACAGCAACTAAAAGAACCCAGTGCTCTTTTCACTACAAGGGTCTTCTGCTGTTGTCTCTGTTGTATTGTTTAGGCACCAACATCAATTTAGAAGTACCTCTATATGCAGCTCTACACCCTCAGTTCCTCAGCTAAATTCAATGAGATTAAGCCTCAAATATTTTTTATGTTGAAAGCATATGTCTAAACGTGTAAAAAGTGACTGACCAGCTCTTATTAGCAGAGCGTTTTGCAAAATGTGGACTGTGTACAAGGAATTTCAAGTGGTTGCTTTAAATAACACCGAATCACAGGGGTAGAAGCTTTCTCCTTTTTAATTGTTTTATTTCTCTCAGTTAGTCAAGAAAAAAAAATCCCAGTTTAGCACTGGGATATCTTTATCACATTGCTAATACTTGCTAATATATTTTAAGAATGAGATAGTAAATTGCAGTCTCAAAGTCTGAAGCAGACAATAGTATTTAGCTAATATTTAATAGCAATGTTTGATTCTCATTCTTTTTAAGATATGTTATATAAATGGCAGATGCATTTCTATCTAAATGGATATAAGGCTTCCTTTTAAGATAGTTTTATTTAAATAAGGAAGAAGTTGTCAAGTGAAGATTCAGATGAAATTATTGAGAAAACATTTATTTGGGAAAGGGTACATGAGTGTCAAATGTCAAATAGACAGACTGAATAAAAATTACAAGTGTTTAAAAAGGAAATTACTAAGGTCATACTATTTGGGGGTTGAAATATTTTATTTTGTCATTGGCTGGGTCTGCATGTAAAGGTAGGGATGATAGCAGCTTTTTTTTTTTTTTTTTTTTTCAATTGGATGAACAGGAGATGTTGACTGGACAGATCTTACTATTCTATCTTATCAGTAAATACACTAATTATAAATGAATTAAACACTTCGGTCAAAAGGCCAATAATTTTTAAAAAAGGAACCAACTACCTGTGTCTAGACAAAACACATTTTAGATGCAAAGACACAAATTGGTGGAAAATAAAAGCATAGAAAAAGATGTAATATGGGGGCGCCTGGGTGGCTCAGATGGTTAAGTGTCTGCCTTCAGCTCGGGGCATGAGCTCAGGGTCCTGGGATTGAGCCCCATATTGGGCTCCTGGCTTAGCGAGGAGTCTGCTTCTCCCTCTCCCTCCGCCTCCCTCCCCTGCTCATATTCCCTCTCTCTCGCTCTCTCTGTCACGTGAATTAAAAAAAAAAAATTAAAAAAAAAGACATAATATGAAAGCAGTAAACAAAAGAGAGCAGATGAAATATAAGAAAAAAAAATAGACGTTAGGACAAAAGCTGTTAGAGTCAAAGCATGACATTTTATAATAATAACAGGGTCAATCCATCAGGACTTGTGTTAATATTAAAGAGGGGTTTTTTTTGTTTGTTTGTTTGTTTTGAGGAGTTACATGTTCTGATACTGCCTAGTTACATGTAATGTTTATTTTCCAAAAAGTCTGTTATTTCCACTTAAATTATTTATAGTGAACAGGGATCTTAGGTGACGCTCTTGGTACTTTGACGTGAGGAATTTATTAGCACAGCCACCGGTATCCAGGCGCAACCTCTGATTTGCATACCGCCGAAGAGGCTCATGGAAGACAACCTGCATCTCATTGGCACTGAAGGACAGAGTGCTAGCCTGAAGACAGTCTCGGGGGGCCCTGAGAGAAGAATCCCTGTATATGAGGAAAGAGCCCGGCGTGATAGAACAGCTTCAGCAGCGCAGTCTGTGCCAGGGGAAACTGCAGCAGATGGGAAGTGAGGAGGGAGTGGCTGGGAGGTGTGACTTGGTGGGAAGTCTATGAGAGCTCTCCGGTAGAAACCTCGACTCCTCCACTCGGAGACCTTATCCCTTTTCCCTGATGGAAGAAAGTGAAGAGTTCTAAGAGGTAAATTAGACCTAGGGTGGGGAGATGGAGGAGAGAGCAGATTCCCAAGGGGGTCCCAGAGGTCAAGTAAGGATCGAGGCCATGATGGGAGACCTGAGTAAAATCTGAACCGGGCAGCGTGGAGCTGTGTGCATAAGCAACTAGCCTCACAGCGAGAGCGAATTCCGAGCAGAGGAAAGGCAGATGCGCTGGAAAGCATTCAAATTAAATTTGAAATGATTCTCCCCGGGAACCCAAAAAAAGGAGATTCAAAAAGACTTTAAAAATGTCAAGAAAAGTCTAGAAAATTATACAAAGTTCAAGAAAGGCCATTTCTCATTGAGAGGTACTGATTGATGCAGCAGCCTTAGGGATAAACTGCAAAATAAACCCGTGAGTGGAATGTAGAATACTTATTACTATGAAGCAATATATTTGCATATACTGTGTAAAACATTTCTCATATTATTGTATGTGATCTTTATAACTTGCCCATTACATGGTTCAGGAAACTGAAATTCAGGGAGTTTAGAGTGACCTCCCGGAGATCCCCAGCTACTAAATGTTGCTGGCTCAATCGCAGGCCTTGTGATGGCCACACCAGTGGGCTCATTACATCACCTGCAATCTCACAGCTTCCAGGACGAGTAGACCATGCCCCCTTTATGCTCAGTCTGCAGGAGCCCAGCATGTGTTTTCATCAGTCAGAGTGGACTTCTCAATAGGCCTAGTAGAAAACTAGTCACATGCTGCCCAGAAGGCAAGATTACTTTCACCTTGGGCCTCAACCAGACATTCAAACTCTTCATGCATGTATTTGTAAAGCCCAGACCCTGCCATTCCCTACTGGAGTCTTAACAGCAGAAGTCTTTTTAACCGACAAAAGCACAGTATCTGGAGAGACACATTTCACATTAGGGTGACAGGTGGCTGACTAGAGAGAGAAGGGAGAAAAGGGTTGACTCAAAATGAGATGTAGGAGACAGACCTTATTCTCTAATCGACAGGATGGAACAAAAATTTAGAATTATGGTTTCAATACCTTTGAATATCAGCTTCTGTTCTAATCCAGACTATTGAGCTAGGATCTGGCACCATATCCCTGCACTAATCATCAGAACACGGTGACTGCTCCTTTTGTCAAGAGAGCGAGGATTAGAGAGAAGGACGTATGTTGGCAGTATAAACCTTCCTAGGTTCCTAAGGATTTGTTAAATGAGTAAATGAATCAGACTTTTCTTTATTTTAACTGCAGGTCTCAGGTTGGAGGATAAGAAAAGTACAAAGTGGTACCTTGGGGCAATACAGTACCTAACTATAGTTTTTGGTAGAACATCTGCCTCCACTAAAATCCCATTTTAAAAGCTTTTATGGTATTCTACCAAGATATGTCGAGACTAAATTTGTCACTTTTGGTGGGAGACAGTCAAATGGTACACTTGAATTATAATTTGCTATTCCAGGAGAATAAAAGAGACACATACTTTAGATTTTTAAATTATAATCATCTGTAGCAGGATCATCAACATCACCACCACCACCACCATCATCATCATCAACGTCAAGGATTAGGCACATATGGCAGAACTGAAAAGAAAATCTGGATCTGTCAGAAAAAGAAGAATGCCAAATGAGGAATTCTTTTAACAAAGAAAAATACTAAATGGCACATTTAAAAAAAATTATGCTATCTAATCTTTCTAGAAATTAAACAGAAGAGAGCCATGTAAGACAGAAAAAAAAGGCAAGGTGAATAGAATAACAGTAGTTATTAATAGCAATAGTATATCCATATCCGAAAACAAACATGCCCCATTCCTCATTTTCCACTTCTAAAAATAACCTATGGAAATTTCATTTAGTTGATTGCTCCATCAAAATCATCACCTAAGTCATAGAAAATTGTTCAGTTATGAGACATGCCATAACAGTCTACAGAAACTCAATTCCTCCAAGCTTCTCATTTCCATGTGAGCCTTTGATCTCATCTTCCTTTGGAAAACAGTTGCCTGCCTTCCTTGCACGGAAAAATTAAGTATCACAAAAAGTGTTAGTTCTTATAAAAACCACCTCAGTTGGAAGACAAAGAAACAAGCCTGGCATCTTATTAAAGATCTTTAAAAATTTGAGATCAAACTGGTTTCTTACATTGCAGAAACATTAAGAGTTTGTTCCATAACTCAAGCATCTTGACAGAAGCTTCCCCCTCAATAACCATCTGTCACCACATATAGTTGTTGTTTGTGATTAGCTTCCTTATTATCATATAATAAAGGAAATGATCCTGAATTTAACATATTTGTTTTTATGTAATTCACAATTTTCACTGCTTAGCCTCCTGCTTAGTTCAGTTGACTTTTCTTCCCCTTGAGGCAAGAGTTTATTAAGGTTGGAAGTAGTAAGAGCCTTTCTGGAACAAACTCCTTAATCTGGGCAAGTACTCCAGATTATTTTCCCATCATTACAAATATGCCATCAGAATTTATTCCTAAATTAAATTTAAACTCTGAATCACATTGCCTGACAGAATAATCACCATCATGTTCAAATGATATGTATGTAAAAGAATTGCCCTTTTAGCAATATCTATTATTAGTGGAAAATATTTTGCTAGCTTTATTTGTTCTGACTTGGTTTTCCATACCATTCTCCCATTCCTGAATATGCCAAGTTGTGGTGTCATCGGAGATGACCTCTGTTACCTTCTTTGTGGCAGAGTCACCCAATATTTCCAAGCAAAAACCTTCCATATAGTTGCTTGCCTAAGCCTCAGCCATTGCATGTAGTGTTACATTATAGGTAACCCATAAAGCATGAATGTTTATATGTGAAATATAATGTTTATGTGTGAAATAGTGAACATGTACTTCTGTCAGGTTCTCATTTCAATATTTTTTCTTTCGAAGAATTTTTTTTAGAGTCACACATATTTCTTTATGCTATAAGTTCAAATCCTGCTTAAATTTTTATAATTTTGTTACTTCATTAGCCAGTAGATTTCACAAGTAACACATTGAGCTTTTAGCACTTCTCCATCAATAGTGGCCACAAAACTAAACTCCAAATACATGAAGCATCATTTTTCCAATTAAAACTAGTATGGGTTCTTATGGTCTTCCTTTCTTAGTAATAACTCATATTTTGTCATCACATTCAGAAAAAAAAAAGTCTTTCTCTTGGCAAAAAAAAAAAAAAAAATCCAGTGAACTAAACTTAGAAAAAGTCCATCTGTAAATTAGGATTAAATATAAATAATATAAATTTTACTTATCAAACATAACTAACAATGTTATTTTTTAAATTTAAATGTAAATTTAAAAATTCAGAATTTTTTTATTATTATGTTCAGAATTAAAAACAAAATAACTAAAAATAAATTGTGAATAATGCTTATATGTTCTCAGATTTTTATACACTTTTGGGTTATAGTTCACAAACCGATTTTAAAATATTACACATAACCAGTATACAATTAAACCACAAGCAAATCACCACATGTGTTCAGCATTTGATCTATATTCTATTAAACAATATGAGTTCTGGGATGTCTCGGTGGCTCAGTCAGTTAAGCATCTGCCTTTGGCTCAGGTCATGATCCCTGGGTCCTGGGATAGAGTTCCCACATTGCATCAGGCTCCTTGCTAAGCAGGGAACCTGTTTCTCCCTCTGCCTGCAGCTCCCCCTGCTTGTGCGATCTCCCACGCGCACTCTCTGACAAATAAAATGTTTAAAATAAATAAATAAAATAAACAAGATGAGTTCTCTGATCATAAGCTTGGATACCATGGTGTACCAATTGCTATAATGGTTTCCAAATACTTCAACTTTCTGTACTTTCTTTATATTTTTTTTTTTTTTAAGATTTTATTTGACAGAGAGAGAGAGAGAGAGAGTGTAGCAGAGGGAGAGGGAGAAGCAGACTCCCCGCTGAGCAGGGAGCCGATGCGGGGCTCGATGTGGGGCTGGATCCCAGGATGCTGGGATCATGACCTGAGCCGAAGGCAGACACTTAATGACTGAGCCACTCAGGTGTCCCTTTCTTTGTATTCTATTGCTGCGAGCCAGTAACTGATAGTTTGCACACTGGCACAGAATGAGCTCACTTTGACAATATAATATCTATTTAAAGAGAAAGATTAAGAGAAATATATATTTTAAATCTGTAATCTGTATTATTGCCTCTCATTATATGTTTTCTCAAAAAAACTTTACATGAATCAGATTTATTTAGTCGTTGTCATTATTCCAACCTTGATGTTCTCTTTTATTTTAGGAAGTATATCCTGGTATAATTTTCAGCTAGCCCTTAGCAAAGCTCCTAACCTCACTTCAGACATTTCCTTCAGCAAAACTAGGAAAATCATTTATTACCAAATATTTTTAATAGAAAATCTGACTGTTTTGGCATCTTTTTCCCACCCTGCCTGAGAAAAACCGACATTACCTTTTTAAAGGCTTTTAAACAGAGATCACACAGGACTCTTTTAAAGGGAGAGAAAACAATGATAGCAGCCCTTGGGAGAAATTAGTCCCCTGGATTTCAAAGGGGAAGATATTTGGAGGTTTTGTGAGAATTAGGAGCTCATGCCTCACTCCCTTGCAGCAACTGTGAATGTTAGCACAACTACAGAGGGCATGATGCCGTCGTAAACGAGGGAGCCTATATCCAAGATACCAAGGCTCTAAACTTGCTAAAGTCTCTGCTCTCAAACTTTGGCAGAGATGCCACAGAGCAGATTGCCTCCAAAGCAACAGGCAAGTATATCAGTGATCATCCCAGTGGAAAGAAACCAAATGGCCCTTGCCAAATTTTCTGGATCTCATCAGATTCCCAGGACCTTTACACAACCCTGGCAATGGAGAGGGAGGCCCAATGATGAATGATATTGGGTTTCCTACCATTTTGGCCAGATAGAGATGCAGAATAGAAATTTGTCTTAGAGAAATGAAGCGCTATAGAATTTACAAATTAACACCCACAACACATTAAAATTTCTATAGAATAACAGCTAGCAAATAAGTTCCATATTCAGGAGATTTATAAAAGCTTTTTAATGCTATTGGCTTTGTGACAAACAACTTCAATATATTCTACCCCTACACAGATCTTCATAGTGTTCATTCAATTACTTGTTTATTCCCCAAAAGTATATTGAGTTCCTTCTGTGTACTAGGAACTGTTTCAGGTGCTGTGGTTGTAGTTAGAAACAAAAGAGACAATAACTACTGCACCCATGGAACTTGTGTTTTCCCCGTTCTTCATCACAGATTCCCCATGGCTGAGCCATACAGATTCCCCTGCAGTCCTCATGGTGCAAGATCAGAGTTGGTGCTCCCAAAAAGAAACCTACAGTGAGTAGGGGTGGAGGTTGCTGGTCCCCCCTGCCCCGGGTTCTCTTTTCCTACTGGAGGAACCACAGGCTTAGGGGAGATGTCTTCACAGTGCTGTCTGGGGGAGGAACAATGCGGTCAACATGCAGCTGCTTCTCTTACCCTATTAATGCAGACTGTCTTGGTCTCTGCAATGCAGGGCACACTTCAGCCTCACCTCTGCATGCTAGGATCCTCTCACTGATATCTTTTTTTTTTTTTTTTGCAATTTTTTTTTTTTTAAGGGGGAACAAAGTCAGGAACAACCTATGTCACCATCTTGGTGAGTCACTTCCTCACATCTCAATTTTGACCCAGGGACCTCATCACTACTAAAGATATAAATACCTCTCCCTTTTGATCTCATCAATGTCATGGAAGAAAATATACTTCCCCAGAAGGAAGTGGCTCCTAGGCTTCAGAGATACTAATGTATCATCTGGCTGAATATGATTCCTGTCCACTCGGTAATTACTTCTTGAAACAGAGTGACGCTAAATACAACTTGAAGCTTGTAAGCTAACGCATTCACTGTATCTCAAAGCATAGCTCATAATCATCAAAATCTATGAATCTCTTTTGAAATTGTTTATTTCCATGAAATTACACTATAATTTCTTTGGATTCTGTTTGACTTCAGAGAATTCTGCAATAGGAAATGAGGCTTCTCGATAGTGGCCGTGTGCATAATCTACATATAATCAATCTGTATTAGCCTGGTTTCTCCAGAGAAACAAACCAGTCTCTTTATATATGAAGAGATTTATTATAATGAATTGGCTCATGTGATTATGGAGGCTGAGAATCCCACAGTCTGCAGCTGGCAAGCTGACGTCCCGGAGAGCCGATGGTATATTCAGTCCGAGTCCAAGTCCAAAGGCAGAAGACCAATGTCTCAGCTTTAGGACCATCAGGCAGAAAGTAAATTCTCTCCTGCTCAGCCTTTTTTTGTTCTATTTAGGCCTCCAGTGGGTTGGATGAGGCCCACCCACACTGAGGAGGGCAACCTGCTTTACTCAGTCTGCTGATTCTAGTGTTAATCTCACCAGAAACACAAACACACCCAGAAAAATGTTTAACCAGATATTTGGGCACTCCATGGCTCAGTCAAGTTGACACATAAAATTAACAATTACACCATGTTTTACTGGACAATCTGCCCAGGAGGGTAAATGAAATTGTAGTCATTCAACAAATTTGACGAATATTTATTAGCTCCTATTGTGCATTGGTTCCCAGTGTAGGTTCTTGGGATACAGTAGTAATTAAAACAGACAAAACCCACCTCATGGAGTTGACATAAAGAAGTATATTTCATATTTCACAGGCACTGGCTTTCCACTATTTTTTTTAATAAAGATTTTATTTGTCAGAGAGAGAGAGAGAACACAAGCAGGGGGAGTGGCAGGCAGAGGGAGGGGAGAAGCAGGCCCCCTGCTGAGCAAGGAGTCCAATGCGGGACTCGATCCCAGGAACTGGGATCATGACCCGAGCCGAAGGCAGACATTTAACCGACTGAGACACCCAGACGTCCCTCCACTGTTTACTGAAGGACCTCCAGGCTCTTGCAAATGTGTTCCATCCCACAGCATCCAAATATTCTAGGACTTTAGTCAATTAGTCAACAAATAATTGTTGAATGAATGAACGTCAGCCATTTTCTTCCTTTCTTCCCTCTTGGGGCTATTTTTTCTCTGTGTAGCTAGATGAGAGCGCCTCACATCTGAAAACATCTGAGGCTCACAGCTGACTCAGCTCTTGATGATTACCACTATGACCTTCACAAGTACTGTAAAACTGTCCAGGACCCTTAAGAGGCCAAAGGGATCTTAGTTCCCTGGAGTCTTCAGCTCAGGGAAGATAGTCTAAGGTTCATGCAGAAATGGAGGTGGGTGGATGGGGTGTGAGGACTTTCCCCCCTCCTCTTACTCTTTGGTGTTACACTATGATACACAGGTAAACAAAAAGGGCCATCTGTACTCAACTTAAAAAGCTGTTACAACAAACAAATTTGTGATTAAAAAAAAAAAATAGATGTATAGTCCCCTAAACCTATGTGAATCCCAGGAAATTGGAGGAAGGTTTGGAGGGAGGTTGAGAATCTAAAATCAACCATGCTATACTCAAAATTGCCTATTGGGTGACGGAGTCCTTGCCATTGGACCCGCCCCATGCATCCGACTCATCTTTCTTTAGGATGACTTATCTCTTAAGAGGTGCTTCATTCCTAATATAGATTTCTGGTGAACGAGTGCCACCTGTCCTCCAGACATGTCCGGTCATGTTTTAGCTCCAGCAGTGCACACGCCACAGATCAAACTGGCATCCCAACTACACACATAATCTGGTTTGAATCTGAACTACCACCTCCTTGAACAAATCAATGTCAGACATGTTTGCCCTCCCTGAGTTTTTAAGACAAATACATTCGACGTCTTGTCATCTCAGTAGAAAATTCAATCTTGTGAGTCATAAAAGATCTGACAAGTTGGTTCCATTAGAGGACTTTAATTCCAAAAAGTTCTTGATTTGAAAAAAAAATCCCTTTGCAAAAGTTTCTATGTGTCCTATGTGACTAAAATTTAAAAATTATATCCCTAGAATTTGCTTGATCTTCTTCCAATGAGCCATACAAATATTTCTGTGGTAATATTTAAAGGCCTCTGATTGTATTAAAGGACCAAACAAAAAGAAAAGTTTTAAACTTGATATCTCCTTTTCTGTCACACTGTACAAAATCTGACTTGCAACATTCCCAGCACAGAATCTCCTAACAAAAGATGCAGGAAAAAGTGTGACATGCTAGCCTGCTCTCTGACTTGAGCAAGACTCCGAAATCTTCCCTTTCGCCAGTCAGTTACAAATGCTCCACTTGCGAGAAGTTAACCCAATTCTTCCAGGTCTATAACACATTTCTCAAATTCTTCACTACAAATGAGTTAGCCCCTCCTAGTTTTTGTGTGCCTGTATACTTAATTTTATTTTGCTCTGTTCCGGTACTGAATAGATTACCAACAACTACCATTTATTGAGAGCTAGACAAGGTTGTAAAACATTTTCCCTAATCTTCATAACAACCTGCAAGGCAAATATTCTTTTTCACATATACAGCCATGGAGGTAACTGTGCTGAAAAAATAACTTGACTCACTTGTCCAAGGTCACCCAAACAGAGACTACAAATTAAGGTTTAAAAAAAAGGTTTTGCTGAATTTCTCATGGTCCCTGTATGTCAGTAATAATGAATAATGAATGTCGCCATTACAACACAGCTATGGTTAGAAAGAAAGAGTGAAATTTTGTGGTTTAGTTAATGCTCTGGGAAGAAGTTTTGAAAACCAACCTCCACACAGTTTCCTGTGTTCTTCTTGCTGATAAAGGCCTACGTGAAAGAGGAAACGGTGCTATTAGCTCTCTCCTTTGGATATGCACAGAACAACTTGCATATGAAATTTTGCCCCATATTAACTCTAACTGAAGCCAACCCTATTTGTTCTTGGTTGGCATCAGATTTTATTTTTTTTATTTTTTATTTTTAAATTATTTATTTGTCAGAGAGAGAGAGAGCAGGTGGAGCAGCAGAAAGAGGGAGAAGCAGGCTTCCCGCTGAGCAGGGAGCCCGATGCGGGGCTCGATCCCAGGACCCTGGGAACATGACCTGAGCTGAAGGCAGACACTTAACCGACTGAGCCACCCAGGCATCCCTGGCATCAGATTTTAAATATGATCATAAATATACATTTATGTTTAGTAACAACAGGGATGATGTTGCAATGCAGATGCTGTTGACACCAGCTAGAACCCGAGATCCCGACCTTTGCTGCCCACCTGCTTGTACTCACTAACGTTTATCTTATATTTTTTCTGAAGCAATTCTTTCTGGCTTACCTCTTAACTCAGGCAAATGAAACCTGAAACCACCCCTCAGGTGATAGTCACTGTCCTCACAAGACGTCCCCGTGGCGCAGACCACCCAGATCTTTTGAGCTAAACCCCTGACCTGTTCCTGCATAGATGGACCACAGAGTGACCTCTGGAATGATCCTCAATTACCTTTACCTCATTATAATACTAAAATCTCTAACCAAGGAGGAGCACCAGCCTCATTTACATAACATACAATGTATGTATGGGCATGTTTCCTTAAGGCGCATGAGTGACCTTATGCCCGCCTCTACATACGATGATAAGGCTTCCCTATCTAAGTATTCATCTTAACCCTAAACAAAACCATTCACCCTCTGTTGGGGAGTCATGGCTTTGATAGCCATTCCCCATGATCTCCTTATTTGCTACAAATAAAGTTTTCTTTGCACCACAACTCATCTGGTGCACTTTCTGTGACTCACCAAGGAGCGAACTCACATTGGTTGAGGTACACCGTCACAATACTGAACTTTGTATTCAGTGTTGCTATAGGTATACTGGAATACGTAAAAAAGGAAAAGTGCCATGTTCAAAACTTTTAAATTACAGACGGTTTACCCTTAACTAATATTTACCAGATAGGAAGTCAATGATTAGGAGGAATATAGAAATTCACTAGGGAAAATGTATTCAAAAAGTTGTTCAAATGGGAAATTAGATTTAAAACTGGCAGTATTAGCAATGCTTTTTATCACTAGAGCTCTTTATTGGTATTATTTTGTAAAATTTCTCATGAGTGGTTTTTTAATTACCACTTCTGTCCAATTGTTATTTCTCTGCATATTCAACCTACATTTCACCCAGAAACATTTTGAGTAAACTTGACTAATGTTTAGTTTCAGACAAACTTATTTCAGAGTGTCTTATCCCTCTTAAGATACAATTTGTCACCAAGTCATCTTTTCAATAAGTTTTTCTTCAAAAATTATATCTTTCTCTTTGCAAGTGTTGACCATATATAACTCCTCTGGAAAAGCAAGTGGCAATAAAATGTGCGAATTCATTTGAAACAGGAGCAATACCAGAAATCACAGGTCTCAATGTCATCTGTTGATATCCAGAAAGACCCTCAGAAGAACCAATTGCTCAAGCAAAGTGTAGTTTATCAGTGGTATAAAAAAGCAACAGTCCCCTACAGTGGGAAGGCTATAGTTGATATCTAATTCTTGTTTTTAATCAAGAATGAAGAGTATTAGCATGGAGTTAAATACCGGAAGAAACAGCTGAAAAGAGTTGAAAGTCATTGTCTTTGGAGGCATTGTGAAGGGGAAGAAACTACAGATTCTCATCAAAGCCCTCATGGGCTCTTCCTTCTCTCCTTCCCTTTTCTTTCTTTCTTCTTCTTCTTCCCCCGCCCTTTTATTCTCTTTAAAAATATTTATTGGTTACCTTCCCTTACTTTTTTTTTTTTGAGGAGTCTTAGGCCAGCAATATCTGTGGAACAAAGTCCAAATATGGAAAGAATAAAGGCTGAAATGAACCCTGTAATGTTGGATTATAAGTGGGCATATTAGTGTAAGCTCATTTTTAAGAATACACATATGGAAATAGATATAGATGTAAGTACATGTGTATGAGTGTGTCTGTGAAGATATCTTTCTTATTTCTGCCTTCTGAGAGACCCAGAAGTAATAATATCTCAGTAGCAATGAGAACATCTAGTACTTAGATCTTTGTTTCTAAATAATATTCTTAATTTTTAATAAAAAACCCAGTACTCCTTGGAGAAATGGCTGATTCCAGGGCTTAAATAGAAAAAGTACATGACAAGCTAGTACATCTTTTTGTCACAGGAGGTACTCAATAAAATGGCTGAAGGATTTACAAAAAGGGCCTAGAAGCCAGCTTGAAGGGGCTCCCACTAGCCAAAAGTTAAATAATTTTAGCCTCAAAATAAATAATGACAGTAATAATTACAACTTACTGAATGAAAAGGGAATTCATATTTCCATATTGATATGAAAAATGAGTGAGTGATTTTTTAAGTGGAGAAGGAAAGTCATATGTTAAAATAGAAGGTCAAATAACATAATTTGAAGGAATGATAAGGAAAAGAATCAGTATTTAGCAATTATCATAATAATAACTGATTCAGGAATGAATCATCAATGGATGATAAGGCAAGTGGATGAGTTTCTTGAATAACAGGATATATATATAGTTATTTGTAAACTTTACAGTGAATAAACTGGGTAGATATCACTCTACCAAAACGTTCAAAGTTATCATGAGTAATGGGGCAAAACAACGTCCGTCACATGCCTCACTGAGAACACAGAACCATTTCTGTGGATTTCCTACCAAAAATCATTACCTGGATCTGATCATGAGAAAATATCAGACAAGCTAATGTTGAAGAATTCTAGCAAATGACTAACCTGTACTCTCCAAAAATATCAAGGTCACAAAAGACAAGAAAACACTTTGGAAAACTACCAGACTGGAGGTGTCTATTGAACTACTATTATTTTTAAAGATTTTATTTATTTATTTGAGAGAGAGTGAGAGCACGAGTAGAGGCAGAGGGAGAAGCAGACTGCCTGCTGAGCAGGGAGCCCGATGTGGAACTCTCAATCCCAGGACCCTGGAATCATGACCTGAGCCAAAGGCAGATGCTTTACCGACTGAGCCACCCAGGCGCCCCCTTTCGAGCTATCATTGGTATATGCAGAACATAATCCTGGATCAGAAGAAATGAAAAATATTTTATATAAAATCATGGTGATTAACATAACAAAATAAAAAAAATATTTAAAAAAAAAGCATTATTGGAAGTTTCTACCAGGTAAGTTAGGCTTTTCCAGATAGAAAATAAACAGTAAAACTACCTCTATTTGCAGATGAAATAATCTTTCATGCAGAAAATCCTAAGGAATCCATGAAAACCTATTAGAGTTAATAAATGAATTCAGCAAGGTTACGGGACACAAGACCAACATACAATAGTCAATTGCACTTCTTTGCACAAGCTTTGACCAATCTGAAAATGAAATTAAAAACAATTTCATTTATAATAGCATCAAAAATTAAAATGCTTAAGAATAAAAATAACAAAAGTATAAGATTTCTACGTTGAAAATTACAAAATATTGTTGAAAGGAATTAAAAAGCACTTAAATAAATGGAAAGACATCTATGTTCATGAATGGAAAGACTTCATGTTAAGATGGCAAAACTTACCATATTGATCTGCAGATTCAATGTAATCAAAATCCCAGCTGGCTTTTTTTTTTTTTTAATTGACAAGCTAATCTTAAAAGTCATATGGGAATACAAGAGACTCAGAGTAGGCAAAACAATCTTGGAAAAGAATGAAGTTGGGGGATGCATGCTTGCCAATTCCATTACAAAACTGCAGTAATCAAGAATGTGTGGTACTGACATAAAGAGAGACATATAGATCAATGAAATAGAATTTAGAGTCCAGAAATAAACCCAAACATTTATGGGCAATTGACTGTCGACAAGGATGTCAAACAATTTAATGGGGAAAGAATAATCTTTTGACGTACAATGCTTGCACAACCAGATATCGACCTACAAAAGAATACAGTTGGACTTCTACGTCACATGTTAAAAATTAACCCAAAATCAAAGACCTAAATGTAAGAGCTAAACTTTAATATTCTTTGAAGGTGTAAATCTTTATGACTTTGAATTAGGTAATGTTTTCCTGGATACAACACTTAAAGCACAAGTCACTAAGGAAATAAAATAGATAAACTGGACTTCATCAAAATTTTAAATGGTGTACTTCAAAGGACACCGTTGATACATAAAGAACTCTTGAATATAAAAATAACTTACAGCTCAAAGACAACACAATTTAGAAAAGGGAAAAGGATCTGTATAGACAATTCTACAAAGAAGATATACAAATTGCCAAAAAGACCGTGAAAAGATTATTATTAGTCATTAGGGAAATGCAAATAAACCACAATGAAATAACACTTCACATACTCTAAGAAAACTACAATTAAAAAGATAGGCAATAGTAAGTGTTGACGAGGATGTGGAGAAATTGGAATGCTCAAACATTGCTTGATGGAAAGATAAACAGTACAGCTGCTTTAGAAAACAGACAGTCAGTTCCTCAAAATGTTAAACATAGAGTTACCATATGACCCAGAAATCTCAATTCTAGGTATCTATTCCCCAGAATGAATACATATATCCACCTAAAACTTGATATAAATGTTCATAGCAGCATTATTCATAATAACTGAAAAGCAAAACCCAAATTTTTATTGACTGAAGAATGGTTAAACAAAATGTAGTACCTCTATAAAATGGAATATTATTGGCCATAAGAAGGAATTAAGTATGGATAGGTGTTATAACATGGATAAACTCAGAAACATTATGCTACATGAAAGAAGCCAGTCACCAAAGATCACATATTTTGTTTTGAGCTTGTTTTGATTAAATATTTAAAATACAGAAGTGTTACATGTTGTATATTTAAAGAGACAGTAAAAAAAAGGAAATTGTCATCAATTCAAGTTACACCTAAGAATAATAGAGGCTTTTGAATCCCAAGGAGAACAAAGTTTTAAAAAATGAATAAGCAAATACATTTATTAAAACTTTGAGGATATTTAACAATTTACTGAAGTCAGGAAAATAGATAAATTCTTCATATGTCAACTGTAGGAACCTAGATGTCCCAGAAATTATATTTCCAAGGATATGCTTTATAAAATTAATATTACATTCTTTGTTAAACTGGGACTTTGCCAACTTTGGGTATAATTTCACCCCTGAACCTATACCATGATGAATTAGCAGCAGCACATTCCATCTCTGGGAAATGACCAGAACGGGCAACTCCCTAGAAACAAAAAGTAGATTAGTGGTTGGCTGGGACTAAGTGGGAGGAGGAAGAGAATGATTGATAATGGATACAAAGTTTCTCTGAGGGGTAATGGAAAATTAAAATTAAATTAAATTAAAAATAAAATTAGAGTGACGGTTGCACAACTCTAAAAATAACTGAATTGCATATTTTCCCCCTACCTTTCCCCCTCTTGAATTGTACACTTTTAACAGCCAGCCTTTATGATATATTGCATTTCTATAAAGTTGTTAATAAATAATATACACAGAGAGAGAGAGACCAATAAGGTAAATGTGGTAAGATATTAACAAATAGGGAACCTGGGTGGTAGGTACATGGAATTTCTAAATTTTGCAGCTTTTCTGTAAGTTAAATTTATTTCAAAATAAAAAATAAAAATAAGCTTTATGGTGTCCCCTGACTTTTTTAACTAAATGCATGTATCATAGTAATAAAATTTAAAAAATTATGGAACAGATATGGGTTTAGAATGAAGTAAGAGATAACATGGTCTAGTCAGGATGACTCCAGAACTCCAAGAGGCACCATCCAATAATATAATGGCCAGACATTCCCCACTAATCTGTAGCTTTAAATTCAATGTACGGGGCCTATCTGGCAAAGCTCTAGAGTTGGCCAGTTTTTAGCTCTGCTATGTAGGTAACTTATTTATGCTATCAGGGTGTAGTAGGCAGAATTCTAAGATCACCTGCAGTGACTCAACCCTGGTATAATGCCCTCCTTGAGTGTGAGCGGGAACTGTGAAGGTGACAGTACAGTCCCTCCCATGACTGGATTATGTCGTATGGCAGAGTTGACTTTAAGAAAGAAAAGACCTGACCTAAACACATGACCCTTTTAAATCTGGGTCTTGACATTAGAGACAAAGGAGCCAGAGATTTGACAGGAGTTTTCACATTGCCTGCTTTAAAGATATAGGGGGCCACATGGCCAAAAATGTAGGCAGCCTCTGGGAACTGAGAGCAACCCCCAACTGACAGCCAGCAAGGAGACTGGAACCTCCGTTCTATAGCCTCAAGGAATGCGGTTCTGCCAATGGCCTGAATGAGGTTGGAAGTCGATTCTTCTTCGTAGGCTCTAGATGGGAAAGCAGTTGCGTGGACTCCTTGATTTTGGCATTGTGAGATCCTGAGCAGAGAACCAAGTCATGCAGTGCCGGGACTTCTGCCCTAGAGAACTGTGAGCTAATAAATGTGTTGTTTTAAGCTGGGAAGTTTGTGATGATTTATTACAAAGCAAAAGAAAATGATACACAGAGTATCCATTTCCTCACATATAAAATTAGAATAGGACGCCTGGGTGACTCAGTCGGTTAAGCGTCTGCCTTCGGCTCAGGTCATGATCCCAGGGTCCTGGGATTGAGCCCCACATTGGGCTCCCTGCTCAGCCAAGAGTCTACTTCTCCCTCTGCCTTTGCCCCTCCCCCCCAATCAGGCTCTCTCTCTCTCGCTTGCTCTCTCTCAAGTAAATAAAATCTTTAAAAAAATAAAATAAAATGAGAATAATAGCACTATCTGCCTCATAGCAAGGTGAATCCTTACCAGATAAAAGAATCATATAAAATATTTAGCAGTCTTTCATGTAGTACATACTTAATTTAGGTTAGCTCTCATTATCATTACTTTTACTCTTGTTATTGAGATCAGGTAAAGCAAAATCTCAAAAAAAATCAGAATCTTCTCCAGTAACCCATAATAAACTTATTCATTAATATGCTATCCAAGATATTTTGTCACACCCAGGATATGAGTAATATTCCTAATGTCATTCAGAATTAAGGCTTTGGCTTTTATTCAAGATCTGATTTATCCCAATGGTAGCATATCTTAGTGAAAGATAACTTTCTCAGTCCTTTAAAGTATTCATCACATGGCCATCTGTCAAGTTTTGATGATGGGTGGATAATGATGGAGATAGCAGGGAACATTCTTATAAATGTTTCCTGAATATGGCATTTAAAATTTTATCCGTTAACTGTAAAACTGAAATACTCCTGCCAACTAACAGAGCCAAGATGGTACTCACGAAACAAACAAGCCAAACCACCTGCATAAAATCACACTTGTAAAATGGACTGAATAGTTTTGTGTCACCTAATCCCCGCTATGGGCTAATACTCAGCATGGCTGATAGCCAGACTCCAACATCGACTGATTGTAATGTGTACCTGTGCATATGTGAAGCAAAACACCACTTATTCCCAGGTGGTATTTATCTAAAGATAAATAAGTGAAGCAGTGAAGCAGAAAAATTGCTAACCCATATAGCATTAAGCTAGCTTTACCTCAAACACTTCATAATTTCCATTTATGTTTCATGATATCACCAAGATTGCCATGGATTCATTCTCCTTGCTACTGAGTAAGGGCGGCACTCATTCCTAGATCCTCCCTTCCCATCAAATTTAAAACTGTACCAGTATTTTAAGATCTCTAGAATTCAAAGAAATGCACCACTGAATGATCAGAGCAGTCGAGAATGTCAGGTAGATCCATGGTCTGCAATAAACGTCTTCAAAACATAAAAATGATGGAGAAATGAAATTGGAATATACCTTCTCAGCAAAGTGAAAATGTCACTAAGCTATATGACTTTCTGAAATTAAGACATAATTTTGAGAAAATCATTAATCAACAGTTATTAAATACCTGACTATGATAAACAACTTTTGATAGCTGAGATTCCTAGCTAAGAAAATTAAGTTTAAAATTTATTTAAAGTCTCATTCAACTCTCCTTACCTTACACATAAATCTATTCTAACTGGAGTCATTTCATGTTGCCCTTTAAATTTTGAATCCTAGCAACATTCTTATTTTAATCATTCTTGAAACATTACTAATTTTTGTAATGAAGGTTTATCCATTATTTTTACAAAACACCTTAGCTTATCATTAAAAAGAATGCTGACTTAAAAGTTGTATGTTTTATATACATTTAATTTGTATCTTGATTATTTATTAGCACATCACATTCAAAATACTTCGCAAGTTGAACAGAGTGGCATATCAATAAATCAAATGCAGACTTAATCCTGATATCAGAATAATGATGTACAGAACATCTTCATATACGGGGCTGTGGGGGAGGGGAGGGCAGGTAACTTCCCACATTAAAGTACCCAAAATTATTTGAGAACTATTTTAATATGTTTAGTTAAGACTTAGTAAATTTGTGAGGCATAAATAGATATTTGAGAGTATAATTCCAAATACAGAAAAATAATATAAGTTCGAGCTACATATTTTGTTATTAAATATCATTCTTTTAATGATATTACTATAACATAAAGAAAAAAGTTAGGGGGTTTGTCTGTTTTTCAAAAGAAAATTAGTCTCTTTACTTCATAGCAGCATTTCTAAACCAGATATGCTTTGGAAAATCAATCACTGTAATCCCCTTTTGGTGTGTGCAGGCTTTTTGCAAGAGGGTCCATAACTTTACTTCAATACTAAATGATGTTGAGTTCTCAAAATTATAAGAACCATGGATTATTTCATTGTTATCAGAGATTTAAATAAATGTTGAGTAGATGCCTATCAAAGTGTTAAAATTATTTTATCTGAGTAGTGATAAAAAGAATTTTATTATTTTTATTTAATTTGAAAAATACTTTAAAAATATATAAAAAGAAAAAAGAAATCACCTGTAAATCTACCACAATGTGTATATACACTGATGTGTATTCTCCCCTCCCACATCTCATACTAGACTTGTTATGTTATATTAACAATTTGAAATGGTCTTTGTAGATGTTATCCCAAGTTTATGCAGACATATTTATGCATATTTACATTACATTCAATACATATTTATTTTTTATAAAAAGGAGTCCTGATATATATATACAAAACTTATTTTTTTTAATTACAAATACACTGTGGACATATTTTCAGATCTGTACACACATATCTACATCATTCTTTTTATTGTTTGTATAACACTGCTCGCCTCCAAACATGTTACATAATTTAGTCCTTCATTATGTTTATTGTCTATTTCCTTCCACAGGTAAGCTTCATTGGATAAAGAGTTCTTCATTTACTGCCATATCCAAGTGCTTAGGTTAGTCCTACCATATAGCAGGTTCTCAACAAATACTTATTGAATGAATCGTTTTAACTAATGTAAACCCATAACATGTTTTGCTATACTCTTATTAATGAACTTATTTTGATTGTGTTCTTTGCTATTAAGAGAAATATTTCAAGACTGTCTCTATGGATATATCTTCCCTTACTGAGGCAGTTATTTCTTAAATTCCTGGAAGGTAACTGCTAGGTTATAGATTATATGCTTTTAAAAATAGTATTGCTAAACTGTCCTCCAAAAATGTTATACCAAATTAAATTCCTAATAGAAGATATGAGTCGGCCATTTAGTCTTATTCTTTATAACTTCCTGCTTTTCCAATTTCCTATAACTGACATTAATTATCTTAATCAGAAGAAGAGCCATGATTTAAAAAATTAGTTTTTATTTTCTTGATCATCCTAGAAACATAATTTAACAGTCTAAAACTTGAACATAACAGATATCATTTGGACTATAGCAGTCTTTTTTCACTCATTTAAGTTATTCCAGTACTTAATTTTTAAAAATTGTTATTTCAGTGTCTATCAACAATTTACTACCAATTTACTTATCAAAAGTAAGCCTTACAACATGCTTACTGGAACAGATAAATTAGAAAGATGTAACTAATTTTCTAAAGTTGATGTTGTCTTATAATTTGCAGAGTAGCGTGAAGAGAAATGCTTTTAATAATAAATGATTTTTTACTAATGATGAGTTATTAATAAACAAATGTATTTGCCTCTCAGCCCTTTTAGTAAAAGTCCAGGGAGGAAAGAAACAAATTAAAATTTTCAGAGTACACAAAATATATATTAGTTTCCAGGTTTGGAATGTTTCTAAGCAGCCAGTAGACTGAAAAAGGAGTTATTCAGCTTTAAATTTGACCTTATTGTTCAATAAGTGTGACCATGGCTTTGGTAAGTTGTCCTTCTACAAAACTTATACTATTAACCCGGAGTCATGATACTAGAGCTGCTTATTCAGACCTTCTGACAAATTGCACTGAACCAATCATGTATGTCTGCATCTCATCTAAATAGAAATAGACACAGGGAGGAGATTGTGTCAGGGTACAAAGATTCCCTTTGTGAAGGGAAAGCAAACGGTAGCTGTAATAGGACTGGACCCTCCATCATTGCCTCTGTCTTCTGACTTATTTATCCAGGGACAACATTCATTGTCTCCCAAACAGTTCAAAAGCTAATAAAATTTCATAACCAGTGGACTTCTGATTTATATAATAGCAAGTTGTAAGTAATCAAATAGAAAATCTGTAATGAATAGAAAAAAGTCACACTTTAATCAACATTGAAGAATACTTCTAAATGCCATGGGTGCGGTGGCGTGATTCTAGACTTCTGCAGAGTAAGCAAGCCCTGCCCTCAAGGAATCTGCATGTCGCCTAGCAGCCAAGGAGATTCAGAGAAAGAGGTAAGCAAGAAAACATGGCAATTTGAGTTGGTATTCTAATCTAGAGGTGAACTTTGTGATGCTTCATTTCAGTGTTACTGTAAGAAATTACATACAGCTACTACTCGTTAGATGAGCGAACACAATGCGATCATGAAAGAACTGGAAAATCTCAAGTGGCTTTCCCATTAATTAAATTCCCTGACAGGGATTCAAGACCTAAGTCATCCTTCAGCATTCTGGTTTTTAACTTTTCCCTCAAATTAACATATTTATGTTTACTCAGATTCCTTTATTCATTTTTTCATCTTTTCTCTAGTTATGAAGAAAAAGTTATCTTTCCAACTTTCTTTTTTTTAAGATTTTATTTACTTATTTGAGAGAGAGAGAGAGAGTGCATGAGCAGGGGGCAGGGGCAGAGGGAGAGGGAGAAGCAGACTCCCCACTGAGCAGAGAGCCTGACGTGGGTCTCAATCCCAGGACCCTGGGATCATGACCTGATCCATAGGCAGACGCTTAACCAACTGAGCTACCCAGTCACCCCTCTTTCCAACTTTCTAATGCTTCTTAAACTTCAAGTATTTGCATGGATAGGCTTCAAAAGGCCTGTTTTTTTTTAAAAAGGCTTTTGTGAAATTAAGTTCTTTGAATAGCTATTATCAAAGTATTATTTTAATCCTAACAAGATCAGGGCCCTAATTAAGCCCCTTGTTGGTTAAAGTCAATATTCTCCTTTTATTACTTAAAGGTGTCTTCCAAGGATCTCAAAGGCATTAATTTATTGTGAAATTTTTAGATGCATTTCTTGAAAGGTATGTCCTCGTATTTATCCAGGCTGCCTGTATATTATTGTCCCACTGTTTACTTTAATATGTTTTTTCCATGCAAATTCAATGTCTCATTCCTTTATTGGGAAGGTACTATCATACTGTTGAACTTGGTAGATAGTCAATCAAAGATTCACTTAATAAATTAACCCTACAGATACTGATTGAACACCTTCTGTGTATAAAGTAAAACAGTAGCTGCTGAGGTAAAGACAAAAGTAAATTAATCACAGACCTAATTCTCCTAAAGTTAACAATCAAGTGGCAGAGATGGTGACAAGACATATAATTTGGTGCCCGAGTAAAACATTGAGAAGAAAATGGAGGAGGAGAAAGTGAAACTCTTACGTGTCATCCTTGTGCAGGGCCATGCTAGTCTGCTCAGTATTGGTCCAATTTAGTATATGTGCTGCCAGAGAGAGCAGGAAAGTGAAATTTTTAGATACTGAAACTTCCTAATTTACCATTAAGGCAGAATTTACATAATTACACGGGTTCCACTGCAAAAAACTCTGAATTTTCTTATTTAAACATTCACTACATCTCTCATTCATTTATTCCACATACCATTATTTATTGAGCGCCTCCTGTGTGGACAATACTGCATAAGGTTATGTCATAATACAGAAGTGATGTATTATCTAAAAATAAAATATTTAGAGACTTCAGGGTTGCTATTTTTCATAGAGATGCTTTTATAGCTTGGCCCAGAATTTTCTAGAGGGCTTAAGCTGACTTTCATAGAAACTACCTTTTATATTGTACTTAACATTTTTTACATCATTTTTTATCTTAATGTTAAAATCTTAAAGTTCATGTTTTTGGACTTTCATTTCAAAAGGTCTTTGTATTAATGGGAGAAGCCAGGATTTCTGGTAGTAAACAACAGCACAAAAAAGTCATCATACACCTGTGAATCTTAGCATTTATCCAGTAGACTGTGTTAGAAATGATAATATGTAAAGCAGAGGTCTAATTCTTCCAACTAGCAACAGATATCAAGTCATAAGTCCAATTATTCTTTACAGTTCACCAAATATTCTTGGGTCTTGAAGAAGATAACCAAAAAGTGACAAATGCACATTGTTCACATTATTTTGATGATATATAAGATATTTCACAAAGTTCACACTGTAAGGTATTTAGTTTCTTTTAGTGGTGGCGAAATATACTCAGATATGAAAATGCCCACCTAAAAATGCATATGCCAGTTATATTCACTTTAGTAATGGCCATGAGTTAATAATTAATTTGCATCGAATGAATTAAAACACAAGAGAAAATTATTTCATATTAAAAAGAGAAGTGCTGCTCATAGAAAAATGCTATGGGAAAAATATTCAATATTATACTCAAATGTTGATGCATGAGGAGTGAATACAAATGTACAAAAGTGCAGGGACTCTGAATCCCATGTGTCCGTTTTCAGGAAGCCACTGTAGGATGTGCTTGGTAAAATGTGGTGGTAAAACAAGAAAAAGGTAGACTGGTGCCTAAAATAGGGGATCCAAAACAAGAAAGCCAAAAAGTGGAGACCCACCAGGACAGCCATGCCTTAGTCTAGAAAGCAGCTAGTACAGACTGAAACAGGCAGAGGGGTAAAATCTCCAAATGATCAGATTTTTTGAACATTTGAAAAGATAGTAATGAGTATTTGAGTGATCCGACAGAGGTAGATTGAAAAGGTATATTGAAGATCAAACGAAAAAGATGGGAGCAAAGCAATTAACTCTAAGTAAGCAAAAGACTGAAAAAAGATAAAGTATAATAATAATATCTACCTCATTTGTTAATACACAATATCTACACAGTAAAACTGACCAATGATTTAAGCAAATGTTTTACAAAGATATTGGGAAGATAGAGGAAGGGAAGAGAGGTGAATATAAAAGAGAAATATATAATCAATAGGTACTATCTACATATGATAAAGAAAAAGTTATATGTATGTATAATTTGTATATGGAGGAGGGGGGAAATATCAGACAAATCAACTAAAGTTGTTGAAAGCAAATGTGTCTGGGTAATGGACTAGAAAGGAACAAAGGTAGAGAGGTGTCTGATGTTTATTATAACTCTTTCACTTTTAAAACCTTTGTGGATAGCCTTTTGATAAAAATCTTTGAATTTTTTTTAAAGAAAGAACGCGTGCGCGCGCGTGCGCGCACACGAGCTAAGGGGGGAGGGGCTGAGGGGGAGAGAGAGAATCTTAAGCAGGCTTTCCAACCAGCATGGAGCCCCTATGGGGATCTATGTCACAACCCTAAGATCATGACCTGACCCAAAAACCAAGAGTTGGACATTTGACTGAGCCACTCAGGCACCCCCAAATCTTTGAATATTTTTAAATTAATATTCAAATATTTTAAATTTGCAAATAACAAAATTCATTCTGCCTAATCTAAGTAGAGAAACAATTTGTTAAAGAATACAAGGGAAATCATAGTTTCATTAAATGGGTTAGTGAAACAGGTGAGAGGCTGTGTATCCAGCAACACACAAGATTTGGCCCATTAAAGACATTCCTCCTAAAGCCAAATGCTACAAATCCCAGCTACCACCCATTCCAGAAGAATGGATGCTACCTACTCAGGTTGCTTACTTTTGGATCAGTCTTACAGATTGTGAATGACAGAATATGGATTCCCTCCTTTCAGCCTATGGCCAAAGGAGTCTAGAAAAGTGAGTTTTCTGGATTCTCCTTTAAAGAGGCAAAAAAAAAAAGTATGGGAAATTATCAAGATGTAGCGAAGTTATACAAAAGATACCAGATAGCTAAAAATGACAAATGTTTGCTACACATAGATAAATCAATTCCTTTCCTAGAATGTATGCTCTCTGTCATCAATAATTAACCATTTAAATACCAGAATCATTGGTCATTACAAAAAAAATTCTAAGAAGGTGTTATAATTCTAGATTGGAAACTTCTGGGAATTTATTAGGTTATCAGTTGCTGTGGGGAGCTAGATATATCAGAGCACAATTTATACAGAGATGTGAGTATAGATTCTAGGCCTGATTATGAAAAAGCAAGTGTGAACAAGCAGCTGAGAAACATTTGGTTAAATGGAAAGGTGTAGAAGACTGAGTGAAAAACTCAACATCTTGGAGAAGAGTTACAAATTCTGTCACAAGAATGGTTTTCTACTGTTACTGTTAACTTTTCCTCTTCTACATACTACGCACCGAAAATTATTTTTATTGCAGTTGGAATTTGAGCATCTTAAGTATATGTTTTGGTGATTATATTTTTCTTTAGCTGAAATTATCATAAATTTCTTCACTTATTAGCAGCAATTATGTGATAGTCAAGTATATTAGGAAGTAAACATGTTGATTTGTCTCCAGGGTAACCTATGCACAATTGGAGACAGGTGAAGACATAAATAACTAGATAGATAATGTTATAATTATATAGAATAAGAATTGGAATTGTTATTTGTTGAAATAAGAGTCAAGGTTTCATTTACTAAGCTGAGTCAACATAATACCAGGAAATTAGACTAGCCCAACAATCCAAAATTATATATGTAACAACTCCCAAGAATATTATCACTTTAAAATTCTTGAGATACATTAGCCCTTCAAGACAGAATCAAAGAACATAGACATCTCAAGAGACCATCTAATCCAGTTACACTCTACTTCTAGTCAAGATTACGGTAGTCATTGATTCCCAAAATGTACATTACGGTAATAAAGTTAGAGTTGATGTAGTATATTACATCCTCATTTTACTGATTATAAAACCAAAAATCTTAGAATTGGAAAATGTATGCCCTCATTTTTATAAGTGAAAAGTTCAGAAAGTAAAAGCAGTATGAAGAAATTCACACTGAATGGAAGAAAACATTCTATTTTTATTTTTTTATTTTATTATGTTATGTTAGTCACCATACAATACATCATTAGTTTTTGATGTGGTGATCCACGATCCATTGTTTTCGTATAACACCCAGTGCTCCATGCAGAACGTGCCCTCCTTAATACCCATCACCGGGCTAACCAATCCCCCCTCCCCCCTCCCCTCTAAAACCCTCAGTTTGTTTCTCAGAGTCCATAGTCTCTCATGGTTCCATCTCTCCCTCCAATTCCCCCCCCCCCGCATTTTTCCCTTCCTTTTCCTAATGTCCTCCATGCTATTCCTTATGTTCCACAAATAAGTGAAACCATATGATAATTGACTTTCTCTGCTTGACTTATTTCACTTAGCATAATCTCCTCCAGTCCCATCCATGTTGATGTAAAAGTTGGGTATTCATCTTTTCTGATGGCTGAGTAATATTCCATTGTATATATGGACCACATCTTCTTTATCCATTCATCTGTTGAAGGGCATCTTGGCTCTTTCCACAGTTTGGCTATTGCGGACATCGCTGCTATGAACATTGGGGTGCATATGGCCCTTCTTTTCACTACATCTGTGTCTTTGGGGTAAATACCCAGGAGTGCAATTGCTGGGTCATAGGGTAGCTCTAGTTTTAACTTTTTGAGGAACCTCCACACTGTTTTCCAAAGTGGCTGTACCAACTTGCATTCGCAACAACAGTGTAAGAGGGTTCCCCTTTCTCCACAACCTCTCCAACATTTGTTGTTTCTTTCCCTGTCCATTTTTGCCATTCTAACTGGGGTAAGGTGGTATCTCAGGGTGGTGTTGATTTGGATTTCCCTGATGGCTAATGATGATGAACATTTTTTCATGTGTCTGTTAGCCATTTGTATGTCTTCTTCAGAGAAGTGTCTTTTCATAGCTTCTGCCCACTTTTTGACTTGATTATTTGGTTTTTGGGTGTTGAGTTTGAGAAGTTCTTTCTAGATCTTGGATACCAGCCCTTTATCTGTAGTGTCATTTGCAAATATCTTCTCCCATTCTGTGGGTTGCCTCTTTGTTTTGTTAACTATTTCCTTTGCTGTGCAGAAGCTTTTTATCTTGATGAAGTGCCAAAAGTTCATTTTTGCTTTTGTTTCACTAGCTTTTGGAGATGTATCTTGAAAGAAGTTGCTGTGGGCGATGTCAAAGAGGTTACTGCCTATGTTCTCCTCTAGGACTTGGATGGATTCCTGTCTCACATTGAGGTCTTTCATCCACTTTGAGTTTATCTTTGTGAATGGTGTTAGAGAATGGTCGAGTTTCATTCTTCTGCATGCGGCTGTCCAATTTTCCCAGCACCATTTATTGAAGAGACTGTCTTTTTTCCATTGCATGTTTTTTCCTGCTTTGTCAAAGATTATTTGACCATAGAGTTGAGGGTCCATATCTGGGTTCTCTATTCTGTTCCATTGGTCTAGATGTCTGTTTTTGTGCCAGTACCATGCTGTCTTGGTGATCACAGCTTTGTAATATAGCTTGAAATCGGGCATCGTGATGCCCCCAGCTTTGTTTTTCTTTTTCAACATTTCCTTGGCGATTCGGGGTCTTTTCTGATTCCATACAAATTTTAGGATTGTTTATTCCAGCGCTTTGAAAAATGTCATTGGAATTTTGATCGGGATGGCATTGAAGGTAAAGATTGCTCTGGGTAGCATAGACATTTTAACAATGTTTATTCTTCCTATCCATGAGCAGGGAATATTTTTCCATCTTTTTGTGTCTTCTTCAATTTCTTTCATGAGTGTTTTGTAGTTCCTAGAGTATAGATCCTTTACCTCTTTGGTTAGGTTTATTCCGAGGTATCTTATGGTTTTTGGTGCTATTGTAAATGGAATCGTTTCTCTAATTTCTCTTTCTACAGTTGCGTTGTTAGTGTACAAGAAAGCAACTGATTTCTGTGCATTGATTTTGTATCCTGCCACATTACTGAATTGCTGGATGAGTTCTAGTAATTTGGGGATGGAGTCTTTTGGGTTTTCCACATAAAGTATCATGTCGTCTGCAAAAAGAGAGTTTGACTTCTTCTTTGCCAATTTGAATACCTTTTATTTCTTTTTGTTGTCTGATTGCTGTTGCTAGGACTTCTAGTACTATATTGAACAACAGTGGTGAGTGTGGGCACCCTTGACGTGTTCCTGATCTTAAGGGAAAGGCTCTCAGCTTTTCCCCATTGAGGATGATATTCACTGTGGGTTTTTCATAGATGGATTTTATGAGCTTGAGGAATGTTCCCTCTATCCCTATACTCTGGAGAGTTTTAATCAGGAAACGATGTTGTATTTTGTCGAATGCTTTTTCTGCATCAATTGAGAGGACCATATGGTTCTTCTCCCTCCTCTTATTAATGTGTTCTATCACATTGATTGATTTGCGAATGTTGAACCACCCTTGCATGCCGGGGATAAATCCCACTTGGTTGTGGTGGGTGATCCTTTTAATGTATTGTTGGATCCTATTAGCTAGGATTTTGTTGAGGATTTTGGAATCCATATTCATCAGGGATATCGGTCTGAAATTCTCCTTTTTGATGAGGTCTTTGCCTGGTTTGGGGATTAAGGTAATGCTGGCCTCATAGAATGAGTTTGGAAGTTTTCCTTCTGTTTCTATTTTTGGAAACAGCTCAGAAGAATAGGTATTACTTCTTCTTTGAATGTTTGGTAGAATTTCCCAGGGAATCCATCAGGCCCTGGACTCTTGTTTTTTGGGAGGTTTTTGATCACTGCTCCAATCTCGTTACCGGTTATTGGCATATTCAGGTTGTCAATTTCTTCCTGTTTCAGTCTTGGCAGCTTATAGGTTTCCAGGAAGGCCTCCATTTCATCCAGATTGCTCAGTTTATTGGCATATAGTTGTTGGTAATAATTTCTAATAATCGTTTCTATTTCCTTGGTGTTAGTCGTGATCTCTCCCCTTTCATTCATAATTTTATTAATTTGGGTCCTTTCTCTATTCTTTTGGATAAGTCTGGCCAATAGTTTACTGATCTTAATTCTTTCAAAGAACCAACTTCTAATTTCGTTGATCTGATCTACTCTGTTTCTGGTTTCTAATCCATTGATCTCTGCTCTAATTTTAATTATTTCTTTTCTAATGCATGGCTTAGGCATCGTTTGTTGCTTTTTCTCTAGTTCTTTAAGGTGTAGAGTTAGTTGGTGAATTTGGGATTTTTCTATTTTTTTGAGTGAGGCTTGGATGGCTATGTATTTCCCACTTAGGACTGCCTTTGCAGTATCCCATAGGTTTTGGACCAATGTGTTTTTGTTCTCATCTGTTTCCATGAATTGTTTAAGTTCTTCTTTGATTTCCTGGTTGACCCAACCATTCTTGAGCAGAGTGGTCTTTAGCTTCCAAGTGTTTGAATTTCTGCCAAATTTTTTCTTGTGATTGAGCTCCAGTTTTAGAGCATTGTGGTCTGAGAATATGCAGGGAATAATCTCAATCTTTTGGTATTGGTTGAGACCTGATTTGTGACCCAGTATGTGGTCTATTCTGGAGAAAGCTCCATGCGTGCTCAAGAAGAATGAGTATTCTGTTGTTTTAGGGTGGAATGTTCTGTAAATATCTATGAGGTCCATCTGGTCCAATGTATCATTCAAAGCTCTTGTTTCCTTGTTGATTTTCTGCTTAGATGATCTGTCCATTGCTGAGAGTGGAGTATTGAGGTCTCCTACAATTAACATATTGTTATCAATATGACTCTTTATTTTGGTTAACAGTTGGCTTATGAAGATGGCTGCTCCCATGTTGGGGGCATAGATATTTACAATTGTTAGATCTTCTTGTTGGATAGACCCTTTAAGAATGATATAGTGTCCTTCTGTGTCTCTTATTACAGACTTTAGTTTAAAATCTAATTTGTCTGATATAAGAATTGCTACCCCAGCTTTCTTTTGAGGTCCACTGGCATGGAAGATGGATCTCCATCCCTTCACTTTCAGTCTGGATGTATCTTTAGGTTCAAAATGAGTTTCTTGTAGACAGCGTATGGATGGGTCCTGTCTTTTTATCCAATCTGCAACCCTGTGCCATTTTATGGGAGCATTTAGGCCATTCACGTTGAGAGTGATTATTGAAAGAAATGAATTCATTGTCATCATGTTGCCTGTGAAGACATTGTTTTTATAGATTGTCCCTATAAATTTCTGTTGTATACCACTCTTGGGGTCTTTCTCCTTTTATAGAACCCCCCTTAATATTTCTTGCAGGGCCGGCTTAGTGGTCACATATTCTTTCAGTTTCTGCCGGTCGTCGAAGCTCTGCATCTCTCCATCCATTCTAAATAAAAGCCTTGCCGGATAAAGTATTCTTGGCTGCATGTTCTTCTCATTTAGTACCCTGAATATGTCTTGCCAGGCCTTTCTGGCTTGCCAGGTCTCTGTGGTTAGGTCTGACGTTATTCTGATGTTCCTCCCTCTGTACGTAAGGAATCTCTTCCCCCTAACTGCCCTTAGGATGGTTTCCTTGGTTCTAAGATTTGCAAGTTTTACTATTACATGCCGGGGTGGTGGCCTGTTTTCCTTGATCTTAGGAGGGGTCCTCTCTGCCTCTAGGACTTGAATGTTTGTTTCATTCCCCAGATTAGGGAAGTTCTCAGCTATGATTTGCTCAAATACATCTTCTAGTCCTCTCTCTCTCTCCACTCCCTCTGGGATTCCTATTATTCTGACATTGGAACGCTTCATGGTGTCACTTATTTCTCTGATTCTATTTTCATGGATTCTGAGTTGTTTTTCCCTGGCCTCCTCTTTTCCCTTTTTATCTATTATATTGTCTTCCAGGTTGCTTATTCGTTCTTCTGCCTCAGTTACCCTAGCTGTTAGATTATCTAGATTGGATTGGATCTCATTGATAGCATTTTTAAGTTCTGCCAATTCACCTTTTATTTCTGCCCTTAGAGACTCTATGTTGCCATTAATTGATTTCTCCATTCTAGTCTTTGTCTTCACAATTGCTAGCCTGAATTCCATCTCCGACATCTTGGTTATATCTGCATCCATTTGTAAATCTGCAGCATAAGTCATAATCTCTGAGTCTTTTCTATTTTGGGGGCTCCTCCTCCTAGTCATTCTGTTGATGGGTGTTTGAGGGAATGTATAGAGTCCAAATTATCGACCAGAACCCAAGCAAGATGCACCTGTTTTCTTGGGACCTTAGGGTTGCTGGCCTCTTGTTTCCTCAGCCTGTCTTCTCGGGGAAGGGCCTGCTGCACTGTTTCTCAGGCAACCCTGTTTGGGTGGAGTTGCCCTGCGCCCCTGTGGCGGGGGATGGGCTCAGCGGGAATCAGGCTTTGGGGCTTTTGTTCTCTGGCGGCTTTCCCTGGTGGCTTTCCACGAGTCAGAGCAGAAGAGACTGTTTCCAACCCTCTGCCTCAGAGCAGAGATCGCAGTCTATTCTTCAGTGAGCTCTCCAGGCCACACTGTCTCCGTTTCTGTCCGTGCTGTTATAAACTGCAGCGTCCTGGGTTGTGCGCCCCTCCACAGCACTCCCAGTCCTGCCTCCAGGTCGGGGCACGTCTCTGCCCTTTGTGCTTCTAAAACCGCCAGCCGCTCCCAGTTCGCATGCACGCGACCCCTCCGCTCCAGGTTACCGCCCCGGGGGCTGCCCTAAAGTCCTTTCCCTGCCGCTACCGGTCTGCATCCCCAGCGCGTGAGGCTGTCACTCACCGGTGGTGTAGGATCCCCATGGCCAGGCACCCTCCCGCTACCGTTTATCCTCCGATATCTGCCCGAGGAATCAGGGCTCCCCGCTTCATACCTCAAAACCAACTGCCTGCGATATTCTGTTTGTAGAAATCCAGATCTTCTTACATCTCAGGCTGGTTTCGTGGGTGCTCAGAGTGGTCTGGTAGATATCCAGCTCAATTCTGGGGACCAGTTGAAATAGGGTCCCCTACTCCTCCGCCATCTTTCCCCCCTCCCCCTGGAAGAAAACATTTTAGAACACAGATATCTTGGTGTTGAACATTGAGCCATAATATCATTTCAGACAGTGTACATGTCCTTAAGTACTACACTCTACTGCCTCTTAACAAAGGAGAAGTGTGGTTATTGAATATCAGAAGTTCAATTGCAAGTATTATAAAAGATATGTAAATTAAAATAAGAGGAAATTATGGTTCTCAGTTGATTCTTGTTATTTGTAGTAGTTACATTTTTTTTAAAGATTTTATTTATTTATTTGACAATGAGAGACAATAAATTTGACAATTTATTTATTTGACTCTCCCACAAGCAGGGAGAGTGGCAGGCAGAGGGAGAGGGAGAAGCAGGATCCCCCCTGAGCAGGGAGCCCAATGCGGGGCTTGATCCCAGGACCCTGGGATCATGACCTGAGCCCGATGGCAGGCACTTAACCTACTGAGCCACCCAGGTGCCCCAGTAGTTAAATTTTTTAAAAAGATTTTCTTTCTTTCTTTGAGAGAGACAAGCAAGCACAAGCAGGGCGAGGGGCAGAGGAAGAGGGAGAAGCAGACTCTCCGCTGAGCAGGGAGCCTGACATGGGGCTCGATCCCAGGACCCTGGTTTCATGACCTGAGCCAAAGGCAGACACTCAACTGACTGAGCCCCCCAGACACCCCGGCAGTAGTTACATTATATAAAGAACGTGTGAACACTGAATTAGTGAATACTGAGCCATTGCTCCAAGGGAAAATACAAGATTAGGTTTCTGAAAGCTTTTGGTTACAACTTTTCTTCCACTGAGAAATTTATAATGTTTAATTATATGCAACATTTGTTTAATTATATGCAGTATTTCTGTAGAATAAAACACTAGCTGAGAAGGTTTACCATGATCCTCACCCTGGTAACATGAACATAAATATCTTTGGCTTTCAGCCTCACAACAATGCTATCAAGCATGGGTGGCTGTTGTTTTGTTTTGTTTTGTTTTTAACCAGTCATCATCTCATGAATCCCTGTATTTAGCCTCCTTTCCGTCCTTTCCATAACTTCATCATAAGCTATAGATGTTACTTCAGCACTTTCCACAGCAGCCTCATGTACAGATCAGAGAATTTGCTCTCCCTTTTTCTGGATAGACCATGCTGTTTCGTTAACATTGAACTCACAGGCTGTAGCGCTATAACTCATGCCTATATGAAATTAATCTAACACAGGTATTTTCTCCAGAAGGCACATCACAATTTCTTTCCATACACATAAAAAACCAAAAAACAAAACAACAACAACAAAAAGGATATAGCACTTTAGCACAGTGCTTGGGGGCCATTTTGAACAACAAAATTACCAAAACAAGCCCCAAAATGCAAAACTTGTGGCAATAAATTGACCATGAAAAAAGACACTTGAGAGTTGAAGCAAGAATGCAGAGTGTTGCCTTGCTTGTCCTCAACTGGGTATGGCTTTTCACTATTTGGCACATGTCCACAAATGACCAGGAAAGTGCTGTTTGACTTTGAGGTTACAAATAAAGTCTAATGAGTAAGCAAATTCGCAAATGCAGAATTCATGAGTAATTAAGGACCTACTGTATATTGACCAAGATTTCAAAAGAATGACAAGACTAGTGTGGCCAGAACAGAGGACAGGGACATACTCCACTGGCGTGTGCCTTCTGAATTGGGAAAGAATTTTCAGAGGTCAACTTGGAAAGAGGAATCCAAACATTTTTAAATTGTTCACATGATCAATTTCATGTGTCAACCTAATTGGGCCACAGGGTATCCCAATGTTTGGTCAATCATTATTCTGGATGTGTCTATGAAGGTGTTTTTGGAGGAGATAAACATTTAAATTGGTACACGGAGTAAAGCAGATTGTTCTCTCTAATGGGGGCTGGGGGTGAAGATGGTGCTCATCCAATCAGTTGAAGCCCTGAATAGAACAGAGAAGCTGACCCTCCCCTGAGTAGGACAGAATTCCTCCTGTCTCGCGGTCTTTAAAGTAAGATATCCATTTTTTTCTTGCCTTTGGACTCGAACTGAAATATTGACTCTTCTTGTGTCTCAAGCCTCTAGGCCCTCTGACTGGAACTACACCATTAGCTCTCCTGGGTCTCCAGCTTGCTGAGCCACCCTACAGATCTTGAGACCTCTCAGTCTCCATAATCCTGTGAGCCAATTTCTTAGAATCAATTTATTTCTCTGTGTGCATCCTATTGGTTCTGTTTCTCTGGAGAACTCTAATACACAGGCTTTGTCAATGGAATTGTACTTCTAGGAATATATCTTGATAAACTAATCAGCAATAGATAGATAGATAGATAGATGTATATGCCTGTATCTTTTCTATAATGAGAGGTTTATGGGACTACTACAATAGCAACAAATTGCAAGAGCCTAAACATCACAAAAAAGTTTCTGTACATTATATTATGCCACGATAAAAAAAATTATGATATGGATATATCTATTTAGATAAAAAGGCACTTACAAAATATTAAGTTAAAAATGATTACTAGGCAAAAAAAAAGGTTACTAGGCACCATACAAAATGGAATTACATTTTTAAAATATATGTAAATGGACATGTGTAGAAAAAAGTCTTAACAGAAGTGATTATCTTGAGTGGCAGGATTTTGGATGATTCTATTTTTATTACCTACTACATACCTATATTTTTAAATTTTTCTATAATGAACATATAATATTGTGGGAAGGGAAGGGAAGGGAAGGGAAGGGAAGGGAAGGGAAGGGAAGGGAAGGGAAGGAAAGGAGGAAGGAAGGAAGGAAGGAAGGAAGGAAGGAAGGAAGGAAGGAAGGAAGAAGGAAGGAAGGAAGGAAGGAAGGAAGCAAGCAAGCAAGCAAGCAAGCAGGCAGGCAGGCCATGATGGACAAAAGGCTTGATGACATAGTAGAAAGAACTCTAGATTTGGTGTTTGGTGACCTGGGTTCTAAACCTAGCTCCTCACTAATTTGAGACAGTAGCTTAACTACCCTGGTCCTCATTTTCTCATCTATAATATTGTGGAACTGAAATAACTACTTTTTAAGGGCTCTCCCGCACCATAGCCAATCTTCCTTGGGTTCATGTCTCTTTGGATTCTTTGACAAGGGTTCTAAATGTTGATACCCTCATGATCTCAACTCCAGAATCTGAGGGGGCACAACAGGAATGATTTCTGCACATGGGCTGTTGGGACATTCCCAACTTGTGGCCCTAACCCTAACTTGGCTCAAACTTGACTTGTGATACTAGAGGGGAGAGACATAGATCAGATGTAAGATTCTAATTATCAAGTTGCATTGTCCAAGTGTCCTAGAGAAAGAGATAGTATATAGTAAAAAACAAAAAACACACACACAACAAACAAACAAAAAACCTCATGGATGTTGGTGTTTGCATTCCCACTTAAGCCCTTACTAATTCTGAGGAAGGTTTTCCTCACCAGTAAAAAAGAGACTGTTCTATATACTTCAAGACTTTTTTGTGAGTTCTAAATTTTTCAAGGTATATAAAGTGCATAGGACAAAATAGGCACTAGGGAAAAAAATAATCTTTTCCTTTTCTTCTTCCTTTCACAGATGACACATTCTAGAATCAGGTAAATTCTGAGGAAAATGGGGGAAGGACAATGAGGTTTTGTTTTGTTTTGTTTTTTTTCATAATTGTCTTAGGAGCTAGAGGTAATCTTGTTCTACCTAATGATTACATTAGACAGTTGATAAATTATAACACACAATGAATATGTTGTCATAGCAGTAAAAAAATAAAATTTTAAAAAGCAAGTTAAGCAATAAGAGACAAGAAATAAGGATTTAATCTTGGGATCCAATTTGGAACACAATTAAGGTGATGGAGGAGACTAATATTTCATTCATCTAATAAAATATCGCCAGGCTTGGTAGTGATTAGATGCAGAATCATTTCCTGGCCCCTCTAATAGATAATAGTTCTGACCCTGTGTCCTTTTTAATAAAGTGCCAGAGGAACAGCTTTATATACTCCAAGAGGAAAACAAATCACACCTTGTCTGACCTACATGGTTCCTGGATTCTGCCCACCAAAGTAGTAACGTAGTTTGACCTTATTTTACTCAAGAATCCTGGTGGGATCTCAAGATAAGAGGTTATTGTTTTATCTTGAAAACTAATTCTATTTAGAAAGAGAGTTAGGTAAACTCATGTTGTTGTGTAACTACGAACAAATTATGAGGCGTCTTACCAACTCAATGAATCTTAGTTTTTGCCCAGTGAAGAAATCACTTGGTCATCCAAAGAGATGATCTCCTAAATGTTCTTCTGTTCTCTGATCCCGTTCTGATGTCTGATTACCTCCAAATTCCCTAAAGGTGCAGCTCCCCAACTGTGTGCCAAGTCACCTCAAGGGAAGGCAGAAAATTCACAGGGGAGCTATGGATATTCTATATTTTTTAAGGGAAACACACTGATACTTAGTGTCTATCAGATGATAGACTGAGTTAATTTTCAGACCCAGTAACGTTGAAAGACGTATCTTTTAGAAGCTGGGTTTTCTGCAGTTGCTGTGATAAAAAGGGGAGATGAACCATGAGAGACTATGGACTCTGAGAAACAAACTGAGGGTTCTAGAGGGGAGGACGTGGGGGATGGGTTAGCCTGGTGATGGGTATTAAGGAGGGCACGTACTGAATGGAGCACTGGGTGTTATATGCAAACAATGAATCATGGAACACTACATCAAAAACTAATGATGTAATGTATGGTGATTAACATAACATAATAAAAGAAAAGAAAAATTAAAAGAAAAGCAAGCACCACACAAAAATTTATGGGGAACAGGATATAAGGGTAGTGGTGTCCAATTTCAAGAATGATATAGGATATTTTTTATTTTAATTTACATGTATTATTTTTTCAAATGGCTACTGAGTTGTGAGGACATAAACACTTATGAAATGGTTTGGATCTAACTACTTAATACACTGAACTGTCAGGTATTTCTTCTGTCCTAAGAATGCTGTGGAAAATGATAAAGAAAAAAAGAAACGAAACAAAACAAAACAAAACAAAACCCAGAGACACTGAGGCCCCATGAACAGAAAAAGTCTGGCAACCTCTGCCCGCAGCCCTCTTCTACCTTCTCAACTTAGCTCAGGCCAATATTTTATCTTTCAAATGCTTATCTATCACAATAAACTGTTCAAGGAGCCTGGGGAGATGGGTGTTCTTTTCCTTAAGGCAGGGAAAGTTAGGGGCACCTGAGTGGCTCAGTCATTAAGCATCTGCCTTTGGCTCAGGTCATGATCCCAGGGTCCTGGGATCGAGCCCCACGTCGGGCTCCCTGCTCCACGGGAAGCCTGCTTCCCCCTCTCCCACTCCCCCTGCTTGTGTTCCCTCTTTCACTTTGTCTCTCTCTGTCAAATAAATAAATAAAATCTTTAAAAAAAAAAAGGCAGGGAAAGTTAAAATACGTTTGAGGTCATTAAGATCTTTTCAACCTATTGAAAAATACCTGTTATAGCTCATGTTAAATATTTGTCACCTGAGGACAACAATCTGTTCTTTCCAATTCTCAACTGGCCTTAGCCTCCTGTCTTCTTGCCAAACGTATTAGATGGCTGATGGCTTGATTTCCAAAATCAGTATTCTTTGGGGTTGCCCTCTGTATGTGCTTATTTCCAGCAATGTTTATTCTGTCTGACCTGCTTTCTGCATTTCTCCAAACATATCTCCATATCTCATAAATATACTATTTCAGTTCTGATCACATTGCAACTTGCAAGCACCCTAAAATAATTATTTCTTTTTCTCCAGTTTAAACTGGAAAGCTGGGAAATAAATATTCAGACTTTATCAGTTACTCATATTAAAAGTAAGGCACAGACATTCCCATTTATAATTGCATAGTGAAGATCCCCAAGAACCTGTTGGAAGCCTTTTCTTTCTTTTCTCTATATTCATTCTGTCTGGGAGAATTCCTCCCATCTCAGTGCTACTGCAGCATAAGATCTATGTAGATGGCTCCCACATTCCTATCTCCTCCTTTATCTTGTTTCTGAATTGCAGCCACACATTCCAAATTACCTAGATATTCCCCAGGCCTCCAAAACATCATGTGCCCCAAATGTACTCACCCACTTTCCTCTCATACTACTCTTCCTTCCTCATTCTTTTACAACCAACTCAGGCTCCAAATTTGGTTACCTTTTACTCTTCTTTCTAGCTGTGCATCTTCTCTTCATCCTCTAGTCCCCCTGCAACTTCACTGGTTCAGGCTTTTATTTCTTCTTACTCCAGTTCATTCCTTAACAAAGCAGCTAGATCATTTGCTAAATTCAAATAGGCCCATGTTACTTTGCCCCTGCCAGCTTTGTTGAGATATAGTTCACATATAATACTGTGTAAGTTTGAGATATACAAAGTCATGATTCGATATATGCATATATGGCAAAATGATTACCACGATAAGGTTAGTTAACACATCTACCACTACACATGGTTACAACTGTGTGTGCGTTGAGAACTTTCAAAATCTACTTAATCCACTTTCCAATTTGAGAAGCCAAAAGAAGGGTACATCCCTTCAAGGGATGTTTGTACCCTTCAACCACCTTCACCCATTCCCTCACCCCTCACCCCCTTGCAGCCACCAATCTGTTCTCTCTGTAAGTTTGGCATTTTTAGATTCCACATATAAGTGGTATTATACAGTATTTGTCTTTCTCTGTCTGACTTACTTCACTTAGCATAATGCCTTCCAGGTCCATCCATGTTGGCACAAATGGCAGGATTTCCTTCTCTTAATGGCTGAATAATATTCCACCGTTTCTATATACCACCTCTCCTTTATCCATTCATCCACTGATGGACACTTAGGTTGTTTCTATGTCTTGGCTATTGTAAATAATGCTGCCATGTCACTTTTGGAATTTAGCCTTCCATGCTATGGCCTTGGATGATTTGACCCCTGCTTGTGTCATAAGTTTCCTCTGTAGCCTCAGCATCTTCTCTTATCACAGCTCTGGCCTTCTTTTGGCTTCTTAAATATTCATGGCTTTTCCCCAAATCAGACTCTATATAATGCTATTCCTGACCTGAAAAATTCCAATTTTGGCCTTCTCCACCTTTTAAATGTGGCATAGCATTAGGTTTAAGTTGATCTTTGCTTAAATTCTATCTTCTTCTATAGGAGTTCCACATGCAAGGCAACGTAGGTCAACTCCCACTCACCCACCACTGCCCCACTCTGCCTCCAGGAAAGAAAAAGTGCTCTCAGTTTAAGTTGTGCTCAAACTGGCTTCAAATTTGGAGGACACAACAGCTTAAATGTAAAGTTATGTTAGTATAATGACCCAAGTTAACCACAACAGTGAAAAACTCAAGTGCGCATTGATCATTAAAAAAAAATAAATAAATAAATCTTAAAAAGTACTTGAAAAAAACATGAACACAATCTTTTGTTAAGCTTTCAATGGGAAGATCTTTCTTACCATGATTTGCAACTTAGAAACCAAGGAAAAATGTTCATACCTTGTCTTCATTAAATACTTGCTTTGTATATACTCCAATATATATTCAAGTATCTCCTTATTCATTCATTCATCAACACATATTTATTGAATCCCTGCTGCATTCTAGGCTTTGTGCCAGCTCCAGAGTCAATCCATTTTGAGGCAAGGGGCCGGCCTTCTTATTCTAGCATTAGTTGGTGATTAGCTGTGGGTTACCCCAGGGTTGGAAGGCACAAGTGTCACCTCCCAGACAGGATGCTCCAGATCTCCAAGGTCAGTCAGTATTTAGAGAAAGTGGCAGTTGTGAGCTCTTAGCCGTCAAAGCTCATAACATCTGTGAGATGGGTACAACAGCCTTGAAAAGGCTATGTGAGACACCAACAGCTTCTACTACAAGGTGTAAATCAAAGAGTTGTAATCTTGGAAGCCCCAAAATGATACAACTCTGGGTGTAGACAAGAGTCTCATTAACATAAGTATTGCTGCAGGAGTGAATAAGGATATATTATATTGTGCAGAATTACTTTTAACTTGTTTTAACACAGTGGGCCAAGAATAGAAACAGTGGTATCCTCAGACTGGGGCCAACTGGATTAATCAGTTTCTATGTTGTCTCTCCTTGAGACATTTGGAAGCAAGTCTAGCTTCCTTGGATCAAGTAAGCCTTTGGTGCTCTGGATTCATCTGGGGAACAAAACGGGATAATAAAACCTTTGAAAGTCAATTACAGGAGTGATTCAGATAATTTCATTAAAAAAAAAAAAAGAGTCATGATCACACTTGTACCCTTAAGCTAGTGAAGAGCGCTTACAAAGTATGGGTTGGAGAGGAGTTGCTTATGGGTGAGGTGTAGGAGAGGTCTTCTAAATCTGCTTCTCCCCTGCTTGTGGGGCTGAGAATTAATAACTTTGGAAAGGGGAAACTGTAATCAAGTATCAGGAAGTGTCAATCTTCAGGCCTAGAAATGGAATAGGAAATGCACAGGAAAGAGCTCCTTAGTGGTCTACCCACTAAGATGATTCTCTCCATTTGAGCAGAGATTGTTGACATCAAACACTGATGAATACTGAAGTAATTTAATAAAGATAATGTTAAATATTTTAAAACCAGAAATCTCACAATCTTTCTGAAGTTATGATAAGATTTACTTTTTTTTCAGCACTAATAGTGATATTTGAAATTTGGTGAAAAGATACATAATGTTTTCTTAGGTCCATTTATTCTTGTTCTTGCTATTACAAAGCCTTGGTTTTGGTGTTTAAAAATATCTGGCTACTAGATAACAAATGGTTCATCAAGAACTCTTAGATTTTTAATTTTACTTATTTTTTTTTTTTTTTAAAGATTTTATTTATTTATTTGAGAGAGAGAGAGAATGAGAGAGAGCACATGAGAGGGGGGGAGGGTCAGAGGGAGAAGCAGACTCCCTGCCGAGCAGGGAGCCCGATGTGGGACTCGATCCAGGGACTCCAGGATCATGACCTGAGCCGAAGGCAGTCGCTTAACCAACTGAGCCACCCAGGCGCCCCCCTAATTTTACTTATTTTTTGAACTATTATTTTTTGAATAAATTCATACGGTTCAAAACTCAAAAGCTGCAACATGGTAAATAGTGAAAGGCAGGGTTGTGTGGAGATGGCTCTCCCTGGCCCACAAGGGCCATTGTACACATCTCTTCCCAACCCTGTGTCCACTGACACCACACTGGTATCTTGAAAGAGGACATGTTGGGAGTATTGACACCATGGAAATTCGCAAGTACTACAAATCAAGTCCCCCCCTCCACCTCTACTGAGTTGTTGAACATTCACCAGAACACCACTGAGAACATTCTCCCCCCCACCCTCACTCTTCTACCCAGCCTAATTTTGCTCCCTACTTGCACTAACATTATTTAGGATTATTGGAATGTCTTTCCAAATATAGTTTTGGCATGTGTCAGCAGCATATTAAATGTAACAAAAATGAATATCTACTTATTTCTCCCTTTGGGAGACAAATAGCAACATTTCATACATGCTGTTCTGCCCTTTGATTGTTCACTTAACAAACTACCTTGGAGATCATTTTGTGGGGGTGAATATGGTGTTTCTTCCTCATTCATTTTTTTATGCAAGGTAATCCACTGTACAGATGTGCTACAATTTTTATTTAATCCAACATATGAGCAGGTACATGGTTTTTCAACTTGGGAGGGATGTTCAGTGGTCAACCTACGCATTGGTCATTTCCCACACGTGCAAAAGTATCTGCTGAATAAATTCCTAAAAGTAGAATTGTTGCATCTAAAGGCATGTGTATTTTAAATTTTGATGGAGAATGCCAAATCATGTTCCATAAACATTACTATGTGTACTCCTATCAGTGGCAAATGAAGTGAATATTTATAATTAAATCATAACCACCTTATCATATAGTCAATCTAAAGTTGTTGTTCTCTGAGAGAAATCCTGTTTTCTCTCATTCCTCAGTAAATACAGGACAGATACAGGATGCTATTGTTTCATTAAGTGAAAAGCCTCCTTTGACTAAAAATCTCTTCTGTGAATTCTTTATTCTCACTAGGAGTGCTTTGTGCAAAATGGCTTCCCTCAAACCCTTAGGGAAAAAAAATTCGTAAGACTTGACACAAGAGAAATCTTTTATGTATTCACTTCTCCACATTCCTTTTCTATCTCATTATTGCCACACACAGAAAAAAGGATGAAATGATGTAGAGAACTTAAGTTAGGCAGTGATTTATCAGAAAGAGCAGGAACATGCATTGAAAATGCTCATCTTTAAAAATAAGAAGGAACAAGTTTTTAAAAATGACTTTACTGTACATCTAACAAAAGAATCAATATCTGGGTTTTGCAGGAGCAATCCCATAGTGAAAATAAAATCATTCACCCTTATAGCTTTAAACAACGAGTTTCTGGGCCTAAGGGAAAAAAGGGCATTTTCTAGAGAAGCTTTAAAAGAATAATGAGAAGTTAAAATTACTCATGTTCCACTTTTTTAAAGCACTTGTTTCTTGAAAATGAAATAATTAATGCGCCATTCCTAATGCCCAAAAGCCTTGAACAATTCTTCACAAAGTTTACTAAATAGTCAAGACTGAAGTAGATGTTAGCCAAGAAAAATAAAAGCAAGAGACAGAACTGCATTTCATAAAGTCTTATTTCTCTCGAAGACTTCAAGCAGGCAAAATGCCAATGGAGTTGTTAGAATAAGCTTTTCAAAAGCTACAGGCAGGAAACCAAAGAAAAGATACACAAAATTTTCTTTAAACGGAAATAAGATGAAATGCAAAGAGGGGAAAGTCAACATCTCCTAAACACCACTAGCCTTTAGGTTATGTCCCTCAAGCCTCTAGTTTAACCATATTTGGTGGTTTGGAAGTGTGTATCTGTTACAATGAAAAAAGGGGAAAAGAGGGGAAAAAAAAGAAAATGAAAAAGGAGACAAAGCTATGCATAGCATCCACTAATAGAAGCTGCTGCATTTCTCCCATCTGAAGGCACTTCCATGTTTGTTTAAATTAATACCCTCGCTGCTGGTTCTCCTAATCATGCTCATAGGCACACTGACTAGATATCTATGGTCCAGCCCCATGGGCAAAGCTCCCTATACAAGTGTATCTCACAAGATTGCTTTTATTGCAATGTGTGTTCAGTTCCTGCTTTCTACATATAAAAATGTATTTTAAAAAACTAGTCTGGAGCAGCTGAACCTCCAAGAGAAGTTCAGAAGCGGGAAGTCGAAAATGCAGATCTGAGACTCAGATACACATATATATATTTGGAACTCTTCAACATAAAGGTCACAGCCAAAACATGTGGTGAGGCAGAATAATGAAATAAAAATTACAAAGGAGAAAGAGCGAGTGAACAAATGAGCAGGGACCAAGAGGAATCGCGCTCCAGGGTCACTGCTATGTGGGCAAGTGGCTGGCAGAGACAGCCTCGCAGGGGGCTGCTTGTGCAACCTGAGCCCGTCACCAGTCCTCTCCCGGCTTCAATTTCCCCATTTGTAAATTGAGGAGCTGTCTGAATCTCATACGGTATGGGTCTCTGATTCTACACTCGTACGGGTGTGTGAAAGAAAGGAGGATGGGGCTGAAAGACATTACCAGGAAGGCTATTTCCTCCATCCCGTCTGACATGATCCTGGGCAGCAATCGTGCTACTCCCCAAATATCCTTCCATGCATCCCAGCCCTTTTGCACTAAGGTGGAGCCCTATGACTTGATCTGACCAATTAGCTGTGAGCAACTCTGTGTCATTTCTAGGCTGAAGCATAAAAGAGTCCACAAATGGCGTGGTCCATGCCTTGTGTACCCAGAAACTCTCAGGTAGTTCTTTCATGATTCACTGGTATGAGGGGGGCCTTTCAAAGCTGCTGTCAGTCCCACCGCCCTGGAGCCTCTTCCTGCCCTTGCTAAGTATGGCCACCATGGCATGTGGAATGCAGAGCCATGTCAAACCGGAACTTTCTGGTGACTAATCACATCAAACTAGATATTCAGGTTGAGTGATAATTCCATTGTCTCCACCCCGTCCCTTTCCAGAATTTCAACTCAAGCTGGGGAAGCCAAAAATCTGATGTTTGGTATAGACTTTAAGACATGTAGTTTGAAGACTTCTCACACGTTTCCAGTTGGAGTGTAATTTAGTACCATCGCTATGGAGGATAATTTGGCAATATTTAGCAACTTTTAAATACACATGGCCTTGAATAGCAATTCTACCTTTAGGAATTTATCCTGCAGGTATGATCATGCTCTCACAGAATGGCCTTTCAATGAGGTTATTCATGTGGGATAATTTGTAATAGTGAAAAATCAGAAACCTGCATATCCATCAATATGAAACTAGTTAAATAAAAATTATGGTAAATTCATACGGTGGACTATTATGAAGACACCAAATATAATGAAGTAGCTCTTTATGTGCTGATCTGTAAGATCTCTAAGATGTATCTGGAGTGTTAAACTAAAAATCAGTAATATGGATTATGCAGAAAAGCAGTGGATAAAGTTCAGAAGAGGAAGGGAGAATTTTCACCAGAAATTCTTTTATACTTCTTGGATTCTGAGCCATGTGACTGTAAAATCTATAAATACCTATAAATAAATTTTTAACTAAAAAATACACTTTAATTTTTTAAATATACTTTTTCCCCTAAAAATACGTATGCAGAGAAAACTATATATTTTAGAAATTGCTCCAAGTTGAGCAATTACTTATTTGTTCTTTGAAATGCCTTCCCTCCACAGAAGCTACAATTGCTTCAGTTTTAATGAAAGAAGAGCCTCAGGGCACAGAGAAGCAATTATTAGTAGTTCCTCAGAATAAGCAATTACTGGTAACTAGCATTTAACGATATCAGTTTAAAGTTTTAAAAATGCCATCTCTTTACATAAGGTCAATAGTTGGGATTTGCAGCATTTTTTACTCAGACCTTTGTGTGTTAAGTGTTTCTCCTTCGCTTATTTCAATATTTGCATTAAGACTCATTCTAGGGGCACCTGGGTGGCTTGGTCGGTTAAGCATCTGCCTTCGGCTCAGGTCATGATCCCAGAGTCCTGGGATCAAGCCCCGCATCGGGCTCCCTGCTCAGCGGAGAGCCTGCTTCTCCCTCTGTCTGCTGCTTGCCCTGCTTTTGTGCTCTCTGACAAATAAATAAATAAAATCTTTTTTTTTTTAAAGACTCATTCTAAACTATCATTCAATAGTTTTTGTAGATTCCATAAAATTATATCACTTGGACATAAAATGACAAGCACAAAGCAATCTTTTGGTGGTTCTCAGACAACTGAAAGCCGCTAGCAGTTTTGTGGAGTGCTCAGCCTACGTGAAACCTACTCTAAGCTCTTTGCTATTATTTGTTTGGTTGGTTGTTTAATTATCACAATGATTCTATTAGGCAGGTACTATTATTATCATTTTACAGGTGAGAAAATTGAGGCACAGAGTTCACCAAAGTCATGTAGATAAGAAGTGATGGAAAGAAGATTCATACCCTAGATTCTGCTCCAATAATGATGATGATAACTAATATCTATTGAACAGTAATTATGTGTCTGGCACTGTCCTAAACACTTCCATGGATTAACTAATTTTTGAGGGATTGACCAGTTTAATCCTTACAAAAATTCTATGAGTAGGTACTATTATACTCCCATGAGATAGAAGGGTATTTTTCCTAGTTCCAGATGCTGTAACAGAATACCCTATTCTGTGTGACTTTAACAACAAACATTTATTTCCCACTGAGCCGGGAGCCCAATGCAGGGCTTGCTCCCAGGACCCTGGGATCATGACCTGAGCGGAAGGCAGATACTTAACCAACTAAACCACGCAGGCATCCCTATCCCCAACTTTAAAGAGCTGACAGTAGCTCAGTGAAATTCCCTGGTTCACATAGTAAGGAGTAATGGAGACAGGGCTTGAATCCAGCCCCGTCTGCCTTCTACAAGCTGGGCTCTTCCCACGACCCCACTGCGCCCCTCCCTGAAGAATGACCCCTGGAAGCACAGGGCAGACCACCAGGGCCTGGGATCAGCTCTGGCACTAGCCGGCTGTTTGTCTTGCCCAAGTTGTCTAACCTCTCTGAGCTTTCATGGCAACGCTTGTAAAGAAAAGAGGAAAACCAGATGGTCTCTAAACACACTGACAACCCTGGCAGTTTCTACCACCCAACTGCCCCGCTCCATTCCTTCTCTCGGTTTAGAAATTCCATCCGGGGAAATCTCTATTCACCCCCTTATATTCTGATGCTACAAGACTCAGGGAAAATAGCTCACAGCTGAGAAGGAGTTCTGATCATTTAAGAGCAAGAGTTGAAGTTCCAGAAGAGAGCGAACATTTGTCTCACTGAGGTTCAAATCCAGATCTGGTTCAAATCCAGACCTGGGTTCAGCCCCTGGCTGCCCTACTTTCGTATCAGTTCCATCATGGACCCTGCCGCCACGGCTGCCTCGGTCTTTGTGCCTTCGCTCATGCGGAAGCTTCTGCCTTCAGTACGTCCTCCTTCCCTTTCTACTTTGAGGGCCCAAAGCTATGCTATTCTTCAGGTCCCACTTAAGTTGCCTCCTCTCTAGGACTCCACCCGTGTTCTCTCCTCTTCCCCTGTTGGAAGTATTCTTTCTTATGTCTGGTTTAATTCTTTCCCTAAATGCTAATGGAAGTCAAGAGCACAGAGATCACTGCCATTTCATTTATTTTGTGCTATCCTTCTATTTTTCTGGCCGGGAGATTTTTCATGATCTCAGGTCAGTTTTGCCTGCTACACTGGAAGCTGACTTTTTTTATGAAGCCCATAATGAGTTTATTTCTTTAACATGCAAAATAATCCCCGCTTCCTTTGAGCTTTCCTAAAAGGGCATTTCTCCGCCCCCCCCCCCCCCCCCCCCATTAAATAGCTTGGTTGTTTTTCTCTGCCTCTCTCCAACTTTTCTTTCCCTCTCACTTCCTTTTGCTCTCCCTCTTCCTTCTCCTTTCTCTCCTCCTCTTCCTCAACTCCTTCTCTTCCTTCTCTTCCACTTCCTTCCTCTTCTCCTCTTCTTCCTCCTCATTCTCTTTCTTCCTTTCTTTTTAAATGTGTAATTTCAATTTAATTTAGCCAGTGTGTGTTGAAGTCCAGCTATCTATAGTATTCTGACATTGGCATTAGAGAGGATAAAAAAAAAAAAGAGTGCCTGGGTGGCTCAGTCGTTTAAGTGTCTGCCTTCAGCTCAGGTCATGATCCCATGGGCCTGGGATAGAGTCCCGCATGGACTCCTGCATCCGCTCCCTGCTCAGCGGGGAGTCTACTACTCCCTCTGCCCAGCTGCCCCGCTCGTGCTCGCTGTCTCTCCCGCTCTCCCAAAAATAAATAAATAAATAAAATCTTAAAAAAAAAAGAGAGAGAGAGGATTAAAAAAAAAATCAAGAACAATCTCTCTCCTCAAGGAACTGGCAATCTACTCAGAAAGAAATCTGCAAAAACTAATAATGACACAATGCAGACTAAGAGATGCCTGGGGAACTGGAGATTAATCTTCACTTGAAACAAATAATGCAAGACACACACACAAAAGCTATCTTAAAAACAAACTAAAGAAACTTGTAATATTTCGGGGCGCCTGGGTGGCTCAGTCGGTTAATCGTCTGCCTTGGGCTCAGGGCCCTGGGACTGAGCACCACATCGGGCTCCCTACTCAGCAGGGAGTCTGCTTCTCCCTCTGCCCCTCACCCGACTCATGTTCTCTCTTTCTCTCTCTCACTCTCTCTGTCTCTCTCTCAAATAAATAAAATCTTAAAAAAAAAAAAGAAACATAACATTTAAAAAATATTATTAGTTTTACTAACAGAGAACCCAAGATACAAATGAGTTATAATTTATGAAAAATTCTTCCATCTTTCATGAAACAGAAAACAAAGTCCATTGTTATTGTTGGTTCAAAAACTAATCAGTTACATTTATATGGAAAAGATAAAGTGACTTTCTTCCATAGTTATTTAAGCAAAAATTAGCCTAACTTTCATTTATAGCATAAAATTTATTTCATTTTTTTTTTGGTTTGCTTTTTCAAGTTGGATAGGTATTATGCAGCATTTTAATAGACCCCAAGTGCTCTATGACAATATTTATAAGGTGATGTTTGCCTTATATGAAAGAGATTTAAAAAGGGAACGCTACAGTGAGATGGAGAGAAGTTATCTAGCATACGTAGTAGTCCAGTACACATTCCTTTTTTGATATTTTTTTTATTATTATGTTATGTTAATCATCATTCATTACATCATTAGTTTTTGAGGTAGTGTTCCAGGATTCATTGTTTGCATATAACACCCAGTGCTCCATTCAGTACATGCCCTCTTTAATACCCATCACCAGGCTAACCCATCCCCCCACCCCCCTCCCCTCTAGAACCCGCAGTTTGTTTCTCAGAGTCCATAGTCTCTCACGGTTCATCTCCCCCTCTGATATCCCCCCTTCATTCTTCCCTTCCTGCTATCTTCTTTTTCTTCTTTTTTTTAACATATAATGTATTATTTGTTTCAGAGGTACATGTCTGTGATTCAACAGACTTACACAATTCACAGCGCTCACCATAGCACATACCCTCCCCAATGTCTATCACCCAGCCACCCCATCCCTCCCACCCCCACCACTCCAGCAACCCTCAGTTTCTTTCCTGAGATTAAGAATTCCTCATACCAGTGAGGTCATATGATACATGTCTTGCTCTGATTGACTTATTTCACTCAGCATAATACCCTCCAGTTCCATCCACATCATTGCAAATGGCAAGATTTCATTCCTTTTGACGGCTGCATAATATTCCATTGTACACATTTTTGACCCTACCAAGCCAAACGACTGCCTTTTCCCTGGCGTATAGTCCCACATTGTAGAGCAGGCGGCTTTAAAATCTTTGGAATCTAAGCTCTGATGGAAACTTTAGTGGCCCACGTAGGCTAGTGCTGTGCTCCTCATCAGTCAGCCAGACCACTACTGAAGCTACAGTCTCCTGCCCTGGCAGTGCTGAATGGCAGTTTTATTTACGTCTGTCAGTCTCAAATGGGCTCTTTCATATCTTCTAACCATCACCTCCAAAAACATAGGTCTTCATACACCTATCAATATATGACATTAATAACATAATCAATGTATTAATTTACTTTTGTATAAAAGAAATAGAAATAGTCCACTATGTGAGAACATAATGCAATCTTAGCAATTGGGGTTATGACATTTTTGTTGTTGATTTTTGTCACCAGCATCAGAACATGTCCCAAACATGAGGCAGTATGTTTACTGAAATTAATCAAAATAAGACAAAAGTGTGGTTCAAGCACACATGTGTAAACCAAAATGATGATGAACACAAACAAGGAGAGAGAGGGGTCAGAGAATCAAAGGCTGTCATCCCATCCCCCCTTCCTTCGCAGACAAAATCCCACTATCGCATTGGCTTCCGTTTTTGTTCTTCACATATTTAAAACCTACATTTCAGAATATCTTGCACATTGAAAAGTAACAACACAAAACTTAGTGAGCAAGTAATTGCTCTAATGAAAAGTTTGGATAATGACTGTCACTACACTGGAGTTACTCATCTGCGGTGTCAGGCGCACACACATTTGTAATGTCCCAATTTATCAGCTTATAAAACCCAGCCAGCATATAAGTGAAACAGACTACAGCTCTCCCGTTATTAACAACAGGAAACATAAATATAACCTCCTTTCATCCAGGGTATCCTTAGCAACATTTGCAATGCATTTTATTATTATATTCACATAAACAATGCAGACGAAAATTTACAGCAAAACAGAGAGGTTTGATTTATTTCTATTGCTTTTCAACATTTCTTCTGATGTGACTCTAAAATAATGAGTAACACTATATTTTAGTCAATAAAACCAATATTCTGCTTTTAAGAAATGAATTATAGAAAATTAAAAAATACTCGTAGAAAAAGTAATACATTGGCTGGGATTCTGTGTATTTCAAAAATTCTGTCAACAGCATAAATATATTTTAGGGCTATGACACAAGAACTTTATTTAGCCTATAAATATATTTTTATCTCTACATATTCTATTTTGAGGAACATTGATAGAACAGTTTGCTTCAGCCAAAAATGTTTTCAAGAGAAATCAGATAAAGTTTAGGTTTCCTTTCTCTTTATAAATGCAAAAATGCTACAGAAATTTTATATAATTAAGAAAAGTAGAAAGAAAAACAATTGCCCATCATCCCACTGACTGTTAGTAATATTTTGCTATAATTTCTCTTAGGTTTTTTTTTTTAATGCATAATTTTTGGTTTGGTGTTACTTTTCTCCCATGGTAAGAACACAATTTGGTATCTTTTCCCCACCGGCTTTAAGTAAAAGGAAAAGGATATTAGAATGATACCCAAATTCCCATCCACCTCTCCTGCCGACAAGTTTATATCACTTTGACAAATCACTTATTTCTCTAAGCGTTAGCTTCTTTGTCTATAAAATGGGGATGATGCTGATGTTCGTCTGTCATGATCTAACCCAAGCGAGTGTGTGTCTTCACAATGGTCGGGTTCTTGTTGGTGAATACTGGTGACCTACAGTAACCAGGACTCCTCTCAGGCTACCTTGCTGTCGGGATCTGTAACGATGAGAGCGAGTCTCAGTGATTTCTGCCAGACACGAAAACATTCCACAACTTTCAGGACCATCAGTTCTCTATCTCCAGGAAACCTCACAGCAATCTTCATGGAAGTGTCACTCTAAGGCAGAGATAGCCACCCTATGCTAAGGTGGGGAGCAGTGATCTAATTAGAATAGGTCACGAAGTCTAAAGCCCTCCTCCAGACGTATCAGGCTGATGGGGTCTCAAGATTTAATACACCATTCAGGGAATGCAAACTGGTGCAGACACACTGCAAAACAATATGGAGGTTCCCCAAAAAGTCAAAAATAGGAACACCCTAGGACCCAGCAATTGCACTACTAGGTATTTACCCAAAGGATACAAAAATACAGATTCAAAGGGGTACCTGCTTTCCAATGTTTGTAGCAGCATTATCAACAATAGCCAAACTATGGAAAGAGCCCAGATGTCCATCAACTGATGAATAAAGAAGAGGTGGTATACACACACACACACACATACACACACACAATGCAATATTAATCAGCCATCAAAAGGAATGAAATCGTGCCTTTCACAATGTGGGTGGAGCTAGAGTGTATTATGCTGAACGAAATAAGTCAGTCAGAGGAAGACAAATACCATATGATCTCACTCACATGTGGAATTTAAGAAACAAAACAGATGAACATAGGGGAAGGGGGGGGGGGGAAGAGAGAGGGAAACAAGCCGTAAGAGACCCTTTAAGGCAGAGAACAAACTGAGGGTTGCTGAAGGGGAGGCGGGTGGTGGGATGGGTTAAATGGGTGATGGGTATTAAGGAAGGCACTTGTGATGATGAGCACTGGGTGTTGTATGTAAGTGATGAATCACTGAATTCTACTCCTGAAACCAATATTGCACTTTATGTTAACTAAAATTTAAATAAAAATTTGAAGATTCAATACACCATTCAGGCAAATTTGCATGTGTCTATAAAGTATTTCTATCTGATCAACATAGTTGGAACATCATTCATTCCACCAATGAGAAAATACCTCTAGCATCCCTTATGTTAAATAATGAATTCTAATAAAAAAATCACAAAGTGATATCTGAAACACTGGTGTAGATACTCCTGGAGTATGGGTCAATGTCTTTCAAATATTACCAATCACTTCTGGAATATGTATTAGAATCCTTGAATTGTTGACCAAATGTCTATGGGTTATAAATAAAAACTGATATACACACATTTATATCATGTTGTCCATGACAAAGTTTTTTGTTTGTCGTTTTTTTGAGAGAGAGCGTGAGAGAGAGAGCAGGGAGGGGCAGATGGAGAGAGAGAATCTCAAGCTGGCTCCATGCTCAATGCGGAGAAGACACAGGACTCCATCCCACAACCCTGAGATCATGACCTGAGCCAAAGTCAAGAGTCCGACACTTACTTAACTGGCTTAACTGGCTGAGCCACCCAGGAGCCCCATGATGAAGTATTTTAAAGAGATTATGAACAATTGAAACTATGTCATATACCATCATAAATTTTCAAAAAATCACTTAATAAATACTATTGAGCTCCTAAAAATGGACCAAGCACTATTCTAGGTTTTGGGAATATGGAAATGAAAAAGAAAAATCTCTGCTTTCATGGGTATTATATTGACAATTAGTGCTCTCAATAAACTATTTGTAGAATAAGAAAATGGTTGATATCTCTTTTTCACTGTTATGAATATGTTGAGGCTGCTACTGCTGATAATGATTTATTATGTACCTTCTGTATACATGGTGTGATATATGTGTGTGTGTGTGTGTATATATATATATATATATAGAGAGAGAGAGAGAGAGAGAGAGAGAAACATGAGCATTTTTCTTAAACACTATTGTTAATTACTACATGGTATGTCAAAGCAATCTGCTTAGCCATTTTCCTTGGCATTTAAGCTATTTTAAATTTTTTATAATAAAAATAATATTGTGAGAAACAATTCTGTGATACAGCTCATAAAATCTACTTAATAAAATAAAAATAAAATAAAAATCTACTTAATAAAACTAATCTAACTCTTCTTTCCTACTCTTAACCATATTTAAATTGAACGTACTATTTATGCCTGAGGGCCAAGCAGCTCACCTCTCTGGAAATGTTGTCATGTGCCCATATTAGACTGACCTTGCCTGTTTTAATTTATAAAAGGATAGCCTTGGCAAAGCCATGGTGAGGAGGAGAGTAGACAGTTTGAGAGAAAAAAATACATTGTGAGAAACGTCTAAGTGTAAAATCCTCTCCTCCTCAGGGTGTTTCTCTTTCTCCTCCTCCTCCTCCTTCCCTCTCATCTGCTCTCCTCCCCTCTCTTCCCTCCTTTCCCTTCCTTTCTTGAAGTGTTTCCTCTGCCAGTCTCAATGCTCCCAGCCTTTTTGTCACTTGGTAGCTAAGTTAGAACCATTCTCCAACCCTGGAATATACTGTCCTTAGACCTGAAATGGCCTACCAGGCACTGTGATTCCTTCTAAATGGTGGGAGGTACAAAAATGTGTTCTTTATTTCTGAGGGGACATCCCAACATGCCCCAGAATACAGAAGTCTTATATCCTACACTGTTGAGGACAAGACCCTAAAGGGTTTTATTTCCTCCCTTTCTGGTATTGGATGCATTTGCTGATTCTTGCATATCTGGTCAAAATAACAAGTAACTGATATAATGAACCAATGTGATGTTCTGCAGATCATCTCAACAGCCCAGGTCCTTTTGACTATATTATGACAGAAGAGAAAATTTAACATAGATCTGGAACAAAATCATAAGTGTGTACTCTTATCCATCCCAAGTGAATGCAAACTATTTCTGACCCTCTTCCTAAAGGATTGAAAAGGGATAAATTCACCATATCCAAAGCTGCACATTATCTCCATGATGCCAGGTATCCTGCTTTGGCGAAGATATCACACATGGGGCACAACATACTCTCGTTCTTCAGGATTTTTCTGGTTTAAATAGAATATGATGGGGACCATCAATTCTGCATCTAGTTGAAAGGCAGCAATAATCCCTGCCATTCCCCCATGAAACTTAAAATAATTGTGGCTTACTATTTTGGCAGGGGATAGGAGAGTTCCAACTGGCCTTCTCCCTTGTGACAACTCTTATTCCACAGACCAAGCAATCAGTATGGAGGTTCTTCCAACTGCTGAGTACGCCTGTTATAATTATTCATCTGGGAATGGGAAAGTGACCATGTGTTGTTCTAGGGACTATTATGAGTAGGACCTGGGCCAAGATTCCATTTATTGTCTGACTCCCAACTAGCCCAACTGTAACAGGGAAATTATATGTTGCTACTTTGTGGGTCCCTTTGGGGCAATACTGGGGCATTGTTACCACATGTCCTTCAGCGCCCTTTCTCCTGGGAACTCAACCTTCATTTCACTAAATGGGCTCTGGGTTTGAAAACTGGCTCATTTCTGGAAATCAGGCAAGAGATTATGACTTTTTACTGGGGAGACTGCCCTCAGTCTCCTATCTTTGATTTCTTTTGACTATGTGCATTTTGTAATATCTATGTTGGCTGCCTTCTATCTTGCCCCATAGGATACTGTATTCTATTAATCATCTCCATATCCTAAATTAGCAAAATTCAAAAAGGCTATTTGAAAGGGATACTACTTGATAAGAGCTAGGAAAATCAGCAATTTTTTATTCCTTGCGTGCTAACAAATCAGCCAACCACAATTTCATGAGTGTCTATTGAAGATGTAAGACTTCTTGGTCAGAGACACAGAATGGTTTGTTATTCATAGCAACAGTAGTAGTAGCCAGAATATAAGCATCTTTTGTGCTGGTTCCTTAAACCCCATCTCCCAAAAGGGAATGCAAAAGACGTAAGATGAAGCCTGACCATGCAGCAGGATGTGCAATAGGAGAGGAACCCTGAGCTTAGGGAACTTGAATATTTTACAGTGAAAAAAGAGAATTATTCCTTGTTTTAGAGAGAGACATTATCTTTATTACACTAGACAGTAAGGATGCCTGCCCTTTGCTTTGGAGAGGAACACTACCTCTATCTTCCAAGGCTGTTTGCTATACAAACATCCTTTAAAAGATAATTGAAACAAGAGGTAGTCAATGCCTCACTTCTCAAGATGTGGAGAACATGAGAAACTCATGGATAATTGTGTCCCAAAACTGATTACATACGTTGAAAAGGTTCACAATATTTGTTCAGTAAAATATGTAAGATTTATGAAAGCATTATAATGCTGATCCAGAGAAGTAAAACCTTGTTGAAGAGATCGCAGTGTTTTTTTAGGTTAATAATTTATTAATGATTGCCTTGTTAATAATTAAGATTATTTACTTATGTTAATTAAGATTTTCAACTTTTGGATTATATGATGATGTTTTGTTGATTATAGAGAGGTTTGTCTCCTTGACTCTAAAGTTTTATTATATAATTAAATTCCATTGGAACTAAGATCTCAAAAATGAAAAAAGGTGCCATTATTCTATTTACCACGAAGAAAAAAATGATCTAATAACTATACATTGCAATGCTTTATCACCATATCCACTGTGAACTGCGTAATAATTTTAGAGATTTTAAATTATGGGAAATGTGTCTTAAAATCAATGAAATATGTATTTATTGTCTGCCTTCCCCAGCTAGAATATAAACTCAGGAAGGTAGGGATTCTATGTTAATCATTAATATGTGCCCAATGCCTAGAACAATGTCTGGCACATAACAGATAGTCAGTAAATTTTTGCTGAATTAATATAGGAAAAAACAATCAGTTCTATTTCCCTCTCCTTTCTCTCTCTCCCCACCCCCAGCTTTGGTCTAAAACAGTAGTTCTCAACTCTGCTTACAAACAGAATTATCTAGGGAGCTTTAGAAATATACCTGTTCCTGGGCCCTATTCAGACTAATTAAATCAGAATTTCTTGGAGCAAGACACAGACACAGGTATGCTGTAAAAGCTGTCCAGGTGAATCTAATGCACGCTGGAAAATTCAGAACCACTGGTTCATGCTGCTCCATTAACAGCATATACACATGCGCCAACCAGAAAGCTCTGCCTTGCCTCTCCTGTGTGTGCAGAGATTTGATCACTTGCTGGATGAGAAAAGCCTTTTTAAAATAAATCATTGATATTCCCTTAGAGTAAAAATCCAATATGCTTTCATAACACGTTCTTACAACTATCTCATTTGATCCTCAAACAGGTGAGGAAGATATAGCAAATATTACCATCTCTAAAATTGCAAAGAATCTGAATCTCAATAATTTGCTCAAGGGAAAAAGAAGGGTATGCACATTTTATCTTCTCTATTTCAGGATCTTAAGAAAGTCAGAATAACTGTTTGAAACTATCATTTTATCTCTATATTGAAACAGCATTTCCTAATCAACGTGTTAACATTAGCAAAACACTGAGGGAAGATCTGATTACTGTGAGCCGTTCATTCATTCAACAAACACTCACTGAACACTGACCTGTTTGTGGAGTGCCTGCAATGTTCCCGCTGCTAATCTAAGGCACGCTGAGTTTTCCCCATAACTTGTACTCTGCCCCAGTACCTCTAACTTTTCCCACGCTCCTGCCTCTCACCACGCTGGTGGCCTTCCTTTGCCTACCTTGCTTTAAGCCAGTGTTCTAGGTATAGCTAATAGCACAAGTCTCCTCATGCTGTTCCAATGTTTGAAAGACTGTTAATTCTCTTTTGAGCTACAGTGTCCTAATTTCTTCATGCTTCAGGCCATGAATCTCTGCTCTCTCCTTCCACTTGCTGGTTTTTAATCAGTGAGTTTGGGGCTCCTTGAAAACAGATTGAAACATGCAAAGAATAGTATCCAATTAACCATCGGAGAATTAAAGCTTGAGAACTGGGGTCAATTTTGGTTTTTGTCTTCCCAGAGAAAGCAAAGTCCTCTATCTCTCATGTGCTAGAAACCATTTTTCCTGGAGGGTGAAGAAAGCCATTAAACTCTCATTATCATTTTATAAAGTTGGAAACTTTTGCTAGGACCATAAGAGGGATAGCTCCAGCAACAAGGAAATCTGCACTTAAATGATCTTATGCCCATAAATGAATGGGACTTACAATAAAGCATTTTCCTGAAACAACCGTAAAAGACTCTTAGAATCAAAAGTCACCATGATAAAAATGTAGGCAAAATAGGCAGACTGTTCTGGGGCGCCTGGGTGGCTCAGTTGGTTAAGCGACTGCTTTCAGCTCAGGTCATGATCCTGGAGTCCCTGGATCGAGTCCCGCATCGGGCTCCCTGCTCGGCAGGGAGTCTGCTTCTCCTTCTGACCCTCCCCCCTCTCATGTGCTCTCTCTCATTCTCTCTCTCTCAAATAAATAAATAAAATCTTTAAAAAAAAAAATAGGCAGACTGTTCTAATGCTCTTTAGGGACAAACCTAATTTCCTCCTGGGGCATTATAACATTATTAAAAAGTTAATAGGATATCAGCCATCCTTAGAAGCCTTTAATCCCAAGGATTTATATTACACAATTAAAGTCTTCATTAAAGAATTTAACATCATCCATAGACATTTAAATTTATATAGAGATGGTAATTCCCTTTGGTTTTTATGTAGTTTCTTTTTAAATTTGAAATGAGGATGGGGATGCAGAATCCACGGTTTCTAAGTACGTATTTAAAACTGACATTTCACAAATACTATTCCACTCAGACCGTCAACATGTTCTGTACATATTTTGGGGGAAATATCCTGTATTATTTTCTTCCTAAGCAAATGTTTACTATTACTCTAAAGGTTCTAATATGATGTACAATAAGTTGGGTGACCATACATCAATTTTTGCCTGGGACAGTCCTGGTTTATGCCTTTGTTCTGGCATAATTATCAACAGTGTTCCCCTTCTCTCTCAAAAGTATCTTAGTTTGGACAACAAATTATATGGGTACCCTAACAATTTTAGTTTAACACAGTTTAACCTGTTTCCCAAACTTACTTTACCGTGAAATCCGTTTAACCTAGAACATGTATCAACCCCCTAAAAATGATATTTTACAGCTTTCCTAATTAATATTTAAGACAGTATCTGACATAGTTTAATTTTGTGAAAATTTATTCTTATCCTTTTCTTCGTAGGAACCATAAAAATCACTTGCAGGAAGTAGACATAATAGAAGAAACTGCAGACACATTTAAACATAGAGGAGAAGGACACACTGCGCAGCCTCTTTTCCAGGTTATGGACATTGTGAAATCGTAGCTATGGATCATCTAGTCTGCCATCCTCCAGGGGGCTGTGGAACCGAGTCTACCATAGCTTTCTCAACTCAGCTGCACATTAATGAATGCACTGGGGGTTTAGAGCTGCAATCCTTAGATTTTGCTTGCCGCTATCTTAAGCACCTAAATTCACTTCCTCGCACTACTTACCACCTATAAACCCCCTTGAATATTGCTGGTCAATGCCAAAACAAAACAAAACAAAAAACAAAAAAACACTGCCTCGTAGTCAATGGTAGGACTGCACTCATACAAGTTTTGTGGTCACTGAGTCTCCATTCAATTCCCCTACTAGCCTTAGCTGGGCTGGCGGAAGAAAACATCAGAACCAGAGTAATTTAACTGCTCTAGGGTGCTCTAGGGTGGCATGTGTTTGTCTGTGGCAATACATGTCCCAGGAAGTGTAGTGGGTCTGAGAGGGGAATAGCAGCTTTGGAGACAGGAACCCATGACTAGTGTGCGCTCAAGGCGACTATCCTATTTTGCTTGGGCCAGTGGGTTTCTTTTGATGGGGTGAACGAGGGCAAGTACAGATTTCTGTCACAACCATTGTCCCAGGACATCACAGCAGGAAACATTCAAACCCACAGATATCAAAAACACACCAATAGAACTCAAATTCGTCAAGTACTTTAAGTTTTCCACCTGATTCACTTTTAACAGCAAGCTCACCTCCAGAATAAATCATTATATTATCCAAGGAAATCCCACTCATTGCATTAAAACAGACAAATGACTCCTGCCAATAAGAAAGTCAACTGCCGCCTCAAATAAATTATTTATAGCTACCAAGTTACTCAGTGTTCTCTGGAAACCATTTTCTGGAGAATATTTGGGTCCCAAAAAGACTTTACAATATTGTCCCACATCATCCTTAAATGTTGGTATGCACCAGCTTTTGTTTTTTTTTTTGTTTTTTTGTTTTTTTAAAGATTTTATTTATTTCTTTGACAGAGAGACACAGCGAGAGAGGGAACACAAGCAGGGGGAGTGGGAGAGGGAGAAGCAGCTTCCCGCAGAGCAGGGAGCCCGATGCGGGGCTCGATCCCAGGACCCTGGGATCATGACCTGAGCCAAAGGCAGACGCTTAACGACTGAGCCACCCAGGCGCCCGTTTTTTTTTTTTTTCTTTTGTAATAGTAGCTAACACCTATACAGAGCTTTCTGTGTCCATGCCTGGTTCTGAACGCTTTTGATGCATGTACTCATTCAATCCTCCTAACAATCTTCTGAGATACAAATATCACCATCCCTATTTACAGATAAAGAAAGTGGATGCAGAGAAGTTTACTAACCTGCCTATGATTACCTGGCTAGTAGGTAACAGCCTGTCATGCCCTCACTTACCAAACTGCACCTTTCTTTACAATAGAGTAGGTCTTTATTTGAAAACTTTTGAGGACAAGTACTAGGTCTTTCTTGTTTTCCTTTTTCCAACAATTCATGCCCTACTTTATGTATTACAAGCAATCAAGAATGGATATAATAAATATTTTAATCAATAGTAGTTATGTTTCAGATAGATGAAAGACCAATGTTCTACAAAGATGTGCCTGGGGCATAGTAAATGTTCAATAAATATTTATTGATTCTTTCTGATAATGTGGATAGAGACTATGCCAACATTTCCTACAAATAGTATTATTTCCTAGTGTAGTCTAATAAAATTGAATAAAAATTTAATAACATACTTCCCAAATAAAATTGTTTAACTGTCAGTTTAAGCCCATGAATACCAAAAACATTCTGAGCCACTTTTTTAAACTGCTCATTTTTTCTTTCCAACGGTTAAGATTCTCTACTGGATTGTCCCTCCAAAATTCCTGTCCACCCAGATCCTCAGAATATGAACTTATTTGGAAATAGGGTATTTGCAGAAGTAATTAGTTAAGACAAAATCGTACTAGAACACACAGGGCCCCAAAGGTGCATGCCTTATAAAAAGGTCATGTGACGACACAGAGACTTACAGGGAAAACACCACGTGTTGACAGAGACAGATATGAAGGTGATGCACCTACAAGCTAAGAAAAACCCAGGATTTCTGGCAACCACCAGAAGCTGAGAGAGGCCTGGAACACATTCTCCCTCAGAACCTCCCTCAAAACAGAAGGCACGAAGCTTGCAGACACCTTGACTTTGGACTTCTAGCCTCCACAACTGTGAGAGAATACATTTCTGTTGTGCTAATTGGCTATTGGCAGCCCTAGGAAGCTCATGGAGACACTAATGTCAAATTTTGGTACAGTTCATTGTTAGGTAGAAATTTGCTGATGCCTTAATTGTTTTAACATTAACCAGGAAAACTACTGTTTTTTTGTTGTTGGTTTTTTTTTTTTTACGATATCACTCTTTTCTCTTGTAAACATACATGATCTTCGTTTATCTAAAATGATCACTTTTCAAAGCAGTATGTAAGTATCTTATTTAAGCTTTTGAATAACCTACCTCTGCCAATTATTTGTTGCTATATGGTGATGTGAAACTAATACTATATTTTCTCCATTAACAATAGACCATTTCATTCCTGCCTGACAGATGATGCTTTAGGTTTCTCATATTGTACAATTAATTTGATAGAACCTTTAGTAAAAGACAAGTCAGACCTTCTCCCATTATCTTTTCAAAATGATGACCTTTCCTTCTTGGTTGTTCATAAAAATATACAATAGCTTTGGAAATAATTTCAAAAGCTACAGTTAATCCATTAATTAAATGTTAAATTGTTGAATAATGAATTTGGCAATTATTTTACTAAGTTGACAACAGAAAAAAATTGCTAAAGTCAGTTCTAAATATATGAAGTCATTTGTGATTATACAAAAACACATGAACCTTTTATTTTCTCACTCATGTCCCTCCCTTTTTACCCCAAGAATATTTTCAGTTTGAAACAAGAAGGACAAAGAAAAATTATTCATTTAGACTTTGCTTCTGATATCACTTGGCAAGTACATTAAATTCTGAAAACACAACTCAAATATACTTAAAAATAATGACAATATTAATTGGAACCTAGAACTACTAATTTTTTTTTTTAATTTTAGCAATTTCTTCACTTTCTAAGCAGTATCACCTAAAAGGCTAAGTACAATTCTAAGCAACAGGGAGACATATATGATTTTCAGCTGGCACAAAAGTAATATTTACCATTGGATATTTTTTTCAAATTTTACATTTGGGACTTAAGAGTGTTTGAATCACCAGAAAAGCTTACTTGCTGTGGCATCACCTATAGATTTAAAGATATACTGGCACTATATCCCTGGGGAAATAACAGAAAGCTACAGGAATATGAGATGAGAATATGAGATGAAGGTGCTGACTAGTTTTTTATCCTAGCCATCAAAATATAAATGACAGTTCATTAATTTTTCATATGTAAGGTAAAGGCGTAATTGTAATTTCTAAAATGGAAAAAAAGTATGAGAGAGGGAGTTTAATAATTGAATGATTTCTCCTGAATTTGTGGGCTAGGGAATATACACAATATTATATTCCCTCTTAATTCAACAATTCTACATATGGATGAGGTTGCTGAGTTACCTCTTCATTAAAACAGATCATATGCTTATATCAGGCTCTCAGATATACATAAAATTAATGCTATATTTTGAAGTTTTCATAGAATATATTTAATGTCTATGGCTATCTTAAGTGGCTGAGCATTTTATATTAAATGAGGACCCTCTCTAGAACACAGACATTATATAAAAATTAGTACTGAGGGGCGCCTGGGTGCTCAGTTGGTTAAGTGTCTGGCTCTTGATTTTGGCTCAGGTCATGATCTCAGTCAGGGTCCTCTGATGGAGACCCGCTGCTTCTTCTGCCTCCCTGCTCAGCCGGGAGCCTGCTTCTTTTCCTCTCCACCACCACCCCCCCAACACCCCACATGCATGTGTGTGAAGGCACACTCTCTCTCTCTAATAAATAAATAAATTTTTTAAAAAAATTAGTACTGATATCCAGCCATAGAATATTTGCTTTTCTAAGCTATCTAAAACGAAAAAGTGTAACATTAAGATTCCTTCCAGAAGCCAGTTCTTTGACTTAGTGTAAACTTTGTCTTATTACTCTTATGATATCAAATAAAACAAAAAATAGGCCAGGAAGCCACGGGATGTTGGCCAGTGGCCAGCTGGTCTTTTGCAGTGAATCCTGACTCACAAAATCTTGACTTTACCGGACTGCTAGGGAAAGAAGAATGGATAGCGGGATAGAGAAGATGGGGGGCCACAGCCAAGTCTGCCTGTAAACGGGGAGCACACGTGAATTCAAGAGCTGAGACCAGAGCACAGGGAAATGCTAAAAGGATTAAAGCCCAGATATGTCCTCGTTGTGCTATTTGCATAGGTGCACTGTTTATTAATTCAGCTGTCCGTCCTCAAAAACCAAGAATATTTATAGACGTGAAGCTGAAGGAAGAAACAGCAGAGAAAAGGAATTGGAATCATGGTCTCCATTCCATTAGCCTTGATGGTACCTGTGTGTCTTCCTACAGCTCTGAGCTAATGGAAGCCAAGATACTATGAAAAGGGAACACAGAAGAGGCTCCCACGGGCTCTGAAAACTCATTCCAAAGAGAGGTACAGAACAGAATTACTAAAACACTGAACGAATCAAAGTCAGCAATCCATTGGATGAAAGTAACTACTCCTAGAGTTTGCAAAGGGTCATAATCTTTGAACTGTAATGAAAAATATTTTCATTACTTTCATCACCGCTAAAGACAAACAAGGTGGGCAGGCTCTAGGCAAATGGGGCTGCAGTGCCCTTTCCTCTTTCCCCAGGCCCGAGGCAGCCAGCAGACTCTTGGCTCATTCCCCAGCAGCATCCCAACCCCACACCACCAAGATTCACATACACATGTGATACACATTTTAGTTACCTGAGATTCTCTGCAGGTAGAGAACCTACTTCATCCAGAACCATGCGCCAAATCGTTCAACCCTCTTTGAGAACTTCAAGTCCTAGCGTTAAGGCATTTCAAATATTAGTAAGCTGATTAGCACAAGAAGAAGAAGAAAACAACAACGAGAAGGAAAAGGACAACAGGGGAGTACCTGGTGTGGTTCACTGACGTTCCAGCAACGCTGGGAGATAATGTACAGGTGAGGCTCCGAGAGGCCAGGAAAAGGTTCCCAGGGCATGCCCACGGAGGTGCTCCTGACCACAGGCTTCCTTGCGGTGTAACCAACTGGCAGTATGAGAAAGTCCAAACTTTAATGTAGAGGTGCACAGGAAATTCAAATGCATCTTCAAAGTGAGAAGCCAAGATTTCATTTTGCAGTCCTCTCCTGCATGCCTCCAAGCAGATTAAACCTACGGGGTGCAGGTTTCTTCCCTTTCCAAATGTATGGTAATAGCTGATTTTCCGCCCAATCCAGTTTCTTATTAAACATGTATTGTGCTCTTTAGCCACCTCAGTGATTTTGTTGCACTTCAAATAACATATTTCACCTGCTGTTGGAGGAAGTCGTCGAGAGGAGGTGACCACGGTTGACCCTCGAGCTGGACCCAGGCAGGCGGAGGTTCCTCGCCCCGCCGCTGCCCTGGAAATGTTCCTTCTGCCCGCGGTTCCCACCGCCCCAGCCGTTCGCGAGGACGCCGCGGGGAGATGTGATGTGTTGTTGGGATCACCTGGACCGTGTGCGTGACTGGAGTGAGTGAAGGCCTCTATATACACGTTTAGGACTTGGCGGGCAGGTGTGGAGCTTTCCTTCCCTTGCCGCGCCTAGCACAAGCCTCCCGTGGAAGTTCCCTTGCTTATTAAACCGGCCACCGACCAACACGGCCTGCCTCTTTCTTCCGGCCCTCCCTACCCTCCCCATGCAGGGGCCAATTACAGAGGTCACTGGGGCACTCCCGAGGTCGTGAACCAACACCTGCTTTTCTCTCAGGATCAGCAGCCTTTTCCATAGCTTTTGTGATCTAAAAGCCAGCTTCGAGATTGAAATCTATTGAACTACCCTAAGTACCATGAAATTTGCGTGGTCATTATGTTTTCCTCCCTGTCTCAGAAAAGTTTCTGGTCTTGGCTTGAGTAGATACTGAACTAAGCAGCACACATTCAGGAGTTAGTACGCCAGTCCGCACTGTGAATAAATAGCCCCTGCCCCGCCCCCGCCCCGCCCCCGCCCCAATAACAAAAAAGAGAGAGCCAGGTAGCTGCTTTCTCTTGTGGTTTACTTCATGGCACTAACTTGCATTTTGTATGACTTATATTTTTGTACATATCGCATATGTTTCCAATCTCTAAATTTTAGGAAGTGCCCTTGTGGATATTTGAATATACTTTGCTTAGTTTGCTAGGTCCTCAAATGCCCTGGGATGCTGTGGAGGTGAGTTAACCATGAGGAATTCAACTGGGCTGTTTTGTGTGGCCATTCCCAGAACTTCTACTGAGACTCTTGGCACAACTTTTTCCTTAGCTAGGATGATCATCTCATTTTCCCTCCTATACTACTAGTTTTCCATAAGGCAAACCCATAAAAGTGAAACTTTTCTGGTTAAAGTAAGGATGTGGATGGGCTGATCAGTTTGTATTAACTACTCAATCCTCTTTGGCCAGAACAACTGCTTAACTTATTTTTCTGACTCTAGCCAGAATGTCCTGAATCATTGGAGACTAAAGAATGTATACTATTTTTAAGATATTTGAATATTTAATATATTGAAAGCTCTGATAAGACCTAGTTACCACATACTGTCATTAAAAACAATAAGGGACACCTGGGTGGCTCAGTTGGTTAAGCGTCTCTTGGTTTTGGCTCAGATCATGTTCTCCAGGTCGTGAGATTGAACCCTTGCATCAGGCTCCATGCTCAGCAGGGAGTCTGCTTGAGATTCTCTCCCTCTGCTCCTCCATGTTCCTGTGCTCTCTCTGTCTCTCTCAAATAAATAAAGAAATCTTAAAAAAAAAGAAAAACAATACAGTCCAAGAAAGACAAATACCATATGATTTCATTTGTGTGTAGAAGTTAAACAAAACAAAGAAAAAAAGAGACAAACCAAAAAATAGACTTTTTTTTAAATTTTATTTTATTATGTTATGTTAGTCACCATTCATTACATCATTAGTTTTTGATGTAGTGTTCCATGATTCATTTTTTGCGTATTTCTAGATAACAAACTGATGGTGGCCAGAGGGAAGGTGAGGTGGGTGGGGGGATGGGTGAAATAGGTGTTGGGGATTAAGAGTACATGTATCACCATGAGCACTGAGTAATGTATAGAACTGTTGAATCACTATATTGTACCCAGGAACTGATATAACACTGTATGTTAACTACACTGGAATTAAAAATGATTTAAAAATAATTTAAAAAAACAAAAATTATTTTTCAACATAAAAAGACAACAATAAATATCGCTCGGCATCAGGGAAATCCAAATCAAAACCTCAATGAGATACCACCTCACACCAGTCAGAATGGCTAAAATTAACAAGTCAGGAAATGACAGATGTTGGCGGGGATGCGGAGAAAGGGGAACCCTACTACACTGTTGGTGGGAATGCAAGCAGGTGCAGCCACTCTGGAAAACAGTATGGAGGTTCCTCAAAAAGTTGAAAATAGAGCTACCGTATGATCCAGCAATTGCACTAGTGGGTATTTACCCCAAAGATACAAAAGTAGGGATCAGAAAGGGTACGTGCACCCCGATGTTTATAGCAGCAATGTCCACAATAGCCAAACTGTGCAAAGAGCCAAGATGTCCATCGACAGATGAATGGATAAAGAAGATGTGGTATATATATACAATGGAATATTATGCAGCCATCAAAAGGAATGAGATCTTGCCATTTGCAACGACGTGGATGGAACTGGAGGGTATTATGCTGAGCGAAATAAGTCAAACAGAGAAAGACATGTATCATATGATCTCACTGATATGAGGAATTCTTAATCTCAGGAAACAAACTGAGGGTTGCTGGAGTGGGGGGTGGGGTGGGAGGGACGGGGTGACTGGGTGATGGACACTGGGGAGGGTATGTGCTCTGGTAAGCACTGTGAATTGTGCAAGACTGTTGAATCTCAGATCTGTACCTCTGAAACAAATAATGCAATATATGTTAAGAAAAAAAAAAGAAGAAGGTAGCAGAAGGGGAAGAATGAAGGGGGGGAAATCGGAGGGGTAGACAAACCATGAGAGACGATGGACTCTGAAAAACAAACTGAGGGTTCTAGAGGGGAGGGGGTTGGGAGGATGGGTTAGCCTGGTGATGGGTATTGAGGAGGGCACATTCTGCATGGAGCACTGGGTGTTATGCACAAACAATGAATCATGGAACACTACATCTAAAACTAATGATGTAATGTATGGGGATTAACATAACAATAAAAAAATTTTTAAAAAAAGACAACAATAAGGTTAGGTTTAGTCTCAGGTGCACCTGGGTGGCTCATTTGGTTGAGCATCTGCCTTTGGCTCAGGTCATGATCCCGGGGTCCTGGGATCAACCTCAGCTTTGGTCCAGCTTCCCTGCTCAGTGGGGAGTCTGCTTCTCCCTCTCCCTCTGCCACTCCTCCCTACTTGCACGCTCTCTCTCAAATAAATAAATTTTAAAAATAAAAATAAAAAGAACTTGCATACTGAGGATTGGGGTAACATGGCATTTAGAATTTTGGTGTGTGAATTCAGAGCTCATAATTTGCTTCTCTGGCTTTCTTTCTCTTTTTTTTTTAATTTTTAAAAGATTTTACTTATTTATTTGAGAGAGAGAAACAGCACAAGCAGGTGGAGGGGCAGAGGGAGAAGCAGGATCCCCGCTAAGCAAGGAGCCCAATGCAGGACTCGATCCCAGGACTGGGATCATGACCTGAGCCAAAGGCAGCTGCTTAACCAACTGAGCCACACAGGTGCCCTGGCTTTCTCTCTTAATAATGAACTTGTTAAAACATAGGCAACACATTGGCTTTTGAGGACCCTTCGCCCCCAGAACTCTCTTATACCCTGAAGATGGGAGAGAAAACTGGCACACTTTTTCTGAAGGACAATTTTACAAAATTTATCAAAGACGTTGAAAATGTAGATTAGTTTTGATTCAATAATTCCACTCCTAGGGGTTTATCCGAAGGAATTATAATGCATGTAAAAATATTTTTACGGAGATATTCAGTGCAATATCAATTTCCTTGCTCAACAGAGAGCCTACTTCTCCCTTTCCCTATGCTCCTCCCCCCTGCTCATGCTCGCTTTCTCTCTCAAATAAATAAATAAAATCTTTAAAAAAAAAAAAAAGGTTAAGTTTAGTCTTCTGGCCTCTAAGCTAAGAAACAATTCACGGCTTCCACGTCCCATCTCTTTCTCAGTGAGTCTTAAACTTAAAGAAGGGAAGAGAAACTTTGGAATAGAGCGCTTCAGATGAGGATTCAGGGGTCCCAGCCACAACCCGAAGGCTGCTACAACTGTTCCCATTTTACAAGTGAGAAAATGGAGGCGCACAAAGATCAAGAAACTTGCCTCATTTCAGAAAACTAGAGAATGGTGCAGCCAGAGGTCAAATTCCTGTCTGTTTCCTTGTCACGAGGCAGGAAGAAGCACAGACACATGGTTATTTTCTCCCAGAGTACTTTGTGATTTTCTCACCATTAGCGCATCTTGATATCAAGAGACTGAGTCATGACTGACACTGCCATGAATAAAATAGGAACGGCATGAGCTGTTTCTTGAAACTTTTATGTCATTGATATACACACACATATTCATGCACTGTTTTGTGATATAAAATGTATTTATTTCTTCCTATGATCCTACTCAGAAATGAAACTAATTAAACTGCCAAACTACTCTCCTTATGGGATTCTTTGTTATTCTATAAAAACCACAGTTTATGGGTTTGAGAAACAGTGTTTTTTGAGGCAAAGCAATTGCATTATGAATTTTTTCTCCAAGAGCAGAGATTAATAGAACTATTGACTCGAGCAATTCTCCACTGCCATGTTTTGACATTCCCCAGTGTGAAGGTGGGAAAGACAGCTGTATCTCAGTATTATAGCATTTTTAATTTACTTTAGAATACTTCAGCATAGACAGTATGGTGTGCTCATCTACGTGCATATGCGGGGTAGGGGCGGCTTGTTAATGCAGGAAGTTCACCCGCTGCTGGTGCCCTAACTATGAAGACATGTCCCAAAGATGGTGGATCATCCCTTGAAGGAATCTAATCCAGTGATCTCCCAAGGCTGGCTGTACATTAGAATCATCTGAAGTTTTTAAAAAGAATTTAATAGTGGGGCACCTAGGTGGCTCTGTCCGTTAAGCAACTGCCTTTGGCTCAGGTCCTGATCCCAGAATCCTGGGATCAAGTCCTGCATCGGGCTCCCTGCTCAGTGGGGATTATGCTTCTCCCTCTCTCCCTGCTGCTCCCCCTGCATGTGCTCTCTTTCTCATGCTCTGTCTCTCAAATAAATAAACAAAATCTTTAAAAAAAAGATTAAAAAAAGAATTTAAGAATTATATTTTTAAAATCATACAATAAGCTTGACCTTCTCTTTTGTTGTACAGTTCTGAGAGTCCTCATACCTGTATAGATTTGCATAACATTCCCACAGTCAGAATAGAGAAGAGTTTCATCACCCAAAACACTCCATTAGGTGTACTACCCCTTTAGGGTTGCACCTCCCTGCCACCCTAACCCTTCGTGATCATGACTTATCGAGAGGCCTTTTAAAAAGACCAATGCCCAGGCTCTACCCTCCGAGTTTCTGATTTAATTAGACTGGGGTCAGGACAGGACTCTTTATAAAAAGTGTCTTTGGTGGCTCTGATATGCAACCAGGGCTGAGGAACTGGTGGTCTCATCAGGGCCCACCCTCCAGAAGCCACTATCACAATATCTTTTACTTAACTCTTCACTTAAATCAGCCCTATTTTGTTAGATGGTACCATGGGTATTAAAGACATTTTTTTTTCATTCTAGAAATGAATGAATTGTATTTCAAAATCGGTGGGTGAACTGGAGGAAGTCTTGTACAGGTACTGGCCCCTTCCCCTACCCCAAGAGAGGTCTGAGCACCTGGTAAGCCTAGCACCCATTGCAAGAGGACTGGGGCCTCTTAAGGAAGTCTGTCAGGTGCAGGATCTGGCCAGAAATCTAGCTGAATTCTGTGCCTGGGATATTATAGGATCTGTCCTGAGCAATTCTTTCACACCTTTTGCCTGTCTAGAATGTCTAAAAGGATAAGGATCTGTGCTTCATGGAGAATTCAAGAAAGCTTAATGTCTGTGTGTGCTTGCCTATAAATATGTGCTTTGCAGATTTGGTCTGAGACTTGTTTTAATCATCAGAGCTGCCAGAGAGCATTTCTCTTATCAAGCCTCATATAGAAATCCAAGAATTTAAATTGTAATTTATCATCTGGTAAGGAGATGTTGGGGAGGGAATATTCTTTTCCTACTTTTAACTTAATCTTAGCTGCACTTTAGAAACACCTGAGGAAATTTAAAATCCTGATGCCTAGACAACACCCCAGGGCCAGTAATTCAGAGTCCCTGGACGTGGAGCCCAGGTATCACTAGTTTAGAAATTCTTCGGTTGTGAATCCATGTTGAGTAACACTGTGTTAAAAATAATCTAGTAATTCAAACAAATAAATACGGTTAAATTTATTTAACTCAGTAAGTTGAACTTCATCTTCTGTCACCATTGCATCTAGACTTGACTTCCAGCAAAGCAACTGGCTAGATGCCCAGTTCCACCAAGCAGCTGCACATCATATCCACCACTGGTCTCTCCACTTGGAGTTATAAACACTCCTTAGAAGATGTATTAGTTATCTACTGCTGTGTAACCAATTACTCCAAACCCTAAAAGAATAAACATTTATTATCTCAAGTTTGTGTGGGCCAGGAATCCAGGAATGACTTGTCTGGGTGGTTCTGGTTTCAGGTTTCCAATGAGGTTACATTCAACTTGTAGTCTGATAGCTAGACTGGGGCTGGAGGGTCTGCTCCAAACTCACTCAGGTGGCTGTGGACAGGAGGCCTCAGTTTCTCACTGGTTGTTGGCTGGCTAGAGGCCTCAGTTTCTTGCCACACAAACGTAGGTCTCAACATAAGGCTGTTCAAATATCCTCATGACACAGTAGCTGGCTTCTAAGAGAGAACATGGAGGACGCTCCATTGTCTTTGTGACCTAATCTCTGAGTCACACACCATCACTTTCCTTCAATTTTATTTGTTAGAAGTCAGTGACTAAGTCTAGTCCATGCTCAAGGGTACGGGAACTAGATTCCAGCTCTTAAAGGGATGACTATTACAGATTTTGTGGATAAACCTTAAAACCACCACAAGAGGTAATTGGCAGAGCTAAGGGATTGTAAAGGTGTTCAAATTGCCTTTATGGAAAAAAAGAAGTCTAATTCTATTAGGATACATAAACTTAACAAGAATCAGAACACCTACAGAAACCCCCCTCCCCCCAAAAAACATTTGGAGTTGAGATCACAGATTTGATTATCATTAATGTATTAATGGGCAGTTGTGGTAATTGGTTCTCATTCCTTAAGTCTTAAAAGGAGAAAGAACACACAGATCAAAAGAAGTCATCTCATCTTGCTCAAACCCATGTTTTCCAATGGATCAGTTCTTTTAAAGGCATGTACCTTATACGGAATTCTGTGTATGTGTTAACAGACAAACAGAAATGACATTTAATTTCAAGCTCCATTAGTAACATATAGGGAATGGTAAGAACAAGGTCAGCCAAGATGGTGAAGGACAAAAGTATTTCATTCCAATTACTTAAAATAGTGTACAAATGCAGCAGCTGAGATAATATTGAATGCTTGCCAACTCAAAATAGAAGGGATTATAGGAAAGAAATAGAAAGCCTTACGATACCTGAAAATCCAAAATGCTCCATTTTCTATTGAAATAATTGTTTTTACAGCAAGCATTCAGATCATATATAACAGATGTCTACAGTCTGCAGGCCAAATCTGTCATGCTTTCTGTTTATGTAAACAAAGTTTTATTGGAATACGGCTATACTCATTCCTTTATGTACTGTCTCTGGCTACTTTTACAGTACAATGGCAGGGGTGAGTAGTTTCAGAAGAGGGTCTCTGGTCCACAACAACTAAAAGATTTACTGTCTGGTCCTTTACAGAAAAAGTTTACCAATCTTTGGTGTAGACTAAAGAAGGAGGATATATGAGTATTCTTAACGTCATTAAAATAATCCCCAGCTTTCAACACAGATTCTCTGGGACTTAAAGACAGATTCAAGAGAAAACAAGAAGATCAAGAGACTGGCAAAAAGTATGTCATTATTTATTAACACTTGTTACCTTTAGGGCAATATGACTAAAAGTTAATGCCAAGGATTTTCTCTCAGCCTAATCTTCTATCTATCTATCTATCTATTTAATCTATCCATCTATCTATCTGTCTATCTAATCTATCAATCTATCAATCTATCTATCTAATCTATCTAATCTATCAATCTTATCTATCAATCTATCTAATCTAGCAATCTATCTAATCTATCTAATCTATCAATCTATCTAATCTATCATCTATCTATCTATCTATCTATCATCTATCATCTCTCTATTTAATATACATCTGGAGCTTCCAGGACTCTTACTTCTTGTGACCTGGGAACACTCAGTTGTAGCAGGAAGAAATAAAGCTGATACAGAATACTGTAATTTATATATAATGCTGAAGTAATCAGTATTCTTTAGGTTGTATGTGATTGAAATGAACCTCAAACTTGCTGAAGAAAAAAAAGGGAGGGAAACCAAAGGAAGTCAGAACCTGGGAATTTGAATACCATTCTCCTTATCATTCTGTCTCTGTCTCTCTCCCTTTCCCACTTTTCTTCTTCCTCCCTGATATCCCAATCCTGCCCCTCATTCTGTATTAGCTTCATTCCTTCCTTCTGCAACTGGGTGTTCTCCAGGTCATGAGGATGATGACTCCTGGAAGCTCCAAATGTACATTTCCTTCCACCGTCAGCAGCCAGAGAGAATTTCTCTTATCAAGCCTCATATAGAAATCCTAGAAGGGGGCGCCTGGGTGGCTCAGAGGGTTAAGTGCCTGCCTTCGATTCAGGTCATGATCCCAGGGTCCTGGGATCAAGCCCCACATAGAGCTCCCAGCTCAGCAGGGAGTCTGTTCTCCCTCTGCCTCTACCTCTTCCCCTGCTTGTGCTCTGTCTAGCCATCAGACTACAAGTTGAATGTAACCTCATTGGAAACCCAGAACCAGAACCACCCAGACAAGTCATTCCTGGATTCCTGGCCCACACAAACCTGTGCTCTGTCTCCTCTCTCTCTCTCAAATGAATACATAAAATCTTAAAAAAAATAAAAAAAGAAGGAACAATGGTTGGTTTGGGGACCAATTCTGTGGTTACAGGATTAGGCCTTTCTACAAATGAAGAGCAGAAGGGGAATGGTATGCAGACAAAAGGACAACCAGCGGATGAACACATGGACTACTCCATCATACCAACTGGCCCTCCGCAGCAGGCAGTCACAAGACCCAAGGACATTCTAAGAGAATATTGCATCTAATCCTTGGCTTGGGCGGGGCTCTTTTAAGTCTTAATTGATTAATGTATTCTGATTTGAAAACCTCTCTAGATTTCGTAACTCCACCAACCTGTTTCTCAAAAAATTCTTTATTCCTCACACTACAGTGGATGCTTCTGAGAAGATAGACATACAATGTTACATTTTCCTTTGACCATGTATCTTTCTCTGATCAAATAATTCCAATTTCTTGGTTCCTCCTTAAGACCCTATGGCTGAGATTTTGCTCATTTTTTTAAATTTTTGACTCCCACTAGATTTGTTTTTACAGAATTTAAAGCACACCTTCTTAATATATGAAACTCAGAATGTGACACTGGATAGTGATCCATTCAACCCCGGCTATATTTGGAATTAACATTGGAATCAGATTCACCTGGGAAGGAATCCTAGCTCTGCCACTTATTCATTGTATCATCTCGAAATAATCAATATTCTTAGATGAGGACTGTAAGATATTCATTCATCTAGTAAATATTGAATATTTGAAGGTATCGGTGTTTGATTGCAACAATAAACAAGAGAAATAAGGTCTCCACCCTCACCGAACATGTATGTCAAGAAGAGTATAGATTACGTTATAGGCTGTTTCCATACACTGTGGTAAGTACTGGGATATGAAATACAGGATGTTATAGAGGGACACAGAAAAGGTATGCCACCTAGACTGAGGGGCGGGGCGTGAGTGGAAGGTATCCCCTTCCCAGAGGAAATGGTATCTAAGGGGACACCTAAAGCAATGAGTCAGGCAAAGAGAGTGAATAGGAATTGAACAGTGTTTCTGGGGAGAGTAGGTAGTAAATTTACCATGATACAAGAAAGCATGATTTAAAAGAACTGAATATTAAGTATTAGTCAGGAATATTCAGATGGCAAGTGACAAATCCATTCCCAACTAGCTCAAATGAAAAAGTAGGATTTATTTGCTCATTAATCAAGCTATGGGTAGACTTGGCTGGCATCAAGGATGGCAAGATATAGGGACTGAAAAAATGGCACAACCCTCACCTCTGCCTGTGCTTTTGGTTTCTCTTTGTGGGTTAGTTTTGTTCTCTACTTCCATAGACTCCACACAACCGAGAAAATGGACACCAGCTATCCTAAATTAACAACACAATAGCTTTGGCATTGGTAAAGGCTGGTTACTAAGACATTAAGAGAGGAATGTGCTTCATAAAAAGGAGCCAGATTTATCATGATTCAGTATTAGAATGTAAATCAGAAGGTTGAAGTGATAAGATGGGGCCACATCATGATTATGTAGGTTCTATTAAAGAGTTGGGAATTTTCCCTACGTGGAAGAGCAATTTATTAAATAATTTTATAATGGGGGAGTGTTAGTTACCTTTAGAAAGGTCACACTGGCACAGATTTTAGGGATTGGTAGGAAAGAGCAAATGAGAGAGTTAAGGGACTATTGTAATAGTTCAGGTAAAAGGTAACAGTGGCCTGAACCAGAATAGTAGGGATGGGAAAAAAAAAAAAAAAAAATGGGCAAATTTAAAGATATTTTGGTAGCATCTGTAGGGAGTGAAGACAGAATTAAGGACAAACTTTGTTTCTGTTTTGGGAAGCTTAGCGAACTGAGATACTGAACCTAGAAGGAGGTTTTTGGTGGGGAAAAAAGGCAAATTCAGCTTTGCAAATTATAAATTTGAGGCGGAATGAGTCATAGAAAGCTAGGCTGAAGAAATAAATCGGGAGACATGTGTCTAAGGCATCGATGGGGAGAGGGCTGTAGAGGAAAGACCTTTAGGACAAAAGCTGAAGAACACTAATATTTAAGGGCAGGCATAAGAAGAGAATCCTGAAAAAAAAAAAAAAAAAAAAAGATTGAGATAAGGTAGCCAGGATGGTAAGAGGAAAACTAGGAAGAGATAGTACAATAGAAGGCAAAAGAAGATTCGAGACTAGAAATTGACTTTTTTAACAGCTGTGCAACATGCCACAGTTTAGATGTACCACAATGTCATGAGAGGACTGAAGACAAAACAGAACTCAAAGCAGTTACATAATGTCAAATGCTCCAGGAGGGCAAAATTCTTCAGCTGTGAGAAGGGGGATTCCATCAACCTTAAAGGATTGCTGTGGGGATAAAGTGGGTCCTATTCACACACTGCCTGCATTATGAAGGCATTCAATAAATGTCAGTAATTTTCCTTTATGAAAGTGAGTTGCTGTGACTTACCTGTGGTTCAGAATATACCCTTCCTCCAGGATCTTTTAAAATCACACTTACAAATACATAGTCATTACATTGTACTAATGTGTTTTTTTGTGTTCCACTGTCCTTGTCCCTAATAAATGTGCCTTTTCCCCCCTTCTGATTATGTCACTGGGCCTAAATCCTTTGATTTATTGACTGCACCAAAAGTCACAGATTAATTGTCAAGATAAATACAAGTGACATTTTATTTCTGCACATCTCATTAATATAGCTCAACTCTGACTGATTAGTTCTCTTCTAAACACTTGGTGCCATACAGAGTAGAATGGTTTGGGCTGGTTGCTTTCCTAGGGGGAATTTAAAATGTGTTTCCTTGTTTCGTGTGTGCTCACATGACAGTCTCTTACATTTCTCTATCTATTTCTATTTTCTTCCCCAAGAACTAGCTCAAATAAAATGACAATTCTTAGCTCTTTCTTTAGGAGAGGGGGAAAGAAAATCAAGTACCAATCCAGTTAAGAGAGAGACAGAGAGATAAGGAAAGTAGGAACAGGTTGGAAAGGCATTTTATAATTCATTAATCTATACTGGTACCTCCTAAAATTTTTGCTTTTATAAAAGAGGACTGAACAATAGGATCAGAAACTAATAAGAAATCACAGACTTCAAGAGATTTACCACTTTTTATAGCTTTATTGACTATTACGAAGTTTCAATATGGTTCAAATAATTAAATACTGCAACTGGGACATTAAAAATACAAACTAATTTACCAAAATAATTGTATTCTGAATATTATGTACAATATTATACATTTTACATTACATAAAGGGTTTTTATACATAAAGGTAAAATTTGATTTATGATTATTGAAAATCCCAAATACATTTGAACAAAACATTCCTATGCATACATACATAATCACTCCACTGGGATAATCAAAATCATACATGAGTGTGGTTATTAAAAACTAACATTACATTCATACAACAATGGTAGAAATTAAATGTCCTTATTAATTTGAGAGTATTATTACAAAACCACACACATATGAATTATATAACCTAATTCTATATATTTAAAAATCTTTATGTAGAGAGACAAATATGTCTTGATCCCAAAAGAAATTTTTGATTTTTAATTTTTTTATTTTAGGGGACTTTTGTAGTCATTAAAATGCCATACATGGGCATAACACAGGCTCCGATCCCAGCAAACAGAAAAGTCATGATGGTCTATCATATCACCATGGGTATTTCACTGTATAGTTTTCAAAAAATAACCCTATTCGACTGTATAATTTGGAATGCCTTCATATTCATACTTGTCATCAAAGTGATTACATATTGAGGAACAGAGCTTATGGGGGAAATCTATATTACTGTAGAGAACTAGATATCACTAGATGATTTCAGGAAAAAAAGAACTGAATGGGTGCTCACGTAGAAAATAGCACCCACACACACTAAATTAGTTACTAAACAAGGTGTCAGTCCTTCAGGAAGGTTAATACACTGATGTGTCCTACCTTGTTTGAATACTGGAATATCAAAGTCCAGAATACTGTGTCATGAGTTTTAGTACCATCTCATTTTAAAATCTAATTCGAGAACAGCTGTGATTTGAAGTAAAGCCAAACATTTTTCTAACTGATACGAGAAGTCTGAAAAACAATGTCTTTATAACCAAAATGCCTTTCCAATTTATGTCAGTCTGTACGTGGATCTTATTCGAGAGACAGAGGGGTGAAAATTCCATCCGAACTATACACGAGAACCTCGGAAAGGCGGCAGTTAATAAACCGGCCATTCTCCTTAAAGGCTGTACAGCATTTTGCAGTATTCCCTATTTGAAATCCTGTATCTTATTAAAGGCAAACAACAGAACACCTGGAAACTAGAAGATAGAGAAGTAACAAGCTGAAATATACAAAATCGGTGCCCTTTCCAACATCACATAATCTATGAAAAATGAGATTCAAAGGCTAAGGGTTGCTTTATTGTTTGTCTTCTTGTTCGTGTGTAGCTTGAATATAAAAGAAGCTCTAACCTAGGTTATCAAAATATATTCATATAAATGTATGAGCATTTCTAATACAAAAGTTAAAAAAAAGTCTAAATTCTTAATTTTTGTAATTAAATATCCTAGAGTTCAGTAGGCAGATTCATTTCTGAGCAGCTTGAGAAGACTCGGTGGGCTGCGCACTGTCCGTGCGGTCGGGCGCCGCTACATTTCCGCTCTGCGCCGTGATTTCTCCGCAGCTGCGGCCCCGTCCTCCTCCTCTTCTTCCTCCTCCTCATAGGGTTCCTCTCGGCCTTTGGGGCGGTTGTCATCTCGAACTTCTTGTTCTTCGCCATCATTGTTTTTTTCATCGGCCTTAAAGATAAAAGAAAAAGGGAAAACGAAGAGGTAGGGTATAGAGCTAGTGATATAAGTAATTCCCCCCTTTAAAAAAAAAGTGAAGTTATTCATTTTTAGAGAAAGGAAACGGCTGGAGGAATAAGTTCCGACAGGCAATGGCGCTAGTCTTTCCTAATCCTCACGTTGTCACAGGTTTTCCTGACTCTAGGTTGGCCTGTTACACTGCTCGGCACCTGAGACGCACCCGCCGGCATCTCTACCCCACCGACCAGACGTGTCCCCCACGCATGCGCACACGAGCAGGAGCCATCTCTGGCCCATACATACGTTCTCCTCATTTTCACCATAGGTCTCTTCAGCATTATGCTCCAATTCCCTTTTTTTCTCTTCAGTCAAATCTTCCTGAACCTGAAAGAAACCAGAGATACTAGGTGACCCTTTTTATCATTTAAACACTTGCAACAACATATTTTGATCTCCAAACAGCTCATTAAAAATAGCAGAAACAAAATTAAACTAAAAATAAATTTGAAAAAAAACAAAAGTCTTTTTGAGTCAAAGATTTAACTTGTCTATTAGCTACAAAGAGATGTATAATACACCTCCTACAAAAAATCAATGCCATTGATTCAGAGCTAGGACTTTTGTGTTTGAATTTCTCATTTCTTTAAATAAGTGTTAACCCTGCAAGTATAACACCTGAGGAAATTCAGCTTATAAAATTAAAATGGGAGCAGTTTAACAGGCCAGCCTAGAAGATGCGAGAACTGCAGAAGTCTGAAGGCTCTGACAGAATGTAAGTTCCAGGATGACAGGAGCCATCTGTCTTACTCAACTGTCTTTAGTACCTAGATGTGTACCTGGCACATGGCAATTGCTTAATAAATATTGGTGAATGCATCAGTCAATGAATGAATAAGTGAATCAATGCAAAAAATACCTGCTCTGTAAAGGCACAGAAAACAGACACCATTACCTATACATGATGTAGTAGAAAACAGAGAAAATGTATATATATAATCCTGTAATTAAGAATAAAGTTCTCTGGCTAAAATATCTAGAACATAGAACACAATCATTTCAATTTCTTCATGAAATAGTTACTAAACTGCCCCAAATCCCTACATCTCTTCAATGTTCTAACATGACATTTCTGTTTCAAGTAGTTTTCTTTTATGTGTGCTATTACTATTACGTGTCTGTCACTGATCCCAATTATTTTTTTCAAAATGTAAATCAAAGAAAGTACCCAAATATTTTTGCAAAATAATATCTATTTAATGATTACATTCCACAAAAATACAAGGTAAAATATATTTTCTAACTTAACTATTTTGAAAACCGTATGCATGCCAAAAGATTGAAGTCACTTGAATTTCAAAAAAATTGCTGCCCATCCATTAAGCATCAAGTAGTGTCCTGGGACTAAAAGAAAACCTGACCTGTCCTAGGACAGTGGTATAAGAGTAGGTCTTCCTGAATAACACACAGAATTACGAGTTTGGGGGTGGAGGTGGGGAAGGGGGTGTTAAAAATCCCAGAAATGGGCAAGGGAAGGAAAGCACACAGGCGTTACACTTAAAGAGGAACAAATTAAGGCTGCCTCAAAGTGTCCAGCCCAGGTGTGAGAGGAATGAACCACAACCCACCACATGAGCTTTGGTAGGAACCTGGCTTGTTAAGAGCTGACAAAGATGACCCTTCAAAGAGGCCTAGACAAAGCCCAGCTTTATTGAACCTCTTCTAATCAGCCCAACGTCAGCCTGACTCACAGCCCCTAAACTACAATAGAACCAAATAAATACATTCTGGGGACAGTGGCATAAGGCTTTTTTTGTATTCACATGTCCCAGTGGTGTGAGCTAAAGAGAGACACCCTAGTCTCACCTACAGGCTCTTATCAGTGGTCCGTGACATCTCTTCTGCCCTTTGTCAAAGACTCTCATAACAACACTTGAGATGAAAACACTGCATTACTAATTTCAGACTACATATATTAAAGCCTCACTAACTGAAACATCGTTAAATTGCCAAAGTATCCCCATCAATTTCAGTGAACAAAGGCACGTCTTCTGTAGCCTTAATAATGAAAATATACTAGTGAACACCAAACCTAGTTTAGTTGGGGTTGGGAAGGAACTGCCTTGAAACTGCAATATGGTGGGAAAGAATGTATAAACCAGGGTCCACAGATTTTTTTTTTTTATAAAAGGCCAGACTTAGTAAATATTCAGGCTTGCTCAGCCATAAAGTCTCTGGAGCAGCTACTCAACCCTACCGTTGGGGTGCAGAAGCAGCCTTGGACAATACGTAAACAAAAAGCCATGTTCCAATGAGACCTGACTTACAAAATGGACCGAGGCCTATAATCTGCCAAACCCTAACACAGGCTGTAGATTTAGACAGACCTGGATTTAAACCATGGCTCCTAAATGCTAGCTGTATAAAAATCTATTATGAAAATTTGCCAGCACATACAAATAAAGCAAACAATTCAGGGAACTCCTTACAGCCATTACCAAGGTTCAAAAGTTAGCTCAATGTTGCCACCCTTGCATCACCTATCAGTGTTTTGTTTTGTTTTGTTTTTTTTGATGACCTATTCTTAAAAATTCTAGATATCATGTAATTTCATCCTTACCCATCTCAGTATGTATCCCTAAAAACAATGGATTTTTCTTACAGAACCACAATGCCATTATCACGCCTGATAAATAATCCCATGGTATCATCTAATGTCTAGTTCCGACTTAATATTTTCCTGATTATCTTCAACATGTCGGGCACCTGGGTGACTTAGTTGGTTAAGCATCTGCCTTTGGCTCAGGTCATGATCCCAGAGTCCTGGGATGGAGCCCCGCATCAGGCTCCCTGTTCGGTGGGGAGCTTGCTTTTCCCTCTCCTCTTACTCCTCCCTGCCCCCACCCCGCTCATGCTCTCTCTCTCTGTCAAATAAATAAAAATAAAAAACAAAAAACAAAAACAAAACAAAAAAACCCCAAAACTGTCTGTTTACATTTGGTTTGGCCTAATCATCATCCAAACAAAGGCTATACCTAACAGCAGTTCTGCTCCCTTTTTTCCTTAATGCTATTGACTTGTTTTCCTATAGAATGACCCACACTCTGGATTCACTGGCTTCTCTGAAGTATCACTTAACTCATTCCTCCAGCCCCCACATTTCTTATAAAAGGAAGTTAAAGATCTAGGTGAGCTCTAATCATGGTTGCAAAAATAACAAGCTGTATGACTTTCAGAAACTTAGCTAACCTCTCTAAGGCTCAAATTTCTTATCTGTAAAATAAAAGGGTTTGATAAAAATCAGTGATTTTTAATTTTGTAGGGGGGGAGGGGAGTCATGAACCCTTTTAAGGCTTTGGGAAGAAATGCAAATTTAAGCAAATAGGCACAGATACACATAATGTAACATAGAAGTTTCAGGAGGTTCAGACTTCCCGAGTCCACCTGTGGCCACCTGTTCTAGGAATGCTTCTCCAAACAGTGTGTTCCTGGAGCTCTGATTCCTAGGCCCCAGCACAGATAAGATCAAAATCTCCAAGGGTAAGGTCCGATCCAGGAATTTGTACCTTTCACACACTCTCTCCAAGGTGATTCTTAGCCACAGCAAAAACTGAGAGCTACTAGCTTGAGTGACAGTGAGTGCAGGGTTAAGAGTGTCTCTGGCTAGAGAGATAAACACCCTTACCTAAATTCTTTCTTCTCTTCCCTGGAGATCTATTGTAGAAAATTTGGGTTGTTTATCAGTTGTCAATAGAATCTGAGGTAAGAAACCCTGATGTAAATTACTCTTTAATCTAGGAAACCCACAAATGAAAATTTTGTAATTTTCAAATTTATAGATATACATTATTATTCTGGTAATATATTCTTCGTGTTTGGAACAAAAGTAATGCAAACTCATCTTAAAAGGCATTACTGAAAAGGAACAAAATGATATGGAGTTTCTAATTTTCAGATATGCTTAGACTAATAACAGAAGCCAAATGTTACTCTTTTATAATGGAGACACACCAATTATGTCTTCCACATTCGACCCTCTTTAGTACCCTGATAAAGCTGACGCAAACATTTTGTCAAAGATTTCCCAATACTACTGTTCCTCATTACTCATTTTTAGTCACTGAAATCTAATGTCTTAGGCATTTTAGAAATGGTCCCTATGTGATGTAGCAAAGTTTAATCGCCAAAATAAGACGGATCTACTGAGTCCGAAATGGGCTTTGGCTTTCACATCAAAGATGTCATGGGATGAGACAGGAACCAGAAGACTGAACTTGAAGTAGTGCATATTGCTAGAATCTACAGATGTGGATGGAGTGGGACAAAGGAAAGGCCTTCGGCACCAGCAGCTCTCGTGAGGGACACCATAGCTGGCTGAGTCTCAGTTAGCAGGAGCTGTGCGCCTCACCAACCCCGTGCTGTGGTGACTCACAGGCTGGCGGTCCCCCTACCAGCAGCTGAGCGACCCTGTGTGCGCTCTCCCACGAGTGTGCAGATCCATCTATTTTCAATTGTATTTGGAGGAAATGAGCACTCAGAGTTTTCAAGCTTACCTATCTATCTATCTATGTAACATATATCTTTTTGAACATTTAAACCACTTTTAAGCACCCATAGCACTTTCTGGCAATGCCATTAATTTGTCTTGTTTGCTCGTAAGTAGATAAAAAATCTGGAAAGTAAGCAACACGGGGATGGGATGCCCACATGAATGTCCCAAGCAGTGAGCCATGAACACTTGTTCATACCCATCGTTTTTATGTCGTAGAAGGATAACGCTATTGAACTAAGATAAAAGAAGGCAGGGATAGTGCAAATGTCCAAAAAGCCCACTTATCTCGGGTCCCACTGTCTGAGCTCAAGTCACAAGTCTGATGGGAGGACCCTAGCAAGATGCATTTCCTCCCTAGGAGCAAATGCTGATGGAAGTCAGGTGACGTGGGACTCACGGGAGGGGAAGCAACGACAGCAATGGGCCTGTAGTCGGTGTACTCTGAGGCTCAATGCAGAGAAGAAGGACACGTATGACACGGCCCTGCATGGCTTTCGGAGTGTCCCACAAATGTCTCATGTGCATCACTTATAAACATGAAATGGGTTCTCACATATTGCATTCCTTTCTTTCTCATTTTGCTGCAGTCTGGTGAGAACTTCGTCTCTATTACTAGTCCTTAAATGGTATTCGGGAACCACTCTTCTCCCTCCTCCAGGGAAGAACTGGGAACAATGGGAAAAGGTGGGAAGATCCAACAGCTAAGCATCGCAGGAACTGCCCGAGGAAGCACCACAGTCTGTGTAAGGGCCACTCAGGGGCAGAGAGGGGAGTCACCCGAGGAAGGAGAAAGGCAGGCTGAGAGCACTCCTACATGGCAGGGTGCACGACCTCGAGCCTACGCAAGAGGGGGTCCGAAAGAGGGGCAGAGACGCCAGACAGGAATTCAGAGCAGGGAACCAGAGAAAGAGACGCAGGCCCCGCTGCAGGGAGAAAAAAGGGCTCCGGTGGGCTCAGCCGACCTGAGGGACACGAAGAGCAGCAGTCCTCACCGCGGCCTGTCACCACTCTCTTCCCTTCCTGTCTCTTTGTTTTTTCCCTATCCTTGACCCCGCTTGGATCACAGGAGTGCTCTCTCCACTTTAACTGACATAATATGAAGGTAAAAAAGTAATCAGTAAATACTGATTAAAATTTTATGTTTACCCTTCTGCATTTTTAAAAAGAAGCCAAGGTGAACGTCCTCTCTTTTAATCCCTCACAGATATGTGGCATCTGACATAATGAAACAGAATAATATTTGTCCAGACATCCTGTTACAAGACAAGTCCAGATGAATACCTTTTTCTTGCAAAATGTCTTAATATTCAAGGCTTCCAGTTTTCCTAATGCTCTCTTGTGATACCACAGCTCAGGATCTTGATCAGGATGAACAGCAGGATGAGAACAGAGAAAGAATAAAAAGATCAAGCCAGAGTGCCCATGACTAGAGCTATACGTTGCCAATGGCTGTAAAGAGCAACATCCCTTTCTGTTTTTCTGGTATAAGTGCAAATTTTAGCATTAGCTCTGAGACGTGGATGACAAATTCAACAAAACTGAAAAAGCAGGGAACTATGCACACGAGTAGAGTAGCACATGTATTCCCCAGTGGTGGGGGTATCTGTCTGGGCTGACATTTGTCCATCCATTCATGCAGTTCCCCTTAGGGCTAAAGCCCCATGTCGGCAAGAAGCCTGGCTGACAAACCCCTCTGAACCAGAGCTTTACTGGGCCAGAGAGAGACTAAACATAGGGCCTCATTCAGAGCATATCCCCAGGTATGGAGCTTCAGTGGTCCACACAGTAGAGCACTGTGACTAACCAGCTCCAATCATTCACATTCATCCATCACTTACACAGATGTGTCACCATGATAGGTGCTCCTTGAAACTAATTAACAATAATCTGCCAGAAGTTTACAATAAAAAGTAAACTAAAATGAAATTTAAGAAATTCCACCCATGGAGGGATGCCTGGGTGGCTCAGTCGGTTAAGCATCTGACTTCAGCTCAGGTCATGATCCCCAGGGTCCTGGGATCAAGCCCCGCATCAGGCTCCTTGCTTGGTGGGGAGCCTGCTTCTCCCTCTGCCTGCCATTCCCCCTGCTTGTGCTCACTCTCTCTCTCTCTTTCTAACAAATAAATAAATCAAATCTTTAAAAGAAAGAGAGAGAGAGAGAGAAAGAAAGAAAGAAAGAAAAAGAAAGAAAGAAAGAAAGAAAGATTGATTCCACCCATGGAGTGCCTAGGTGGTGCAGTTGGTTAAAGCAGCCGACTCTTGATTTTGGCTCAGGTCCTGATCTCAGGGTTGTGAGATCGAGCCCCGTGTCAGGCTACGCGCTCAGCATGGAGTCTGCTTGAGATTCTCTCTCCCTCTCCCTCTGCTCCTCCCCACCCCATGCTCTCTCTCTCTAAAATAAAATAAATCTTTAAAAAAAATGAAAAGAAATTCCACCCAAATGCATTTTATTCAACTGAGCTTCTTACATATTTTTCCTTTTCTTTATTGTTAAATTTCATTATGACACTAAATTCTTAGGAGGTAAGACAGGCAAAAAGTAGAGACTCAAAAACTTTTTTGGAAGGCGTTAAGTGTATTCTGACGGACACTGTGGGGCCGGGCACCGCTGTGAGGCAGAATTGTGGCAATGTCTACAGAGCAAGTTACAGGGGTCATTCCAGACTCCCCTCAATAGGCAAAGCTTTGTTCTTCTATCTTTTATGAGGGAAAGAAACAGGAGAAAATATTCTTGCAGAGATCACATAGACCTAAGTCCCCCATTCCCAGAAGGCCAAATGTCTTCTTTCAGTTCAAAATTTCTAATGAGAACCAGAAGGAAGGATTTTATGACCCTGTTTTTGTCCCCTCCTAACCAAATGTCTCTACTTCCACGGTCCATTTCCTCTTGCAAGCACCCTCTCTCATCCCGCCTATGTCTTTCTGAAGGTATCTACAGAAGGCGGGTCAAAGCCGATGCCGCCACTTAAGGGGAGTGCGATGCACCAAGCATCCTGACGAGTTTCCTGCGTTCCGCCTCCCTACCTCCTCCTCTCCCTCTTCCTGGTACTGCTCGTCCACATTATCCTCCTGCTGGTCTGGGTTTCCTGCCATCTGTTGAAACAAAAGGGGAAGCTCAGGTTACTGAACACTGGAGATGTGTTTTACAGTACACCGAGACAAAGACCAAGCTCGCAGCCATAAAAAATGTACTTGCAATGCATCAGTGGCCAGGAAATGATGAATAATCCTTTCCAACACAAAGCCTAGGAGGTGTGTTACCCTCTCTCTGAGTGGGGGCATATCGTTTCACATAATGGCCTAAACCCCAACCAAAGAGGCAAACCTTCTGTCAGCGTGCGTTAGGACTAACTTTTTGCATAAACCAGGCAGTTCTTAAGATGCCCAGGTTAAAACCACCCTCTGCACTAGCGTCTGCTTACCACCAAATGCTCCTCCATCTCTGCATTCTCTTGCTTTTGATTACTTTGTTTTGGCTCTTCATTTTCATCTGGCAAATTTTCTTCTCTCACTTGCTCAGCTTCCTCAAATTCATCTTCGCCTTGATTATTAGGGTCATCTGCTGGGTTTATATCCTCTACAGCTGCCCTCTGCAAAATTTTAATAAAAAGCAACCACTACTTCAAAATCCAGGATCAAACTTAATTTCATTTGAAAGGCCACACACACACTGGCAGAAAATGAAATCGTCCTCCACCAGATTGTGCAGATCCATCCTTGCCAGGACTCGCAAGTACACATACCACTGTCAAAAGAGAAAACTTGCTTTATTTGTCAGAGGCTGAATGAATCAGAATGCAGTACAAACAGCACTTGTTTTCTGTAAGCGATTCCAAAACAGTCCTCCAAATTCTGTCACAAGAAATGTGAGCACAACTAAATAGACAACAAGAAAAACAGCTAATAAAAGCCGAAAGACCAAGTAGGAGAAATCATTAAAATGAGAGATTTAGACAGGCAAATTGTAACTTCTTTCATGAGTATGTTGATTTTTATACAGACAAACCTTCCTCTGCCAGTGATTTCTCACGTTAAGTGGGTGGACAACCGTCGAAGAGTGAGAAGGCCCCAGCGGAAAGAACCTAAGAAAGGGGCTGTGAAGGAGACAAGAAGGGGCTAAGCCAGTCTCTGGCAGTATATCTTGAAAAACCTCTCCCTAACCCTGCTCCGGCAGCTCTCAGTGAGGGGGTTCAACAAATGCCCTTCATGTGATCAACTGGAGAATTATCTCTATTTTCCACTCAAACTCCCGAAGCACCTTTCAAAATAATACATGTCCTCATAAGGGTTCAGAGTTTAAAGCCCAAGCTGGGCAGATACGGTAATGCCTGCAGGAGCCTCCCGATGCCTCCAGGGTCACCAACAGAACACTTAACGGAAGCGGCAATGCTTCCCAGAGATGAGGCCTCAGAGTGAGACTGAGTCTCTAACTGCTGTTCTCCAGACAACAGGACTCTACTTCAATTCACTTCGGGGCCTTGAATATAATCAAGGGCTCACCGCAGTCTCAGCTGACTTATCATGTGCACACCCCTGGTTATACACTTCACGCAAGTGCAGATGACGCTCTTCTTGGGAATACAGGGTGACAAATCATCACCTTCACACAACGCCAATTACTCCACAATCTCATTCTATAGATTTGTTTTCGTGCATTATCAATAATTTGTGTGGAAACACAGGAAAAATTTAACACATTCTCTTCAGAAAAAAAAGTACCAAAAGCTTTTGCAAAAGCCCACAAAACGTACACACTGGGTCCAACTCTAACCAAGTAACAAGTAAAGTTTAATAGGCACGGTTGTTATGTTCAAATAAAACAGACGGTCAATTATAACTCAATGAAGCTGGACAAAATTAAAAAAAAAATAAAATAGATGAGACAAAGAGAGACAAGTAGGCTAACAATTTCTAATTAAAAGAAGGGATGGGAGGAAGGCCAGCAGCGGGTCCTCTGTAAACCGCGGATGGGAAAGTAAAGGGTTACACAGTCCAGTACTCGAAGTATACAGCACCTCCCGGGGTGGGGCGGGGGGCACTGGAACAGGCATCCTTTTGCTGCCCCTCCATCCCTGTCAGGCGCACACTGCTTTCTTGCTCCTCTTGCAAGACACTCTCTTGCCCTTTCACAGTCTCAAACTCCCTCCGGCTCTCCTGCTCTCTGGAGCTCCTGCTCTTTCCTGAGCATACTTTCACAAGTGCTGATCCACAGGCCGCAGGCGAATGTGTTTGCCACATCCCTGCGCAAGTAGAAAAGCCATTTCCATCCAAGGGGCTTCAGGCAGCTATCAGGAAGCCTTTCTCAATGATTACCAAGGAAGGATATGGATCCTCCTTTCCATACAAACAGGACCCATACGGTAGCATAGACTGGATTTCATAAACATGGTGGTTGATTTACTAGCAAAAGATGACAGGAGAGCTAAAGTGAGCAGTGAAACTCCTCTACACATCTGCACAAGAACACGCTCACTGGACCCTTGCTTGCCTCAGGTCCTGGGCCACACAGCTGAACTGAGAGTCCAGGGTCCTTCTTCGGTAAACCCAAAGAACATTCCTGGTTAGTAGGTCTCTACCAATTTATATTCTAATTTTTCTATTACACCATGGTACCTGAGCAGATTTTTCTTTTACTTCTCAAGCCACGCATCCTTATCCATCCACATATTGATTAAAATGGCCCCTGACTGCTGGGCCTGACTGGTGGGAGATGACAGAGTCACAAGACATACATAACGCGCTAGTGGACTGTTCAACGGGCTCCATAATGGTCCATTTCCTTTCTCCGGTTCTCTAACTCCCACAATTGCTTTTTTTTTTTTTTCATCTTTCAGAATGACTACATATTTCAATGCCTCTCAATTTTGCTTTTCTCAGTTTTAATTTTAATAAAGTTGGCAAAGGGAAACTCCTTTTATGTTTTCCCAGAACAACTTTTGAGCCGGTCTCATCACACACGCATGCCCCTGGTTTACAGTTAACAACACTGCTCATGTAATTACGCAAGCCACCTTCCTCGGGCACTGACGAAATAACACACACATCTGGACCCAGAGCTGGAGCCAGAGGCCTGGCGTCAGGCAAACCTTCAAGTTTCCTTTCCGCTTTGGGGGTTTCCAAGTGTCGTGACCAAAAGAGAGGACACTTACATCTGCCTCAGATTCCGGATCGGTTTCGTGGGGCCCCTGATCCTGAGGCTCATGTCCATTCTCTGGGTCATCTTCTGCCTCATCTTGGTGCTGGTTGTCTCTCTCATAGGCTAGCAAATGGAAGGAACTAACATCAGTGCAGAAGAACCAGACAGGATTCCGCCCTTTCACTCAAAGAAAAGCCACTGGTGGGCTTTCCTCCAGACCATTTCTCCCAATCTCTCCTCCAGAGAGGTTAATTTACCATGTGGCGTATATCTCAGCTTTTCTGAAGGAACCTATGTCCTTTTCCCAGACCGTGTGTCTAAGAAGATGGCGTGGGTGAGTGACACCATTCTTACCTTCTGAAACAGATGTTTATATCAGCAGCTGCATTCTCCCCCTTGTTATGCAAAAAACAATAACCAAAACTTTCCCAGTAAAAGAAAGCCCAGTCAACTGGACACTGCCAAAATTGTTAAAATTTGGTAATATCAGAGAAAATACCAAGGTACCAAAAGAAGAAACCAATAATGTCTCAGGAAATGAAAGAAAGAACAACTCCATCTGTGGAGCTCAAATCAAATCCAGCCCATCGTGTGTCATCTGATATGGCACTGATGAGGGCTGCCTCCAGACAGATACATCTCACATTTCAGCTCCCACAGACATTTACTTGCAGCTTTTGGAAAAAAATATTTCCATAAAGGGAGTTTAGATAAGAGCATACAAAGAGAAGAACAAACAACTTTTTAAGTAAGATGTAAGAGGAAAGGTTAAGTACATGGAGAGTATTTAGCTTATAGAAAATAAGGATGCGAGGAGGGGGAAGGAGGGCAGAGGAGTAGGGGACCCTATTTCAACTGGTCCCCGGAATTGAGCTGGATATCTACTGGACCACTCTGAGCACCCATGAAACCAGCCTGAGATGTAAGAAGATCTGGATCTCTACAAACAGAATATCGCAGGCGGTTGGATTCAAGGTATGAAGCGGGGAGCTGTGATTCCGCGGGCAGATATCGGAGGATAAACGGCAGCGGGAGGGTGCCTGGCCGTGGGCATCCTATACCGCCGGTGAGCGACAGCCTCGCGTGCTGCGGACGGGCACAGACTCGCAGACCAGTAGTGGCAGGGAAAGGACTTTAGGGCAGCCCCCAGGGTGGAAACCCGGAGCAGCAGGGTCGCGCCTGCGAACTGCAGCCCCCGGGACAGAAACCCGGAGTGGCGGGGTCGCGTGCGTGCAATCTGGCGGCTGGCGGGTTTTAGAAGCACAAAGGGCAGAGACGTGCTCCAACCTGGAGGCAGGACTGGGAGCACTGTGGAGGGGCGCACAACCCAGGTCGCTGCAGTTTATAACAGCATGGACAGAAACGGAGACAGTGTGGCCTGGAGAGCTCACTGAAGAATAGACTGCGATCTCTGCTCTGAGGCAGAGGGTTGGAAATGGTCTCTTCTGCTCTGACTTGAGGAAGAGACGTGGAAAGCCGCCAGAAAAGCCGCCAGAGAACAAAAGCCCCAAAAACTGATTCTCACTGAGCCCATCCCCCGCCACAGGGGCGCAGGGCAACTCTGCCCGAACAGGGTTGCCAGAGTAACAGCACGGCAGGCCCCTCCCACAGAAGTCAGGCTGGGAAAACAAGAGGCCAGCAACCCTAAGGTCCCAAGAAAACAGGTGCATCTTGCTTGGGTTCTGCTCGATAATTTGGACTCTATACATTCCCTCAAACACCCATCAACAGAATAACTAGGAGGAAGAGCCCCCAAAATAGAAAAGACTCAGAGATTATGACTTATGCTGCAGATTTACAAATGGATGCAGATATAACCAAGATGTCAGAGATGGAATTCAGGCTAGCAATTGTGAAGACAATGGCTAGAATGGAGAAATCAATTAATGGCAACACAGAGTCTCTAAGGGCAGAAATAAAAGGTGAATTGGCAGAACTTAAAAATGCTATCAATGAGATCCAATCCAATCTAGATAATCTAACAGCTAGGGTAACTGAGACAGAAGAGAGAATAAGCGATCTGGAAGACAGTGTAATAGATAAAAAGGGAAAAGAGGAGGCCAGGGAAAAACAACTCAGAATCCATGAAAATAGAATCAGAGAAATAAGTGACACCATGAGGCGTTCCAATGTCAGAATAATAAGAATCCTGGAGGGAGTGGAGAGAGAGGGCTAGAAGATGTATTTGAGCAAATCGTAGCTGAGAACTTCCCTAATCTGGGGAATGAAACAAACATTCAAGTCCTAGAGGCAGAGAGGACCCCTCCTAAGATCAAGGAAAACAGGCCACCACCCCGGCATGTAATAGTAAAACTTGCAAATCTTAGAACCAAGGAAACCATCCTAAGGGCAGTTAGGGGGAAGAGATTCCTTACGTACAGAGGGAGGAACATCAGAATTACGTCAGACCTATCCACAGAGACCTGGCAAGCCAGAAAGGCCTGGCAAGACATACTCAGGGTACTAAATGAGAAGAACATGCAGCCAAGAATACTTTACCCGGCAAGGCTTTCATTTAGAATGGATGGAAAGATGCAGAGCTTCCACGACCGGCAGAAGTTGAAAGAATATGTGACCACTAAGCCGGCCCTGCAAGAAATATTAAGGGGGGGTTCTATAAAAGGAGAAAGACCCCAAGAGTGATCTACAACAGAAATTTACAAGGACAATCTATAAAAACAACGTCTTCACAGGCAACGTGATGACAATTAATTCATATCTTTCAATAATCACTCTCAACGTGAATGGCCTAAACGCTCCCATAAAACGGCACAGGGTTGCAGATTGGATAAAAAGACAGGACCCATCCATATGCTGCCTACAAGAGACTCATTTTGAACCTAAAGATACATCCAGACTGAAAGTGAAGGGATGGAGATCCATCTTCCATGCCAGTGGACCTCAAAAGAAAGCTGGGGTAGCAATTCTTATAACAGACAAATTAGATTTTAAACTAAAGTCTGTAATAAGAGACACAGAAGGACACTATATCATTCTTAAAGGGTCTATCCAACAAGAAGATCTAACAACTGTAAATATCTATGCCCCCAACATGGGAGCAGCCATCTTCATAAGCCAACTGTTAACCAAAATAAAGAGTCATATTGATAACAATATGTTAATTGTAGGAGACCTCAATACTCCATTCTCAGCAATGGACAGATCATCTAAGCAGAAAATCAACAAGGAAACAAGAGCTTTGAATGATACATTGGACCAGATGGACCTCATAGATATTTACAGAACATTCCACCCTAAAACAACAGAATACTCATTCTTCTCGAGCGCACATGGAACTTTCTCCAGAATAGACCATATACTGGGTCACAAATCAGGTCTCAACCGATACCAAAAGACTGAGATTATTCCCTGCATATTCTCAGATCACAATGCTCTAAAACTGGAGCTCAATCACAAGAAAATATTTGGCAGAAATTCAAATACTTGGAAGCTAAAGACCACTCTGCTCAAGAATGTTTGGGTCAACCAAGAAATCAAAGAAGAACTTAAACAATTCATGGAAACAGATGAGAACGAAAACACACTGGTCCAAAACCTATGGGATACTGCAAAGGCGGTTCCAAGTGGGAAATACATAGCCATCCAAGCCTCACTCAAAAAAATAGAAAAATCCCGAATTCACCAACTAACTCTACACCTTAAAGAACTAGAGAAAAAGCAACAAACGACTCCTAAGCCACACATTGGAAGAGGAATAATTAAAATTAGAGCAGAAATCAATGAATTAGAAACCAGAAACACAGTAGATCAGATCAACGAAACTAGAAGTTGGTTCTTTGAAAGAATTAATAAGATCGATAAACCACTGGCCAGACTTATCCAAAAGAAAAGAGAAAAGACACAAATTAATAAAATTATGAATGAAAGGGGAGAGATCACGACTAACACCAAGGAAATAGAAACAATTATTAGAAATTATTATCAACAACCATATGCCAATTAACTGAGCAATCTGGATGAAATGGAGGCCTTCCTGGAAACCTATAAGCTGCCAAGACTGAAACAGGATGAAATTGACAACCTGAATAGGCCAATAACCAGTAACGAGATTGGAGCAGTGATCAAAAACCTCCCAAAAAACAAGAGTCCAGGGCCTGATGGATTCCTTGGGAAATTCTACCAAACATTCAAAGAAGTAATACCTATTCTCCTGAAGCTGTTTCAAAAAATAGAAACAGAAGGAAAACTTCCAAACTCATTCTATGAGGCCAGCATTACCTTAATCCCCAAACCAGGCAAAGACCCCATCAAAAAGGAGAATTTCAGACCGATATCCCTGATGAATATGGATTCCAAAATCCTCAACAAAATCCTAGCTAATAGGATCCAACAATACATTAAAAGGATCATCCACCACGACCAAGTGGGATTTATCCCCGGCATGCAAGGGTGGTTCAACATTCGCAAATCAATCAATGTGATAGAACACATTAATAAGAGGAGGGAGAAGAACCATATGGTCCTCTCAATTGATGCAGAAAAAGCATTCGACAAAATACAACATCGTTTCCTGATTAAAACTCTCCAGAGTACAGGGATAGAGGGAACATTCCTCAAGTTCATAAAATCCATCTATGAAAAACCCACAGTGAATATCATCCTCAATGGGGAAAAGCTGAGAGCCTTTCCCTTAAGATCAGGAATACATCAAGGATGCCCACTCTCGCCACTATTGTTCAACATAGTACTAGAAGTCCTAGCAACAGCAATCAGACAACAAAAAGAAATAAAAGGTATTCAAATTGGCAAAGAAGAAGTCAAACTCTCTTTTTGCAGACGACAGGATACTTTATGTGGAAAACCCAAAAGACTCCACCCCCAAATTACTAGAACTCATCCAGCAATTCAGTAATGTGGCAGGATACAAAATCAATGCACAGAAATCAGTTGCTTTCTTATACACTAACAACGCACCTGTAGAAAGAGAAATTAGAGAAACGATTCCATTTACAATAGCACCAAAAACCATAAGATACCTCGGAATAAACCTAACCAAAGAGGTAAAGGATCTATACTCTAGGAACTACAAGACACTCATGAAAGAAATTGAAGAAGACACAAAAAGATGGAAAAATATTCCCTGCTCATGAATCGGAAGAATAAACATTGTTAAAATGTCTATGCTACCCAGAGCAATCTTTACCTTCAATGCCATCCCGATCAAAATTCCAATGACATTTTTCAAAGCGCTGGAACAAACAATCCTAAAATTTGTATGGAATCAGAAAAGACCCCGAATCGCCAAGGAAATGTTGAAAAAGAAAAACAAAGCTGGGGGCATCACGATGCCCGATTTCAAGCTATATTACAAAGCTGTGATCACCAAGACAGCATGGTACTGGCACAAAAACAGACATCTAGACCAATGGAACAGAATAGAGAACCCAGATATGGACCCTCAACTCTATGGTCAAATAATCTCTGACAAAGCAGGAAAAAACATGCAATGGAAAAAAGACAGTCTCTTCAATAAATGGTGCTGGGAAAATTGGACAGCTGCATGCAGAAGAATGAAACTCGACCATTCTCTAACACCATTCACAAAGATAAACTCAAAGTGGATGAAAGACCTCAATGTGAGACAGGAATCTATCAAAATCCTAGAGGAGAACATAGGCAGTAACCTCTTTGACATCGCCCACAGCAACTTCTTTCAAGATACATCTCCAAAAGCTAGTGAAACAAAAGCAAAAATGAACTTTTGGCACTTCATCAAGATAAAAAGCTTCTGCACAGCAAAGGAAATAGTCAACAAAACAAAGAGGCAACCCACAGAATGGGAGAAGATATTTGCAAATGACACTACAGATAAAGGGCTGGTATCCAAGATCTAGAAAGAACTTCTCAAACTCAACACCCAAAAACCAAATAATCAAGTCAAAAAGTGGGCAGAAGCTATGAAAAGACACTTCTCTGAAGAAGACATACAAATGGCTAACAGACACATGAAAAAATGTTCATCATCATTAGCCATCAGGGAAATCCAAATCAAAACCACACTGAGATACCACCTTACACCAGTTAGAATGGCAAAAATGGACAGGGAAAGAAACAACAAATGTTGGAGAGGTTGTGGAGAAAGGGGAACCCTCTTATACTGTTGGTGGGAATGCAAGTTGGTACAGCCACTTTGGAAAACAGTGTGGAGGTTCCTCAAAAAGTTAAAACTAGAGCTACCCTATGACCCAGCAATTGCATTCCTGGGTATTTACCCCAAAGACACAGATGTAGTGAAAAGAAGGGCCATATGCACCCCAATGTTCATAGCAGCAATGTCCACAATAGCCAAACTGTGGAAAGAGCCGAGATGCCCTTCAACAGGTGAATGGATAAAGAAGATGTGGTCCATATATACAATGGAATATTACTCAGCCATCAGAAAGGATGAATACCCAACTTTTACATCAACATGGATGGGACTGGAGGAGATTATGCTAAGTGAAATAAGTCAAGCAGAGAAAGTCAATTATCATATGGTTTCACTTATTTGTGGAACATAAGGAATAACATGGAGGACATTAGGAGAAGGAAGGGGAAAATGGGGGGGGGGGGGAATTGGAGGGAGAGATGAACCATGAGAGACTATGGACTCTGAGAAACAAACAGGGTTTTAGAGGAGAGGGGGGAGGGGTGATTGGTTAGCCCGGTGATGGGTATTAAGGAGGGCGCATATTGCATGGAGCACTGGGTGTTTTATGAAAACAATGCATCGTGGATCACCACATCAAAAACCAATGATGTATTGTATGGTGACTAACATAACATAATAAAATTAATAAAAAAAAAAAAGAAAAAGAAAATAAGGATGCAAGGTAACTTACCATCAGGTTCAAGTGTACCAAGGGATTCATTAAATAAATAAGAGAACAAACTGTTCTCTCGTCTTACTGATAATGGAACAAAAAACCTTAAAGTGCTGTACAGGGGGACATAAGGAAAACAATTTCTTGACTAGAAGGGCTATAAAGTATCAGAACAGGCTATAGAGGGAGTTTGGGTAATCACCTTCTTGTAGGCTCTTTAAAAAAAGGATACATATCTGAGTGTTAGATTTGCCAGAGAGACTGTTACTCTCTAGTTCTATTATACAGTAAGTGATATTTGATAAAATACATAGGAGATGCTCACCACAAGTGAAAGCTACTATTGCCTTAATTTGAAAAACTTTTAAAGGCAATGATCCAAAGGCTTCCAAGGTAAGGTGAAAATGGAGCCATTTCCCAGAGTATAACAGCCCTATGATAATGTGTCAGAAATAACAATTCAGTATACAAAAAATATACAAAAAAGCTTAAACGACAGGAAAAACATTAGAAAGGAAATAGATGATCTCAAGCTGTCTGGGCCACCAATGTGCACTGGTTGGGAGGAATACTAAAAACACAACAGCAACAACAAAAAAAGACACACAGTACACAGATCTCCTTTGTGTGTACTCAGACGTGCGCACTACTCTGAGTTGATATTACATGTTACCAAGTAATCTTATTAACATATCCATCATCTAAGAAGCCTCACCACCTCCTTCCTCTTCTTGGATGCCCTGGTCCTCGGCTCCCTGAACGATATCATGATCCATAGCATCATAATGAGCTTGCTGCCTGTAAGGGACACAAACGTTATCAATTCAGTGACAGATTAAGTGGCACAACTGGCCATAAGTAATTTATATTTAAAGGTAGCGATAAACAAATTTTTCAACGTTTTTTAAAAAGTCATAAATTTTTTTTCAACCTTGTGCTATTAGGTTTCATAAAGATTCCAGATACAATTTCAAAGGATACTTTAAAAGAGATAAAACACCTTTCACGTGTGATAAAGCACAATAAAGTTAGCACAAAATCTGCTAGTTATTTTGAGACCTAAACTAAGCTGGGAGACCTAACATTTTTAATCAGGGGTTAAAAATGTTGATTATTTTAGAAATTAAATATTTGGAAATTTAATTCTCAAGCTGTTGTTTTGCCCCAGCCACAGGAGACACTCAAGCTCACGGGTAATAAATACACAAAACTGTTTGCCACCTGCTTATAAGAACAAGGGGATGGGGCGCCTGGGTGGCTCAGTCGTTAGGCGTCTGCCTTCGGCTCAGGTCATGATCCCAGGGTCCTGGGATCGAGCCCCGCATCGGGCTCCCTGCTCCGCGGGAAGCCTGCTTCTCCCTCTCCCCCTCCCCCTGCTTGTGTTCCCTCTCTTGCTGTGTCTCTCTCTCTGTCAAATCAATAAATAAAATCTTTAAAATAAATAAAAATAAATAAATAAAACCAAAGAGAACAAGAGGAGGGGCTGTCTGCGCCCATCAGGAGGAGGCTACCGGGGCTGCTCCGGGGGCCGCGGCCGCCCCTCCTGCGGGCCGGCCTGCCTCTGCCGGGCCACCTCTCTGGCGAGAAGCTGCTGCTGCGGCCTCCACAAGTGTCCCTGCAGCCTCTGCTGGTGCAGAGCCTCCGGCTGCTCCCTCCGCGGCTGGGCCTCCTCCGCCCGCCTGGCGGCCACTCTCCGCGCTTCCAACTGCTCCTCAGGCGGCGACCGGAACCTGGTGACCGGCTTGGCTGAAGGATATACCTGAGGGAAAACGAGCAGGTGCTGAGCAAGGGTAGTCGGGACCTCTGGGTTCTCTCTTCCTCTGATTCTCACGACAAACTCGGGAGGCAGGGCTGGCTTGTTTCCTTAATCCCCATCTGTCGGGTGAACTGTGATTACACCCTGGCTCCGAGGTCACCCAGAGCCAGAACTCCTATTTCCCAACTCCCTTAGTCGCCCTTGGCTTCTTTCAGCTACTGATCTTCCTGATTTCCTGGCATTGTGGCAGATTTTCAATATGCTCCCTCTCACGTGGAAGAGGGCACAACAGAAAAAAATCAGTTTGGAGCCTTAATTAAATGTTATGTTCAAGAGGCTCTGCCCTAAGGGGGCACTTGGTGACCTCCCATTAGTTGGGGCAATTTGTGGGCTAAAGCTGTGGCTAAGGATTTTCCATGAAGAGTTTAAGATGCAGGGACACCAATTAATTCTAGGAATGCACAGCCAGCCTCAGGTTAACCATAGCAAGCAAGCAAAAAAAGCCAAATTTCAGGTAAGGGTGGAGAGGCAGAGAACAACTTTCTTCAAAGAAAAAGAGAATGGGGGCGAACATAATACCTTCTGACGAAAGGAAAAACTGATACAGGAATTCTTAAACTCTGCTTCCCACTGAGCTACCTGCTGCTCTCTCCTCTGCCACCCTCTCTCTCAACCAACACAAGCACATGCAATTTTCACCAACGGAAAGAAGGTGCAGGGGTAAGGAAAATCAAACCCACGAGGGCGATTACTTTTGAAGAAAGCTATGAGGGACACAAGACCGGCAGAGGCTTCTCCATGCTAAGTTTGCAACAATATAGAAGTGCGATAGAGGCCTTCACATCTACTCAGCCTAAAGCCTCAACCAGCTTGAAATCTTAGAAAGTCTAGGGCCAAACACAACTTCAGAGTCATAAATAAAAGGTGATCAGCATCTATGTAAAGGCCAAGTAGCCCACCGTTAGGTATCCGTTTAGAGACAGCAGAAGAAGAGACAGCTCAGCTTCTGCGTTCAGGGTTGTTTCAAGTTCTTTTATGAGTATGATTTCTAATAATAATGGATTTTTTAAAGGGAAAAAACCTTATTTATGTAAGAGGGGCGTGCTCTGTAGGGGGAGCCTGAGCAGAGCCTGGTTACACATACATACTCCCCCAGTGGGGCATCCTTAAGTGATAAGATCAGACTTTTGACAACAATAACCACCTTGAAGATGAATGTGCAAAAGCCAACCTACCATTTGATAGTAAATGAACAGGGAAAAGGAGACTTTTGATCACAGAAAATGAGACCTTTCTCGGCCTCACAATGCCCGTGGGACTTGAGCACGTTCCAGGAAGTGCCCAGGCAGGCGCTCATCCCTCCTCTTACTGCTCAAGGGAGGGCAGCACGGAGCTCCCTTGTTTGGAACTACTGACAAAGAAAATACACACACCAACAGCCTTCTCCTTCCCCCAGGCACCTTTCTGAGGTACCTGGGCAGCTATGCTATGAGCATGACAACAGAAAACTAAAATATGTGCATATAACATTTAGTGAACTCACTCAGATTTTATTTTAGGGACTGTCATCTATGGGGAGGCTTTTTCAATATTTAAGAACAAAGCCACGCTCCCCGTCCCAGGCGACAAAACATAACCCTGGTGGACATGAAGCGGATGACCTCGTACCTCGTTGGGCGCGTGCCCTTCCAGAAGGTTGGCTTCTTCTCGAGGTTCACGCTGTTCCTTCCATTCCCGATCCTGTTCCTCGGGTGATGGATCATGCTCCTCCTCCAGACGTTCGGCCTGCCCGACCTGCTCCATCGCCTCCTCCTCCAGGGCCTTTCTATGCTCCTCTTCCACCTGCCGCTCCTCGGGCTCTCTGCCTTCAGCTTCATGCTGCTTCGGCTCCGCCGGAACCTGAAACTCTGCCTCCTTCCGGGTGGGAGGGTAAAGTTTTGTTTCTTCCGTTCTTCTAGGAACTGCTTCATGCGTCTGCCACCCAACACTATTTCGAGACACCTAGGCCAAGCACATCACTGGAAATGACACTCTTCCATTTTGAAAGCCGTGATATAATCTCTTTATTACCATGTCTATGGGGTTACAACATAAGCAAAATCCTGGAGTCTAGAAATACAGAGTCCTGACTGAAAAGTATGGCTGCAATGGAGTCACTTAACTCTTCTCACTGTAATCTCACCTATAAAATAGAGATAACATAAGCACAATTTCATCCCGGGAAGAATACAGTAAGTAATTTAAAAGTAAAGCCTATACGTGACCACATCTCAGCAGACCTGTCCCTCAAAAGCAATCTAACTCCTGTTTTCCCTTAAAACAAAAAGGAAAAACCCCTCAACCTTCAAGTGATGAGGTGTTTATGTAATTTTCTTCAATGTAAATTTTGTTTTCAATAATGATTTGAAAAGTGGGACACCTGGCTGGCTCAGTTGCAAGAACATGCGACTCTCTTTTTTTTTTTTTTTAATAAAATCTTTTTTTTTTTAAGATTTTTATTTATTTATTGAGAGAGACAGTGATAGAGAGAGAGCATGAGAGGGGGAGAGACAGAGAGAGACGCAGACTCCCCACTGAGCAGGGAGCCCGATGGGGGACTCAATCCCGGGACTCCAGGATCATGACCTGAGAGTCCCGGGACTCCAGGATCATGACCTGAGCCGAAGGCAGTCGCTTAAACAACTGAGCCACACAGGCGCCCAGAACATGCGACTCTTGATCGCAGTGTTGTGAGTTTGAGCCCCACGGGTGGGGGAGGGGTGTAGAGCTTACTTAAATTAAGAATAGAACTTTTAAAAAATATAATGATTTGGAAAGAGAAGGACAAGATCAAATTGAAGATGAGTTGGGTTTATTTTTTACTGACTAATTAAAAAAAAGAATGCCATTACTAATAGGCATCCATGTTAGCTAAAAATATTTGTGCCCATTAAACCAGATACAATAAAATATATATATATATATATATTTTTTTTTTTAAAGATTTTATTTATTTGACAGAGAGAGACACAGCGAGAGAGGGAACACAAGCAAGGGGAGTGGCAGAGGGAAGGAGAGAAGCAGGCTTCCCAAGGAGCAGGGAGCCCGATGTGGAGTTCGATCCCAGGACCCTGGGATCATGACCCGAGCCGAAGGCAGACGCTCAACCATCTGAGCCACCCAGGTGCCCCATACAATAAAATATTTTTTAACATATTAGAGTAGTATTTCTTCATAAATCAGAGGGAATCCTTTGTAAATATTTTGTATTGTTAATACATAAAATTCAACATAAAAAAATGTCTTTTTTTACAGAGAAATCCTCTTCTAAAATTGGTTGGTTTAAATTGGTGTTCCTGGATTTAAAATTTCAGAGATTTCCACGTGATCTTCATTACTTAGAAAAGAGGGGCAAAAAAAAAGATGATATAATATCATACGAAAATTTATCACTCCTTCCCGCCTCCAACCTTATTTATTGGGAAAAATAACTTATTTGGTCAGATTGCTCCTCCAAATTGAAATAAATGGGAAGCCCTCTTCTTAAATTGGCAGAACTATAACTAAGAAATCGGAATGAATGAATGAATGAATGAATGAGTAAGTAAATAAATAAATGGAGGAAGAAAGTCCTCTCTCAGACATCTGAGGACAACTTCTGGAGATGTATGTCTTACCAACGTCCTCACATACCTGGCAGGTTGGACATAATACTGCTCTGACTTAGAGAAATATGAAATATTTCTCTGAAGAGCCTTAAGTGCTTTCAAATACCTGCCATTTATCTCCACAGAATTCCTGTGAGAAAGGTTATAGCAGATAACTACTATCTCCACCTCACAGATGAAAAAACTAAAGGTCTGAGTCATTAAAAGATTAATTAATCCAGGAAACAGGTAGTCAGACTAGGACAGGGAAGAGGACTAATACCCAGGCCAGGAATCTGGTCATGTTTTCTTAATAGTAACAAAGAAGGGTCCATGAAGACACGGAAGGTTCTGTCTGTGAAGGAATGCTCTGCAAGACTAAAGACTTCGATCAAGTCTACTCACAGCAACTTAATTACTCCCGTAAGATGGTCATGCAGGACACATCCTCTCAAACATTCACTGTTAAAAACAACTTTTTCAGGGAGAAAGACACCCATATTTGCCATTTGTATTATGCATGTGATTAAAACAACTATGTTAGACTTGAGGATAAGGGTGACCCTACTTTTGATGTCCCACTTAGGAGACACTCTTAAGCAAGGCTCAATTTTTATGAAGAGCAGGAATGCAAAAAAAAAAAAAAAAAAAAAGTGGATTAAGAGACTAGCACTCATACCTTTGATAGTTTTATAAAGACCTCTTAAATACAATTTTTGGCTTGTTCTGTGTGGACCTAGCACTGCATCAAGTTCAACTACATTACCAACTCTAATACTTGAGTGGGCTGTCATAGAACAGCCTCATGATCATTTAAACTTCTCACTCTACCCCCCAAAAAGCCAAACAACAAGAACAAAAAGAAAATTTAAAAATTCAGATACAACAGCCCCTTCCAAAAAAATAAACAAAGCCAGTAAAGTCTTTCCCAGAAAATACTATAGCAGTAGTTCTCTGAGCGTCCTCCCCAGACCAGCTGAATCAGTTAGAAATGCAAATCTTCAGGCCTCATCCCAAAATAACTGAACTGGAAATTCTGGCCTAGGGCCCAACTATCTGCGTTCTAACAGCTCTGCTGGGGACTCTGATATATGCTAAAATTTGAGAACCACTGTTCTGGAGGCAGAGTTGGCAATATTTAGAGCAGTTCACCTGATAACAGCTTGACGGGGAAAGTGACCCCATCACAGAATACCAGTTCACGCCTCTTACCTCCGGCTCTCCGGCTGCGTCCTCCCTCGCTGTGTTGTCACCTCGTGGAGAATGTGTCCCCTGGGTAACATTCTGCTGCTCTGCTTTCTCTGGCTTTCGAAGGCTTGGAATCCTATTCAGAGTATCTTTCAATTGTTTATATTCTGCAACTTGTGTCTGTGTATAAATTGCACAATTGGATACAAATTGTACAATTTGAGGAGGGAAAGAGATATCGTTCATGGATGGACACTAGGGTTCACTGGAAGACTAGACTAAAATATTATACCTAAGTACAAGTTAGGAAAAATATGCAGATTATTTCCATGCATTAGCTATTCTTACTTGGACATGCTTAACCATTTTTAAGCACATGCAAATGAGAATTAGATATAAAGGGAACGGAGAAAAAAAAATCTAAGACAGATGTTAGCTTTTCATGCTATGTTAAACAGTCAGAATTTTTATAAATAACTTTCTGGTATAAATATCATTATTAAAACACAGTTTGCAATCAGTTTTATAGCATTAAAATATCTGTTTAAAAATTCACACAATTATATAAATACAAGTGCAGATATCTTTTACCAATATGGTCTGAGTAACGTTTTTCAGTGAAAAGGAATCATAAGTTCAAAATAAGTAACTAAGTATATATATATACTTAGTTATTTATTTATAAAATCACTCAGGCCACCTGCCCCCCCACCCCCCACCATCAACCTGTGCTCAAATAGGGTCCCTAACTTTCCAGAATGCTTTTGGTATTGTGCTCTGAAGATTTAGGAAAGCAACAGCATAGGCATGAAATGAGCCTAGATTTTTATTCCTCAATTGTGAACCTCCTTTCTTGTAAAGTGATAAAGGCGCTAATGTAAGTATTAAACTACAATACACTCATCCAGGTGTATCTGTGTATATGTGGTGATGGTGTGTATGTGTGTGTGCATGCACGATATTTTTAATACAAGGAGCTAGAAAGACAGAAAAAAAATCAAATACCTTCACTAAGAAAATCAATAGACACTGCTCATACTTAGCTCATCATATGCACCAACACTGTTACCCTAAAACAGAAATGCTGTGTGTATAAACACACACCTACATAAACACATCCAAGAAACACAGAAATCCATTCTGGACAAGTTTCCAGCCAGTGGGCGCAGCAGAGCGGGTGAGTGGAGGCTGGAACCCAGCTGGCACCCCCACTGCCCTAGCTGTGCACCCTGGCAGAGTGCTCTTCCACCCCAACGAAGGGGGGCCTTTTTATTTTTTTCCAGTTCACACAAAGGTGAAGAAGTTTTCTTGCTAAATCTATCTCAGAGGAGTGCATCCTTGTAATTTGTACAAAGGTATGCCATATGGCTAATAGTGGCCCTTATCCCAGAAATCTACCAAAACATTTGCAAACCAACTTTGGAGGTCAAAGAAAATTTTTATTTTTTTATTTTTTAAGATTTTATTTATTTGTCAGAGGGAGAGTACAAGCAGGGGGAGCAGAAGGCAGAGGGAGAAGCAGGCTCCCCACTGAGCAGGGAGCCCAATGCGGGACTCGATCTCAGGACCCTGAGATCATGACCTGAGCCGAAGGCAGACGCTTAACCGACTGAGCCACGTAGGTGTCCCCAAAGAAAAATTTTAAAAAAGACATCCACATAGTGATACTTTTAATAAATATTTCTTCTTTCTCCTCCTCCTAGAGATATTATATTTGAAAGCAGTTATGCTTAGTTCTCAAATATTAGTGTGAATTGAGAACCACGAAAGGATCATGTTAAAAGTGCAATCTCCTGGGCCCCTCACCCTAGAAATTATGATTCAGTAGGTCTGGGGCAAGGCCAGGTAACTGTGATGCAGGATAGTCTCCAAAAACACCAGTTTAAGAGTTACACATGACCGTGATGTCAAGAGCACCTAAACTCTAAGCTCAGTCTGGTCGCTGATCTTGGGCCAGCTGTTTTATTTCCCTTTGACCTCCTTTTATTTAGTTATAAAAAGGACACAATGTTAAAAAAAATAAATTAAAAAAAATAAAAAGGACACAATGTTATATAACTCAGTTGACTGTGAACACTAAAGTCCTGTATAAAAAGTTCTTATGATGATCCTTGACACACTGTAAACTCAAAATTCTATTCTGTTCTTTTTTTTTTTTTTAAGATTTTATTTATTTATTTGTCAGAGAGAGAAAGAGGGGGCACAAGCAGGGGGAGCGGCAGAGGGAGAGGGAGAAGCAGGCTCCCTGCTGAGCCAGGGTTCCGATGTGGGACTCAATCCCAGGACCCTGGGATCAAGTCCTGAGCTGAAGGCAGACGCTTAACTGAGCCACTCACACGTCCCTCTACTCTGTTCTTCCTGTCCCCCCACTCAACTACATTTAAAAATTGGGTTGTTGGGGCACCTGGGTGGCTCAGTCGGTTGAGCGTCCAACTTTTGGATTCGGCTCAGGTTATGATCTCAGGGTCGTGAGATCGTGCCCCGTGTCAGGCTCCATGCTCCAGCTCAGAGTCTGCTCAAGATTCTCTCTCTCCCTCTGCCCCTCCTACCACGCATGCTCTCAAATAAATAAATAAATCTTTAAGAAAAAATCAGGATGTCAAGTCACAGTCTCATAAGATGATTTACATAAGAAATGTAGATGCTTGAAGCAGCATTTATTTTCTAAGGAGACCCAGGGAAAGTATTAATATGGGGATCTGAGGTGGGACTCTAAGTACTACACCTAGTTCTGGCATAATGATTTAAAGGGGGTGGTTGGTGGGCAGGACAACTTGAGCCCCTTCTCAAAGGAGCAGAATATATTTTTAAAGAAATAGAATACTATACATAAGTTACATAAAAATATTTTTTTCCATTACAAAATCTTGTCCATAATACTGCCGGTGTGCTTACTACAGAATTCAGTCTTGGTCATTAAATGCATTATTTTAATTTACATTTCTCTGGATTTTCAAATTGCTGCTTAGTCTAATATTTGTGGCCATCATAGCACACAGAATATTCAAATTGGTTTGTCACATTTTTCAGCATGAAAAGCAGCCTCAAATAAAATAGTATTTGGTAAAAATTTTATAAAGAGCGTTTTGAATGAAATAATCTCCTAAAGTCAATTTAATCTGTACACCTGTAAAAAATTACCACACAGCCACAGTTTCAAAGGGGGATAATCAATGACTACCTTGAAAAGGAGTCCCACAAATACAGATGCTACAGCCAATGAGATGCGTCAAGGCCCAGCATGTTATACTTTTCCTAATTTTATAAAGACAAAATATAATACAAAAAAAATGGTCTCCTGGTAAGGACAGATAGCTGGTTTTCCTCTTAATTCTTCCAACTGAAGAGAAGTACAAACCTAGTGACTCAGCTAGCCATTCCTGTTTGTTTGCTTCTCCTAGAAAGCTGTAAAACACAGTATGGTATTCTTTAATAAGCTCTCCAACACTTGTATTCGTTCGTTTGTACATTCAGTAAATAACCACTGAGGGCTTACTTTGTGCCAGGGACTGTTCTAGGCTTTGAAAAACGGAACTTACGACTCTTGTTTTTCCTTCTCCATTGACATGAGATCTCTTATTTTCTGTAATTTGGCCAAGAACACATAAGGCTAGTCCTAAAAGGAGTGTGTGTAGGCTGGGATACGGAAGCAAGGGAGGGAGGGATGGAAGAAAAAGTCTGACAATAATTTATTTGGTAGCTAGCATCATAAAATCCTATAGATCCTCTAAGAAGAGTTACCACAGGTCAGAGAGTGGCGGAAGACCATATATATGGGATAATTTCTGTGGTTTAAACAAGCATTTGACCATTGCATGTTGGGGCTGGTGGAGGGTAGAAATAGTCATAGGTACCAACCACACTACCAGTGCAAAAAAATAATCAAAGGCTTATTTAATATTCTCTTGATTGAATTTTGAAAGCATGCATGATCCTCAGGATCAGGAGAGCTCTGTCCTAAGAACTCACTGAAGATTGGCTTGTAAGAGACTACATGCATAAAGGAATTGGGAAATGTTAAGCAGATTGTAAGGAGAACCCATAGAGGCTGCTACCCTTCTAACCTGTGCAGCAGCTAGCGCACTCTTGTGGTCTTCCAAAGTCACTACAAGTTGTTCATGCTCGGAGAGTAAATTCTTATGCTGTTGCTACACAAAAAAGAATTTTACATGTTGAGATTTAACATTCTAAGACAGATTCTTCTTCGGCTGACAGTGCTATGAGCACCCAAACGTAGCTTGCTCGCCTGCTTGTTTGTTGTTCTTGCAGCACTTGCTGAGTTTAAAAATCATTGTAGAGAGAAGACGATAGATAATAAGATAGTATTCTGAAATCTAAAACGTGCTACCTAAATATCACAATCCCTTACAATGAAATCAAAACCAAAGGAACAAATACTTCATTATTAATAAACCTTTATAAATAAAAAACTTATTAAAATGCAACCATCTAGCCAAAGAATCATTTCGGTACTAATGAAAATGTTTGGATTTTCAGACCATCTTTTAGCTTACAATGCAGATGCGGTAAAAGTAGTGGGCACAATCCAGTTTATGCAAAGTCTAAAATAACAATGTGGATTTGAATGCAGGTCAATTAGGGAATGACTTGTAAAGCTATTCTACAAAGTAAAGCAGGCCAATACTAAGCAGTCAAATGCCCGGGTTTGTTTTACCTTGACGTCTTGAAGCTGTGTATGCATGTCCTGGTGTGCCTTCCTTAGCTGTCTATTCTCTTCTCTCAAATTGTACACAGTTTCTATTTGTGGAGAAAAAAAATCATGCATAAAGCCTTGAGATTTTTCTGGCTTTTGATTCCATTACTGTCATATCTACAACTTCACACAACTATTTTTAGGATTTGTTTTGAATTTTGACAGTATAGTACGCCAAATCAACAAAAATTCTATCATTTTGGGATGTGACATGGATTCAGCTTGCCATTCCAATACAATCTGGTTCGGTAGTTTAAATACTTTTAAGGAAGCTACACAGTGTGGAAGTTAAGGATTTCTAATTACTCAGGAGTTAAAAATGAAGTATTTCTGTAGTAAGCAAGTCCTCAGGAATAAAATGTAACAGGCAGGGATAGTATAAGATTTGAGTCTCTCCACAAATTAAAGTTATCAAAATTAGTACAAACCCTACTTCTCATGGCACGAATAATTTCCATGGACCCCAAAAGGTATTTCAATTGCAAAGACAACTCAGGAAATAAAAGAAGAGACAGAGAGAAACCCCACTTACCTGCTTAAAAATTCTAAGTATATTTTCTTTCCCCTGGCACTGAGTTCTTGCCTGATACAAATTCCCCCCTCCAATAGCGGTAGGACGGTTTTCCCAGGCCTACAATGTGAGGCTATAGCTGTCTCAGTGGAGCCCTCTAATCTCTCCAATCTTAAGCCTACTGTTCAGGGAACAGCCTCAGTGACTTAAAGATTCCAGGCCCACCTCTCCTATCCACTGGGTGGATTTCTTACTTTCGCTGTATCTGGCCATTAGATGTTATAAACTGGCAGCCCCGGGGCTGAATCCAGCTCACATTTTTTTTCTTTTCTTTTTTTTCTCCTGGCCCCTGCAGTGTTGGCCTACGCAGAGTGTTCCACATATGAATAGTTGGCACCATTTAAAAATCAAGGATCTGGGTCTACTAAGATCTGGCAACATGAGGCCAATTCTCATGTGACAAGAGTCAGCAGAAGTTGAATGGTGGCAGGTGACAATATAATTCATTTTTCAATGGGAGATACCTTTGAAAGTGAAAGGGGAGGCTGTTAATAATGATGCTGACACAGCAGGTCTGGGTCTACAGTGTGCCAGGCAAATTATCCCTGGGTGGCAGCCACCCTCCGCAGACAAAACCTTAGCTTTCCGATGTGGCACTCAGCACTGAAGAAAAGTGCCCGCCCCCATCTCTCACCCTATTTTCTGTCCACTTTTACACCTTTATCATCCCTGCCTCACCCCTGAGCTCTGGATGGCTGACTAGGTGTAAGGGAGAGGTCAAGAACAAGGTGGGAAAGGTTTTGATGCAAAGGTCAAAATAGGACACCACTGGAGATCCAAGGGGACTGTCAGTGTGTTGTTGGCTGGATAGGGCTTCAGTAAACACACACACACACGCACACACATACACACACATACGCATACACACATGCACGCACACACACACACATGCACGCATGCATACATACACGTACACACATACACATACACACCTGCACACACACATTCACACACATACACACACGCACGCGCACACACACATACACATGCACACACACATACACGCATGCACGCACACGCACACACACATGCACGCATGCATACGTACACGTACACACATACACATACACACCTGCACGCATTCACACACACGTGCGCGCACACACATACGCATACACACATGCACGCACGCATACACACACATACACATACACACACACATGTGCACACATACACACATGCACGCGCACACACATGCACACATGCATACATGCACGTGCACACATACACATACACACCTGCACGCACACATTCACACACATACACGCACACACACATATGCATACACACATGCACGCATGCATACACACACACACAAATACCCAAACTGCTAGCTTCTAAAGGAGTTTGAGGTCATAAACTTAATGGCAGTTGCTTCTGTGCCTTAACTGTATTGCCTTGAGTAAGTTATTTAACTTTATGAAGGCTCAGTTTCTTCCTTTATTAAATTAGGCTAAACACAACGCCTTGCTTACAGGTTGTTATGAGAATTAAATAAAATAATTGCATGAAAAGTTTCACCTGGTACTAGCACATGGTGAACATGTGCTGAGTGTCAGCTATTATTAGAACAGAGATGAAAAGAATAATTACCTAAGCTTCTACGTTACCAGTTTATCTCCCAGGAATTCTAAATTCCCTCCTGGTATCACATTAAACTGAACCCGAGACCACCTGGGTTATACGTCTGAGTTGTCACTACTGACCTGCATCTGTCACCATATGCTTTAACTCACTATCCGAAGCTTCTACCAAAGGATCATAATCAAACAGAAGTGCTGACGTAGAAACTGCTCAGTGAAGTGTCAAAGGCACCGTCACACCCGATTGTTTAAGGCCCCTGAGAAATACAGTTCTCTCTCACCCCTTCTCTTTCTTTCTCCTTGTCTTTCTCCCTGCCTTGCCCCACGCACAGGGTAGGTATATTCTCTTTCTGATGATAAGAGCCCCAAAACTTACTGCATTTCCCTTTCGGTCGTGGCTACCAGGAAGTTCAGACCAGGTTATGAGGCTTAAATTATCTCAGGACGCAGAACTCGCATACATGCGTCCTCCTAGTTTCCACGGTTCTGATTTATTACTTCTACATATAATTTGTTAAAATTTTACTCTAAATGCACTTTGTTTCAAAGAAAGGAATATAGAGGAGATGCAAGAAAACATGCTTTATATTTCCTTTGTGAGGACATTTCTCTGTCTGTTATCTTAACGACCCCCACCATCTGCCATATCACCAACAGCCAACCAACGCCCCTGCACGTCTACAGCTCTTGGGTATCATCTGCTGACACCTGGCCCAACACTTTCAAGACCACCCTAACCCTTAATACTCTGCCTCAATGGCTACTTAACTCTCATGTGCCTTTTTGTTATGACTTACTATTGTGAAATACTTATAGACAAAATATTGCAAATAAAAATACAGAGAGGACCAAAGTACCTATCACTCAGCTTCCTTCTACGATGATATCTTATATAAAATAAAAATATTGTTTGGCACAGTATAATTAACTGGACCACAGACCTTCCTCGGATTTCACCATTGTTTTTTCGCAAGCACCATGTGACTTTTTAAACCAATTCTCACACTTCAAACTTATTTAGCACCTGATCAGGTGATTGTAGAATATTTCCCTTTTTCAGAATTTACATATACTCAGAGTGATACAATTTGTTTCATAATACTATGAAAATACCTCATGCTGACACTGATCACATATCAGTAACTGTGCTAGGTGCTTTACATAAATTATTTAATCCAACCCTATGAGGTTGAATAGCTTTTTATGAATATCCCAATTCTACAGATGATGACAATGAGGCCTGCGGTGATCATACAATTTGTCCATGGTCCTATAACTAGAAATTGAAGAGGCCAAGACTCACCAGGGCAGTCTGACTCTAGATCCTGAGCTTTTCAAAGCTACTACTAGTGATCAACAGGTAGTTTTTTGGCCCCTTGGAGATTAGGAAATGCATGGGGTGACTCTGATCATCACATTGAATGTGGAGCACTGATGGCATTTTGTGAGTAGGGGTCAGAGATACTAAATATCTTACAACACACATAAAAAGAGAACTTTCTTGCCCGATGTGGCCAATGTGCCCCATTGAGAAACACCAAGTATTCTATTCTGTTTCCTAAACAAACCCAAAGAGATAAGGATAATTGTGAAATGTTACAAAGAAGTAAGTGGCTGGTAAAGCACCACATGGTAAATGTGAATCAATTGCCATGCAAACAAACACAATTCTATTGCTTTACTGAAACATTACACTGAGTAGTTATTTCCATATAAACTAGCTAATCAGACTTCCAAATACCTTTTAGCTTAGAAAGTTCTTGTTCTTTCTCCTGCTGTAGCTGCAGGTACTTCTGCTTATGGTCATTAAACGTCCTACTGAAGTCTTCTCCTTGTTTGCGATGCTCCTCCTCCAAGTCGCTGTGCTGTTTCTTCAGCTCCTCGTGTTGACTCTGCAAAGATGAGAACCTGAGCAGAGATGTACATTCTCTAAATTATACCACAGTCTAGAGCCTTTCTCTCTCAAGAAAGAACAGTTGCAGCAGGAGGCTTTGTTTTCCTCAGGTTGCTTTGAATTGGGGCAGCTCCCCTGCATTTACCTTACATTTCAAATCAAGGGTTTGGGATCATGGCCAGAAATAATTTTCTCCTTAATTTTGAACATCGGTAAAAACAACAAGAAGTTAGAAGTTAGCCATGGGAGATGGAAAGGGGAAGGATTGGGGAAACTCCCAGGGACTCAAATTGCTGTGGAGACAAGGTAAAGCGAATGGAAAAATTATCCCTCCACGGCTATTCCAGACTTCCTCTTTCAATCTGATGTTTTCCGAGCAACATTTTTTTATTTCCCTTCTTTAATTTTCAGCCTTCCTGGTAACCTAGTTTAAAAAAAAAGAAGAGTTGTTTCCCTTTGGGGGAAGTAATACATTGTTTATAGAATGGTTCTTATTTACCTTACTCCTCGTCATACTACTACACTGGAATCACAATCTAGATAAAACCCACCGTCTCCAAATGCTAATGTGAAAGGGTGGTCTGCTTTAATCCACGCACTACTTTCTTGATACTAGGAACGGTTCTGGCTTCAATAAAAAGCACTTGTTCTCCTGATACAGGAGGAAAGACAACACCAAACAAAAAGTGAGGCGGGCAAGGGAGGGAGGCTGGAGGTGTGGAGATCATGGCAGGGTTTTCCTGCTGTGCAGAACGCTTGATGGCTCCACTCCTCTCTCCTACTTGACAGAAATCATGACTCTCTCCCCCCCACTCTCTCTCGTTCCAAGTCTTCTCGACACACAATAATGAGTTTTACCCAAGAACCAAAGAAGGAGAATCTTTAAACATAAATTGTGTTCCTGTGGTAGGTAAAAGGACACATGAAATATTAGTAACATGAAGGAGGGGTTTAATCATTCTACTGCCTCCAGTGTGCCTAAGATAAAAAGAAACATATGAGGAAAACCACTGTGAGAAACTAAGCAAGCAAACACAAACAAGAAAGCCTTAAAAGAGAAAGAGAATAAAATTAAAAATTAGGTGACCAGGCAGATTTATAAGAAAATGTATAATAAGATGATTATGATTGTTGTAATTGGGTGGTAAGACGAGGGAACATTACAATTCTACAGTATTTTTAGTGAAATATGACTTTAATGTACCATCCTACCATACCGATCAATTTTCTGTAAGCTTTCCTTAATCACTTAAGTTACTAAGTTAATTCTTTTATTCATTCATTCATGAGGAACAACTTTAAATTACTCACTTTCAACATCTGATGTTGCACATTCAACGCACTGTATCTGCTATTGGAATCTTGCTGTAAATTGAAAAGAAAATAGTTAACACAAAGATAATGAATCTGGCTCTCTTGCTAAACATAGCTTAAAGCACTTAACAGAAGAATTCCATTTATTTCACTTATATAAGCTACAATGAATTCTATGCTTGAACCAGGATGTCTCTAGAGCCATCTCTTTATTTAATGGCTGGAATGAAGTCTTAACATTCCTCTCAGTTTGCTAGAATTTAGTAAAGAAAAAGCAAGACATGGAATCGTAAAAAAGCAGCTTAGCAGGGGCCCTGGAAATGATTTACTTCCCCTCTCAAGCTGAGAAGAACCGAGGCTCCGATGCACAAGGACCTTGATCTGAGCCACTGTCACTGTGCATGGCTGATACACTCTGCCAGGTGCTCGGAGGGGACTAGGTCCAGGCCTCACAAGCTTTGCAAGAGAAAAGGCACTTTCCTTCCCTGAGCTTCAGTGCATAAGGAATTCTCCATATATTACTTTACCCAAATGAGACTCCCATTTCACAGAGCGAAGAAATGGAGAAAGGATAAGGAATAAGCTGAGGGCAAACATTTCCTTTAGTAGCAGAGCCAGGACTGACACTTGAGCCTAAGCCATGTTCCAGTGGTGTACGTGTGTGTCCCAGCAGAACAGCCTGACACGTGGACCTCACGAATGTGCAGAGTCCTGGGCAGCTGGGAGCAGCGTGTACACGAGACACCCAACCATTTTCTCTCCCCATGTGGGGCTCTTCTATCTGACCCCCCACACCCCTGCTTCGGCTCCAGCACAAGCACACCCGCAACCAGTTGTTTCTTTCATTTTTTTACCATTTCTAAGATGAACTGCATTTTTACTCTATTGCTTTATTTTATTGCTTTACTCTTTTACTTTACAAAGAAACTGCATCATGAAATGCACAACAGAAAGCACACAGTTTTGGCCGGGGCTTTTAAAGGCGGTAAGAGTTGAAAGCTGACAGTCTCCCAGCTATCCGAGGAACTGACGCTTCTCAGTTTTAATACTCCAAAATGCCAGTGTTTCATTCAACTCATGGTTATATATTCTTCTTGGAGTAAGAGAAAAACTTGCTTTTCTCCAGTTAATTTGGACTGTGCAAGTGACAGTAACATTGTAGGATTTTTTTGGCAGCAATAAATACATACATATATACATACATGTGTGTGTGTGTGTGTATATATATATACATATATATATACACACACACACATATACATATATACATATGTGTGTATATTTCAGCCTTTCGGTCCTAACGATCCACATAGTAAAAGATTTTGCCACTATTATTTCCCTCTCCTTAAGTTTCATAAAATAATCAAGAAAAAATCCAAAACTTACCCTTCCTTTATTTAGTGTTTCTTGTGCTTCTAACTTATAAACAAGAAAATCTAGAAAATAAAAAATGGAGAAAATTGGGTGTGATTAACTCATCATGGAATTTTCAAAAGAATAAAAGCAAATTTTGTTCAGACTTGTGAAAAATATTTTAGTTTTAAAAACAATCTGCTTGGGGGCACCTGAGTGGCTCAGTCATTGAGCGTCTGCCTTCAGCTCAGGTCATGGTCCCAGGGTCCTGGGATCGAGTCCCGCATTGGGCTCCCTGCTCTGCAGGGAGCCTGCTTCTCCCTCTCCCACTCCCCCTGCTTATGTTCCCTCTCTCGCTGTCTCTCTCTCTGTCAAATAAACAAATAAAATATTTAAAAAAATAAAAATAAAAGCAATCTGCTTGGTAACATACTTTATTTTGCCTCTTAAGGCCTTTTTAGAAAGAGTTGGAAAAAAAAACTATTACATAATTTTCAGCTTTATTTTAAAGCTGTATATCTTGAATAAAGAAAATACACATTATAACCAATTAATTAGAAGTGAATTTAGAATGTGCACTCTGTGATTAACTCTCCTTGAAATTTAGGAGAAAAAAAAAAAAAGAGGCATACCTAAAGACAGAGATGATTTATTGCTGTCCACTAGATGGCACGCTAAAATCATTCAGGACTCGAAAAGAGAAAGCAAACAGTGGAAACCATCTTTAATGTTCTTAAAGCTTTATTATCCACTAGATGGCTCTATAAAATCACTCTGCATTTAAAGACAAGGAAAATCCAAATCCTATCAAAGCATTTTCATGATGTTAAACTCCTATTCCTCATACAGGCTTAATCCAAGGGTCAGTAAAACATCCTACCCATACTGCCCTCTCAGTTTCCCTCCCTCTACCCCACACCAACATAGTCAGACAGAATACCTAACTTGTATTTCCTCACAAGATTTCACAAAACATGAGCTAATAAATAAAAATAAGAATGCGGATCATTTCAAAGCACAAGCTGTATAAAGCCTATGCTATATAGAAAAATTCTGATAAAAATCAATAGCATTGCCCAATGCTTGTGTTAGATGCTAATTTTTCAATTTGAACCGATCAGCTGTGCCAGTAAGTCTTCACAAGATGAAAATAAGTGCGAACTTAAAAGACACCATACAAAAAAAACAGAGACGCCATACAATGTGATCAATTTATTATGTTGTAAAGGTACATATATGTATGTATGTATGTACACACGTGTGTGTATATGAATGTATAAAATCTGTCATATTCTGGACAACATGCTGTTACTTACTATCTATGGACAGAATTTTCAGGTATGAGTAACATATGTGTGTAATATCCAGATGAAAAGCTGTTTATTTCTGATAGAATATGTGTAACTAATAATGCGAACTACCCCAAGGTTGCAGCACACTGAATGAAAGATTCAGAATCCAGTCTTAAGCAGGAATTACTGTGTTGTACAATGCAAAACATAGGACTTGACTTTCTCTGTCTACCTGTAAAAGTGACTTAGGGTTGATTTGAGAAATTTCTTAACAACAACAACAAAAAAGTAAAGCAAGCACATGATGTTTCAAAGTATGATAAAAACACAGAATACAAACTGCATTTTATATTTACCTTCTTTTGCTTTCTTATGTTCAAGTCTTTCCTTTTGCAAGGATTTCTCTAATCTTGATCTGTGTTCATACACAACTGAAAGAAAAAAGTTAAAATTTGTCTGCAAAGAATTAGAAATTCTAAAGTAAAATTCACATCAATTTTCAAAATGGGGGGTAAACACTTTAGGGTCCTCACAATTAAAATAAAAATGTATGCGTTTATAAGTTCCACATGCTGGGTAAAAAATAGCCACAACAGACACAAGTCTGAGCTGACTTCTGCACGGTCCGCCCCTTTATAGAAGCAATACTAAGCAATACTCTGAAAGAGGTTTCCTTCCATCTTCTTTACCAGCCCCTGCTCCTCCTGCTTCTCAAAACCTTCTCTGTGAGGTTTCATGTCTTTTCCTGGGTATGTGTCCACTCTCTTGACTTCTACCACTGTTTGCACAGCAGTTAGCCCCACATCTATATTTCTAGCTCCCATCTCTCTCTTAGGTACTAGCACAGCATTTCCTAAAGACTCCAGGGTTTTTCCACCTAGGTATCCCTTAAGTACTGCCAAGTCCACATGATCTGAATCGGAACTAAGGCTGCCAGACCCGTGAGAAAACCTCAGCACCCCATCGGCATGAAAGAGATGGTGTATTCCCCCACATCAAGGAAAACACAGGTGAGAGAGGCAGAGAAATGAAGAGGGGAGGGACTCTACAGAGAACCTATGAAAGTCAGGTTCACATCTGCCATGGTACCACGGCTCCCCCTACCTGCCCTGTCTACTCTGAAGAAGCCAGCGTTGCCTGGCGAGTAGAGAGGAAGTGTGGATGTCCTAGGGGAAAAACAGGGAGGAGAAGCTTATCAGAACTCTCTTCCCCACCTCTGGCTTCACATCTACAGCAAACAGGAGCTCGAAGAGTGGGAAAAGCTCTGCCTTTGAATGAATAAAATAAGAAAATAGGTATTTTATTTATATAATAAAATGTATGCATATGGACTAGACCAGACATAACACTTACTAGACCGAGACTGTGTTTATGGATAAAAGTTACAAATACTTTTTTTTTTAATCTGAGAGAAGTCGAGAAGTATCCAAGTCTGTGTTTTTATTCTGGGACAGAAAACCCAGCCTCACAGAGTGGTTTGTAAAAGGCAAAGAAGGGGAAAAAAGGCAAAAACTGAATTTCTGAGGTATGCTTTGAATCCTATTTGTGCGGCATTATGGTCACCTATGATCTCATTCCTTGCCAGACTAAGCCCAAGATGTCATTTGGTTCTTCGACCAGTCTTTAGCTGCCTTTGGCTACCAAGATACAATTTAATCATCAATCACTGACTTGCCAGGTACAACACATCCAGCTGCCCAGCACTACTGGCCATCCCAAAGGGCCAAGGTCACACCCACTCCCCTCCCTCACACCTGCTATAACTCCGTGCTGCCTGCCCTTTCCCCAGTGTCCCAGCTGCCAGTTACCAACCACTGCTGTCCTCCTTCCAACATGCTCAGCATCTCCTGAGTCCTCCACCTTCTCCCCATGCTGCATATCTCATCTTGCCATCCCACAGAAACTTTCCATTTCCAGGGCTCCCTCTACAACTACCACAGCCCCTACCTCTACTCACACTTCTGCTAACCTCTCTGTGCACAACCCCTTAGAATGCCTGCCACCACCTGAACTGGCATGGTGTCCTCCCCCACAGCATGTGTGCCCCAATCTCAGCTTCCCCCGCAGCCTCAGCCTCCCACAAGTCATCCTAACAATCCCTGTCCCAGTCTTTTTCTCCGTCCGGGTTCAATTTTTTTTGCCAGATGACCCCTACCCCCCTCCCTGTGCTATTATTATAAAGGATCCAATATAACTCTGCATTTATTGAGCCCCTACTATGTATCTGGAACCACATTATGTGTAGAAATGCAAAATGAATAGACATGGGCCTTGGCCACAAGCAGCTCAAGCCTAACACAGTAGATAGGTTAGGTAATTTTTATATAATTAGAGCTAAATACATTTAGCGTAATAAAAGTATATTTAAGCCCAAGGAAAGACAAGGATGAGCTCTGGATGGGAGAGGGGTGAGGTAGTCATCAGAGGTACTCATCTCTTGCCTGGCTTTGAGAATGAAGAGCAATTTGATAGAAAAGGGTGCCACGGGCGAAAGGCATCTCTGGAAGACATCACAGGGACAAAGGCACAGAGGTCGGAAATTGGGCTAAAGGTAGCTGAACTCCAAAAAGCTTGGTTGTAAGTCCATTGTTGAGAAATTACATTTTTTCCCAAACAAATCTGTACGGTATATAAGTCCCTCTGCCGATTTCTGAAAGCCTATTAAAACCAAGAAGTTCCTTGAATTGGTACTAACAGTATCATCTGGAATGATGTTTGGAACACGGCAGAGGAAAAAAAGATTAGCACTTTAAGGATCTCACTAAGCCATGCTCTAAACTGCATGCTTACAGTCTTTGAGAATTTCAGTCAGGTGGGAAAAATGTACAGGGAACCAGGTCTATTACAATGCTATCCCGATATCCCAGAGGCAAGAATAGGATGGCAGAGGAACACCTGAGCCCCCCAGCTGGAAGGAAATACACTCCCTCTCCTCTAATCCACTGGCCAAAGTTCCCAGGTCTGGGTAGGGTCATGGAAACATAAACATGCCAGTTAAAATGGAATTGTGGTGCACGAAGTGGATATATCACAGATGATTTTAGCAAGCACGTGCATCACTTTCAAAGAAAGGAACAGGAAGAATAGTCAAGATCTTTTTTCCAATGGAACTGAAGTGGCAGTGGGGGTGGGGAGGGCCCAAGTTTAGGGGCTCCCAAGGAGGTCAGGACCACTAGAGGGAAGCGATTCCAGCCTAGAAACATCCATGATTTTAAAAGACAGCAGTATAATCAACAAGACAAACAGGAGAGGACTGCTCACCATCTATCGCCAGGCACCTCAGACTCTAAGTAGTAAACCTTGTTATGGAATGGTAAGGATAGATGGGAAATAATAGAGGGGAACGCTGCATTTGCAAATTACAATCTGGTGAAATTCTTCACTTAAGATACAGCAGCAATCACTACAATCTTGCTGTTGCAAAGTCAGGCTTGTATGGGACTTGGTAATCAGGTAATGACTGTCTTTGCACTGGGAAGCAGAAAACTCATCAGTATTATTTCATCTTCAGTAAGAGTGGGGGGTCCACTAGATTACAGCAAGTAGAGAGGGAGTATAGGGGATGCGATGAGAGGGTGGGAGACAGTGCTCCATTCTTTAGTCTCTTCCCTGCAATGTGGTCACGTAGATAATGTGCCAACAGCTGGTCCAAAGTACCCATTTATCATACTGACTCATACAACTGTCTTTGACAGTTTTATGCTCAATGGGAATTTACACACTCAACATATTAATAGCAGTGTTGTCTCAAAAGCCAGAAAATCCTTGGATACACAGTTACAAACTTTCATCAATAACCTAAACAGATGCTACACAATGTCCACTAAGAGAAGGACATGTTTGTGGATTCCAGTCAAAATTCAAAGGTCTTGAGAAATCCTGAGATATTCACGGATGAATAAGATGGCATCACTAGTAGCAAGATCTAAGGCATGAAGAATGTGGTTTTGCAAAAGCAGTGAACAAAGATGTGGTAAACAGGAAGAGAGGATATACACACAAACCATGAGGTAATCGTACTATTCATGTTTTCTTACTCAGAACTGGTCAAGCCATTAGTATGGCACCAGTTTCTAGTCCTGACGTGAAATAACTTAAGAACGCAGAAATGGTGTCAGGGTGGAAGACCACGAGCAAGGGGGAGGGAGAAAAGGGAGCGGCAGCAACTCGCAGAGGCGAGAGGTGGGAGAAGTGCCTTTCCTTCCTCAAGTTCAGGAAAACAAAGCCAAAAGGAGCCTTAAAAGATAAGCTGAAGGACACCACATTAGGGAAGGGAAAGTGGGCGTGAAAATTCACCCTTGGAATTGCAAATTCGAAAAAGAAAGGCAGAGAAAGAAAGAGGCAGGCAGTAACATAGTGGTTGAGAGCACGGAGTCTGGTGTCTGGACTCAAATCCCAGATCCATTCCCTATGGGGCAAGCTGCTGAACTTCTCTGTACTTTAGTTTCCTGACATCGTCTATGGGAATAATGACAGTATCTATCTCTCTGGCTGGAAGTCAGGGTTAAATGAGTTAATATGTGCCAAGTGCTTAGAACACCACCTGGCACAGAGTAAATGCTAGAAAATCCTAAAATACTTTTTTCTCCTATCTGTGGTGGCTTAAGATTGCCAGAGAAGGAATCAGAGGCTTTCAACCCTACAATTAAAGTCTAATAATAATGAAGTAATTATATATATATGTATGTGTGTGTGTGTGTATATATATATATATAATACGGAGAGAGGGCAGGGGACTCGAAAAGGCAATAAAATATTAATCTCGGTTCCCTTTTACTTAAAAGAAATTTTTCCCTTAAAAAAAAAAGAAGAAAGTAAATAATCAGTCCAACAGCTCCAAAACTCATAAGCCTTTTTTTTAATATAAACTGAAAGACCTAAAACAGACCAGATAGAATTTTTCGTGTCCTTTTAGTTCTTCTAGAAAATTTCCCTATCAACTAAACATACATACACACATACACCCACATTCCCCTTAATTCTTTTAACATGCATTCTCCAGGCCTTTGAGCTAGTGATTTATCTAGATAGGTTTACTGTTTCACTTAGAAGGAGGATCTGCTAATCAATCCTTGTCACCTATCTCTATTTTTCTATTTATACTCTGAAGTCAAGGGCATCAGTGAAGATGAGCTAATACTGCTAGAACCTCTACAACAAAAAAGGTACATAATGAATATTCTCAAAGCACCAGACAAGTTTAAGGAAAACTAAGGACAAAAATAATGATTCAATCTTGGCATTCAAGATTTTTAATGCAGAATAACACTGCAATGGGGATAGGATTTGAATCACAAGAACCCATGAGAAAAAGATGAAAATGCATAATACTCATCATCTCCCCTGCTTCCTGAAAAGGAATTTAATATTTTCCATGCAGTGGAGAATGGAAAGAGGTTTTACTCCTCCTCCAAGCACTCAAGAGTTTAAAATCATGCCAGCTTCCCACAGCAATTTTCCATTTTAACTCTGACTTCCTCTGAAAGTCACAAGAGGAAATTAGCTGTATACATCCACTTATGGGCAAAATACATATCCATGACATTTCAGGGCAAACTGCTCCAATTCAGTATTAAAAAGCAACACTCCAAAATTAGACAGAAAACATTGCTAAGTGTTTTAACACCTTAAGCCAAGAGAGGGCAATGTTTCTTTGGCAGAAGCAACAGCCCATAAAATTTTGCTTTCAGTCTTGACAATAACATAAGGTTTTAGCTTTATAAAAAACAAACAACTGTATGAAAGTCACACAATTCAACTTGTGAAAACATTAAGAATTGCAATTACCTTTATCACTTTACAGAGGATAAAGATTAAAATGAAAAAATCTGTGCTTTTGACAATTGTGGTTGAAGGTTTGTTTTTTTTTAAGATTTTATTTATTTATTTTAGAGAGAGAGAGCAGGACGAAGGACAGAGGGAAAGGGAGAGGGAAACTCAAACAGACTCTGTGCTGAATGAGGGGCCAGAAGCGGGGCTCAATCTCACAACCCTGAGATCACAATCACCTTGACCATGAAATCAAGACTCGGCCACTTAACTGACTGAGCCATCCAGGTGCCCCTGTGGTTGAAGATTTTTAAGTAGGATAGCAAGAGGAATGACAAAAAGGAAGATAAATTGAAATCACCTTAGTTGCCAGAACATAATCCTTTTGAAGATTTGTTTTGTCTTTGTTTTTAGGCCTAAAATAGCAGGTATTTATTACAGGCTTTAAGAACAGTTTTCTGTTGTGGTTCTAACTCACCAGACGTGGGATGGAGGACAGCCGCCCCCTCTTCCGTAGAACAAGGACTTGGTAATTAACAAGAAGACAACATCATAGATACAGTTTTCCAATTATCTTTCCCTCCTTCATCATTTTACCTCATAAGGAGTCTGAGAAAGAACAGAGGAGATCTCCTTGGAAAATAACCCATATAAAACAACTAAGTAAAAGAAGAGTGTGGCGACATTCTGAGGATCTCACTGGATCCTCCCTCCAGCCCCCAGGGGGCAGGCAAGGGCACCCTAAGTCCCCCGTCAGCGTCTTAGCCCGACTCCTACACTGTCTTCATAACTTCACTATGACCTGTCACAGTTAAGTCCAGCTTTTACTTCTCACTCATCCTAGTTTTACATCTTCTAGTACAATTTAACCTTTCCAGTCTGCTTGACAATTTATAGCTGAATTCAATTATTAATTAACCTTTTCCTATGGTTAGCTCCCTTTACTAAATTACATATTCACATTCCACGCCCGGGGGCAAAACCTCACAGTGGCTTCCCATCACACTCTGAGTGAAACCCAACCCCCTCTCAGGGCTTCACCAGATTGTTGTACTGCTCCAGCCTGTCCCTCCTTGAACAGGCCAGGCCCCCTCTCACCTCAGCACCTTGAACTGCCTCTCGCTGGCACCTCCACTGCTCCTTCTCCAGGCACCTGCACGACTGACTCCCTCATTTCCTGCAGATCTTTACTAAAAGGATACCTTCTCACCAAGTCCTTTCCTGGACAACCTACCGAGAATTGCAACCTGCTCCCCACCCTCAACACTTTTACTCTCCATTCCTACTTTATTTTTCTCCTTAGCACATAACACTCTACGGTATTTTTTTTTTTTTTTTTTTACTTAATTTGTCTTATTTATTGCCTTTCTATCCCACTAGAATATAAGTTTAGTCAGGGTAAGAATTTCCGGTTTGCCTTCTTTCATTCCTATATCCCTGGCACATTGGATTGTCGACATTCGATAGATAAGAAATGAATAAATGAACTATATGTGCCTTGAAGGCTGGGATTGGCTATCTCCTTAAACTTCCTCTTCTATATCCCAAACCTTCATTACTACTTCCATCCCAATACCCCAGTTCCTAATATCTAGTGGTATTCAATAGCTGTTAAATGAATGAGTGCATTTAGAAGAGACTTCATACTTTTGCTCATTTGTCTGCCATCCTTTATGTCCAGGCACTTTTAAACTAAATTTCCACATTTGTTGGCTCATTAGTACTCATGTATCGCAGAGAAGAGAGAGAAGAGAGAAGTAACAGAATAGAGATTAAATATAAATTTATCTGTTGATGTGCAGGCTCGTAAGATTAGCATTAGTTAAATCATAGCCCTGGAATATAGACGCTTTCAGGATGCTGAGAGAAAAAAAGGACAGTCTGATTAGGTATTTTTCTACTGCATGGCAATTGAAGGTTTTCTGGGGTTTTTTGTTTTTTGTTTTTTTTTTGCTGCACAATAAAGTTCCTATAATAGCTCACACAAGTGTCTATTTTTAAGTTTGCTAATGCATACAGTTTATGAAGTCGTTTAAATGGAAATTTTCACCATGATTTGAATGGTGCTTAACTGCCTTTTCTATTTTGGATAAAACTATACCCAGGCTTTCCCTCATGACACTATCGGAGATTTGGCTTTTTCAAATAAGGATTACATTAGCTGACTTAAGATATATTTCTTCATACGAGTCTTCTTTCAAGTGGTGAGCTACTAATAATCATTCTTATTATTAGATGAAATCTATTCACTTCTCATGAAAGGATTCTTCTCTTAGGTCCTCAGAGCTATTATATTACAGCCCAGCAGTGTTCCAGGCACCTTGGGAAACACAAAAGTGTAGGACTGACTCTTATAAAAAGCTTATAATCAATAAATTCGGGCTGTGAGAAGAGGCAAAGTCAGGTAAAACAGTAAGAAGACAATTAGAGCTCACCAAAGGTTAGGTGAGCTGACATAATGACTTGCTGAGCCAGCAGATTTTTAAACAGACTCTCTTTGTAAGAGGAGAGGAAAAATATCCTCCTGTCCCATGAAAATGTTGCACTCTACAAAGCAAAAATTATATATATAAATTATACATACATATGCATATATATTAGAAACTTAAGGACTCACAGTCAATAGAAGCAAAATTATTCTAAAATTAGATGTATATAAATAGACCCTGTACAGTAATACTTTTCTTATCTAGCAGTCAGATTTTAGCAGGACAGCATCCCAGTGTTTCAGGAAATAATGAATGAGAGAAAGAGAAAGAGGGAGAGAGGCTTTTGGTCATCCCAAATTGATGCAAGGATGTAGAAGAATGCCCTTTAGATGGGCTAAAATATGCAAAAGCACATTGGTTTTATAAAGGACTATGCATTTATGCATATACTTTTCAAAACTGATGTGCTTGAACCAACCAGAAAAGACATTTCATTTTCCTAAGTGATCTGATTTCATCATGGGAACCTGTCTCTATGGACACTTCCACCAACACCAGCAAAGAGGAAACAACCTAAAGTACTCAAGTATCAACCCCTAAGAGGTTTTTACTCTGTATAAACCTGCATGGCAGAGCATAACCACAAGGAGGGCAGGATGAGCCAGGCTACAACTGACTTCTTCAAATCAACACAACAGTACACAAGCAACCCCATCTTCATCCAAACTCCCAATGTCACATTTTCACCTCAAGATGTGAAATTATGCAATATATCTTGGAAGAGGTTTCATAAAAATCTGGCTTATACAGAGATATTATTTAAGGTTACGTATCTATTGCATCCTGAATACTTCATTCAACAAATCAAACAAGTATTCAGTGAACACTTACTATGTACCAGGCACCGCTTCTGATATTTGGGAAATACGTTATGAACCCAACAGTAAAAAAAAATATTTGCCTTTGGGGAGCTCATATTCCGGCAGATATATAAATGATTAGGAGCTAATGAGTGTCAGCGGCAGGGGGAGGGGGTTGGGAACAGGGTAAAAGAGACTGGAGGTATGGGGAGGATGGGTCACATTTCTAAATCGGGTATTCAAGGCATGACTCACTGAGGAGAAGACATCTGAGCCAAGACTTGATAAAAGTTCAAGTTACTACTACAGACATCTAGAGGAAAATGTTCTAGATATAAGGAATGCGCAAGGCAAAAGCTCTACAGGGCAAGCATACTTGGGATGTTCTAAGAAAAGTACGAAGTCAGGGTAGCTGAGGTAGAGTGAGCTGGAAGATCAAAGGGCGAAGGTGGGAAAGGGGACAAATTGGGATGGGCCTCATAGAACCTAGTGAAGACTCTAGCTTTTACTCTAAAACGCTTTGGAGGGTTTGAGCAGGAATATAGAGTGATGACTTAGATCTTAAAATAATGATCACTCTGACCGCATGGGTGCAAGATGCAAGCAGCGAAAGCAGTTATTAGCAAGTTTCTGCAGTAATCCAGGCATGAGGTAACGGGAGAATAGGACCAATGTGCAGGCTATGGCAGATTCTGCATTTATACTGAGAATAAAACCAGTGCATGTTATCAGCTGAGATGGGGAAGGTTACTAGTGAAATAGGTTTGTGAGGAAGATCTGGAATAAGCAATTTATGGATTACAGAGTGATTTACTCAGCCTGCAGGAAAGACTCTTACAGGCAACATCTTGTGTGGATGTTGAGAGATGACGATGGAGGAAAGAAGACAGAAAAATACAGACAGTGGAGAAAGAACATGCAAGAGCACTGAGGCAAAAACAAAAAATCTGGGAGCGCCTGGGTGGCTCAGTTGGTTAAGCCTCTGCCTTCGGCTCAGGTCATGATCCCAGGGTCCTGGGATCGAGCCCTGCATCGGGCTCCTTGCTTAGCAGGGAGTCTGCTTCTCCTTCTCCATCTGCTGTTCCCCCTGCTTCTGCTTTCTCTCTCTCTTTCAAATAAAGAAATAAGATTTAAAAAAAAATCTGTTTATGGTATTACTCAAACTGAATAAGAGTAACTTTCTTAATAGCACAGATTCCTGGGGCCCAACCTGCATCTACTGAATCAGAATTTCCAGGGAAGATACCCGAGAATCTGAACATCTAGCAAGTGTGTACCACCTGCCCCCCCTCCATGTGCTTTTATAAGGGAGTTCTGGAAATGCTGTTTAGCATAGGGATGATAGGAAAGTGGGCAGGTGGGGAGAGAATGAGTGAGGCAGGGCTGCCATTGACTCGATCAGATCTGCATGGTTGCCAAAAAATAAGTTTATGGGTGGTGCAGAAGATAGAGAATCCAAGAGAGTGTTGAGGTTGATGGATTAGTTTAGGAGGTCATTGCAATAACCTAAAATAAAGTAACACGAAGGTTAAAATTCCATATTGCCTGAATATGAGATGATCTCCAGTTATGCCAATAAGACAATCCAATTTAAAAAAGTTGATTGTTTTCCCAACTGGAATATACAAAATTTTAGAGCAGTGAAAGATATTCTAACACTTACAGATATTCTAAAGTGATTAAAGATATTCTTACAGTGATTAAATGTACAAAAAAGTGGTCAACTAAATTAATCATCAGGGAAATCAAATTAAATCATAATGTAATACCACCATTCTCCCATCAAAATGGCTAAAATTTTAACAGACAGACAATACCAAAGGTTGGCAAGACCTTGCTGATGGATGTGTGAGTCAGTCCAACCACTTTAGAAAACTGTTTTGCAGTGCCTGCCAGAGCTGACGAACACAGACCTTGTGGCCAATAAATCCCATGCCTAGGCATGTCCCCAACCAAATACATTAATTTAGTTACCAGAAGTCACATAGCTCTAGAGTCTTAAGAGCAGCACTACTCATAATAGTCCCAAACTGGAAATAACACAATCACCTATCATAGGAGAATGAATAGGTTGCGGTTGTTGAAAAAAATTAAGTATCACTCAGCAATGTGAACAAACTAACTGTAAGAACATAGATGAATTTCACAGACATAATGTTGAGGAAAGAAGCCAGACAGCAAAGTGGTACTTACTAAATAATTCTACTTATAAGCAGTTCAAAAACGAGCAAAGCTAATCCGTGGTGCTAGGAGATGGGATGCTGTTCACAGTGTGCATATGGCAGGAGGAGGCGGGCAGCCAGGGACCGGGAGAGAGAACAAGAGGGAGCATTTTTGGGTGAGGGAAATGTTCCGGTTCTTGGTCTGAGTGCTGGATACACTGTCTGCTTTGTGAAAATCCACTGAGCTCTATACTTATGATTCCTCTACTTTTCTGAATGTATACTTGTTTATATAAGGTAAGGGTATTTGTTATTTTCAGTTCAAGTCACAATGAAATTAAAACACATTTAGATATGTCACTTTTTTTCGACCCACATCTCTCCAAACACCATGATTCAAACTCTTCACGCGTTTGTCTGACGTCCGTGTCTGTAGTACCACAAGTCAGAATTTTAGTCCTCTGAGTTTTCTGAAGCATACCCAACTTCACTGGAGACACAGCGTTTGTGGAATCTCGGTCTGATGCTATCACAGGAAACATCCTAAGCTGCAGACATCTGGTAAAAATTAGGAGAGCTGATAGTTTCATTTGTCCTATAGGTGTATATTCATGCTTTCTGTATCGTTAACTCGAATGTACTGCAGTGCTTTTGGGGGGTTGGTAGTAAAAAGGCTTGTTTATAAAAACATTTTGCATTTGCAATTGGAGAACACAGTCCTGGGAATAAATAGACCATTCTAAGTGCTATTTCATCCTTAAAAAAAAAAAAAAAAATTGGTCAGGTGCCTTCCATAAATATCTAACCACATCAAACAAGGTCATTTTGGGCTAATGTGTCTTCCTCACACAGTACTCTGCTGTTTAAAATAAAGCAGTTGGGAACGCACCCAGAAATAGCAGAGGCTTTGTGTTCACTCCAATACAACAACACTCCCTCTTTTTCTGAGGAGTAATTTTGCAGGATGAAGGGAACCTTGCGTTATAATATTCAAGCATATGCAATAATCATTGACACAGGGAAAGGAATGCCCAGAAACAAAATATATTTAAGGAAATCAAATCAAAATGCCTGAGTGACTGATTCAAAGTGCACCATGAGAGTGGATCCAAGGATGGTACAAATATTTTTGACTTAGGCTACCGTGTGAAAGATGGGTCCAGGATCAAGGAGGCCTGGGGTGGGGCAAATCATGTGTCACCTGTTGGACATGTTTAATGTTTGATAGGAATATCCAGATAGCACAGAGAAATTTAAAGAGTAATCTAAGAAACTCCCGTGTTGCTGGCAGAGAGAAGTTCCTTGCTGGGAAGGGCCATTTCACCATCTCTTACAGGTCTAAGACCAACACAAGGATCCCTCTGAGGCGAACCTGGCAGCCTATTCCCCATAGCCAGTCTTACTCTTCCTGACATATCTTTGTCCTACTGCCACCAAACTGTCTGAGTACTTATGGTTACAACTGAGGGAACTTAAATAATAATAATAAAATAAGGGACTGTGGGAATAAAGTCAGCACTCAATGTCTAAAAGTTACTTTACCAGTTTCACTGGAATTCCTACTGATAGCCTGAATTCTATTTTCACTTTTGGCCATTCATTTTTAAGCTTTCCTTTGGGATAAAAATATAATTAAATATTTCTTTATTTATAAATATATAAATATATTTATATATTTATAAATATAAATATAAGAAATATAAATATATTTCTTTATACTTTCTGCTACAGAAAATGAATATTTTCCTAGTGGTTTAAGAAGAACACATGTGGCTCTAAACAGGAATATCTTCTGCACTGAGCTGTTGGGCACTGCCCAACTTGGGGCAGCGGGTTACCATTTAGTCATTAATCACTGCACACTACGGAGAAGTCCTTAAACTAGAGCAGGGCTGGGATCACTGGGTGAGACCCTCAAAGGTCAAATATAAAAGTGTTATCCTTTCTTCATCCTTTAAGAAAAGGCGCACTACTTACTAGGAGCTGTGGGCTTGAGGGTGACAGTGAGAGATTTTTGATGATGGTATGATGCAAGAAGGATATAGAGGGTTTTGTGAAAGCATATCCTGGTGAGCAGTCCTTGGGATACTTCCATCATACTGGTCTGCATCATGTAAATAAGGTCATGCATGACATGACACCCAACCCTCAAGATGATCAGCCTCTGCCTTCACTGTGATCCCTGGAGGCCTCTCTGAGCAGTATAGATGCCCTTCCTTCTCCCCCCCACAGGGCCCTAGGCATAGTTCTACCCACAGTCTTATTATCATTTTATATATAGATTTGCCACTTCTATTGCACTGTGGATTACTTATGAGAGAGTTGGTCTCTTTATTATTTGGACACTAGCCTGGGTCTGGTACAAAATGGGTACCTGTTAAATGTTTATTAAGTGATTGAACTAATGCAGAAAAATGAATGTCAGGGTCGAAGGCTGCACGGGTTGTTAATAATGTACTCTGCATATCAACTGTTCCATAAAATTTATGTATGTAAAGCCTTATGGTTACATATCATGGTGGACTTCCAAGAGTCCTCTTTTAAGACACTTTAAATTTGATACAGCTGACTTGCACCAAAAGAAGCATGGGAATTCACTGGCAACCTCTAAAGTTTCTCTATCAAAGGTAGAAAAAAATATATCTATATTGTTTAAATTAACAAAGTACATGGGGACTTTTGAAAGCACAGAAAAATCAATAAACAGTCCTGATCTGTAGTAAGGAGCATAACTGGATGCTGAAAGAAAAAAAGAAAAAATCTTTGATGGTATCAGCATTCTAATTAGAGTCAGACTTCCGATTTTTCTTCTCAACCTCATTCCATAGTTAGAATTCAGATTAAATCCATTGAAAATAAAGAGGACTGAGATGAATTCTACTGAAAGAAAAAAGCAACAAAGAAAAAGGAGACAGGCTGACAAATAGAATTAGATGGAGACAAGAGATAATTTAGAGGATTTTTCAAATAATTTAGGGAAAATACCACTGGCCTGAGCCAAGATTCCTGAGATCCAAGCTGCCTGACACTAACCAGTTCTGTGCTCACAACCAAGAAACTTCACCTTTCTGTTTCCTCAGCAATAAAATGCAGTTGAACAGTTGAGTGGCCAAGGTCCTTCCAGTGCTAAAATTCTAACCAAGCATATTTGCAGTAATTACTACAAGAGTGGTGGCACTGACAATACATAAATCATTTCAAATTGGTATTGTATATTTTCAATATATTAAATTTAAATACAAGAGAGAAAGGACCCAGTTTAGCAAAATGCTGAGAAAGGCTCTGATTTTTTTTAGGAAAAAGCTTTTGACAGAAGAACACGATTGCAGATTTATCTGTTTCCCACGATTTTCAAAAAGTTGAAAATATATATACAAGCTAAGACCCTGTGCCATACTTAAGGTGTCCTATAGTGGGCCTCTCCTTTTTTATAGATTTGGCTGTGAAAAATACAAACACGTTTTCCTTTTCTGACACTGAATGAATAATAATGAATGAATAATAAAAGCAGCAAAGTACAACTGCTACTCTAATCGCAAATTGATCTAAGAAGTGGGCTTGCTCATTTTTCCCCTGCCCAATATATGTTTCAATGTGGTCTCCCATAATAACTTTTTTTTTAATCCCCAAAATAGCTCTTATACATACTGGGACATAACCAGGCATATCTGGTGGACAGCCTGGACACCGAGATGGGAGATTGCAAGTGTTACTTTGTTCATGCCTACTTGCATTTATCTGCAGGCAACAGGTGATGGTGGAAGGGGCCAAAGGCTAGAAGTCCAGAGATCTGGGTTTAATTTTTAATCTGAGAAGTATTTATTTAATGTCTTATGTTTCATCATTGGCAAAATGAGAGGGCTTACCAACTGATTACTAAGGCCTGTCCTAGCTCTAAAATTCTGATTCTCTGATGTGGTTGAGCAGGCAAGGACACGGGATCAGAACTGTGGAATGACCTGGATAAATGTTTAAGATCTTAGAGCGTAATGGTGATGTTCAGAAAGAATGCTGGCCTGACTACAACAGAGGGACCCAGCAGGGCTCCAAAGGAAGAGGAGAAGAGAAGGGGCAACACCTTTTTGGCTGAAGGGCTTAAGACCCTTTTCTTTTGCAAAGTATCTGAAAATGATTAAAATTATTTTGACAGCTGCAAGTAATTGGGAGGTAGGTGAAAACAGGAAGTTCAGGCACAGAATAACCTCACTAGTTCCAGATTCAACCAATTCAATATTTATAATACTTTGGACTTAAGTAACTGACATTTATTATTATAAATAATAAGTTTTTTTCAAGCAGCAGAGAACAAAACTAATTATAACCACAGCCCTTAAAATAAAACTCATTAGCATACTAGACACTTCGCCTCTCATTTTTATGTTATTTCTCCATTGACAAAGCGTAAATCAGAATTTCTCAGGAAGAGCAAACAGTTATTTCACTAAAGATCTCAGTTCTATTCTTTATCATCTTGTAAAGAAAACTGCCACTAAGAGGTTAAAAATATTTGTAAGTGAGTGTTCATATATTCAGGGGGAAAAAAGGTCTCTTAAAACCTACTTTCATAGCAATCATAACAAATTATGTTTGTGTAGCCCTTTACAGTTTATATACAAAGAGCTTTTACATCCAATCACGTGTAATTTGTGAGGGAACAAGGTGCTAATAAGAAATTACTCCCATCTATTCATTAGAAGATACAGTGACCTTTCTTTAGCCATTAGTTCATCTTACATTTACAGTATTTAAAAATGCATTTACTTAAAAAGTATTAAACTTTCTGGTGATTTGGTATAGTCTTGTTCCATTATTCTGAATTCCTTAAGAGTTACTTCATTAGAAAAGGAATCCACTTACTATGGTAATTTTGTGGGTGTCATTCAAGAGACTGTGGGAAAGAAAAGAGACTATTATCTTTAAATTTACCTTAAAATCGTTTATACAACATAGGCCCCCATCAAGCTGTATGAATAGAAGTATACAGATAAAAGAAAAAAAATTTGTAATTATGCTGAGTACAAATCATCACAGAAAAATTAGGACAATTTTTAGTTAATATTCATGCTCGGTTCTCTCATCTTTGCTTTAGAATCTTGAGAACACATTAGGTAAATTTTTTGTTTAACATTTAAAGAACCCACTTTTGAGTGCTACTTTCAATGAAGATAATTGTGTGCCTACTTTATTACTTACTCGATGGCGGGGGAAAAAACTACAGTACTTACAAGTAGCCTATCCCTTCAGCACCACAAATTTATTAATTAAGAATTCTAGCCCTTGATCCAAAGCAATAAACCTAGGAATACACATTGAGCTGTTACCTAAATAAATATATAATTAGTAGTATATGTAGGCAAACAAAAAACAGAACTAAATAGTTATTAGCTTTTCCTCCAAGGCTACCAAACACACACACAAGTGACATAGCAAAACCAAAACCAAACAACCTCTGATCTGAAATGTAGTTGCCAAGGAACTGACAGAATTCAGTAAATCATCCCCATACTAAATGCACCAGAGAATACAACACAGCCATTCAAGAAATGAAAAAAAGGCCAAGACTCTAAAAAAAAAAGGCAGAAAGAACAATTCTACATTATCAATATGGAAATATACATGATATTTATGTGCAGATATTAAGTGCAGAAAGTGAGTATTTCTATCATCTTTCTTCCAGAGTTCCATGAATCTGAAAAGAACACAGATGAAATCTTACAGAGCATATTATTTTCTGGCCTGCTATTTCACCAGGAATATACAAAAATAATTTTATAATTCCTTAACTATAGAACGAAGAAATAATGGATGCCATGAGCTTAATTTCTATTCTAAATCTAAATGAGTTTATAAAATATCACTATATATATATGATAAAAATACATATCTGATAATACTGCATTATAGAATTAGAATAACGTTCACAAAATATTCCTCACAAAGTCAATGATCAGGAATTAATCTATGTTAAGATATATTGATAATTCATGGATGCATTTTTCTGTCAAGCTTACATTTCCTATTATCAAAAAAAAAAAAAACCTTGAAAGTAAACAAACAAAAAATTACTATGATGAAACAATTCATTCAACACTCTGAGGAAGAAAATAAGGCAAAAAAACAAAACAAAACAAAAAATCTTAAAATTTGGGTTCTGAATGCTCCTATTTTTTAGAACATTTTTTTCCCACTGAATTCTGAAAGGAGTATATGATTTACTACTTACATATCAACTTCTTGTAGAACAAAAAACTTTTTTACATTTATTTATTTGAGAGAGGGAGAGAGTGTGCATGAGCAGGAGGGACAGAGGGAGAGGGAGAGAGAGAATCTTGAGCAGACTCCCTGCAGAGCTCAGAGCTGATGCAGGGCTCCATCTCATGACCCTGAGATCATGACCTGAGCTGAAACCAAGAGTCGGACACTTAACCAACTGAGCCACCCAGGTGCCCCAGAACAAAAAACTTTTAAAAATAATTTATCTTTTTCTGTATACCCATTAAGATACAGCAATGCTGATTAAGGACAGATTTTTTTTTTTTTTAAGCATAAAAGGAAAGCTTTATTTCTGCTCTTTTCATCCATTTTTTCTTATAATTTCTTTAAAACTCAGAAATAAGAATACATAAAGCAAAACACCAACTTAAGCAGGTTTAAAAAAACTTAAACTTGTTAAAAAAAAGAAAAAAGAAGACGAACTGCACACCCATTTGCCTTTGATTCTATAGGTAAAGACTAAACCCTGGGAGCAGGTGGGTGGCTCAGTCAGGTAAGTGCCTGCTTTGGCTCGGGTCATGATCCCAGGGTCCTGGGATCGATCCCCACGTCGGGCTCCCTGCTCAACAGGGAGTCTGCTTTTCCCTCTCCCTCTGCCCCCTCCCCTGCTCTTGTGTTCTCTCTCTAAGTAAATAAATAAAATCTTAAAAAAAAAAAAAAAAGACTAAACCTGAAGTATTACAAGATTGCTCTGGTTGTTGAGATTATCAATGACTTTTTTCTTTTGCTTCTTAAAAATTTTCTGCACTTTCCAAATTTCTACACAAACATAAGCTACTCTTTCAAGTCTATAGCCTATCAATTAATTATGCTGATGCTCATTTCACCATAACTTAACTGAGTGGATTTTTTTTTTTTTTTGGCACTCAAGTTCCAGAAGGAAAGGAAAGATCAAAATCCACTGATAAGTCTGTTCGTTGCTATGCTCATTTAAGTTGAATCTTCTTTATATCTAATCTACATTTCTGGCACTGGAAGAAAACTGATGTTTCCAATGGTCACCATTCTTACCAATGAAGTAAAGCAATCAGTATATTTTGGAATGCTTTTCAGTAATATAACTTGAAACAAAAAGGATTTTCTTTGATTTCCCTTCCTTTGTCCAGAAAAACAAACAAACAAACTTGCCACAGACCTTTCAATATAAACTCAAATTGAACAGAATGATTTAAATACAGAGACCAGAAATCATATGGGTGGAGAATGTAATAAGTTTTCTATTTAACACTGACAACTAAATTCACCAGAATATTCTAGTTCCTGACTATTTCACTTAATTGAGTTCTGGGACTTTGATGTTCAAAGTCTCTGAGTAAAATGAATTAACGATTGAAATGGAAGCCTTTCAAACATCATTCCAAAATATACTTCCTGAGAAAAATAAAAACGCTTGTTAAAAACATCATGTCTTATGTTAAACTTACTTTCCTTAATGGGAATTTTAAAAGGGTGTCATTAGAGCTTTAGGCTATCTCTATTTTCACTTCCTAAGTTAGTGTTACATAAAACCTTTGATATAATGTAGCAAATTTTGAACTATGAAGCCTTTCCTTCAAGATGAAATTACCAACTCACCATTAGTAAGCCAAATACTTTGTTTTTCTAGTAATTGTCATTTATCAACTAATCAAAACGGTGGACTTTTGCAATGTCTACCATGTACTAGGCACAAGACAGATGCCTTCATCAGACTCCTAACTCCAGAAAGCAAGCAGGTGTAGCCCTTATTTGAATAGGCAAATGAAACAGCCCAAGTGGCTAGGTAACTTGCCAAGGGTCATCCAAGTATTTAATTATGGAGTCCAAATTTCAACCCAGGTTTATATTCATTCCAAATTTTGGGGAAGTGCATAGTTTCCTCATCTTCCTGAGCTGGGTGTTCACACTGTGGCTTCATTAAAGTCTCCGATGTAATCTTCTATGTCATCAAATACAGATTCTAAGGTAAACTCAAAAATCACATTGTGAAACCCAAAATGAATTATTTTTAATACTGCCCTCCAATAATACAATTAATCAATAACTACCTATTTTTCAACTCATAGAAACCACCTTCATTTTCATTAAGGTTATGTAAGAAGTTAAAAAAAAAAAAGAAAAAAGAAAAAACAATTTCTGTGACCAGTCTAGACAGAGGCATATAGCTTTAAAACTTGAAAGGGAATGCTTACTCAATGTAACAGGTAACACCTTTCTACTTTTCTGATTAAAGATTAAATCCATATTCTGAATAAACTGAAGTCAAGGAGTTCTCCCAACTTCTTTAAATTTAGTAAGTCTACTCTCCTTAGTGAGTGGAGGTTTTCTATCTTGAATTGCTAAATCTACTTTTAAGACCAACCTTTTTTTTTTTTTTTTCAAATCAATGGTGACGCTATCTTTCTCTCCATTCTATAGACCTAGCCCCTGCACACCTGCCACATGCCGCTTACAGCAGTTGCCAAAGCTGGATAGGAGGTGATGGCCAGTGGTACAGACTCAAGCATGACCTAATGAAGTCTTCCAGCTCACATCATCAGTGTTTCTCAACGTTGGCCTGGAGGAAAGGGGGGCAGGGGGTGTGCTAAATTAGAAGTAAAACTGCCTTTGGAGTCAGCAGATTTGCATTCAAATTCCTCCTACCATTTATTACTTTTGTCATTCTGGACACATAACCTTTCTGAATCTCATTCTTCTAACCCATAATGTAAGTATCAGGACCTAATTCAGCGTGTGGCACATAATAGGTACTCAATGAATTTCAGCTGAATTTACAACAAGAAAAAGGCTGAATCTTAGCAGTTTTCTCAGGGCATGGAGGTAAATGAATACAAGAAATGCAACACTGAGGCAAGAGCAACCTGGAGTGAAGGAGCTGGCCATGGTGAGGAGTTCTTGATGGTCGGTGGAAGCCAGTCCAAGCGGAAAGCAAGGAAACATGGAAGCAAGGAGAGGCTCAGCTGAAATGAGCTTCTCTGGGGCATACCAGACAATCCAGTAGGCCAGGGAGATGACCCACTTTTGCTTGATGACTAGAAGAGAATGCTGATTTCACTGATTTTGCTACTGAATGAGTCACAAGGGTGGGTAAGCTGAGAAAACATGTGAGGGAGTAGAAAAATGTAAGTAATTACAAGGATATTGTAGAACTTACTTTAATTAAAAAATTCCTTGCTCTGAAAGCTTTGTTAACTTTGAGTATGTACCGTGAGTGATTCATCCTCCCATAAAACCTCCATGGCCTTATTCTTCTCAAAGGCTGAGATGCCTCTGAGTTCCACTGCTGTAAACCCAGGGTAGGGAATAAAATACCAAACAGCAGTTAAACCTGCTTATGGGGATCAAATCTCTGATGGATACCTAAAGAACATGTTTACTTTTATGGCCAGTCTCAGACTGGATTTTCTATAGGGCCAAGTCACTGGTACCACTCTGCTGTGAACCGCAACCTTGGATCACTCCCTGAGCTATGCTGCCAATCTTAGGAAACAAAGGTGTCTGCAGGCCTGCTCTTCCTGGCCCAGCCCTACACTGCCAGAGATAAGCCAGGACATCCCTGTGAAAGGGATCATGCATTATGGATGCTGCTTACCAAGGTATCTGTCACGAGGCACTAGGTGATGGAGTGTGAAACCTATTCAACCTGCTGGGAAATAACTGGCAAAGGAGGAAAGCAGGAAACAGACTGCCACATTCTAGGTCACATTCTAGGGCCTGGCCATATTCATTTACTCTTCACACTCACCCTGTGAGGAAGATCTGACTTTTTTTTTTTTTTTTTTAATGGAACTCAGAAAGATCCAACACTTACTTAAGGACATAAAGCTAAAATCTGGCAGAACTATGAGTCAGTCTGACTTTAAAGCCAACTCTGATATACTGCATGAGACAAAAAGTTTAAGAGAAAACCTAAGGTAAGATAACCTCCTGTCTATTAAGGGAAGTGGGACTGAATGAGGAGAGTACTAGAAAGATGTAAAAATGGGCCACAAATGCTTAAACTAAAAATTAACACCTCCCTGAAAACTTCTTTGAAAAGAAAACTTTGAGAGTTATTTATTCTTCTTATATATAATTCTATCAAGTTTGGTTACTGGGCTTTCAAATCCACAGCAATGAGGTGAAGCAACTTTAAGGAGACAGACAGAAGGACGACAGGAACACGCTAACAGCAGAACACACTATCAAAATAATCACTATTCAGAGAACTAATTCCACAGATACACTGGTCTAGAGCTACCTGATGCACAGGCACACTGCTCTACATATGACCACATAGAATGAAACACAATTCCATCTATTTTTAGTCATTCCAGCAAGATGATTGTTACAAATATATAAATAAATCTACCATTTCTATTTATTTCTATTTCTCAATTTGTCATTGGGACAATGACAATTGTCATTGTCTCGGGGCGCCTGGGTGGCTCAGTCCTTAAGCGTCTGCCTTCAGCTCAGGTCATGATCTCAGGGTCCTGGGATCGAGCCCCGCATCGGGCTCCCTGCTCAGCAGGAAGCCTGCTTCTCCCTCTCCTACTCCCCCTGCTTGTGTTCCCTCTCTCGCTGTGTCTCTGTCAAATAAATAAATAAAACCTTTAAAAAAAAAAAAAAAGGTCTCTTTGCTTCTAACCTTCTGAATGTGCTAAAAGGAACATAGTATTACAGCATAAAATAACTGTACTGACCCTCAGACACCTACAGGGCATTCCACTGTGTAGCCTCCTCCAAGTGTCATCATTCCCTGGGCCCTATAGTTCTTCCCTCTCCTCTAGTTTACTTGTTCTCATATGACCCACACCACAGTCTGCCCTTCCTTACTAACAGGACTCTTGTGGGGGCAGGGACCATGTCTTACTTGTGTTTGTAACTTCAGAGTATCTAGCACAGTGCCTTCTACGTAAGGTAAACTCAGCAAATATTAAACTAGTGAAATTTATGCACAATATACTCAATTCTAGAATATAGGGAGGCATGTAGAAACATTTCCATATAAAATGGTTAACATAAAACTTCTGGGCTTGAGGGGCTCCTGGGGGCTCAGTCTGTTAAGCATCTGACTTCAATCATGATCTCAGAGTCCTGCGATTGAGCCTCATATTGGGCTCCATGCTCAGCGGGGAGTCTGCTTGTCCTTCTGCCCCTTCCCCCACTTGTGCTCTCTTGCTCTCGCTCTCTTTCTTTCTCAAATAAATAAAATCTTAAAAAAAAAACACTTCTAGGGCTTGAAAAGGCAAACCTATTGTTCATTTATCAAATAACTATTACATTTCAGACATTATTCTGAGCTCAAGGATTAAAACAGCAGACATGAAATACCAGTGTTCTGAATTCAAGGTCCTATAATCTCACAGAGGAAGACAGACAACTTGGAGATACAACATTTCAGATAGTCATCAGCACAAATAAGAAAATCATGGAGGATAATGGGATAGAGTACTTGGGTAGAAGAACTATTATCATTTTTCTGCTTATATGGGGTATTACCTTATATCAAGGAAGAAATGTAGTTACAACTTCTATAGATTGTTCAGAGGTAAAAAAATACGAAGGGTGCAGGCTTCTTGAAAGTAACCAGGGAAATCACAATGGGAGGCAGGGCTGCAGTAGTCGCCAGGCTTTCAGACTGTTTCCTGTGACCCCACCTCCTGGTACTCAAATCCTGTGTACTCCCTTCTAACACTGTAGTAGGTTGGTCGGTGTGACTAATAGCATCCAGCACAACCGATGTTATCTCCCTTCCAAAATTAGGTTATGAAAGACTATGGCTTCCATGTTGGGCTCTTCCTCTCTCAGATCCCTCACCCTGTGGGATGCCAGCTGCCAGGTTATGAGGTCACTCAGGCAATCTATGCAAGGGTATTCCATAGGGAGAAACTAAGGCCTACCGACAACCATGCGAGTGAGCTTGAAAGTAGATCCTCCCCAACTGATTCTTAGATGACTGAAGCCCAGCCAACAGCTTAGTTATAGGCTCACGAGAGACTCTGAGCCAGAACCATCCAGCAAAGCTGCTCCTGGATTCATGACCTCAGGGAACTCTGTGAAATAGCTAATATTTATATGCTTGTTGCTTAACGGTGCTAAGTTTGGGGGTAATTTGTTATGTAGCAACAGATAATACAGCTACCCTTCTAGTATTTGATATCTGAGCTGAGGCCTAAATAAATCGGAGCTAGTGAAGAATAGATCTCAGGGAAGAATATTCCTGACAGAGAAAACAGCAAGTATAAAGACCCTAAGAATTAGAATGTGAGCTTGCAGTGTCACTTCAAATAGCTAAAAGGCCCACGTGGCTAGAATTTTGTTAGTAAAGTACAATAAAGTAGTAAAAGGTGAAATTTCTCCAAAGAGAAATGGAAGATAGCATTACATAATTTATATCTTATAAAGAATAACCTTTGGGGCACCTGGATGGCTCAGTTGGTTAAGTGTCTGTCTTCGGCTCAGGTCATGATCCCAGAGTCCTAGGATGGAGCCTCAGCAGGAAGCCTGCTTCTCCCTCTCCCTCTGCCACTCCCCCTGCTTGTATTCTCTCTGTCAAATAAATAAATAAAATCTTTTAAAAAAATAAATAAATAAATAACCTTTGTAAACTACTGACCACTATGTGGGACGTAAGGGTGGGAGCAAGAAAACCAGGTGGAAGCCTACTACAATTAGTCCAGTCAAGAGATGATGGTCAGACTAGGATGTTAGAAATATTCTAGATTGGTAAAATTCAGGAGATATATATATATATATATATATATATATATAATATATATGTAAGTTATTTTATTTATTTATTTATTTGAGAGAGAGAACACTAGCAGGAAAGTGCAGAGGGAGAGAGAGAAAGAATTTGAAGCTGATCTGCACTGAGCGCAGAGCCCAACGTGGGGCTCAATCCCACAACCTCTGAGATCATGACCTGAGCTGAAACCAAGAGTTGGATGCTCAACTGACTGAGACACCCAGGCGCCCCACAATTCAGGATATATATTTTGAAAGAAGAGTCAACACAACTATATGAAAAACTTCTCCGTGTAGATTACACCATGCCAATAGGTTCTGGTTTTTGAGTGACCTGGATAAAACCAGAACCACCCCAGAAAAAGGGTAACCGAGATATGACCTACTTGAAATATAACTCAAATTTCAAAAAATAATTTTAGGTGGGGTAGTTAAAAACTAACCTCTTGGAGTTAAAATTTAGTGAGAAATGGAAAGAATTAAGCAGTCAATCGAAATGTTCTTTTCGGTGTCTATTCTGATTGGTGCCAACCAGACTGTTAAAAAAAAAGTTGTTTAAGCAATCAACTAGTGAGGTTAAAAAGAAAAAAAAAAGTAATAAAACAAGAGATGAGGAAGACCAAAAATAAAGCCTGATTTTCCTTCTACATCAACGTATTTCCAAAGGAACAAAGTTAATGACGAAAAGTATTTAAGTAAGAGAATACTTAAACTAGTAACTTGCAGACTATTCAGTGGTTTCATAGAGCCTTAGAGCTTTACTTATTAGAGCTTAACAAGAATCTACATGTTCCTACTCTGCAAATTTTCTGAGCGGGCAATGTTCACAAAAAGTACATAAATGAACTTGTCAGAAAAAAACCTTGCCTCTTCTTACTGCTTCTTCTATTATGTGCACAAAAAGCATGTCAGGACGACTCACAGGAAATATCCATTTCCAAATCAAGGCCATATTTGTATACCTAGGGACCAGCCTTCAGCTTCCCTTTTTTAGTACAGAGTTCTGATATTCTTAAGCTGAGACATGAAAAATCAAGCTTTAAAAAGTAAAAATCTAAACAAATTGCTATTAGGATTAGCTTACTGAAGAGGACAATATAATAAACAATTACACACACACACACACACATATATATACAATCATATACACACATACAATCTCACATTAAATGGAAAGTATGTGCAACTTTTTTTTTTTAGAGAGAGAGAGAGCACGTGTGCATATGCCAGCAGAGCAGGCGGGCGGGCAGAGGGAGAGAGAATCTTAAGCAGGATCTATGCCCAGCACAGAGCCCGACACAGGGCTCCCCACAGGACTCAGGGCTTGATCTCACGACCCTGAGATCATGACCTGAGCCAAAATCAGGAGTTGGACACTTAGCTGACTGAGCCACCCAGGCACCCCATGAATGTGCAACTTTTTAAAAGAAATGTTTAAAATCAGGTAAGTTCTTTAAAAGACAGACAAAAAAGAACATTTATATGTATGAATTTTCTGTAGTTTTTTCCCAAGGCCTTGGGTATAAACATATATGGTTACCACAGTGGGTGCTAGAACCTTTAAATAAATACTAATTGAATATTTTTTCATTTAATTTTTTTTACAAAAGAATCTCAGTGAATATGCACCAAATTTTTTTTTAAAAAAGTATTACATATGGGGGCGCCTGGGTGGCTCAGTCGTTAAGCGTCTGCCTTCGGCTCAGGTCATGATCCCAGAGTCCTGGGATCGAGCCCCACATCGGGCTCCCTGCTCCGCGGGAAGCCTGCTTCTCCCTCTCCCATTCCCCCTGCTTGTATTCCCTCTCTCGCTGTGTCTCTCTCTGTCAAATAAATAAATAAAATATTAAAAAAAAAAAAAAAAGTATTACATATGTTCATAAGGAGTGTACAAAAAAATTAAAATGCCCAATCCTATTCATGGGCCCATGTTCTAAATTGCTTTAGTTTTTTTAACCCACATAAATTAGTATATAAAAATAATTCTATGTTTTATCGTATCTGCTTTTGCTGCTAAAATCATTATATTAAATGTTGAAATGCTTTGGTAGAGAAGTTCTACTTACTCTATGTCAGTGAATGAGCAGTCATACATTCTCTCTCTCTTCTTTTTTAAAGATTTTTATTTATTTATTTGACAGAGAGAAACAGGAGAGAGGAAACACAGCAGGGGGAGTGGCAGAGGGGGAAGCAGGCTCCCTACCAAGCAGGGAGCCCGATGCGGGGCTCGATTCCAGGACCCTGGGATCATGACCTGAGCCGAAGGCAGATGCTTAACGACTGAGCCACCCAGGCGCCCCCAAACATATCCTTTTCTAAGAAATACACAAAAATAACTAAAATTGTTATTTAACGTTACTCTTTTAAAAAGTCTACATCAAATCACTGCAAAATGATTCTTCAAATAAAAGCAGCTTTCTTCCTTTATCTCACATTGTACCAATTTTGAAATTGACTGATGGGGTAGATGGAGTCATTATTCTAAATCCTTCATCCCTTACTACTGCACTACATCCACACCCTACTATGCACTTACGGCCACAGGCAGAGGATTCTTCTGCATCCCAAGCCACTCACGTTGGGATTGACCACGTGACTTGTGCGGCCAATGGGAAGTGGACAAGACTGACAGCTCGCCAGCTCCTCGCCCACGCTTTAAGAGGCATTGTATGTTAACACTCACCCTCTTGTGCTCCTGTAATCCACTGAGGAGGGCACCCCCAGGTAGATGGAATCCTTTTAGCAGGCTGTAGAAAGGAAGCATTCAGAGTCTACTTGAAACTAACCAAAAACCTGTTGCCCAGGCCTAGGTTCACGCAAGTCAGGCCCAGCCAAGCCCAGTCCCTGATGGCCAAACCACAGCCAAACTGCAGAACTTGAACATGAATATGTTTGTTATCATAAGACACTAAGATTTTGCAATCAATACAAAACAAAAACTAGTGTACTGACTCTCAGTATCTTTACACGGCGACTCATGTAACATTAGTTGCTCTGAACCACATCTTTGTGATTTACCTATCCCAAACAGTCATTTTCTTGGGCTATCTTCCATTTCAGAAAATCAGATTTTTTTTTTTAATAAAGGAATTTTTTTAAGAAAAACATTGTCATAGAAAGACATTTGTTCTATAACTGAAGTGTAATTTCCAGAAATAAACTATAATAAACTGAATAAACTATATTTTAAGACATTCAAGTTATAATTTTGTAGCCTCAGATGTTTCTCTAATTTACCAAGCAGTCCTCCAAGTGAATTGAACATAAAGCACCTCCTTAAATGTCTGATATACTCTAGAACTTTTTTGCCTGTTTTTTGTTTTGTTTTGTTTGAGGAGTTTCTCAAAACCTCATGTGCAAACTAACTCATGTTGGGAGGAGAAGCTAGTATGAATTACCAAAGTCTTGAAGAAGTTTTTAGTATGTGCAATTTTATTACTTTTGAGGACTAATACTTTCAGGGCCTGCCTGAAACTAGAAGGGAATCATCTGTTAATTTTTGGGTTAGGAGGATATCTTTTCATATTCCTAAAGGATTTAGAAATCTGTTGTTTTAAAAAATGGGGTAGATTTTTGTTTACACAGATATTTTATTAATTTTTTCTGTCATAATTTGAATGAAGTTCAGTTATCACATTATAAAAGTAATATTAATGAGATTTTCATGGATCAATTCCAAGAATGTCATTGCCCTTTCTGCCATTTATATATAATAAAGCAAGGCAATACTGTGAAAACTGTGTATTAGTAAGTAGGAGTCACTACAGGTAATTATTATTTTCATTATTATTCACTTAAGCTAGCATCTCAGAATTTAAAAATCACAAAATTTTAGCTTAGAAGGAATCTTTTTTTTTAAGATTTTATTTATTTATTTGACAGAGAGAGAGACAGCGAGAGAGGGAACACAAGCAGGGGGAGTGGGAGAGGCAGAGGCAGGCTTCCCGCTGAGCAGGGAGCCGATGCGGGGCTCGATCCCAGGACTCTGGGATCATGACCTGGGCCAGCCGAAGGCAGACGCTTAAGGACTGAGCCACCCAGGCGCCCCACTTAGAAGGAATCTTAAGGTTAGTTCAATTACCCACCAGATATTTGAGTTAACTCCATACCATTCCTCCGGAATGCTTGGTTATACTTTGGACCCTTCCAGTGAGAGGCAGTGTTTCCAAACTAGTGGGATTGCCACTATGTTTCAGTGAATTAATTTAGCAAAAGGCAGTAATTGGGCCTATTGTATTTTCTACTTTTTTAAAAAAAAATTAATTTTAGATGACCCCTTTACACAATACAAACGGGGAAAAAAATGTACCAAATGAGCATGAATGATAATTAACACGAGAACCGACAGGCCAATTCATACCCAGGCAGTCCCATGGGCAGTGTATACTTGGCGGGACAATGATACCACTGCTTGTGTCTTGAACATTAAGTTATAGTTCTTACTTGGGTTATATTTTTAAATCTGTACTGATAATAGACCAGCATTTGTAGACAGGATGCATAAGAATATTAAATTAGCACTAGTAGAGGGGCAATAATAATGATTTTACAAATACACTCAAAATAGTCCTTAAGTGGCATCATCTTACTCAAAAGAGTCATCAAGCACATTGAGAAGCTGCTAGTCCTAAACAAGGCAAAAGAACCGGAGCATTCATAGCAGCAGGAATTGATATTATCCAAATGTCCATCAATAGAAGAATGAATAAATTCTAATGGCATACTAAGAGAAATGAACAATCTGTTACTGCATGTAACAGCTTGGATGAATCTCACAAACAATGTTAAACAAAAGAGGCCAGACACAAGAGTATCTACTGTTTGAATTCGTTTATGTACAGTACAAAAACAGGCAAATTAATCCACGGTGATTATCCACAGAGGGAGGGGCAGTTAGTGACTTGAAGGGGCTCAACAAAACTACCTGCTGCTGCTATTGCTACGTGTTTTGTTCTGGTTGCTGGTTACACAAACATGTTTGTGAAAGTTTGCGAAGCTGTATGCTTACAATCTGTGCACTTTATGTATATAAGTTAAAATTCATGGTTCAGTAACTAAAATGTCAAAAAAAAGTGTTAGATTTGACTGAGCTATTCATATGCCCAATGTTTTATATGCAAAGTATTTGATTCTTTCTTACCATGTCAAATATAAGAAAATATAATAGGTCTAAAAGTAATTTTGCCTTATTTTAAAGTTACAATAGGTAACTAATTTTATTTTTTTATTTTTTATTTTTTTTAAAGATTTTATTTATTTATTTGACAGAGACAGCGAGAGCAGGAACACAAGCAGGGGGAGTGGGAGAGGGAGAAGCAGGCTTCCCGCGGAGCAGGGAGCCCGATGCGGGGCTCGATCCCAGGACCCTGGGATCATGACCTGAGCCGAAGGCAGATGCTTAATGACTGAGCCACCCAGGAGCCCTAGGTAACTAATTTTAGACTACATTTTAATATATACCTGTGCCAAAATCAAATACAATATTATTTTGAATGTATTAAAAATTGTCCTCTGAAAAAAATGTTTTCTAACACAAATAATTCAGAGAAAATGTCAGTGTCACTAACAATGAGAAAAAAATTGAAAATAGTCTTTATATGTCATGAATATTAGTTTTATTATCTTTAAAGTTAGCTTTATTATAAAATTGTTAATATACAGAGCTAAATTTTCTTTTACATAAAATCACTTCTGTATTATGTACCATGTAAAAATTAGGAAAAACAAATTCCCAAAGGAGTTTGTGAGAGTATATGTTATAATGAAAAAAGGTTTTGAGAATTATGGAAAAAAAAAAAGGACACCACTTTAGAAATGGAGAAAAAGTATGGTTAGAACTGTGGATATCTGCTGACAAATTCCAGACCTGGGGGTCTGTGTGAACTCTGTCATATCAGCACCATCCAATAGAAACACACTGTGAATCACATTTGTGATTTTTAAATTTCTAGTAGCCACTTTAAAAAGAAGTATATGTGCACTGTAATATACCGATAATATCTAATGCAGCACAGCACTTCGCCAAAATGTAGTGCCACCAAAACAATAAGGTTGTGTTTTCCAGAAAAATATTTCACAATGCTTTAGTTTTGTGATTTTTTTAAAATTTTATTTATTTATTTATTCAGAGAGAGAGAGAGGGCAAGCAAGCACGAGCAGGGGGAGGGGCACAGGCAGAGGAGAAAGAATCTCAAGCTAACTTCACGCTGAGAGTGGAGCCTGACACAGGGCTTGATCTCAGGACCGAGATCATGACCTGAGCAGAGATCAGAAGCCTGATGCTTAACCAACAGAGCCACCCAGGTACCCCAACAATGCTTTAGTTTTAACTACTGAATTTAAATTAGCTAAAATTTGAAATTCAGTTTCTCAGTCATACCAGCTGCATTTTAATGCTTCTACCAACCATGACCAGGGGCTACCATATTGGACAGCACAAGTGTCAGATCATTCCATCTCTTGAAGCTTCACTTTCTTCATTGATCAACTAAAGAAGTTATTGTCCGACATACAGAATTCCCAGTGAGAATTTCTGCCAACTGAAGCCCACATGCCCCAATCAAAATGTGGGCCACTCACCATGCAGGAATGCAGACCAGTGTCAAGGGATCTTTGGCCTTTTCAAATACAGTCAGAAATCTGGATGTTTACATAAAATACCTTTCTTTTTCCGTGTAGACAATTACTGTGAAATTTTTCAGAGCACTGTGTGGGGCAAACCAAAACATATCCATATGCTACTCTTTGCAACCTGGGTTCTATAAACATTCTTTCCTGCTCTACCAATCTATGATTTATTTAGGAGTGATTTGACTTCTACATCTGGAAGCTAAAAAGCACAGCTGGAGAATCAATTGAGTGGTGAGATTCAAAGCCCCCCTGTGAAGTCAAGGTGAAGCTACAGATGCTAGCAGGAGGTGCCAGCCTCTGGTGAAAGCAGGATCCCAGTGTGAGCTTAAGCTCTGTCGACACCCCAGCATGCAGAGGAGTCTAAAAAAAGAATTACTTATTATTATTATTAAGGTAAGGGACAGCCTAACACCCTACTTTTTGGGTCAAGGGCAATGTGCCAGAGATAGATGGAACGGGGTAATGAAGCCAAGTTTATCACAGTGAACATCACTCTTCTTGCCCTGGGGCCCAGTCCCTGTGGAGCCTGCTTGGATCCTCCAGGGCATGTAAGATCCAAAAAACAAAAAAGGTAAACTTGCCACTGACTTTGGAAAGCCGCAGAGGTGAAGCAGGAAGTAGCAGCTTGGGCAGCTACTGGTACCTTCTGTGGACAAAGGGGGGAGGGGCAGGGAGTGGAGCTGGAATTCACCAGTTCAGATGTAAGAATGAACACTAGGGGTCCTATCACCCCCAGGAAGGACCTGACAACCAAGAAACACATAGGCCTAGGCTCGAGGGATAGGAATGCTTGCTTATCATTCAAAGGAACCTGTAGGACAAGTAATTAATCAGCACTAATGAAAGCTCTCACATATGGAACAAAGATATTTCTCAGATTCCAAGTCTCTTGAGACAGAACAGACCATGGGGGGACCAGATGAAGTGGCGCCATAAGTTATTAAGGAACATGTGCTACCATGACCCCATGGGCCTCCAATCAACAGCATCCACCTTCTCAGAAGACCTCTGTCCCCAATTTTGTCCTTAAAAACCCTCACATGCAAGCAATCAGAGAGTTCCAGGCTTCTGAGCATTAGTTGTCCATTCTCCTGGGTGGTGCCACACCAATGAACAGCCTATCTTTCTTCACTGCAGAAGCCCAGTGTCATTTTGTACTGGCTTGCTGTGTATCAAGTGGACAAACTCTCATTGGTTTGGTTACCGTGGCAGGTGGACTCCAAGGAGACCAGTCCTCTAGCCAGGTGAGTCACCATCTGGGAATATTCTTAACTGCTTAGCAGAATCTAAAAAGGATAGAGTTCCCTCTGAAGAGGTGAAGTCAGAAACTCTGTTTTGTGAATATTGTTAAAACCTCATTTTGGTTCCAGGGTGAGAGGACCTTGGAAACCAAGGATAACTAAGGGCCCTGAGTTAGGATTCAAGCAATTTGAACATTAATCCCAAGTGTGTCACTGTCATGCTGTGTGACTTCTGTTTCCTCAAATTTAAAATGGTAATAATACAGCGTATTGCTTTTCTCTATATCTTGCTTCCAGGACCAAATGATATCATGAATATAAATTTGGAAGATATAAATTTCTCATGTAATTACAAGATATTTTTTATTATTTACTAAGCAATTACTAGTGGATTCTAGGAATGCAGTATATAAAGTGCCATTTAAGTCCCTAATCAGAATCTCAAATTTGAGACAGGTGGAGTAGATTAGGGCTTTAGGGAAATAGCCACTGACTACCCCATTACAAATTCAGCCACTTTCTAGAGGATTCATGGGGTAGGACCAAGGGAGCTCAAATTCCAAGATGGACTTAAAAAGACCTCAGAAGAAGGAATTTGCCCTAAACCATAACCTTTTTTATTTTAGGTCACTGATGCTTTGAGGAGCTGATAAAAGCTATGGCTTCTGTCTTGGAAAAAGGCACATTTAAGGAGCTGACATATATTTTCAGGAAGTTCATGGACCCCCATGGATCCCAAATTGAAAATGCCACCCTTAAAGAAGAGAGGGTCACAGATGAGACACACAATATGGCCTTAGGAATGAGCTATTGCTGGGTAGAAGGCAGTTTTGAGAACAGCTGGAGGCCTACAATAAAACAAAGTAGTCTTTCTTTAAAGACTCAGCCTCTACTCAAAGTACTGCTACCATGGGACCCTCAGATGAAGACTTCTTAGGGTCTAAATAAGGAGTCTGATAATCACTCACAAAAGCATCATTCTAGCTAACCGGGTTAGTAGCTACTACTTCCTTGGACAGTTTAACAACAGAGTACATCCTCTAGCTTAATCCGAATGGGTACTAATCAACCAATGGAGCAAAAGATACATGAGAAAAAAAATTACGCAACCTATTAAGTCTCCCTAAGAACCACACTGCACATGTTAATACTGCATTGTAGAACATGTAGAGAATTTTTTACATTTTGGTTTTGGGGACATAGAATGAAGACTGATGAAGGACAGCTGGAAGAAAGGCAGGCAGGAACAAGGCCCTCCCGTTCCCCCACCCCACCCCAACCCTAAGAGGAAACCACCCTTAAAAGGATTTTACGACACCCTGGAAGGAGAACTCCACCCTTTCCCACGTGATAGATGACAAAAACCTGATTGGGTAACAGGCTCATGGAGGGTTAACAGGATTAAACCAGCCCAACAAACCCATAAAAGCCCCTAGACTGGGGCGCCTGGGTGACTCAGTCAGTTAAGCGTCTGCCTTTGGCTCAAGTCATGATCCCAAGGTCCTGGGATCCAGCCCTGCGTCGGGCTCCCTGCTCAGCAGGGGAGTCTGCTTCTCTCTCTCTCTCTCCCTCTGCCCCTGCTTGTGCTCTCTCACTCACTCTCTAATAAATAAAATCTTAAAAAAAAAAAAAAATTCCTAGACTTAGAAACTCCAGTGGCAACTCTCTTGTGTCCCTTCCCTCTTCAGGAGCTTTGTACTGTATCACTCAATAAACTTTGCTTTGTTCCCCACCACTCTGTCTGGTCTACCTCTTCATTCTTCAAAGTGGCATGACTAAAGGAAAAGAAATCCTGTAACATGACCACATATCACAAGGGACTTAATGGTATCCATGTGAATATCACAAAGGAAAAGATGTCCACAGCAGCCCAGAGTATCAGTGAATATGATGGCAGCAATCTGGCACCCACATAGGTATCAGTGGGGCAGGAAGAGAATCATCTTCCTTTGCAGAAGGAAGCAATTCACAGAATTTCACAGAAATTCAACAGCAACTTTTCACTGACAAGGAGAGAACTCTTCTTGATTCTTGAATGGCATATGGCTTCAAACACATTTTGACAAGATATTCCCTATCCACTTCCCAATCCTCTCTCTCATAGAAATTCACTTAGGAAGGTATAACAGAAATCAAATGGAAAACAGAAATATTTGGGGCACCTGGGTGGCTCGGTTGGTTAATTGTCCGACTCCTGATCACAGCTCCTGTCTTGATCTCAGGGCTGTGAGAAATATTGATCTCGTATTTACTCGTAATTTCGAAATTACTTGTAATTACTAAAATATGTTAAGAAGGGTGAGGTCATATCATGAATTTGGAATACCAATTGTTTAGAAAACATTTAATGTCTTTTTCATAATATGCTCTAATCTATTTTTATTAATATTATGAAAGAATACTCTTCTATTGTAATTTTTTAAACTTGATTTTCAAAGAGACCAATGAACAAGTTGAAATCACCAGTCATGCAATTAATGTTCTTTCTTTAAATCAAAGATATTGGGGCACCTGGGTGGCTCAGTCGTTAAGCATCTGCCTTCGGCTCAGGTCATGATCCCAGGGTCCTGGGATCGAATCCCGCATCAGGCTCCCTGCTCCGCGGGAAGCCTGCTTCTCCCTCTCCCACTCCCCCTGCTTGTGTTCCCTCTCTCGCTGTGTCTCTCTCTGTCAAATAAATAAAATCTTTATAAATAAATAAATAAATAAAAGATATTTATCTTTCTAAGACCAGTAAAACCCATCCCTTCCAAATTTATCTTCTGACCATCAAATAACAAGGTCTTCACCAAGGACTGCAGTCTATAAAATCAGAAGGAACAGTCAGAAGTAAAAATATTATATGAACAAACACACTGCACTGCATTCTTATGTACTTGCCAAAGAAATACAGTCAAATATTGTATGAGTGAGACCTTTTCACATATTGCCAATAGACTTTGAAACTCCTCAAGGACATGATCCTTTCCACTATGGGATTTCCCTTGGCAGCTTACTAGTTGGGTTTATATTTCAGAGAGTTGCATGGGACTCTTTTAATTTCAATCTTTACAGGTCAAATGGTTTAAATACCAGATGATTTCTCTCTAAAGTGCCATGATTTCAAATGCCACTTCTTGCTAATACACTTCAAATTAAATAATAAATCACATTTAAATATGTAGTTACACATTTTTACAAAAGTATTACGTTGGATCATCCAAGAAAATAATTTAGAACAGTGCCTGCCACAGAGCAAGTGCTCAGTGAATGTTAGTTTACCTTGGTAATGATACTGCCAACAATGACAATAATGACATTATTACCCGCCACTTTGTGGTAGGCAGCTCCTAAGATGACCCCAATGACCTCCACCTTCTGTTATTCATGCCCTCACAAACCCCTTCCCTTGAGCATGGACTGAAGTTAGTGATTCAATTCTAATGAACAGAACATGGCAGAAGTGATGGGTTATCACTTTCAAGATTGAGGTTATTAAAATACTTTCACTTTCATCTTAGGTTCTTGCATACTCTCTCTTTAGCTCTCCCTTGGATCTCTTGCCCTGAGGAAAGCCCGCTATCATTTTTTAAGTTCCCTGGTGGAACTATAGAAAGTCCTAGGGAAAGGCCCAGATGACTGAGATTAAAAGCGGATCTTCTGAGGCCTACCAACAAACACAATAGTGAATTCTGAAGCAGATCATTCAATCCCTGGCAAGTTTTAAGATGACTACAACCCTGGTCAGCAGCTTGACTGCAACATCATGAGAGATCTTGAAAAAAATCACCCAGCGAAGCCCAGATTACTTTCCCATAGTAACTGTGAGATATCAATTGTTGTTCTAAGCCAATTCAGTTTGGGGATAATTGGCTCTGCAATAGGATAACCAATACAGATTTTGGAATAGGGTGCTGCCATCACAAAAATCTGAAAGGTGAACAGCTTTGGAACTATGCAATGGGCCTTAAGAAGAGTGTGAGTCAACATGCAAAGTGCCTTAAACATATTCACAGAATTTTGGACTTTGAAGAGATTGCGAGGAAGGGCAGAAATGAAAATGAGGAAAATTTTATTGGAAACTGGAAATTATGTAGTGGTAAAAGGTTTAACAATACCCACATTTATGCAGAGTTACATAACCTGCAGTCACTTGTAGTTACATAAGAAGTAAAAAAAAAACATGTGCTGAATGAACTGGGTAATTTAGCTAAGATTTCCCAGCAAAGTGCTGAAGATGCTACCTGGTTTCTTCTTGCTGATTATAGTAAACTGTGAGAAGATAAATTGAGGAAGGACTGCTGAACAAAAAGGAGGCAGGACTTGATAGTTCTGAAAATTCTCAGCGTCTCTGGACAGCAAACAATGCTGAAATTAAGAAACAGCTTCCACGCAAAGATCAATTCCAGAAAATTGTCAGAGAATACATGGTCTAAAGATGAGACAGAAGATGTGGCTTCAGAAATCCTTGTTAAGACCTTAGAAATGTGCCCCCCCCTTTTTTTTTGAGAGAGAGAGAGAGTGAGAGCATGCATGTGCAAGTTGGGGGGGGAAGGACAGAGGGACAGAGAGAATCCCAAGCAGGCTCCACACCCAGCATGGAGCCTGACACAGGGCTCGATCTCAGTACCCTGAGATCATGACCTGAGTCGAAACCAAGAATCGGAGGTGCAACCGACTGAGCCACCCAGGCACCCCAGAAATGTGGCCTCTTAAAGAGCTATTCAGTCAGACCGTAAGTCTCCTAAAAGCTTAAGGTTATGCCACAGAGAGCCTATCAACAGGCCTTTGGAAAGGGAAAGGTCACTGCCTATCCCTTGTCTCAGCAGAAGCCCCAGGTGGAGAAGGATTTATCTCCAAGAAATATGTGGGTGTGGTTTTTGTCTAATAGAGTAAACCCCAAGTTTCACAGGAGACTGACAAAAGTTTTGAGAGGATTTGATCAGCAGAAACCCTGCCGGTTTAGAATGAAAGGACCAGACACTGTACTAAATGAAAAAAGGCCATATAACCCCCAATTCTACTGTCAGGCAGCAGGCTGAGAAAACTCGGCTGCAAAACACATGCTATCTTTCATGAAAAAAGGAAAGATGACTCAGAGAGTAGAGCCAACAGCCCAAGGAGTAGAATCAAAAGCCATGGAGAATTATCCCCAGGTCTGGAAACTTAGTCAAGGAACATCTGCCTAGCTGGATTTCAGAATTGCTATGGACCAGTGACTCGTACATACCATGCATGTTACCCTTTTTTGAACAAGAACACGTAGGTATCTTATGCCAGCCTCATTGTTGTAGGCTGGTTGTATTGAGGTCAGTATCTTGACTCTAGTTTCACAGATATAGAGATGACAAGGAACAGTACTGGAGGAACTGTACCCAAGGAGCCTCACCCACACCCAGATCAAACTTAGATGACTTCTGGATTTAGAGCTGATGCTCACCTACATAGTGAAGACAAGTTATTTTTCATCTTCTCATGAAAGTGATGCTTGACATCAGTGCAAATTAACGTGTTTTATAGCATCAAACCTTTAAAAAAGGATATAAAATTCTTTCAAAAATCAATGCGTTAATAGGTTGAGAGATTATAGATTTAATCTCACTAATGTAAAACTTAAACTATTCTACATAACAAAGTTAAGTAAAAAAGTAATTAACAGCCGCCCAATTTTAATCTGCTTAGAATATCTACTATATAGCATCATAGCTATTGTCAAGATTATACAAGCAATGTCAAAGCTCTCTTAAATATCTTGATTTGCAGATTTTTTGTTGTTGTTTGTAACAAAAATTCCACTTAAAGAAGGGGTTTAAATGATATGTGAAATGGGAAATAAAATGTTCGACTCTCCTAAAATGATTATATATTTTTCTTAAACTCGCTCTCAACAGAAAGGAAATAGTGTCATTCAAATGTGCTATAATGCCTTATCTTTCAGAATGACAGCCCATCTTTTACTTTTCTATTCACAATCTATCATATTGTGACATTTTATATATGAAAAAAATAGTTAAGGCAGTATTTTTTAAAATGTCATACTGTTTTAAAGAACAATTTATTTCATGCCCACATCCCTCCAGGCTATGAGTCTATTTAGTGAGGTTTATTAGTGAAGGGCAATGACTGGCATGTCCTCTGAATAAGCACTCACTGGCCAATAAAAACAAAGAACACAAATATGCCATTCAGAAATACACAGCATTGTTTAAAAATAGCAACACCCATTTCTGCTGGAACTGAGAAGAGGGTACTGGTCTCCAGAGAGAGCAGAGCACAGTAGAGGAATGCTCTGTTGTTTTGGAAGTCAGGATACGTGGACTTGAGATATATGATAAATGATTAATCCGCTTCAGAACTGTTTCTCTAGCCATAAGATTCAATGTCTGTTTCAGATTCAGTTAACGCATTCCTGAACTACAGACATGCAGGTACTCAAACATGACTTCTTACTTTATGCATGCAAAACCTGCAGGTACTATGGATTGCCAAATTTCACTTTTTCCCCTAAAATAAACTTCTAAAAAAAAAAACAACCCTGTACACTGCTACCTTGTAAATGGAAAATATGATTTACATGGTATTAATGGATATAGTGACTGTAAATTTAAAATGCAATAAAACAACAAACAATTATTAAATTCCAGCTATCAAACTGTTGGCTGACCTTATTCAGCTCTCTGAGAAAAACAAATGAGTAACTATATCTAAGAGAGAGATTCTAGCATCAAACTGAGAGTTTCTCCTTGACTTGTCAAGAAAACAGTGAAAGGGAAATCAAAAGGGCTTAAGGTTTTTATTATATGATTCGATGTTATTGAATGCAGCATCTGCATACCAACCAAAATCAACTCCATGTCAACCAAAATTACCTTTTGTAACAGCAGCAAATGTCCTACACTCGGCATCAAATAATCACCCTGTGACTTCTGACTCTAAATTTTATCTTGACTCTTCATACGACCCACCTAACCTACTTTCCCAAGCCATCAATATTGTCATGAGACACACGAAAATAATTTTGAGGGCAATGGAGTACTGTGAAAAGAACACGGCTGGGAAGTTACATTAGGGTTCTAAGCTCAGTTTCATTAGATTTGACCTTGACACTAGCAAGTTAATTAACCCCTCTGAGCCTCAGAATGCTCACTCACATTAATGTGCTTATGTCACTGTTAAAAGAAAAAAAATGCATGTAACATGCTTAACACGGCACCTGAACCTGGTAGACATTCAACAAATATTATGTATTTAAAATAATTTAATTTCTTCAAATAAATTTTCAAAATTCTATCAAAATACATTCCCTTTAAATAACAGTGGCTTGAAAGGGAAAAAAAATAGTTTGCCACTTTTCTTTTATAATAAAGTTGTATTATATATAACTTTTACTTCCGAAGCTACAAAATCCATAAAGCACTGACTGGCAAAAGTAGCAAAAACATTTTGTCCTCAGTGATAAAATAAAAACACTTATTTGTCAAAAAGAAAAAGAGCACTCTTAATTGATACCACCTAAGTGTACGCAGGCCCCTTTTCTTTCTTAAAAAAAAAAAGAAAAGAAAGAAAAAGAAAAGAAAGGGTCAATACGGTAGAAAAGACAGAGTGACAATGTCTTAAATAAAAGTTTCAGCCAAGTTGGGCACTTAATTCTGAAAAGAGCCACATTTAGACCACAACTAATAACACTATTGTCTACTAGATGCAGTAAACAATAAGCAAAATAAAAAGCAGTCTAATGCTAATCCAGCAACAGCAGTCCTGGTCACCTAATAAATGTAGTAGTAATGTGCTCCGGGACCCGTGCTAGTCATTTTGGACGTATTATTTACAATCTATACAAGTGTGCAAAATAGACATTGTTATCCCCAGTTCAACATGAAGAAACTGAAGTCGAGGCATTTCTTGCCTGTTCAAGGCCTCTACCTGTGAACACCAGAGCTGTATTCAAACAGTACTTTTTTTTTTTTTTTTTTAAGATTTTATTTATTTATTTGACAGAGAGAGACACAGAGAGAGAGGGAACACAAGCAGGGGGAGTGGGAGAGGGAGAAGCAGGCTTCCCGCCGAGCAGGGAGCCCGATGCGGGGCTCGATCCCAGGACCCTGGGATCATGACCTGAGCCGAAGGCAGACGCTTAACGACTGAGCCACCCAGGCGCCCTCAAACAGTACTTGATGCCAAAACCAATCTCCCTTCACTAGTCCGTTTCTCTCTTTTTAGACATAAACACGTGAGCAAGAATATTCCTCAGTGCTTTGAAAAGTCATAAACTGATAGCAGTCCCGTTCCCTCTTTCCCTTCTTTTAGTTTCTCTCAAATCTGTTGCATATCAGTTCTCCAACGCCAAGTCACTCATTCGTTGACAGTTGCTAAAACCTGTCTTGTGCCCCAGCCCTATAAGAAACTGTCCTCGGAAAGGCAGAAGAGAATAAAGTCAAGGTAAGTCTTCCAGTTTATCTGGGACTTAAACTAAAGGCTCACAAATAATGAGAAATTCTCTTATGTGGTCAACCAATATGGGTATGTTCCAATTTATACAGATGACTAAGGCAGACACAATATGTAGAATCATACAAATTTGTGCACATCATATATATTTAACAGAACGCTTAATTGAGTCACATTTTCACAAAGTACCTAGAAGCTTTCATCTTTTATTCAGGGAGTGCATTTTAAGGCAGGGGTTTACATATAAATAAAAACTACTGAAGTTAAAGAATATTTAATTCTATTTTTTAAATGAAAATGTTCATCTAATGAACAGTATCTAGTTGATGTTTTTAAGGCCGAACTTTGCACTTGAAAATGAGTATACCTAACCACATACAGCCCACACTCCTGGGTCTAAATCACTGAGTTCTGTGAACCACTCTGTTGTACAGTCCAAAATGTAAGCCTTATACTTCCAAGCATTGTATGCCGGCTAACATGATTGATCCTCATGACAACCTATTATAAGCATTATTATTCTGATTATTACGTATGATAAAAGTGGGTCACAGAGAAGTAATTTGCCCAAGATCACACAGCCAGGAAAAAAAAAAGACAGCAAGACTTGAAACCCAAGTACTCTGACCCCTCAGCCTGTAGCCACTATACTTCCCTGCCCACCGTATAGAAGCACATTCATAAGCAGAGAATACCACAAAGCTATAGACCTACTCTCTACTGAGCGCCTACTATATGCCAGGCACCACGCACTGGAGATGAAAGAAAGCCTGGCCCTGAGCTGAAGGAGACTCTTACTCTTTTTTAAGCAGATTGAGGGTAGGTTAAAAACAAAGAAGTCACCAGTTCCAATGTGACAGGTTCACGCTCAGGCTAGCGTGCCATCCTGTGTTAGGAGAACACAATGCAAGGGACAACTAACTTAAATAACAGTATGAGCCTTAGAAGCACCAAACTTTTTAATTTTTTTTTTAAAGAGAGTTCACGTGCATGAGCAGGGGAGGGGCAGAGGGAGAAGCAGACCCCCTCCCCCTCAATGAGCAGAAAGCCTGACAGGTGGCTCTATCTCAACCGTGGGATCATGACCTGAGCCAAAGGCAGACGCTTAACGGACTGAGCCACCCAGGCGCCCACTTTTTTTTACTTTAAATAGTTGTAATACACTTATCTGAAACAGGAGCGTAGGAAACATTATATAAACCTTTTCTTAATGGTTTCTGGCCATCACTGGGAGGACCAAAAGCACTGCAAAAATGTAATACAGTGTTTCAGGAATGAGGGGCTATTTGCCCCTACTTTTAAAAAATTTCAATAGTTCTATGTCTATTCCAGATCCTATTACACAAGGTTATTGCCTACCCTAGGAGTTACACCTTCTTCTTATCTGATATGACACAGAAGAGAGTTAATCAGTAACCCTACTTTAATTTTTTAAGTTTAAATTGTCAGTGAAGGTCCCTTCTCCAGAGGAAAGTACTTGGATTCATGTCCGTTTACCTGTTTCCTTTGATGTTCAATCAGGTACAATAAAAGGAGGTAGATAATTATAAAAACAAATTTTGTCAGTTTTAAAACTTTTACCCATGACAAACCTGGGAAGAGAAAGATGTGAACTATCTTACCTCAAACAGGGACCGTGATGATAATAACAGATCATCTTTAATGAGCAGGACCTACTGGGTGCCAGGTATGTGCTAGGAGCTTCAGAGGTATTCATTATTTTATCCTCACATTATCCCTACGAAATAGATCATTCTAATCTCCATTGTCTAAATAAGAAAAATGAGGGCCAAGTTCACACAGAAAGTTGCAGGACTAGAATTTGAATCACATGCTGGGGTAAAAGCAACAATAAAACCCTCGGACGGCTTTGCAGCCAAGCAAGTAAAGTAAATGTGTGAAGTGGCTCAGTTTTAAGATTACAGGGCTGCAATTCTCAACCTTGGCTGCATATTGTAATCACCTGGGGAAGACACCATGTGGGTTTCACCCCACAGATTGTGAGTGATTGGGTTTGGGAGCTGCCCACGTGATTCTAAGGGGCAGTCAGAGCTAAGAACCACTGTGTATAGACACAGAGGGTGGGGCATGGCCCACCTGAAAGCAGTTTTAAAAAAAATTTAAGAGGTTAACTAAACACTGTGCTGGTCAAAGGTTGTAACCACTGCCTCTGCCACCTATATGTAACCTCTGCCCCACTACTCAGTATAATTAACGTGCGGCAGAAGCGGGAGATAGTGGAGGAAAGAGACATACTGGCTGGCAGACAGACATTTGTTTTTACTGGAGAGGACGTTCCCAGGTCACCCCTCACCATCTCCTATTTATGGAACGGGTCTACTACAAAAGGCACGTGCAGTTAGACGTAACCTACTCTCAAAATAATCTCTGGAGTACAACCCATTCTTAAACTGAAGATGACCTAAATATGCTCACTTAACAAATGTATACCTTCAGATTACAGGGCCAAACTACTTAAACATTTCAAGAGTCATATATATATATATATATTTTTTTTTTTTTTTTTTTAAAGAAGGCCACTCATAATTAACTCTGATCTTAATCCAACCCAGGTCAAGAGATCTCACTTAGCTAAACGATTCCTAAGAATGGAGAGCCTAATGCCCTCAAAACAAATCTATGCACGTGGTACAACACAGCGCTGCTGAGGAAAGTGTCATTTGTCATTGGAAAAGGGAAGCAAAAGCTGCATACCATCAGAAAAATCTTCATTAAATGGCCTGCAGATGTGAAATACAAAATACATGCTCTAGAAGTCAATCGTGAATCCATTAAAAAAAGAAACTATAGCCTGTTTAGGAAATAATTCTTCATGCATAACCGTATTATAATTGTTGCAGCACAATTCAAGAGGAAATGGCAAAATACATTAAGAAACGGACGTTAGGTCCACTCAAACTAGCTATTTTTTCATCTCCTGCTACAAAACAAATGTTGTATATTTTAATGGCCTTGTATTACCACTTGCCACCAGTCTCCCCCACTACCACCACCAAAAGAAGGCAAATAAAAGGAGAAAAGAAATTGAGATTGATTTTCAAGATGAAATACTGCAAATACAGGCCATGACTCAGAAATCAGGGCCTCAGTCAGTCAGTTCCAGCATTGGCTGCTGAGGCAGAAGCTCTACTTGCGCAAAATATTTCGTTGTTACTTTGTTTTGTTTTGCTTTTCAAAAAGCAGAGACAGGGAAGTGAAGCCTGAGAAAGCAGACAAAAGTGCGCAGAATTAATCTTCTCACCACAGTTCAGGATAACTAGCTCGTTTGTTGACTGAATAAATATATATTGATTCCCTCATGAGTGTCTGGCACTATGCACTGCTGAGGATGTACTGGTGAACTTGACCGTGTCTGTTTGCTTGGGTCTCCTAAACTAAGACACCAAGGCACCAACCTCCTATCATCCACCATACACGCCCCTTCCAGCCACATGTGGGAAAATCCAGTCCTGCCCTTGTAGTATTAGATGGCAAATTTTTCCCTTTGTCTAACTGTACTGAACTTCATAGGGAAACCACTAATGTCTTCTAAGTAAAATAAGTAAATACATAAATACCCAAAATTTGTATACCAACAATAAGTCATGGGTAAATTTCAACAAGTTTAAAGAAAAATTTTCTTAACCTAAGTCTGTATCAAAACAGGTTTTCCTTTTGAACCAAACCCAGCTCACATATTTTCACTGCCTGTGGCTATGCAGCTTCAGTAAGCTAAAAATACTTCCCTTTCTTCTAAGTTGGGAAGAGAAAATAAGACCAAGCAATCAGCCGCATGTCATTTTCTCTCATTTTAATTTTTTTTTACTAGAAAACACTCAAAATAGCTGAAGCAACGAAAAGGCATCTGTTTTCTATTTGTATACACATACACTGACACAAACATCCATCCAGCTTGTATCTTCCCAGTAACATGAAATAAGCTATATTTGCATTATCAGCAAAGACTGTCAACATTTCACTACTCACAGCTTTCTAGTATTATTTTTTTTGGCTGGGGAGAAGACTGCATGACTGCTGAAAACTAGACACAAGTACAAGTAAAAGCTTTCAAAAAAAATATGTATAGGATGACTATGCTCTTAAGACCACATGGTGCTTAGTTTGCAGTCCTGCATCATTTATGTTTCTGAAATTTACATTAAATGAGATTCTAAAATAGAAGGATAGGAATTTTAAATCTTTCTGCAGGTCTTGCTCAAGTTGTGTTCACTGTATCCGATAGAATGAAAAACTGTGTTTCTCCCCTTGGACTTCTCAAGGCTAACTGTAAAATACACAACACACAGACACCCTTACCTCTGCGATAAACTAAAAGTTACTCAGGAAGACAAACTTTTTTTTCCCCAAAAAACATACCTACAGGATGGTGAACAGTAGTAGTGTGGGCTTTTCTAACACTTCCAACATCGCTAAAGTCACCCTATTAAGTTAACAGAAACTAGCAGGTCTAGGTTCCATTCGATTGGGCCATTGGTTTGGGCAGCTAGGTCATGGCTAAATTTCCCTTGAAAAAACAGCATAGTTTGAATAATCACGGCCAATCTCCATTTCTTATGCTATTGACAAAGTCAACTCAAAGCGAATACCCAGCAACGGAGACCATGCCCCCCGCCCCACCCCGGGATGGGCTGGCAGAAACGGAGGAAGGGCTACTGGTCGGCCTGCCCAGACTACAGCCGGGCCACTGACAAGTGCTGGGGTAAAGCGCTCAGTGGGCACCGTCCCATCCAACGCCCGGCGCGACCGGCCGCTGGTGCTACCCATTTCAAACGTAACCGCCGGAGGAAGTGGGAGGTGGGGATGTCATCTCCCTTGACACTTCGGGGACCCGGCGGCCCTGCAGGGCTCACCTCTGATGTCCGTGATAGTCAGAAGTGGCACCTGCAGTGCCAGCGTTTCACCAAAGCCACTTTTCCAGCCGGGGCGGGAGGCGCGGGGCGAAGTTGGCCACCGGCCGCGCGCGTCCCGTTAACCGTACCTTGTAACTGGGCGGAAAGGGACTCCTGGTGCTGCTGGTACTTGAGCGCCACCGCCTCGGCTTTCCGCAGCTGCGTCTGCAGCTCGTAGTAGAGCATCGCGCCGTAGAGAAAGCCGAACACCACGGTCAGCAGCAGCAGCGTCTGGAAAATCCGCTTTTGCTTTCGGGAGCACATCCCGTTTCCCATAGTCCCGCCTGGACCCCGCGCCGCGGCCGCCCCCGCCGCCGCCGTCCCTTCCTCCCCTCTGCCTGAGCGGAGCGCCTCAGCAGCGGCCGCCGCAGGAGGTGGCCGGACGCAGCATGAGAAGACGCGAGACACAAAAGCGGGGCCCGAGGGGAAGTGGCGCCCGCTCAACCCCCGCGCGCCGCGGGGCGCACAGCCATCGACGCCGCCTGGGCAGCGGCCGCCAAACTTTTGCGAGGCTGGCTCTCCGCGAGTGCACGGGCCCGAGAGTGGGCCCTCCGCATACTTCCGAGCGGGCTGTGCCCGCGCCGGTCCCCAGACGCCGCCTGCCTTTTTTCCTCCTCCCCACTTTTTGGCTCGGCTGCCCCCGGCGGCGCTCGGAGTCCCGCCCCGGCCGCTCCCCGCCCCCTCGCGGCGGCTCCCCACTGCGCGACTTTGTTGCCACCAAAAGGAGGGGGCGCGCCCAACAAAGGGACCCGGCTCCCGGCGGCGCCTCCGCGCGCGGCTTGCGGGGGTAGGTGGTTGGGCGGGGGCCGACTGGCCCGGCTGGGTTTGGGGGACGGCGGGCCGGTGTCACTGACTGGGCTGCCGAACCTCGGCCGCCGCCGCCTCCCACCCAACTTACGTGTCACCCACGGCCCCGCTATTCTGGCCAACGGGATTCCGGGAGGAAGTCCCACTCGGGCTCCCCGCTCATTGGGCCCGTCCGAGCCGCCGCTCCCTCCCTTCGGGGAGGCAGTGCGGGGCTCGATTGGACGCCCGCTTTGTCCGTCCGACCCCGGGCCGCGCCTTCCCTCCCACCGCGGGGGCCCGCTGGGGGCTCCGTGGGCAGAGCGGCTGCCTGGCGCCGGGGTGCGCCCACGTGGAGCGCGAGTGGATGGGGAGAGGTCGCCGAGCCAGGGGCGGGGAGGTTGTGGTGCCCGGGCGACGTGTCCCGGCTTGCGGCTGGGCGAGCTACGGTGCGCACGTGTGTGAGAGTGCAAGTGAGTGTGTGCATGACCCAACACTCGGAATGCACGTGGGGAGAGGAGTACAGTGTATATAAGTGGGAGAGAGTGGGTGGGAGCAACTGCTTACACTCTACCAAATACCCTTTCTTTCTTTCTTACCCCAGCCACTGGGCAGATGCGGCAGACACATGGCATAGCTACACGGTCAGCATAAGCTGCGTAGCCGAACCGGCGATGTCTTGCCAATGGACTCTTGCCCCATCCCGCGTGCTAGCGTGAATGCGTGTGTGCTCACTGATGGCAGGACACGAGTCGGGAGAGTCAGCCACGCTAACACGGTAGACTTACTGCTCAACTGTCCATGTGGGTTGGGGAAATCAGCTTGCCTTTGGCAGAGGGGAAAGAAATGATCTCATATTCTTCCCCGGGCTCCAAACAGAATAATTTAAAAACAAATCTCAGAGGCTGAAATAAGTATGCATACATTTTGTCATATGTATTTGCTTGATTGTACATCAGTTACATTGCTATATTACATTTTAAAGGCCAACAAAGGTTCCCTATGTAAAACAAAGTAAAACTTAATAACCACAAACCTCTTCAAAGAAAATCAGATTCAAAGAAAACAGTGCTTTTGTTCTTTTTATGTACTTGAGGGGGAAAAATTGAGGTTAGGCATAAATGATAATTTTGTTTCTGCTCTTGATCTGACTTCTAAGAAAGTAAATTATTTCTCAAATGCCTCAGAAATGTAATGGAATTTATTTTATGCTGCATAATTTTTATGATATTCTAACCAGACTTTAGTTATCACAATAATAGCCAATGGGTGCTCAAAATGAGGGTAGATCTGCATAGCCAATTAAACATAAAGGTGGTCTCTGCTGCAGAACTTTTTTAGGTAGACTCTGAAATTAGAGAATGCTAAACCATAAAATAAACCTCATTACAACCTAGCAAGCCTATGACATTTATACTACCATGAAAACTAAGTTTGCCTGGCATCTGCTTTTCCCTAATAAACAATAACTTACAATATATCAATAATTATATTGTTCAAAATGCTTTCATTTACAAATACACTATCTCACTTATCACACCCAGATTAAGTATTAGCCTCACAGTTTGGTAAAGAAACTAAAGTTTATTAAAGGGACTGTGATAGCTCTAGGACCTACATTCGACATGCAGAAAGGAGTTCAGCAGTAGATCTAGGTTAGAATCCTGCTATTTTTATCTCTTTCTCCCGTGGAAGCCAAGTTCTCATTCTTTTTAAGCAAATGATACTAACAAACTGTGTCTGGTCCGTTAAAATGAGAACCTGGTTTAAAAAGAAAATTATTTAAGGAAGTTTTAGAATTTTGTTCTGTCATACAGATATTATATAGCCTTACTCATTATTCAATCTACCACTGTTTAAATTTCCCTCGTTCAGTTTTACTCTTAAAAATTGAGACTGGATAATTCCTGCAACCTTGTTAAAATGCCTTATAAAAAGTCCTTAGTATTATCAGTGTACAATTTGCTAAATAAACACTTCTTCCAAAAGTACTACCAAAACTACTCTGGAAATGAAGTTTTATAGCAACAATCCTGGCCCATAATAGGAGAGAAAATTACCTTAACTGAAAAGGAAGGAAGGGAGGGAGGGAGGGAAGGAAAGACAGACAAAGAAAAAAAGAAAGAGAGAGAAAGGAAGGAAGAAATTGTACAGAGGATTGGAAAATTATTACTCATACATTACACGGTATGCAATATTTAGTTGTATTTCAGAATCTTTGGAAAATCCTTATGCTTCTAGGATACATGATTACTCATTTTAAACCTCTGATTCCTTTGCATCTGATTTCAGAATCCAAAGGTATTCTTTGCCTAAAGCTGCTGGCTGACTCTACAGAATATAATAAATGTAGGCCATAAAACACAACTCAATATTTTAGTCATAAAATTTGAAAGAGAACAAAAATTATTACCTGGACTTATCCATTATTTCCAATTCAGGAAGGGTATGCAGAAGTATATAAAATCACTAATGGCAGTGTCTTTATAAAATTACTTTTCCAAGGTGAAGTATGCTGCTAGTTTCTTAAAAATATCAGTATAAAGCTTTTGAGAGGCCAACATTGGGGAAGCTATCCAGGGCCTATAAATTTAATTTACATAACATTGCCTTTGGGTAGAACTTGTAATAGATGAGCTATTTCTACTGGTCTTGTGAGGTCCATTGTTAGTTCTATTTTATTTTTATTTATCATTTTTTAAATAGTATTATATAATTATATTTCAATATGCCATATATTTAACAATATATATAATTTTAAAATTATATATCCTGAGGTATTTCACCAGTTTAATATTTTATTTCTAAGGCAGGAAGAAATTAAAGATTCAAGGTCTTACATTTGAGAAGGACTAAGGTAATATTTGGAAACCTTAGCATTCTTTCCAGTTTTACTAAATTTATCATTTCAATAAAATTTGTTCATTTTCAAAATAGGGGAAGGCAAGAAAAATATAGTTGAGGGATACTGCAGGTGTATAATTTATAAAAATAGATGACCCACCCTAGAGTAAGTAGTTTCCATTGTCTGTGAAATTTTTAAATTAAATCTCTTTACTACAAATTGAATTCAATAGTTTGCAAGAGACATCAACACCTAAGAAAAGGTGATGAATGTTAAATAATTTTTTTAAAAATTTGTAGCTGTGTGGTGATGGATGTTAATTAGAATTATTGTGGTGATCATTTTGCAATAAATATTTATATTGAATCATTATGTCATACACCTAAAAATAATAGTGTTATATGTCAATTATATATCAGTAAAAAAATAAAATTGTAAATGGTATTTCAGTATTAATAAAGCACAGCTTTAACCTTTTCATGTAAATCTTGCAGAAATCAACTATCCTTTTTCCTCTGTAGAAAACTACACTCTCCATCTCTGCCTTTTTGCCTCTTCACCCATTTGCTATCACCTAATTAACACAAGGCTTCCTGCTTGCCACTTATATATACTCTGTTTTGAGAGGTAAGGAAGCTACATTCAAGGTATTCTGTTTTTTTGAGGACTCTGTGAGAGATGTTTTGAAACTCCTTTTCCACAAAATTTTGCTAACGACCTGGTGGTAATTGTTAGCAGATTAACAAAGTATGAAAATTATTTCATAATTAAAAAATGAAAATTATTTAGGAGCCCCTAAATGTGTAGATGTGTAGCTAGACTAAAGAAATAAGAACTCTCATTTCAAATGTCTTTAACATCCTTCCAAGTCAGGACAATCTAGCATACCATAAACTCTTCCAAATTCTAAGGTGGCATAAGAGATTATTTTGAATTTGTTGCTTAATGTTTATTATAGCTAGCATATTACTTTTAGAAAAGAGTTTAGTTTCATAGAATATTTGAACATATGGAAAAGGACCATATGTGAGACTCAGGTGAACTGGACTTCCAAATCTTCCATTGACTCATTCAGGCTGCTTTTCACCAGCTCACTGTCTTCAGTAACTCAGAGATTTCAGACAAACAAACGGTGGGAAGATCAGTAGTCAATGAAACATGACACTTTTAATGTTCCCCCCAAAATGTATAGTTTATTGGATTGCTTTGTATAAAAGACTTGCTTGGTTTATCCATGACCATTTTATAGAATTGGTATTAAAATTTTAATGTTATATGATAGGTATGTGTAGTAATTTCTTAATTGTCATGAGACATGGCTGATCATATTTATGATGTATCCAATGCTAAGTCCTGGGTCAGAAATTCAACATTCAATTTCAGAACTATTCCTAAGGGAAATCATAATCTGCTCCATAAATATTTTTTATGCTCAGTTTCAGGAATATTTTGAGTCAAAACAAAGGGACTATCAATGGTTTTACTCAGAAATAAAGTAGAGCAAACTTTCAAAAAAAGAAAAAGATCATAAGAGTCGAGTTACCTCAGCATTAAGTTCAGCTCATATTAAAATTGTGAAATAAAAACACATGTCTTCCCTCATTCTGCTCCTTCTCATTCTACTCTCTAGTGCAACTCTTCAAATCTTGGCATCCAACATCCCAGTAATCTCCTTTTGTTTCCCAGGATCCTTGTCTAGGACTATGACCCTCACTCCCTACTACCCACCCACATACATATACATTGTCCTTCCCTTCTTGAAGACAAAGGACAAAAATCTAAAATAATCTTTCTCAAAACACCTATTACTGTCCTTCAAGTAATCAGTTATTCAAAGGAAAGCAAATTGAATATATTAATTAATAGGAAGATATTAACAGATGAATTATTCACTTATTATTGCTTTCAAGAATTTTGTGAGAAAATATATCAAGCCAAAGGACTGAACTCTAATGGCATAATCCTAGACAGGCTAGTGAGCAGATGAGTCATAATTATGGATAGAAGAGTTTCACTTTTTGCTGCTTAGTTCCTGATTCTCCTGCCCAATTGTAAAGGGATTCAGGAACATTCAAAGGTGACTCAAGATGCCTACTGCCAGGATACAAATCCCATTTAAGTTACAAACTATCTATGAGGTCAACAGTAAGTCAGGAACTGTTAGGACCTTAATTCTCTCATCTGTAAAATGCAAGGGATAATCATATCTGTGCTGGCTAGCTTCAGAGAGAATAAACCCACAGGATTCAAGAGAACAAGACAAACTCTGGACTTCATTGAAATAAAATTGAATGTGGTAGTGATACTGTCACTGTCGACCTAAATTTGTTTGTACATTTCTGGAAAACTAACAGTTGATTAAAAAAAAATCAGCTACCCATTTTAAAATGATAATTTTCCAATCATAATTATTAATTGAGCTTCTTTAATAGTTGAGAAGGGATGAATTATGACATTAGGGGACTTTTCTTGTAATCCGCTTATTCAAGCTAGATTTCTAATTCTTGGGTTATAATTTATGGACTAATGTTTTCTTTCTTTTTTTCTTTTTTAATGTATTTATTTGACAGAGAGAGGCACAGCGAGACAGGGAACACAGGCAGGGGGAGTGGGAGAGGGAGAAGCAGGCCTCCCACAGAGTAGGGAGCCCGATGTGGGACTCCATCCCAGGACCCTGAGATCATGACCTGAGCCGAAGGCAGACGCTTAACGACTGAGCCACCCAGGCACCCCTGGACTAATGTTTTCATTAGGCTTTATATGTCAACAATTTTCTCAAGTAGTTATTGTATGCGAGGCACAATGCGGGGAGGGAAATGAAAGGGGGAGGATATAATGATGAACGAACCATGGACCCTTTTGGTGAAGAGCTTGTGTATTTGGTCCTTGTTGATTTAAAGGCTAAATTGGAGCTCTGGTTGGAAATTAAATTACTCAAGGAGAGAGCAGAGCAAGAGAACAAGAGGCCTCATGATGTAATCACGATTTCTAGAGAAGGAGGCCTGTTAGAGAAAGCAATGGTATCGGTTAATCAGTAGAGGCAGTTCAAGCTGGGAAAAAGAAAAGTGATGCATAGACCCCTCAAAACATAGAAATGTTACTTTGCTTTCATTCTCTTTTGATGAAGGGCAAGGCCTTGGCTTTGTGTGGGGATCTGTTTTTGGTTGGAGCTCAGCTTAGCCACTTAAGCCAAAGAACATCGTCCAGATTCCAGTTTCAGCTTCGTTGAGTGGGGCAAGATCTTCAGGATATTTGTACGGTAAAGTCATTCAATGTAAATACGTCTAGATTGGAAGGAGTTTTTTCTTTCTAGAAATACGTCTAGAAAGGAAGGTTTTGTTTTTCACCTAATTTGACCGCAATTTTTCTTTCGGACACCAGCCATTATGGAGCTTTTCCAAATCACTTATGTTAATTTTCATAGAAACAACTCTTTCATTTTTTTCACTCTCATATTTCATTAGTTTACATAACAGTTGATTAAATTACATAATTAAAATAGCAAGTGAAATTGCATAAACAGCTTTTAGAACAAACCACTAGTTTCTATGAAGCATTCAGTAAAGGGGGCAAACACAGGCCAAGCGGAGATTAGTTTAAGTGCCAGGAGTCCTCAGCCCTGAAGTGCGCAGGGGGGAAGGCCTCCTGTCATCCAGTGAGTTGGTTAAGTGCAGTTAAGGGCTTCTACCATACATTGAAATGACTAGTGAGGTAAAAGGAAGAACTGGTGATCAAGAAAAGGTATGTAAGGGGCGCCTGGGTGGCTCAGTTGGTTAAGCGACTGCCTTCGGCTCAGGTCGTGATCTCAGGGTCCTGGGATCGAGCCCCACATCGGGCTCCCTGTTCAGCGGGAGCCTGCTTCTCCCTCTCCCACTCCCCCTGCTTATGTTCCCTCTCTCGCTGTCTCTCTCTGTCAAATAAATAAATAAAACCTTTAAAAAAAAAAAAAAAAAAAGAAAAGGTATGTAAAAGAAGTAACAGGGAAACCAAAGGTATTAAGAAGAGAACTTTGAGCATTATTGGTAGAATTACCAAAAGGAAGTTGGGATAAAGACGACAAGGAGGCTGTAGAAGGAACTGATTAGGGGTGGGCTGGAAGATTACAGTGGCTGGGGAATAAATGGGTGACAGGTAAATAAGGAAAGAGGAGTAGTAGGGTGAACTCTGCTTTTGATAGTTTACCTGCAAAGGAAGATAGATTGGGTGGAGCTTGGGGAGGCAATGAGGTTGAGGGAAAGTTTGCTGTGGGGGCTTTTGTTTTTGGATTAACACACACAAGAATTTCTTCAAGGAGCTAGTAGAGAGGGATAGGTTAAAGATTTGAAGTGCCACATTAAATACATTGGAATGTCTGGAACGTTACTTCTTAAGGCAGTGCCCTATTATAGTTCATTTTCCATTTTAGAGGCTCAATAAATTATGGAATGAATGGTCTTAAGAGTCACTAAGAGGAAGAGAATTGAAAAGATTGCCTGGCTAATTGAAAAAGAAATTTGTTTGAGGGCCTAAGGTGGTGTGTACTTCTATTAATTCACTCTGATTAAATGTGCACACCCCCCAAAATGGGCATTATTGTATGATAATATCCCATATAGAGAATCTGTAAAACAGTATGTATTTATTTAAAAAGAAAAATGGACTCCGCTTTGAATAACAGTGGTCCATTTAAAACCTTTTATGTATAACTGTTAGATATGTTTACTTAGTAGTTTATGACTTTTACAAATGCTTCATAACATTAAATGCAAAAAGGAAAATGTGAAATTGCATAAACAATATTATTGCAATCATCTTAAAATGCTTAAGGAAAAAATAATTTGTTATATATTGCTACTTTTAAGTAATTAGATTAAGAGGGGGAAAAGGTGGATATTTTCAATAACTCATGAAAATCTATTCTCTTCAGGATAATGATGCTTTCTACTCATTTGCTGGTTTTAAAATTGTTGAATATATCCCTGATCATAAGATCTGTTTTTCTATAAGGAGTGAGTTGATATCACACCATGAAAAAGGAGAGTAAAATACTCAGCCCTGGGCAGGCATTATTTCACACACGTCTTCCCTCTCTCTCTTCCATTATCAGTAATGAATTAAGTGAACTGTCTCACTGTGTGACTGGGACAGGGAAACTAAAGCAACCCCATGATAAACTGTTTTTCCTCCTTTTCTTGCTTCTATTCTTTTTTTTTTAATTTTTTTTATTATGTTATGTTAATCACCGTACATTACATCATTAGTTTTTGATGTAGTGTTCCATGATTCATTGTTTGCATATAACACCCAGTGCTCCATGCAGTTATGTGCCCTCTTTAATACCCATCACCAGGCTAACCCATCCCCCACCCCTCTCCCCTCTAGAACCCTCAGTTTGTTTCTCAGGGTCCATAGTCTCTCATGGTTCATCTCCCCCTCCGATTCCCCCTCCTTCATTCTTCCCTTCCTGGTATCTTCTTCTTCTTTTTATTTTTTAACATATAGTGTATTATTTGCTTCAGAGGTACAGGTCTGTGATTCAACAGTCTTACACAATTCACAGCGCTCACCATAGCACATACCCTCCCCAATGTCTATCACCCAGCCACCCCATCCCTCCCACCCCCTACCACTCCAGCAACCCTCAGTGGGTTTCCTGAGATTAAGAATTCCTCATATCAGTGAGATCATATGATACATGTCTTTCTCTGATTGACTTATTTCACTCAGCATAATCCTCCAGTTCCATCCACGTCATTGCAAATGGCAAGATTTCATTCCTTTTGATGGCTGCATAAAATTCCATCGTATATATATACCACATCTTCTTTATCCATTCCTCTATCAATGGACATCTTGGCTCTTTCCATAGTTTTGCTATTGTGGACATTGCTGCTATAAACATTGGGGTGCACGTACCCCTTCGGATCACTACATTTGTATCTTTGGGGTAAATACCCAGTAGTGCAATTGCTGGATCGTATGGTAGCTCTATTTTCAACTTTTTGAGGAACCTCCATACTGTTTTCCAGAGTGGCTGCACCAGCTTGCATTCCCACCAACAGTGTAGGAGGGTTCCCCTTTCTCCGCATCCCTGCCAACATCTGTTGTTTCATGACTTGTTAATTTTAGCCATTCTGACTGGTGTGAGGTGGTATCTCATTGAGGTTTTGATTTGGATTTCCCTGATGCTGAGCGATGTTAAGCACTTTTTCATGTGTCTGTTGGCCATTCGGATGTCTTCTTTGGAAAAATGTCTGTTCATGTCTTCTGCCCATTTCTTGATTGGATCATTTGTTCTTTGGGTGTTGAGTTTGATAAGTTCTTTATAGAGTTTGGATACTAGCCCTTTATCTGATATGTCATTTGCAAATATCTTCTCCCATTCTGTCGGTTGTCTTTTGGTTTTGTTGACTGTTTCTTTTGCTATGCAAAAGCTTTTTATCCTGATGAAGTCCCAATAGTTCATTTTTGCCCTTGCTTCCCTTGCCTTTGGCGATGTTTCTAGGAAGAAGTTGCTGCGGCTGAGGTCAAAGAGGTTGCTGCCTGTGTTCTCCTTTAGGATTTTGATGGACTCCTGTCTCACATTTAGGTCTTTCAACCATTTTGAGTCTATTTTTGTGTGTGGTGTAAGGAAATGGTCCAGTTTCATTCTTCTGCATGTGGCTGTCCAATTTTCCCAACACCATTTGTTGAAGAGACTGTCTTTTTTCCATTGGACATTCTTTCCTGCTTTGTCAAAGATTAGTTGACCATAGAGTTGAGGGTCCATTTCTGGGCTCTCTATTCTGTTCCATTGATCTATGTGTCTGTTTTGTGCCAGTACCGTACTGTCTTGATGACTACAGCTTTGTAATAGAGCTTGAAGTCTGGAATTGTGATGCCACCAGCTTTGCTTTTCTTTTTCAACATTCCTCTGGCTATTCAGGGTCTTTTCTGGTTCCATACAAATTTCAGGATTATTTGCTCCATTTCTTTGAATAAAGTTGATGGTATTTTGATAAGGATTGCATTGAATGTGTAGATTGCTCTAGGTAGCATTGACATCTTCACAATATTTGTTCTTCCAATCCATGAGCATGGAACGTTTTTCCATTTCTTTGCGTCTTCCTCAATTTCTTTCATGAGTATTTTATAGTTTTCTGAGTACAGATTCTTTGCCTCTTTGGTTAGATTTATTCCTAGGTATCTTATGGTTTTGGGTGCAATTGTAAATGGGATCGACTCTTAATTTCTCTTTCTTCTGTCTTATTGTTGGTGTATAGGAATGCCACTGATTTCTGTGCATTGATTCTATATCCAGCCACTTTACTGAATTCCTGTATGAGTTCTAGCAGTTTTGGGGTGGAGTCTTTTGGGTTTTCCACATAAAGTATCATATCATCTGCAAACAGTGAGAGTTTGACTTCTTTGCCGATTCAGATGCCTTTTATTTCTTTTTGTTGTCTGATTGCTGTGGCTAGGACTTCTAATACTATGTTGAATAGCAGTGGTGATAGTGGACACCCCTGCCATGTTCCTGACCTTAGGGGGAAAGCTCTCAGTTTTTCCCCATTGAGAATGATATTCACTGTGGGTTTTTCATAGATGGCTATGAAATTTAAAATTGTTAGATCTTCTTGTTGGATAGACCCTTTAAGTAGGATATAGTGTCCTTCCTCATCTCTTATTATAGTCTTTGGTTGAAAATCTAATTTGTCTGATGTAAGGATTGCCACCCCAGCTTTCTTTTGGTGTCCATTAGCATGGTAAATGGTTTTCCACCCCCTCACTTTCAATCTGGGGGTGTCTTTGGTTCTAAAATGAGTCTCTTACAGACAGCATATCAATGGGTCTTGTTTTTTTATCCAATCTGATAGCCTGTGTCTTTTGATTGGGGCGTTTAGCCCATTTAACCATTCAGGGTAACTATTGAAAGATATGAATTTAGTGCCATTGTATTGCCTGTAAGGTGACTGTTACCGTATATTGTCTGTGTTCCTTTCTGGTCTATGTTACTTTTAGGCTCTCTCTTTGCTTAGAGGACCCCTTTCAGTATGTCTTGTAGGGCTGGTTTCATGTTTGCAAATTCCTTTAGTTTTTGTTTGTCCTGGAAGCTTTTTATCTCTCCTTCTATTTTCAATGACAGCCTAGCTGGATATAGTATTCTTGGCTGCATATTTTTCTCATTTAGTGCTCTGAATATATCATGCCAGTCCTTTCTGGCCTGCCAGGTTTCTGTGGATAGGTCTGTTGCCAATCTAATGTTTCTACCATTGTAGGTTACAGATCTCTTCTCCCGAGCTGCTTTCAGGATTTTCTTTTTGTCTCTGAGACTGGTAAGTTTTACTATTAGATGTCAGGGTGTTGACCTATTTTTATTGATTTTGAGGGGGGTTCTCTGTGCCTCCTGGATTTTGATGCCTGTTTCCTTCCCCAAATTAGGGAAGTTCTCTGCTGTAATTTGCTCCAATATACCTTCTGCCCCTCTCTCTCTTTCTTCTTCTTTGGGGATCCCAATTATTCTAATATTATTTTGTCTTATGGTATCATTTATCTCTCGAATTCTGCCCTCGTGATCCAGTAGTTGTTTATCTCTTTCTCAGCTTCTTTATTTTCCATCATTTGGTCTTCTATATCACTAATTCTCTCTTCTGCCTCATTTATCCTAGCAGCTAGAGCCTCCATTTTTGATTGCACCTCCTTAATAGCCTTTTTTATTTCGACTTGGTTAAATTTTAGTTCTTTTATTTCTCCAGAAAACGTTTCTTTAATATCTTCCATGCTTTTTTCAAGCCCAGCTAGTATCTTTAAAATCGTCATTCTGAACTCTAGTTCTGACATCTTACTAGTGTCCGTATTGATTAGGTCCCTGGCAGTTGGTACTGCCTCGGTCCCTGGCAGTTGGTACTGCCTCTTGTTCTTTTTGTTGAGGTGATTTTTTCCATCTTGTCATTTTGTCCAGAGGAGAATAGATGAATGAGAGAACAAAATGCTAACAGGGTAACAACGACCCCAGAAAAATATGCACTAAACAAATCAGAAGAGACCTGAAACCAGAGGAAAAGAAAGGGAAAGAAAGAAAAAAGAGAAAAAAAAAGAAAAAGAAAAAGAAAAAGATAAAAACAAACAAACAAACAACAACAAAAAAAAACAGAATATGATCAAATATGATCAGGCTGGTGCATAGATCAGTGCCACACACTAGATTTTGGGCATATTTTGGTCTGTTAGAAGAAAGTGCCTCCCAAAATTTTAAAGAAAGAACACCTTATATATGTACAAAAATAAGGGTAAATACGATGAAGGGATGGAATATGACTGTAAAGATGAAAATTATAAAAGATTTTATAAAAGGAATTGATAAGATAAGATGTTGGTTGAAAAAAGAAAGAAGAGGATTTAAAAAAGGAAAAAAAAAAGGGAGAGAATGTGATCAGGCAGGAGACTAGAACAAAGCCATACACTAGAGATTTAGGGTATAGCTTGGTCTGTTAGAAGAGACTGTATCCCAAAATTTTAAAGAGAGAGCAACTTATATATATATATGTGTATATATATACCAAAAATAAGGTTAACTACTATGAAGGGATAGAATATGATTCTAAAAATGAAAAATAAAAAATATTTTTTAAAAAAGGGATTGATAAGATGTGGTTGAAAAAGGGAAAAAGAAAAATTCAAAAACAACAAAAAAAAAGACAGTTAAAAAAAATTAACTTTGAAAGACTAAAGAATCATGGTAAAAAAGCCATGGATTCTATGTGCAGTATTCCCCTAGCGCTGGAGTTCTGCTGTTCTCATTGATCGGTAAACTTGGTCTTGGCTGGCTGTTCTCACTGATCTTCTGGGGGAGGGGCCTGTTGCTGTGGTTCCCAAATGTCTTTGCCGGAGGCAGAATTGCCCCGCCCTTGCCGGTCCGAGCTAAGTAATCTGCTCGGGTTTGCTCTCGGGAGCTTTTGTTCCCTGCAAGCTTTCCGCACAGCTTTGGAGGACAAGAGTGAAAGTGGCAGCCTCCCAGTCTCTGCCCCGGAGGAGCCGAGAACTTGGGGCCCCGCTCCTCAGTGCACCCCCAGTCAATCACTCCCGTCTCCCCAGTCTCTAGCCGCACTCCGTGCTCACCTGGCCTGTGACCAAGCATTTCTATCTCTGGCACCCAACCCCGTGTGGAGTCTCCAAACCCAGCAGATCCCTGCAGTGCGCTCCCACGCCACTCCTCCCGGGGGAGGAAGGGGAGTCTCCCCGGATCTGCTGCTTGTTGGGTCCCTGCTGGAGGAACAGTGGCCTGACTGTGCCGCGGATCACTTTTTATGGCAACCCCAAGCTGAGAGCCCGCGCCTCAGCTCCGTCTCTATAGCTGGCTTCCCTGCTCCAATACCTGGGAGCTCTGCTGCACTCAGGCACCCCCGTCTTTCTGTGACCCCGAGGGTCCTGAAACCACACTGTCCCACGAGGGTTCCACCCCCCGCTTAGCCACCGGAGCGACATCCCTCAGTGGAGCCGACTTCTAAATGTTCTGATTTTGTGTTCTGCTGCTCTATCACTTGCCGGTAGCGGCCGACAGAGGCCCCCTCCCCCTCCGTCTATCCTCCTGAATATCACCTCGGATTCATGTCTCCGCACGTCCTACCTTCCAGAAAGTGGTCCCTTTTCTGTTCAGAGAGTTGCTGCTATTCTTTTCTTTAATCTCCTGTTGAGTTTATAGGTGTTCAAAATGGTTTGATCCCTATCCAGCTGAATTCCTGAGACCAGATGAAATTTAGGTCTCCTACACCTCCGCCATCTTGCTCCTCTCCCTCTTGCTTCTATTTTTGCTAGGACCTACACTCCACCTTACAAGTGCCTTATAAAACAGAGAGTGTATGTCCTCTTTGTAAAAGTCAAGGATTTAATGATTTTTTTTTTTTTTGAGACTTCCAGCACAATAAATAACATCTAAGGAGTGACTAGGTGGGGTTGTCATGAATGTTTCCTGAGACCACTGACTCATCAAGACCCTTGGCTCCAGGGCGTAAATGACTTATGGAGAACACCTAGACCCTCATCTTTGTTCCTGGATGCTTGAGAAGACACTGTGCACCAGACCACAACCCCCAATAAAAAATCCCAGGCCCCAAGCAAAGACAAAATTCACTTTTCTTTCCTTTCTGAGGTTCTCAGATGCTGTCTCTACACTCTTTCTCTCTCTTAATAAACTCTGCTCTCACTTCCTCTCGGCTCACGTTTGATTTCTATCCAGTGCACAAAGTCAAGGACCTTTTTGGCTGGTCCTGCGGGACCCCCTGGGTCCCGCAGACCCAGCCAGCCAGACCCAGTCACATCAACTTCAGATGTGACTTCAGTGTCCCTCTCAACATCTGCCTTTACCAACAATGTCTCTAGCACTACGCCTAGTACCTAGTAAACACTGAACACATTTAATTGAGTGAGTGAATAAACTTAGCACACAATGAAATCTATTTTTGTTCTCTGAGAAAGATCAAAATAAATAACAGGGGAGTTTACAAGATAAAGAGATAGAAAGAAAGAAAAAAATCTTGGGAAAAATGTAGAATAAAATTTATCTGATTTTAAATGTAGTGCAGTTTCTAAGTAAGGAAGCCTTAGGAGAAATCAGAAATGAAATAAATACATTGGATTACTTGAAATTCAAAATTGTCACACTTCAAACAATACTAAAAAGTTTAAAAGCAGACATATACAGAGAATATTTGCATAGATTAAATAGATTGCATAAATTACATAGATCTAACAACTTTATATAATTGTATGCATATTGTTAAAACACTAAGATAATAAAAAATTGCAAAGTTCATAAACAGATAACAGTTCATAAACAGTTCATAAGCAGGTAAACAACCAGTAAGTATGTGAGAAAGTATTCAATATCAGTAATCAAAGAAATGAAAACAATACTAATAATCATATAACTAATAAAAATAGCAAGGGTTTTTAAAAAGTTTACATTAAGATTGGCTTCATGTGGTCAAAAATATTTTAAAGATATGCTGCAAAAGGAACTATGAATTGATACATTTTCTGGAAGGCAAATTGGCAATTCAGATCAAGGACATAAAATATTCATACCTTTTTTCAATAATTTCTCTTCTAGGAATCTATCCATAGGAAGTAGTCTAGAACTCAAGAAAACATTTGCAAAGATAATTATCTGTAGAAATATAGTTGGTAGAGCATATAACTCTTGACTTCAGGGTCCTGAATTTGAGCCCCATGTTGGGTGTAGAGATTACTTAAATAAATAAATAAACTTAAAACAACGACAACAACAAAACAAAGATGATTATCACAAAATTAGTTATTGTAAAAAAAGTAGAAACAAACTAAATGCTGAACTATTTGGAAATAGTTCAATAAATTATAGTATAAATGGTATATAAAGAATAGTATAGGGCTCCCTGCTCAGCAGGGAGTCTGCTTCTCCCTCTGATCCTCCTCCCTCTCATGCTCACTCTCATTCTCTCTCTCGCAAAAATAAATAAATAAATAAATAAATAAAGTAAATAAAATCTTTAAAAAAAAAAAAAAAAAAGAATAGTATAGGGGCGCCTGGGTAGCTCAGTTGGTTAAGCGTCTGCCTTTGGCTCAGGTCATGATCTCAGGGTCCTGGGATCCAGCCCCACATTGAGCTCCCTGCTCGGTGGGAAGCCTGCTTCTCCCTCTCCCACTCCCCCTGCTTGTGTTCCCTTTCTTGCTATGTCTCTGTCAAATAAATAAATAAAATCTTAAAAAAAAAAAAAAGAATAGAATGTTGCAATATAATGATTTATAAGAAATATACAGTTAGTCATTCAGATGACCAAAATATATTTCTCAGATATATTTGGTCTCTATCCACAGTTCCTGAAAATGCTTCAGAGCCATAAAGGTGAAATGGGTGTCTTGTTAAGAATGAAGGTGACTTTTGGACCCGACCCAAGGTCAAAGTCGGGGACTAGTGGCCAGGAGGACCAAATGTGTAATTAAAGGATCGAAATTCTCAGTCCCATCCCCCACTGTCAGGGTAAGGGGCTGGAGATTGAATCAGCCAATGGGCAATGACTTAGGCAATGATGACTATGTAATGAAGCCTCCAGAAAAACCTAAGACAGCTTTTTGGTCCTTTATTTCAGAGAGCTTCCTGGTTGGTAGACAGGTGGAGCTTTGGGGAGAGTGGCATGCTTAGAGTGGGCATGGAAGCTCCCCACCCTTTCCTCATACCTTGCCCTATGGATCTCTTCATTTAGCTGTTGATTTGTATCTTTTATCATATCCTCTAATAAACTGGTAAACGTAAGTAAGTGTTTTCCTGGGTTCTGTGAGCCGCTCTAGCAAATTAATCAAATTTAAGTAGGAGGTTGTTGGAACCTCCAATTTGTAACAGGTTAGTCAAAAGCACAAGTAACAGCTTGAGACAAGTGTCTGAAGGGTTGGGAGTGGGGGTACAGTCTTATGGGACTGAGCCTTCAACCTGTGAAATCTGATGCTATCTCCAGATAGATAGGATCAGACTTTTTTTTTTTTTAAAGATTTTATTTATTTATTTGACAGAGAGAGACACAGCAAGAGAGGGAACACAAGCAAGGGGAGTGGGAGAGGGAGAAGCAGGCTTCCCGCAGAGCAGGGAGCCCGATATGGGGCTCCATCCCAGGACCCTGGGACCATGACCTGAGCCGAAGGCAGATGCCCAAAGACTGAGCCACTCAGGCGCCCCAAGCCTTTTTTTTTTTTTTTAAGATTTTATTTATTTATTTGACAGAGAGAGAGAGAGCACAAGCAGGGCGGAGTGGCAGGCAGAAGCTGGCTTCTGGCTGAGCAGGGAGCCAGACGAGGGGCTTGATCCAAGGGCCCCAGGATCATGACCCAAGCTGAAGGCCAATGCTTACCATTGGTTACCGACTGAGCCACCCAGGTGCCCCTAGATGGGATCAGACTTGAGTTGAATTTTCGGACTGCCTGCTGCTGTCCAAGAATTGCTTGGTGTTGTGGGTGGGAGGAACACACCCCCATGCTGGAATTGGGTCCAGAATCTCTAAAAGAAATATTAAGAAGACATTAAAACTAGTTGTTTAGCTTGGAACCTTCAGAAAGGTACCCTGAAGAAAGCTTTCATGTGGAAGAAGGTTATTAGGAAGAATTCTCATGAAAAATCAGGATAGCAGGAAGGATGGCAAATGAGCAATCCCAAAGGAACTTTTGCTCACTCAGAAGAGCTCTGGAAAAAGTTTAGATCATACTCAGAGTTGTTCCCATAAGGAGCAAGAGAGCTGGCATATTTATATCACTGCTCCATGGAGTAATTAATTAAGGGTTTGGTTGAGGGGCGTAAAGTCCCAGAAATTTCCCTGTCCTCTGTGCAAACAGCAAAATGGCCACAGCAGCCCGAGTCCCAGGTACTGGCTACCACAGCAGTGAAGCACACCAGCAGCCCGGGGGGGGGGGGGGGGGGGGGGGGGGGGGGGGGGGGAAGGAAAATGGCAAAGGTTTCCCAGCAAATATGCACAGGGCGGTAACATATCTGCTAACCTGTGTTCGTAAAGAACAGACCATGATATGATGAATGCTAAATGAGAAAAAAACAAAAACAAGGTACAAAATACTGTATAAGGAGACCAGATTTGCACTACAGCCTGAAATAACTAAAAAACTGAACAAAATATATGATACAATGGTTCATCCATAAAGCATCTGGAAAGAGTGCTTCTAGAGAGAGAGAAAACAAAAGAGGTAATGACTGTTCTCACGACTGTCTGGCCAGAAGGCTGCTGCATAGAGAAGGGGGAGCCCAGGTGGAGCATGGCCATCTCCCCAACAGGAGACAAAAAACCCCGGCAGATTGAAGAGACATTCTGTGTGAGGGGAAGTTGGTAAAGGGTACACGAGAATGATTTTTGCAATTTTTCTGTTAGTCTAAAATTACTTCAAAATAAAAAGTGTTAAAAATGCCCAAAAGGGAAAATATAGACTGTGAGAATGCTAATCAAAATAAAGATGGAGTGGTGATGTTAATAACAGAGAAAGGAGATTTTATTTTACTTTTTAATTTTTTTAGAGAAAGTCGATTTTAGAGAAAAAATATTATCAAGAAGAAAGACAATCATTTCGTAATGCTAAAGGGGTTCATTTATCAAGAGGACCTAATAATCCAAAATGATTATGTGCCTAATAGTAGACCTTCTAAATACATGAAGCAAAAACTAATAGAACAAGGAGAAATAGACCAATCCACAACTACAGTTGGAGACTTCAACACTTTTCTCCTGGTACTTGATGAAAGAAGTAGCCAGATAATCTGTAAGGATATAAAAGACCTGAACAACATTATCAACCAAGACCTAATTGACATTTATAGAACATTCCACTCAACAACAGAATCACATTCTTTTTAAGTGCTTATGGACCATTTACCAAAATGGACCATATTCTGAGATATAAATGAGTCTCAGTACATTTAGAACACACCACATACATACCATTTCTACTTGTTGGTGGAGTGCTGTTGTACATGTTAACTTTATGGTTTGGTGGGTCAGATAACATCCAGTTCATGACAGGTAGCTTCTGCTGGTTCCTACTAACAGGTATGGAGAAAAAGCACTTGCCATATCAATAGCTGCATATCTGCTATCAGGGGATGTGTTAATTTGCTCAACAATTTGAACCCATAACTGGTATAGCAGCTGTAGTCAGTCACCACCTGGTTAAAGCTTACAAAATCAACTGTTATGCGCTAGTATCCATCTGTCTTCAGCACAGACCAAATAGGTGAGTTGAATGGGAATGTTATGGAATTGCCACACCTGCATCCTTGATATTGGCACAAATCTCTGCAGTCCCTTCATGGATGTAATATTGCTTTGGTTTACTATTTTCCTAGTTAGAGGCGGTTCTAGAGGCTTCCACTTGGCCTTTCCCACCATAATAGTCCTCACTCCACAGGTCAAGGAGCCAGTGCAGGGAATCCACCTGCTGCTAAATTATATCTATTCCAATTATGCATCACAGAACTGGAAAAATAGCCACAGGATGGGTTCAAGGACCCATGGACCCACTGTAAGAGGGAACTGAGCTAAGTCCCCAGGCTACCTGACCTCCATAAGCCCCTCCTCCAACAGGTGAATCACAGTGATATTTCAGGTCTTCTAGAATTAGTGTGTCAGTTCAGAGCCAATGTCCAGTAGTCCCTAAAAGTTTCATTATTTTCTTTCCTCAATGCCCAATTACCCTGGTAAAAGCCTGGAGGTCCTTTGGGTGAAGGCTTGAAGAAAGACTATAAATTTCTGGCAGTGTACAGGGACTCTGTCTCAAGGGGACTCAGTGTCTTCTCTATTCAACAGGTTCTGGGTCTAAAAATTGATCAAGTCCAGGAATTGGTTGAGAAGCCATGACTCTATTTTTATGATTCAGGTTACACTTTTGCTTCTTGACCTAAAACTTTTCTGTTGTGATAGATCAAGAGAGAATTTAGCAGGCTTCCTACCTATCTCACTTCTTGGAACACCACGATCAACCAGCCAATGCCACAGTTTTGTGCAAGTCAGACTACTCTGATTGCTGCTTGACTGCTATCCATTATGGTAACCATGCCCACTTTGCCTTTGGTGGTTGAATGCTGCCATTTGGCCCTTGCTACCCCAGGATCCAATTACTCCCATTGCATTTAGGTGTCCTGATTCAGTGACTGTAGTCCCCACTCTAAGGACTGGCCTACAAAGAAGAGTGATTACAGAGCTCTTTAAGGATGTTAGGGCTCTATTCACAATTTTTTTCTCAGAGTAGTGGTGAAAGGTGTCTTCTGGACTCTGGTATGTCACCTGGACTCTCAGAGTGGGTAAGTTTTAACTGACAAATCCACTAATTTGACAAATCTGCATCCCAAACTTCCTAAGCGTTTGAATCCCTCCCTCTACATTTAAGCAAGGTAGGTCAAGTATTTCTAGTTTGCTCATAGTAGGCCACTTTTGGGTCCATGTTTCATCCAATCAACTAAAACTGTTAGAACCCTTTCCAACTCCCTGAGCTACAATGTTAAATCCAGGATCTCTGCTTAGTAAGCCCATATTGATAATATCAACCTGATCCAGCTCTGCTTCTTCCATCATTATGCCATGCCCTCAGTGTCCATTCCCATACATATTTTCCAGATTTTAGTCTATATAAATTAGAAAAGTCACATAATTCTTTTGGAGTGTAGCACACCTCCTCATAGGTCACACTTTGTATCTCATCCTTAGGGACCTTCTGGAATTTGAGTCTAGTTATAGGTCTAGAAGCAAAGAGGGGCAGTAGATGTGGGTCCTAAGGAGAATCAGCTTTGTATTGCATAGCGTTACAGTTTCCTCAGGCAATGCAGAATTCCCTCCAATGGGGAGTAAGGGGGAGCTGGAGAAGCCAATACCACTGGGAGTGAGGAGGCCACTTACACTGGGAAAGAAGACTAGCCAGATTTTAGAGGCTCAATGTCCCCAGCCTCATCAGGCTCTTCCTACAGGTCGCCATTCCAATTTACAAGATTCTATTCTTTCCCAATCAATGCCCTCATTTGAACAGTAGATGCCCTGTAGAGCTGGGAGTTCCACTAGTGTTGTAATTCAGCCAACTGTAGGATGAAATTCTGTGCTTTTCAACAATCTCAGCCCTGAGGCTCCAGGAGATAAGGGTCTACTTTAGGGCACACACAGAAGTGTTTAGGTCATTTATGTGACACTGGAACTGAGAATTTACATCCCTGAGCTCATCCTTTCTTTCATCACTTTCTCCAGCAAAGTTACGAGCAACCAACCAACCTCATTAAATTCATTGGATTTCCAAAAACGTTTGAAAGTATCATATATGCAGTCACCAAGCTCCTTACTTCTTAAAGTGGTTGATTAGAATATCTAACGAAGATATTTTGCATATCTCTATTGCCAGATCTTGCCAGGGACTATCAGCGTTTTCTTCACTACTGGAAATAGGGTCATTACCATCTTTCAATCTAATGAGATTAGAGAACCAATTTCAGAAACCTCACAACTACTCTTTCTTAAAATTGTGGTCCTCTAGATCTACTCTTGGTACCAAAATCTAAACTAGTCAGAGTTCTCCAGAGAAAGAAAACCAAAAGTATATATATACATATATATACTTTTCTATAGAAAGAGGTGTCTCATGTGATTAGGGAGACTGAGTTCAAGATCTGCAATCAGCAAGCTGGAGACCCAGAAGAACTGAGGGTAAATTTCCAGTCTGAGTCCAAAGGCCTGTGAACGAGGGGAGCAGTTGATGTAGGTCTCAGGCTGAGTTTGAGTCTGAAGGTAGAAGACTGATGTTTCAGGTTGAAGACCTTAAGGCCAAGATTAAGAATTCTTTCTTACTCAGCCTTTTATTCTATTCAGGCCTTTCATGAATTAGATAGGGGAAGGGAAATCTGTTTTATTAAGTCTACCAATTTTGATGTTAATCTCATCTGGAAACACCCTCACAGACACAACCAGAAATGCTTAATCAAATATCTGTGTACCCTGTGGCCCAATCATGTTGACACATAAAATTAACTATCACATGGAGGATGGAGAAGAAAGGACCACTCTCTGTTTTCTATCATAGTTCCTTGCATTAATGGTGGTTCCATAAATCTGGAAGAGACTTGTACTGGTAAGAAGTTCAGTGTTAGACATGTTTTGTGGAGCATGTGTGGAACATCCAATTGTAAATACATGGCTTTAGATCTGGATTAGAGATATAGAGTTGACAGCTATCAGTATATAAGCTTTAGGAGTCACACCAACCAGTGTGAAGGATGGAATCCTGGAGGATTATTAACATGAAAGGACAGGAGAAAGTCAAGGGCATAGAGGCAACACAGTTTAGACAGAATGAGACCAGGAACCCAAGGCAGGAGTTTAAAGAATGAAGGAAAAGAAAACTATTATCCACTGCAGAGAGGTCAAAGATGGTAAATACTGAAAATTGTCCAACAGAAATAACAAATAGGAGGTTTGCGTTATCTTCAGGGAGAAAAGTTGCAGAGGTGGGATGGACTGAGAAGTGACTGAGTGCAAAGGAGAAAGAGACATGAAATGTACGCTTTCTGTACCAGTAGCTTGGACTGTTGGAAAGTGAGGAGATAACCCAGGTGGTTAAAAAATGTTTTTCTAAAATGCTGAAGGGCAACTCAGTGATGGGAAGAGGAAAGATAGGGAACAAGTTCCCTGAAGAAGAATGGGATCCAGAAAAAGAATAGGATCCAAAACACATGAAAAGTCTGATTTTGACATGCTGGTGCCACTGCCCATTCATTCTCTTCTGGTCCAAAGAGACATAGGAAGAGTTGTCATTAGAATTCTAAACTGTACTCTATTTTAGGTAATGAATTGCGATTTCTATATTTTAGATAAGCTTAGGACATTGTTTAATTTCATGATTTCAAGAAGTATCTATAACCAAATGGAATAATATATTTGAAATTACTGTAAAAATCTATACAACTGCCAGCAGTAAAGTCATTGGGAGTGATCTGAAAGAAATGTAATTTTTGTCCTTTATTCTCTATCTAAATAATAATAATAGGTCCCAGGGCACATATTTCTTTCATAAGAGATTCATAAAATCTCTCTTTCTTGCCTTTCCTTCTTTTTCTTTAAAAACCAAAACCAAACCAAAACAAAACAAAACCCTCCCAAATCTCTCTTTTGCTTTCTATCTTATGGTCCACCTTCTCTGCACTACTCAAATGATCTATTAATTGTTCGCTATTTGCTAGTTTCTGCTCCTTGAATATATCCCCAACCTGTAGTCTAAATTTAATTCACCTGAAACACTGACTACAACTTCACTATTCTTTTTTTTTTTTCAAGATTTTATTTATTTGACAGAGAGACACAGCAAGAGAGCGAACACAAGCAGGGGGAGTGGGAGAGGGAGAAGCAGGCTTCCCACTGAGCAGGGAGCCCAATGTGGGACTTGATCCCAGAACCCTGAGATCAAGACCTGAGCCGAAGGCAGACGCTTAACGACTGAGCCACCCAGGCACCCCACAACTTCACTATTCTATCCAAAATCCTTCAATGGCTTCCCCAATTATTTCCCTGCATTAAACACAGAACAAAGTCCATATTTCTTAGCCTGGAATTTGAGGCAATCCATAATCTAGTCCCCACCTTTCAACCTTCTCTTTAAGTTCTACTTAACACCTACCTATGTTCCACCAATGTCAAACTGATGTGTTCTTTTGTTTCTTGAAAGTCATCCAGATTGGCCATGTAAAAACAAAACAAAACAAAGCAAAACAAAATTCAACGGAGTAAATTTAAAGATCTAATTGACTTTATTAATAGAATCATGTATCAGAAGGCATTCCATCTAGCAAGTAGAGGAGCTTGGAGGAATTGTACAAAATGGAAGGTTTTTATAGGAAGGGTGGGACAAGAAGTTATTAGCAAAATAAAAGAAGGGATTGTTCAGGCAAGGTCACCTTCCCTAACAGGGAAAGGCAGAGGGATTTATTAGGTGGATTACCTCATCTTCCTTTGGGTGATAGAGAGAGCCCATAGCAGATTACCTCATTGGTGCTGACCACAAAATTCTAAATTGACTGGCTTAAAATTCTACTCCTGGAGAAGCTGAAATTGCAGTTAAGTCCTCATTTACTGTTCTGGGGTCAAATGACTCCACCTTGGGCTTGTGGGTTTCTTTTTAATAGCCATACACTGTTATAAGTGTTGTGCACTGCACAACCCCAAGAGACTGCAATGTGATTGGTGCCCGCTAGGGCTGTGCAGCTCACAACCCACATAAATGGAAATGTTGACCCCTATTTCACAGTAGAAACATAATTCCAAAGGCTGAGCTCCAATTTTATCATGACCTGCAGCTGGATTTCCCTCTCAATTCTTCTTTAAACCTACATATAGTGGAAATTAGAACTAGATCAAATTCAAACTCAGAGACCCAGGATTCAAAATCTGCTTTAATCTAACTTCACTATAACCATTTCACCTCATTCTCAACAAGAATTCTCCATTATAACTGGGCTGTTGTCTACAATTATGTCTCTACAAATAGAATGCTTACCTCTAGACCATTTAATTTTCTTTCCTTCCACCCTAATTTCTTCCTACCCTCTTCTAACAATTCAAAAACAGTCCATCTTTCACTGAACAAAACAGTTTTCCCAACCTCTATAAAACCTTCAAAGATCATTCTATTCCACAATCATCCTGTCTTTCCTGAGTTATTATTATTATTATTAAGATTTTATTTATTTATTTTGGAGAGAGAGAGTGGGTGCATGAGTGGGGGAGAGGGGCAGAGGGAGAGAATCTTCAAGCCGACTCCACGTTCAGCGTGGAACCCCACGAGGGGCTCGATCTCACAACCCCAGTATCAGGACCTGAGCCAAAACCAGAGTTGAATGCTTAACCGACTGAGCTACCCAGGTGCCCTTCTTGAATTATTATTAAAGTTATCATCTGTGTTGCAATTTTTAAAAAAAGATTTTGTTTATTTATTTGAGAGAGAGAGAGAACACAGAGGGAGAGGGTGAGGGAGAAGCAGACTCCCTGCTGAGCAGAGAGCCCCATGCAGGTCTTGATCCTAAGTCCCTGAGATCATGACCTGAACAAAAGCAGATGCTTAACCAACTGAGCCACCCAGGCAACCCGTGTTGCAATTTTTAACATTTGGTTAATACCATGACTTATATTCATTTATTTGTCATGCACCAAATTTTTTTAACCACCAACTAGACTACATTTCCTCAGTGGTTGAGTTTGGCTTTTATATCATTTGTGTCTATTGAGTATAATACACAGTTGTATAATATATTCTTGCTGATTTGATATTTTCACTACAATTTAAAAATGGTAAGGCTAACCCTTACATTAGTCTGTAAGATTCTTAGCAAGTTAATTTGTAATTTTGTAGTATAATTTAACAGTTTTTTAATGTCCAGAGTGCTTTCTTATCATTTGTCTTTGAGTTCCATTAAAAACTATGCTTTCTTTCTCTATCTGGTGTAACTTTATGAAACCCAGGAAGAGCCAATAGTTCTCTTCCCTGGGGTATGTGACCTGAGGTTGTATGTGTCTTTCTTGAAAACCATGTGGAAAATATCTCCTTGAAAAATGAAGACAAAGAGATATAGAAAAAAGCAGAGAGTTGAGGAGAGATAACAGTAATGACATTCTTTGAGCCCCTCAATCCTTTTATACATGAAGTCAGCTGCGTCCCTGGATTGGCCATTTATATGAGTCAATACATTCCTCTTTTAGAAACTAAGCCAGTGTGAGTTAGGTTTCTGTTATTTTGCCACTGAAAGTGACCTGCTACATACATATGTAATATCACTTGATCGTCTTGCATTTTGTATATGTAAAGCACCATGTTGGGTATTGTGAGTGATAGTCCTATGAGAAATTAACTCCCATTCTGCCTTTAAGGTACTTTACAATATAGTAAGAGAGATAAGATGGATACAGATAACAGTACAACACCGTATGTGACAGATGCCACATGGGAAGTACAAAGGACTACAGAAGTTCAGATAAAGGACCAATCTCTTATTTGGAGGGATCACAGAGGCTTCACAGAGATTACATTAGAAATGGCCCAAGATCAGTGCAAGGCTTTCTTAAGGAATGATGAAATGTCTAATAATGTGAGAGTATAAGTTTGTATAGCAAGGGTTGGAAACTAAATTGGAAAGACAAATTGGGGTCAAAGAGGGGACAAAGTCAAAAATGCTAAGACAATGAATATGAGCTTCATTAGGAAAAAGGGAGCCAAAATCCTGGACAGGATTTTGAACAGGATCAAAGTTTTGTAAAATATATCTAGTATTCAAAAAAAGAAAAGTGACGTCAGTCTACAGTGCAGGAAGTTGGGAAAGGAGGGTTTGATGGTATGAATTATAACCTTTGTAAATCTCTTTTTGTTCATAATGTCTTCTTAAATATCATTATCAACATCTAGCAACAAAACATACTTCTAGCAAACTATATCCAAGTATGTGAATGGGTTTTAATTAGTATCTCTCTTCTAGATATTTTAATTATTTATAGTATCTGTAGTCTTCAAAGATTAACTCTTTGCTCAAATTATACAATAATCATTACTATGACTGAGTTTGAATTATTTTTTTAGTACTTTAAAACATTGTGTTTAGAACCTTCTATTATCCACTTAATTCAAGGGTGATGATGATTACATTTACTTGGAATAGGCATAGGCTTGAAGATAGCATTCTTTGGGTTGTATTGCTCAAGGTATTTTTGGAGAATAGATAATCTTATTCCTTTGTCCTTTATCAAGTTACACAAGGCTTGCTTTGCATTGCACACACATGCTTGGAGAGGAGCTCAGAGAAATTCTCTTTCACCAAGTTGTTGGCAGAAAATGACATACTGTACAGTGCAAGCCAAGTAAAGAAGCAAACTTCCCACAGAATCACAAGATAGCCCCATCTGTAATTCTGGGTGTAGCTACAGTCGCGTGCCAAGTCTTTGCTCTGGAGGAGTTAAATAGGACTCTTTCCCAGAACTTCTGAGAACGCATCATGTCGGGGCCCCAGTTGAAGGTCCTGAGGCCAAGTATCTGACCACCACCGGCCTTCAACTCAGAAGTCCTTTTACTTAGTAGCTGTCTGTCTTGCCACAATTCATGTAGAAGAGGCTGTTCAGCTCTTCGGTGAGGAAACATCCTAATCCGAAAGACCAGGACGCACGCTAATAATCTTGAGACTGGTAACGAATTAAATTATGTTTTGTTTGCCCTACCGGTAAAATCATGCAAACTTGTTATGCACTTTAGAAGGATTTCCACTTAAAATGTGTCAAAATAAAAAATTTTATGTGGAAAGAATAATTGTCTGATACCTGAGAAAAAAATAGCTCCTTGGCGAGTGACCAGATACAAACCACCAGATAGGCATTTCTGTACTGAATCTATATTGCAAGTGGAAAATCTCAACCAGTTTCATATTTGATCATCTCCAGGGAGCCATCATATTTGATTACAGTTTAGTAAATGACATATCATATACTTCTGATTCTAATCTTCTGTGTGACTAACCAGAGACAGGCTAGTTCACCCCAGGATAGACTAGGACTATGAGAAAAAGCTGAAGAAAGTGTAAAATTTTAGAGATGGGGATGGGGGCGGGTGGTGGTGGTGGTGGTGGTGGTCAGGGGTGGGGGGGCCCTGAGACAGAAGGCTGTTTCTTTGGGCAGCCCTTACAGGAAATATTGGCTTTATTGTTGAGAACATGCCTAAAGGGCTTCTTCCTTTTGTTTACTTCTTTTCATTCCTATGGACTCCTCTGTGAGTATTAATAAATTACTCTTTGCTTAAGCACTCCAGGTAAGAGCCTATTCTCCCCATAGCTGGGAACAATGCCACCACTACCACAAGATGAAACAGGCATGCAAGATTGAGAAGTGCTGCAGTGAAGCAACATTCAGCTTTATTTTCTTTGCTCTTCAGATAATAATGACTCTGGGGAAGGAAGAGAAAACTCCAGAACTACTTTGTTCTCTTCAAAGCCCGAGCCTCAGGAGAAAAAGAAGACAAGACACTTTGCAAGTCAAGGGGCCACAGCACACACTGGCCCTGTGCCTTTATTTTATTATATTAATGATATGAAGTTCAAAAATTACTTACTTAAAAAAAAAAAAAAAAGATGGGTAGTGGATAGAAAAAAAACCTTAATGGTGGCATTTAAATAAAAAATTTAGTCTGTTCATCTACATTTTCTTTCTTTCTTTTTTAAGATTTTATTTATTTATTTGAAAGAGAGAAAGAACAAGTGGGGAGAGGGACAGAGGGAGAGGGAGAAGCAGACTCCCTGCTGAGCAGAGAGCAGATGGGGTTCTATCCCAGGACCCCAGGATCACGACCTGAGCCAAAGGCAGGTGCTTAACCAACTGAGCCACCTGAAGGCCCCTCATCTACATTTTCAAGTACATTTCCCCTTGAAGAATGTGGAATTTTAATGTACAAGAGGGGAGGAAAAAGTGAAATGAAAAGTCTCTGTTTTCATCATGCAATCGAAGAAATAAAATGAGCCTGTCTTTGTAATTGTTGGCTGTACACAGATGAGTGAAGAATTGCTGGGATTTGCTATTAGCTGATGTGCTGGTTGCCAGTAAAAAAGCAAACATGAACCCTGGGGCTGTCAGTAAGAGCAATGTGGAGTGGAAGGAAGTGACTGTGACTTGCAGGGTGACAGGCCCTGGGCCACAAGGGGAGCAAAAGAAAGGGAGGGGGGTTTTCCCCAGGAGCTCATTCTTCCCAGGTCAGTTTCCTTTCCAAGCTCACCCACTGCCAGGCTCCTGTCCTAACCATGGGCTCTTCAAGTTTTGGCTTGCCCATCTCCAACGGACTCTGCACACTCCATGACCTTGAATAAGCAATTTTGCCTCTCCTGTCCTTAGTTACGCACCTATTGTTATGAACTGAGTGTGTGTGTCCCCCAAATTTCATAGGTTGAAGCCCTTCCTGTGCCCCCACCCCATGGCTGTATTTGGAGCTAGAGCTGGTGAGGAGGTTAAATAAGGTCATAGGGGTGGGGGCCCTAATCTGATAGCACTGGTGCCCTTAGTAGAGGAAGACACATGAGAGCTCTCTCTCTGCCCTGTAAGGACACAGAAGACGGCCGTCTACAAACCAGATGTGGGCCCTCACCAGAAACGAATATGCTAGCACCTTGATCTTGGACTTCCCAGATTCTAGGACTAAGATATGTTTGCTGTTTAAGCCACTCCATCTATGGTAGTTTGTTATAGCATCCCAAAATGACGAAGATGACTGTAAAATATGAGAAAAATGCGGTAATCTTCTCTGCCTTTTTCAACACTAACATTTTGTAATTGAAATCGAAGGTTTGAAATAAATAATTGGATATCATATTTACATCTCTTCTTAGCTGAATGATAGGTGTGTGTGTGTGTGTGTCTTTAGATCCTTCTAGATCCCGTTGTGATTCCTCATGATTTCTCTAAATGTCCATATTCTCCATACCCCTCCATCTCTGAGTAGAATGGATTGGCCCTCAAATTATCTCTTGTTTATTTATTTATTTTTTAAAAGATTTTATTTATTTATTTGAGAGAGAGAGTGAGCGACCTAGAACAAGCAGGGGGAGCAGCTGACAGAGAAAGAGGCAGGCTCTCTGCTGAGCAAGGAGCCTGATGTGGGGCTGGATCCCAGGACCCTGGGATCATGACCTGAGCTGAAGGCAGACACTTAACTGACTGAGCCACCCAGGCGTCCCTCAAATTGTCTCTTATTGTTCAATCATATCTTTCCCCTATTCAAACTACACTAGTCCACTTTAATTTCAGCTGGACTAGTTAACCCTATGAGAGCTGCCGTGAGGGTATTCAAGAGAAGGATCTAGAGATCAGGATATGACAGCAGAAAAGCTTCAGAAGTATGGATGATCTTAGGACCATTAAAGAATATAATTGACATGGCTTAAGTAGATATAATTATAACTCAAATATTATTCATGCCACTATATTTTCCTCATAATTTTTGGATGCTCATTAAACATATAAACCTTGTTTGCCAGGATTGCCTCAGAGTCCATGAAATACATCTCCCTTTTCCTGATCAGGTAGTTTATTTTGAATTACTGCTGGCAAGGTTTGGAGCTATGATTACTTTTCTTTGAATCTTGAATAGATTTAGGAAATACAATTTAAGTTTTTTTTAAATGAAATTCATGCCATGAGAAATGTTAGTTTTGATATTACAACCTTAATATGTGATATTAAAACTTAATATACTTAAAAATAACAATATTTTTAAAAGCAGCCCCAAACCCTTTTTTGAAATAAGCGAGAATATGTGCTTTTGTGTATTTATTTATACAAACACATATTATCATTATTTCTGTATTCTTGTGGCTTTTTTTTTTTTTTTTTTTAGCTCTTGGGAAGAAAAAGTGAGAGTGTAAGTTATTGACCCATGAAATTGGGAAGTCTGGGTTGGGCCAGGAGACTGAGCTGCTCATTGCACATATCCAGAGCTGCATCTCTGACTCTTTCTGTATTCCAGTATACTCTAATTAGAGAATAAACCTTTGTGCAGGGCATTTCAATAGAGAGAGGTTTAACATATAGTGCATGATTGGTTTCTAAAAGAAGAGGGGTCTATGTCACTTCATAAAGTTTTCATAGGAAAGTACTTATCCTTGCATGGAAAACTCTTGGTTGCTTACTTTATGAGACTGGAAAAGTCAAGTCTTCTGAATGCCAGGGAAGGGGTCTTTCAAATGGCTAGGTGGTTCCAAAGAAATTGGTTGATGATCCCCGGCAGGTTTATGGAGCAGGATTTTTTGTATCTTCATCATGCAGGTACTAGAGGCTTGAACTTTCAAATATTCAGCTGCATTACTTCAGAGATATTTAAGACAATTTATTCTCTTGTTCTATTATACATTTTGCCAACGTAATACCAATAGCTACTTTATCTTCCTGTTATTGATATACTGGTATTTCCTTTTTAAAAAAAAGATTTTATTTATTTATTTGAGAGAGAGAGTGTGAGGAGGAGCAGAGGGAGAGGGACAGGGAGACTCTGTGCTGAGCGTGGGGCCTGACGTGGGGCTGGGTCCCAGACCCCTGAGATCATAACCTGAGCTGAAATCAGTCCGTCGCTTAACCAACTGAGCCACCCAGGAGCCCTGATACACTGATTTTTCTTAAATGAACCAGCTGATAATTCAACACAAATGTCCATTTTACTTCTCTGGAGAAAAAAAGGAACAATTATCAACCATCTCACTTAATTATGATACATGATAGGTGAGTTTTGGCTAAACTCTGAGAGAAGCATAACCAGGTCTGCTTTTGAATGAGTGATCAATAAATATGTAAATCTCTTAGAGCCTCCTATTCCCTCTTATGATCCTCCAACAGTTTCTCCTGCCAGTCCTTTGAAACCTCAGCAAGAGCTTTTATTCATTTATTTTTACTTAATATTTACCAGTTTGACCAGAGGGAAAAGGGACATTCCTTCTCATTAATCCATCTGATCCTATTTATAATAATACCTTTGTTTGTATTTTAAGGTGCAGATCATAAGGTACATTCACATACTTCTCATGTAATCCTCACCACCACCTCCAACAGTAGCTTATGCAGTCAGGTTATGCCTTCTCTTAATACCTGCCTTTCCTTTGCAGGATTTAGTAATGGCTTATGGGATATCCATCCGTGTGCCCTGCACAGTGCTTGGCACACAGTTACTAGTCAATTAGTCCTCGTCAAAGAGATGACTTGATGAACGAATACAAGTTTCTGTCCTTATTTTGTAGTTGAGAGAATTGAGACTCAGGACATCTGAGTGACCTGCCTAAATTTAAAGAGTTAAAAATAGGCTGCGTCAGGACTTAAGCTCTTCTGGACTTGGAGCTACTAGGCTGGAGACAAAGTACCAAGAAAAATTTCAAGTAAAAACAGAATTGATGGAAGCCAAGTAGGAAGCATGATGGTGTACTAGTTTCCTAGGATTGAGGTAACAAAGTACCACAAACTAGGAGGCTTAAAAAAAAAAACAATTTTTTTTTCTCTCAGAGTTCTGGAGTCCATAAGTCAAAAATCAAGGTGTCAGCGGGGTTGGTTCTTTCTCGGAGGCTCAGGAGAGAATCTGCCCTATGGGCTTCTCCTAGCTCAAGGTGGTCACTGGCCATCCTTGGCCTGCCTTCCTTTGCAGCTGCGTCCCTCCAGTCTCTAGCTCTGTCTTCACGTGGCTTTCTGCCTTTTGTTTTAGGTATCCTTTGTTTTCCTTGTAAGGACACCAGTGATTTGGTTTAGAGTTCACCCTAATCTAGTATGACCTCGTCTTAATTTACATCTTAATTACATCTCTGAAGATCCTATTTCCAAATGAGGGCACATGCACAGGTTTTATTATTAGGACATCTACATATCTTTTAGGGGGGCCTAATTCAACACACACAGATGTGCTTTTTTTTTTTTTTTTAAAGAGACTCATATATAAATAATTTAAGTATGGCTGAATCATTTCCACGGGTAACACTTGCCATAGTACTAAGGTTATAACTTTGTTAAATCATTTAGTACAACATTTCCTCAAGTGTGTTTTTTGAACACTAGTCTGAAGGCTATTAAGAGGTACTGCTGGGGAGGGGGGTGGGGGTGGGGGGATGGGTTAGCCTGGTGATGGGTATTAAAGACGGCACGGACTGAATGGAGCCCTGGGTGTTATACGCAAACAATGAATCATGGAACACTACATCAAAACCTAATGATGTAATGTATGGTGATTAACATAACATAATAAAAAAAAAGAGGTACTGCCTAAGGAGAGAAAGGGTTTAATTATTAGTTTTAAGAAACGGTAGGTCAAAGGGAGTTAGTAGCCTTCTTGTTAGACAAGGCTCCTTAGCGTGTTTAATATGCCAGAGTGCAATTGAAGATAGAGTAATTTTACCGAATTTATATGACAGCAGATCATTTTTTAACTTGAGTGTTATCCTTTATGAAACCCTAGCTTCACGGATAACATTACACTGGAACTGTCTGTTTACAAATTTGTCTCATTAGGTTGTTAACCTCCTGATAGGCAGAATCCATATTGCACAGATTTTTGGATCCCCAGAACTCGCTTCACATCTGGCAGCTATAGGACCCCGTGGTGGTACAGGATACAAGTAAATGCTACTCCCTGGACTCGTGTGGCACAGCGGCCCTGGACTCAGAGAGTGGTTTATCAGTTAGGAGCCCTTTCAGCCACATGTCACAGATCCTGGCCAACTCTTCTTTGAACACAAAGCGTTTCTTTTTTCTCAGATAATAAGAAATCTGGGCTGCTTCACAACCAGCCACCACTTCTGAATTCCAGGCAGGAAAGGAAAGTCTTTTCTTTCTTCCCCCTTTTTTTTTTTTTAAAGATTTTCTTTTTTAAGTAATCTCTACATCCAACATGGGGCTTGAAACTACAACCTGGAGATCAAGAGTCACACGCTCCACTGACTGAAACAGCCAGGCGCCCCCCTCCGTCTTTCCCTCTTTCTTTTCTTTCTCTTTCTTTCTTTCTTTCTTTCTTTCTTTCTTTCTTTCTTTCTTTCTTTCTTTCTTTCTTTCGTTCTTTCTTTCTTTTCTTACACTTAGGAAAATGATAGCTTTCCTAGAAACCATACCAAGAATTTCAGCCTATGTTCTATTGTCTGGAACCGGGTCACCTGGTCTCCCCCAAATGCAAGAGAGTCTAAGCCAAAAACAAACAAACAAATAAACAAAAAATGGTATCTTATTAATAAAGAAGAATGAGAGAAAGGCTTTTGAGTAGCAGTATCCTGAATCATGTGCAACATAAGTTTTTCACTATTGTCATTGTTAACTGTATTGGGTTTGTGGCTACTGCTGGACTATGGTCTTTATAAAAAAAAAAAAAAGCTTTTTTTTTTTTTTGTAAGTTAAATATTGCCAGATTTAAAATTCTATGAAGAAGACATTTGTTTCAATAATCACTTAGGCTGTTAAGTTACATAACTTAATAGTAATAAACTATCTTGATGGGAGAGAAAAATGTGCTGGAGAGTGTCCCAGGAGTTCTGGACCCAGAATAGTAGGCTAATTGAGTGATTATGCAAGATTTTGATAAACTCACAATACAACTGAACAAGGAATTAAATATATAACTTCAAAATAATCCATTGATTCACTGCTTTGGGAATCAGTACTAACTGACTACATCCTATTGATTTGGCATCATAAACAGAGAATTTTACTAGGAACTATGGGATTCCATAATGATTCCATTTCCAACATCTGTAGAATTCTTTGGTCAGCCAGAAAAACAATTAGCAAGCCTTGAGCCACGCTGGTATGATGTTTGCTTTACGAAGTTTGTGCCCTTTCCCTCTTAGACACAGCCACGCTTGATGAGAATCATGCAATGCTGGCTAAGGAACAGGGCAACAACCAGTATTTAAATCGTGGAGAAAAAAATTCCAAAGGGTGCCTGCGTAATTGGAAGCAGGAATTCAAAAATAGAAACTGCTTTTTGCCGTGACTCCACTGTATAGCTGTCAGAGATTTTTTCCATTGATTTGGGGGAGCATAGGAGACGCGAATTAAAAATAGGTAACAATAGCAGTATTGCCTTTTTTGGTCACATTTAATTGATTAGACGTTTGGAAAACTTAAGACTTTGATGTAGCTGCTTTATTTGTCTTTCATTCTATTCTTAGGCTTCCTGTTCATATTTAGTAGGTGGATTTATGAGATCTAGAACTAGCTGTCCTTCCGGTTTGTTTTCTTTATCTTAACATCAAGACAATTAATCAAGGAATGGCTCATGATGGAAGACGTTGCTATGGCACCTCTGACTTCTCAAATATGAATCAAGTGGGACCAACCTCACTCTCCCTCAGATGTCAGCTCATGAAATCCTATTGTCAGGGAGGGGATGAAGAAGCTTTTACCTCTGTTGCATCTCCCAAAGATTAGGAGGTTGAAAAGAATGTAAGACCTCCAGAAAACTCATTCAGACAGGATCCCGATGCTTTGTCAAACCTCAGCCCCTAACTTTTTGGTCATTCTCAGGAATTCCCTGATAGACACAGGGTACATCTTCACTGTTTTTTACTTCTTCAAGTTCTAAATAAAGCCCTGTGTATCATGCAGGGGACATGCTCAGGCTTTAGGTTCCTGGGGAGTTTCTTGAAGTCCTTTCTCGACTTAACTCGTGCCTCAGGGTCCTTGCACAGGCTGTTCTTTTTGCCTAGAACACTCTTCTTTCTCCTATTTCCTCTTGTCCTATATCGCCTTCAGGTCTCATTTTAAATTTTATTTGTGAGCTAGATGAGTTTTTCCCAGTTATGAGCTCCCTAATGCCCTTTACTTATCATATTTATAATTATTAGTAACTTTAGAATTATTTGGCTAGGACCTTACTTTCTTCCTTGGTTGCAGCTTAATGGGGGCAGGTCTGAGAGATATAGGAGAGGTGTAGAGAACGGTGAAGCATCGTGCTTCCATTTCTATTTTAACCCTGATAATGATGTACTGTAATAACCTCTGTGCATGATGCTTGTTTTCTGTCAGATTGTTTGTGCTCCAGCACGGAGTACTCATTCTTGTATTCAAACCCTTCTGGTAGTGGCAATTCCCATACCTTAGGAACTGACAATCTAGTTATCTATTCATGAAACATAATTAACTTTTCAAACCAACATGTGCCAAATACTGAACAAATCAACAAAGGTGATAAACCTGTACTACCTGCTATTGTGGCCTTTAGTCATGTTGCTATTGAGCATTTGCAGTGTGGCTAGTCTGAATTGGGATATGCTGTAACTATAAAATACACCTTGGATTTCAAAGGCTTAGGAATAAAAAAAAAAAAAAGGAAGGTAGAAACATCTCATTGATCATTTTAATATTTCATGTTTTAAATGACAGTTTGGATATGTTGGGTAAAATAAAATCTAAAATTCATTTCATCTATTTCTTTTTACTTTTGTAATATGGCTACTACATTTTTTTTTTTTTTTAAGTAGGTTCCACACCCAGCATGGAGCCCAATGCAGGACTTGAACTCATGACCCTGAGATCAAGACCTAAGCTGAAATCAAGAGTTGGATGCTCAACTGACTGAACCACCCAGGTTCCCCTGCCTACTACAATTTTTAAATTAGACATGTGGTTTATATTTGTGACACATACCGTATTTCTATTTGATAACTGCTATAGATTTCAAAGAAAGTATTCTTTACGGGTAATGCTCAGGTAACTTTGATGGACAATGAAGTGAGAAAAAAAAATGTACTCAATGAAGAGAGTTAGAGAGGACATTCCCAGCCTGTATTAACTAAAACCAAAAATAGAAATGTTTGAGCCAACATAGGGGACATTACATTGCCTACACATCCAGGAGTGAGGGCCCATGGCCAGAAGTAGCTGTGTATAAAGTTTGTGAGTAGACAGAGCAACCCCAAGAGTAGATAGGAGAGAAAGAACGTGACAGTACAGTGGCCAGGTTTACTGCTCCAGGATAAAGAAGAATGTTTATCTTGTGTGGCTAAACGTGGCAGTCAAGGTAAGAGGCTTGAGGAGAGGTGGTTGAATAGTTGAAAGAGGAATGGCAAAGAGTATCAGTTCTAGGAAGGTTTAATTGCAAGGACAAGTGCTGTAAGGACCATAGCAGGCCAGAGTGAATCAGCTGGGATGGGTCAGATAAAGTGGTTCAGAACTAAGTGTCTTGGAGGTTCACTGTTATTAGGTGTGTGGTGTGGAGCAGGCCTTAAAAGGCTCAAAGGTTGCCTGGAAGATGAAACCATTGGGATATGTATGGCCTTAAATGCCAGATTAAATACTTTGGATGTAGACTGAGGGAATTTGAAGGGTTTGAGTAAACAAATGTCAAGTGATTTGAAGTACTGTATACAAAAACTCATCTGAAGGTAATGTGAATGGGTCTATTAATCAAGGTTGGGGGGGAGTGAAAGACAAAGATTTCAGAGTTTTATATAATAGTCAAAGTATTAGATGATAGGCAAGTAGGGTGTGAGATAAAAGAGGACTATGAGATAACTTATGGAGAAGGTTTACAAAGTTTAGGTTTAAAACATGTTTTGGAAACATAGATAAAGAATCAAAGAGTGGTGCCTGGGTGGCTTAGTTGGTTAAGCATCTGACTCTTGATTTTGGCTCAGGTCATGGTCTCAGGGTCATGGAATTGAGCCCCATTTAAGGCTCCACACTGAGTGTGAAGCCTGCTTAAGATTCTCTCTCTCTCCCTCTGCCCCTCAACCACTGCTTGCTCTGGCACTCTCTCTAAAGAAAAAAGAAGAAGAAGAAGAAGAAAAAATTAAAAAAAAAAAAAAAAAGAATCAAAGAAGACTCCAAGGTTTTGAACCTGATTTATTGGAAGGATAACAGAAGAAAGGAAGTCAGGAAATCTTTTTTAGGGGAGAAAAAAAATTATTAAACAAGTTGGGTTTGAAGTACCTGCAGGACATTCAAATGGAGATTATCCACGGGCAGTTGGAAATATAAGCCAGGATGAAAGTCAACAAAAGAGCAGGAGAGGGAAATTTGAGAAGCATCTACAGAGAAAAATATAGTAAACATGGATGGATCATAATGAAAGAACAGTTTAAGTGAGCAGTGGAAGGCCTAAAGGAAGAGCTATAAACATGGAAGAGAGGGAGAGAGATCAAGAAAGCAATCCAAAAAGATGGTCAAGACAAAACAGTGTCACAGAGAGCAGGGGGTGGAGCTGGTCAGCTTTGAAGGACAGTTAGCTGTGAGTAGACTGAAAGGTGTGGCCAACACTCAAGTGAGCTCAATTTTAACAGAGTAGAGAGCCGGGGGTAACTGGGAGGCAATTTTGATGGTAGCCTGCAAATATCTCTAATTTCTTCTTGAAGTTATTATATCATCCATGAATTTATCTATTTCCTTCATAAACCTATTTATTTATATCTTCCCACAAAGATAAAAGGGAACTCCTATTCATAATTTGAATATATACCATCTTTGTAGGTCATTCAAAGGCAAAGTGCATGAAAAGAAGTAATTTTGACAGCAAAATGAGATCAGGATTGGGAGTCCAGACACTAGGTTCTAATCTCAGATTTTTGATTCATTAGTTCTGGGAAATTGAGCAAGCTGCTTCTTTTCTCTGAGCCTAATCTCATCTGTAACAAGGTGGGTTTAGACTCCACACTAGATTTAGTGCTTTCTAAATTTGTCTTTAATTTTTTTCTTCAGAGTATGGTTTTTGGTTATTAAAATTTTAAAGGCATACTTTTTTTAGCATAAGAATTTAAAAACTGAGCATGTTCCTCAATATTATCACACCTTTCTCAATAAACCACTATCTACCAATTCATGTTACACTCCTTACCCATGTTCTCCAAATGAGAGGGAGAAGTAACTTATTTTAATCATCATTTTCGTGTCTAGAAGGGGTGACACATTAGAATAGAGATGGCATAAGTCTATAAATATAAATTTAAATACTACAGAGTTTGTAAAGTATGTCATAATGACATTCTGCATATTGGTTAAAGCTACGCCTCAAAATACCAAAGCTACACAGAATTCAAACTAGAGGACTGAAATATTTTAACAAGACATGGAGGAGACGAGACATGATATTGACAGATATTTGCTATTTTTAGGACTTGTTTGGGGCATAGTCATGTCTCTCAATAATATATAGAAGTTTGTAAAATATTATTAGCTTCTGAACGTCATACTATGTAAATGAATTACCTATTCAAAAATAAAATGAGGAGCAAAAAAAAAGAAAAATGGTAATATTCATGTTTTATTTTTAACTTTTGATTAACCAATACATCTCTTCAAGTTAATTGTATAAACATTATTATACTCTTAGGAGATGTTTTTGAAATTATAAACATATTTTAACAAAAGTATATTTTGAAGGTGAGCTTTGGGAAACCCAGGTAGAAATATGTAGCTTATATGATAATAGGGATAATCAATAATCAGTACACAAATAAATTATGAAGACTTGCTGAAAGCACAGTTACAAAACTACTTCCCAGGTAATTAGTTTCATGAAGTTCTTCCATGATTCTGTGGCAATTCTGATTTTTTGTCATCACTGTTCTATAATTAAAAAGTTGGGATTTTTTTTTTTTTTTTTTAATAATCTCTACACACAACGTGGGGTTTGAACTCAGGACACTGAGATCAAGAGTCCCATGCTCTACTGACTGAGCCAGTCAGGTGCCTCCAAAGTTGTGGGTTTTTGAGTTTTTCCCTTTGATCTATTTTATGTGCAGACTGCCCTTACTATTCTCCACCCTCAAAACAGTTTTTCATCCAATTATTTTTTTATTACCAAGGAATTTAACATTTTAGAAATCTCTCTGTGACTGAAATGTTAAGAATATGCCTGTTTTTATTATCAACGTAATGAATGCACATGTTCCAGTCAATATTTCTGTTTTAAAGCTTGGTAGATGTTTAATGCACTTAATGAATGCTACCGATGGTATTAATGCAGTCCACTTAAGAAACAGCCGTAATTAATAGTCAATATAGCAATATTAGTTACCAGATAAATCCTCCAAATCCTCCAAACGAGAAAGTTAAGCTTTCTTTCATAATATTGCAGACACTTTGCTCTCAAGACTCATAATGACTTCAAACAGTTTTAAAAGTTTATCTGTTTTTTTGTTTCCAGTGCATATAGAACAATTGCTTAATTCTTTACCAATTTTGTGTTTAATGCAAAGTTTCCTCTACTTAGATTGAGAATCAATTTATGAGAAAATATTAAATTCTCAGATTTGCTTTTGTATACTTGAAACACTGCTCTTGTTTGGCTCTTAATGTCACATGGGATTTCAGTGAGGCAGTATTTGTCATGCCAAACCCCACTTTTGTAATGACCATATGCAGGGGGCAAAGAAATCCCATGCAATTGCATTTTGATCAGCTGTGGAGTGGGAAGTTCACAACCACTAACATAGTTATTTCTCAATAATATACTTAAATAAAAATACAAACAGTGGACATATCTTCCAAAACATTATGTGTTACAGTGAAGTATGGTTTATTGGTCACTCTACTAATCTGGCATTTCACTTAATAATGACATTTGTGTTTTGTCAGTAACAGGTTAAATTGGATTAATTGGTGTCTATTATGGTGACCCTGAAAATGTATAATATTCTAAAATATCTTCTGATTTATCAAAGAAAGATTAAATTATATTTTCCAAGTCACTTCAGTGTCCAGAAAATTATAATTCTTTGGAAATATTTAATCTATATACCATATAGACAATAATCTATTTATCAGAATACCTTATTCCTAGGCTATGTTAAAAAAAACCTGGAATTTGCAGCCATTTTCCATTTCAAGTACTTCTTTACAGCATTTTGAAAATTCCTGACATACTAATTAAAGAATGTGACTTTTACTTTTCTCTTATTCATATATTCTGTGGAAAGCATAAAGTTAAAACGGTTGGAGTAGTTTTCTGTTTAGGAAAACCCAAAATGATGAAACATTGTCAAGTTATTTGATCCCCTTAACAGTATCATTATTAGTGATTTTTTTCTTCTAACACAGGAACTTAAAACCGAATAAGAAATAATTGGACTTTTCCAAGTGTGAAAAATAGACTTTCTGAAAATTTTAACAAGGGGTAAAAAATTTTTTTTTTCATTGTAGCCAAACCAAGAGGAACATGTTAGGTTCAGCATTGAAAGTAGGTAATGTAATGAGTGAATTATATAAATCAGGATATGAAAGGGGTCTCACGGCATAATGAGTTAGAGATTAAACCAACAAGCTAAGTTTTCTCTTCTGTTTTGCTTAGACATGAGTAAGTAAATAGGTCGAACTTTAGGTTAACTAAACTCCGAGTGTTAAATCAACCATCTTTGAAGCCCCCGAATTCATTTTTCCCACTGGGTTAACCTCCTTCACTTAACAAGGGCTCAGAGGCCCAATGGAATTTACACTAATCAAAGCAGTGCGGGCAACCCAAGCGACCTCAGTTTTAGCCTAGGAAGAAGCCAGGGGCAGAATCCAAGCTATTGGTGAGTTTTGCACTTCGTATCACCCAGCAGGGCAGACACTCTTCTCCAAATACACCTTAAAACAAAAGAAGGGACGCGGCAGACCAGACCGTAGAGCACCTGGCGAGAATCGAGCCTACAGGACTGGTTAACAAGCCCAACTGACTTGTTTGCGTCCCAGGATTTACTCTCTCAATGAAAACTATTAAAAGGTGGAATGTGTCTTTGGCACAACTTCAGCTGTTTTATATATTCATTCCTGCTTCACTTTGTCCTGGCTTGTTATTTATTATATGACCTTAAACTTGATTTTAACCTGAGAAAGCTCGGATCTGGAGGTTCTTTCCAAGTAAGTTTCAGGGGATGGGACTCATGAGTTACACAAAGTACACCGGCAGGAGATTCAAATCCCATCTCTGCCGAATCCGGGTCTGGCAAGTAGGCCCCCCCCCCCCCCTCAGGTTCCTCAACTGTGAAGTGCGGTTCAAAACGCCTTCCGCAGAGTGTTCTGGGATGTTTACAACCCGAATATACTTGAAACTATTGGCACATAGTTAGGACTCAATAATGATTGTTTTGAACCTCCTTTTTTTTTTTTTTTTTTTCTTCCTCCCTTTCTTCTTTTTTGTTAACATAGTTATTCATTTAAGTAATCTCTACACCCATTGTGGGGCTTGAACTCACAACCCTAAGATCCAGAGTTGCATGCTCTTCCCACTGAACCAGCCAGGTACCCCTCTCTTTCTCCTATTTGAGGTAAACAAGGCTCCTAATAATGTCAGATTTTCCGTTTGTTTGTTTTTTTTTTAAGATTTTATTTATTTGACAGAGTGACACGGCGAGAGAGGGAACACAAGCAGGGGGAGTGGGAGAGGGAGAAGCAGGCTTCCCTCGGAGCAGGGCGCCCGATGCGGGATTCGATCCCAGGAGCCTGGGATCATGACCTGAGCCAAAGCCAGATGCTCAACTACTGAGCCACCCAGGCGTTCCTTCTGTTTGTTTGTTTTTGTTGTTTTCTTTCTATTCTCTGATGCTTCTCTTCCTCCTTCTTTGAACCTGAGCCCAATGCTTGCTGTGAAATTATTTCAGGTTGGGGTGATCTTCCTTGCATTCTGACTACACCCCAAGACTTTGATACACCTCAATGAAAAGCAATTGGCTCGCCAAAGAACTAATATCTTAGTGTCAGGAAATAAGCTTTGCATAGTGTGATTTTGTGCTATTTATGCTGTACTGAGTGTCAATTTGTATATTCTGGCCAGAATTTCTTTTTATTGTGGGTTTTAATCCTTGCAATTTACTCTTTCTGACATGGTAACATTAGGTATTTTGGGGCAGTGCTGGGGTGAAAAAGCAGAGAAATGATGGGACTGGAGAGTGACAAGTTGAATTCTTTTCTCTCTTCTGATCTTTTCTTGGTCTATGGATCCAGTATTTGCTTTTCAGTCTAAGGAAGGAAAAATATCTTCCCTTCACTGTTTTCAAGATTAAAAAAGAAAAATCAGTGCTTCTGACAAATAGAAATGGTCACTGCTGAAACAAACTGACTGGAAAGGAGTATATATATGTATTGTGTTAATATGTATTCTGCTTTTTATATGTGAAGCACCATAGTAAGGATTGTACCTGAATTAACTCATTAATTTCACAAAAACCCTGTGGTTATTCCTCTGTTACTGTTGAGGAAGATGAGGCACAAATATGTTAAGATGACTCATTGTCTTAATAGAAGTATCAGGGTCAGGATCTGACCCAGGCAGTCTGGTGCTAAGGAGTAACTTATCTGCCTTATGATGTATGATGTGAACTCAGGAAAGGCTAGGATCTGACTCTATCCCCTAAAATTATGCTATGCAGTGTCATCCTTGACCAGATACAACAACAGGACCTAAGAGCTTATTAAAAGTACAGAATCTCAAGCCTCATTGCAGACCTGTCCAATTATAATTTGCATTTTAACAGGATCCCAGGTAGGTAGAGTGCATATTAATGTTTGGGAAATACAGGCCTAAAGCATTATTTCTGGAATCATATGTATACATTTTATGCAATACAAAGAGAAAAAAAATCAGCATTTTGGATCTCAAAGGGATTAAGATTTAGAGACAATATAGTTCAATCTTTTCTTTTTATAAATGTTGAAAATGAATTATATAGTGGTTAAATGTGTATTTAAGAATAAATAAATATTTATTGTGTTCTTAAGAATTCAATAAACTTTTATTGAGAGTCTGTTACCTTCCAGACAATATGTTAAGTGGGATGGGGATATGAAGGCATATTAATCATGCCCTTGGGGATCCCAGTGAAGGAGACAGGTAAGTGCACGGAGTTTACAGGTGCTGTGATGAAACCATAGATATGCAGGGTATCAGAGCACACAGGATGAAAGAGGTTGGAGTGGGGATCACGAAATACATCATTACAAATGTAATATTGGAGCTGTGTCTTGAAAGATCAATAAGGTCTGACCAAAGGTACTGGAATTTGATCCTTTTCATTTGCAATTAGAGCATGAATGTCATCAGTCAGGGCAACAAGCTGTTGAGAGAAAGGAGGTATTTAGAGGAATGGATCTCAACCTTGGCTTCACATAGAATCACCTGGAGAACTTTCAGAATACCTGTCCTTGGGTCCACTTCCAGAGTTACTAATGTAGCTCACCTGGGACCTGGGCACTAATATTATTTTGTTGTTGTTGATGTTTATGTTCTGTAGGTGATCCTAGTGTCCACTCAAGACCATTATAGCTCTCCTGAGCCTGCCTGGGTTCCCTCTTAACTGTCTGTATCTTCTGACTGTTTGTTCTGGTTCCTGACCCATCTTTCTGCCCCAGACTTGAGAGCCACCCTTTTCATTTCTCTCGTCTTGTTATCTGTTAGAACCTGCACTAAATCTGATGATAAATACCAAAATCTTGTAACCCCCATGAGCATGGAGTGCCCTTTCTGCAAATCCCTCCATGCTGGCGGGGCAGGGGGGGGGCGGTGGAAGGGCCAGCCCCCCAGTCAGGGAAGTTAGCTGCAGAGGCGGCCGGGGCATGGGGAGGGGGACCTCCTGATGTTTAATAGTCTGCAGTTCTTCCCATAGTATTTGAGGTCATAATTTTCTCCCCAAAGTAAATAAAATGTCAAAAGATTTTCCTTTACAGTTTTGATGAGCATGATTTCCAAACTGATTAGGATAGCTGGATTCAGTGAGGAGGGAATAAAAAATCTTGGTAGATGGGGCAAAAGTCAGAGACATTTTATTGGATACACTACTAACCAAGTACAAAAGAGTGTTTCCCAAAGCATGGCTCCTGGGCTACACACATGAAATACCTGGAGAAGCTAAATACAATTCAGTTTCTAGCTCCTTCTCTAATTTTACTAAGAATGTTAAGAGACAGACCCAGAAGCTGAGTGTTCAACACCCACCAGATGTAATTCTGACGGACAAGGATGCTATTTTATCTGATATCATTTTATTAATCTGGCAAGTTTATGTTTTCCATTATTCTTTGCTAAGTCTTCTTTTAATTATATCCCAAAGAAAACATGTCATAAGCAGTCAGTGGAACACTATAAATAACCATAAAACAAGAAGTACATTTCAAATATTTGAACAGGAAAATAGGTTGCTTGCTCATTTTTATGTTGGACATTTGAAAAAATGCATGGTGTGGTGAGGTCTTTGAAGAGTTAGGGGAAGTTTATCTTTTTAATGTCTGGAGCATGTGTTGAATGGTGTCATTTCATTTCAAAGCAGCGATTTTGTTGATCAAGAGAACTGACAACAAGAAGAGGTGGTGCCCATGAAACATTAATGCTAAAAAGTTCCATAGATATTGCTGACAGACGACACTGGTGAGAAGTTCTGCTTTAAATGGTCGGCTCTGTAGAACACAGAACAGAAGATGTCCTACCTGTGCGCTTGTCAAGTTGGGGAGCAGCTAGTGAAGTTAGACCACCTGGTTGGAGTCAGGTGAACTAGGGAAGAAAGGTCTCCTACTACCATACCATTCCTCTTACTTAGTTTCTTCTTTTCTCTCTTTGATCTTTTCACCACTCTTCCTTCTTGCTGCCTAAATTTGGACTCTCGTATCTACTCTGGATTTTTGCCAGAATGTCCCAACTGTTCTCCGAGTCTTTATTCTCTCTCTTCTACCTGCTGCCCAAATCCCCTTCCTTTTTTTTTCTTTTAAGATTTTATTTATTTATTTATTTGTCACAGAGAGAGAGCATGTACGAGATTGAGCACGAGCAGGGGGAGCAGCAAGCAGAGGGAGAAGCAGACTCCCCACTGAGCAGGGATCCCGATGCGGGGCTCTATCCCAGGACCCTGGGATCATGACCTGAGCTGAAGGCAGATGCTTAACCCACTGAGCCACCCGGGCATCCCCAAGTCCCCTTCCTAAAACCAAATCTGTTTCACTTTTGAGCTTAAAATCTTCCAATGAATGGTTTCTCGTTGCCTACAGAGTCAAGTCCCAAGTCCTATCCATCCAGGGAAGACAGCCTGGGTCCTGCCAACCTTCCGCCTCCTTGACTCTGGTCACTCACTCTCATACATGCAATCTGAAGTCATCTTCCACCACACTGATTGCAGTTCATCGAGCCATTCATGAAATTTCATCTCTCTATTTCTTCCTCAGCAACCAGAGATAGGCAACGCAGCAAATCAAATCCCTTGAAAGTATGTGTTTCTGGCCAAAGCTTTAAAGGTCAAAAATGTAATATTTTCTCTCTCAACATCAGCTCATGAGCTCCCAAATTTTATGACTGCTATTGGAAGAGAGAGTACACTTTATCTTGATTCCAAGGCTTTTCACCTTTGCCTGTGAATTTGTCCTGGGCAGTTCCTCTGATCTTTGTATGAGCTGTGGGCATTTTATGACAGTGTTTTTAACAATGGAGGGGGTGGTTCCTGGATACTTTAGCACAAATCCCTTCCCCCATGTCCAGCCTCACCTGACGGGATCATTATCCGGGATATCCTAGGTCTCACATATTTGCTGGGAGAGAGGTATAGCACTTAAGACAAAGGGAAAGGGCTAGCCCTTGGTGTCAGTTATAGATTAGAAAACAGGAAGAGAGAGATTTAATGTTATTTAATCTTGGAACAGTTATTACTCCAGGCTCCTGATTTTGTCTAAATTGAGAGTCGAGGATACTTAGATTATTCAATTAGAGGACAGGGGACTTTAATATTCTCTCTTCTGTTTTCTAAAGATATACCTAGGGTTAAATATAAATGAGACAGAAAGTTAATAATTCTGTTCAATTCCTAACATTTCTCCTTTTCTTCAAAAAATCCTCAGCTGTCTGCAGTTGCTTAGATGCTTGCTTTCCAACAAGATTCTTTGATACTTTAGGACAAATATTCTTTCTATCTCTCAAATAAAAATTCTTTTATTAGGTTTTTTAATTAAAAAATTACATGGTAAGCTTTGGGGGCTGCACGTGTTTGTAAGACAGACAGAGACAGGCCAAGAGAAGAATGTGGTTTGAAAAGATTGTAAAATAGTGCCATTAAGGACAGCCCTCCCCCCTTTCTTCCTTCCTTCCGTCCCTCCCACCCTCCCCCCTTCCTTCCTTCCTTCCTTCCTTCCGTCTTTCCTCCTTTCCTCCCCTCCCATCTCCGCTCCTCCTTTCCCTCTTCCTTTTCTTTCTCTTTCTTTTTTTTAATTCTCTTCCAGTTTCTTTTTCTTTTCTCTTTCTTTCTCTTGCACCTTTTCCTTTTTTTTCTCTCATTCCCATCCCCCTTTGTTTGTTTTTGCTTCCATAGCATTTATTGAATGCTGCAACACGGCCAGGCACCATGCTAAGCATTAGAGATAAAAATATGAACAAAATTCCACTACTGCCTTCAGGGACCACACAATCTAGCATTGGGAGAAACCTACGAGTACACAATGAACAATGATGTTTGGAACTGAACTGACGGTTTTTAAGGGAAGGAAGGTATTGTTCTTGGCTATTTATTGATATATTTATTCTTTCATGCTGCAGAATATTCTCACGGGACTGAGACTATGACTTCTGTAGTTACAGCATGAGGGCTGAGTTGGGGAGTGCTGGTAAGAGGCTGGTAAAGCAAGAGCAGATAATAATGGCCCTTATAGTTCATGGTAAAGAATTTGGCATTTGTCGTGAAGTCTGTGAGAAGGCACTACTAAAGAAGATTAAGCAAGGGAATGAGATGATCTTATCATTAGAAAAAAACAGTTATCTGGTAATAGTGAGGGAATAGACAGGCAGTGGGGAGGGGGTGGGATACTAGACCATTAAGGAGACCTCTTAGGGGTGTGTGGCCACCACCCAGACAATAATAAAAACCTGAACTAAATCAGTAGACACTGGGCCTCTAGAGAAGGCATTAGGTTTTAACCCACAGAAGAAATGTGGGTGAGTAAGGGAGAGAGAGAAGTTCCCGATGCCCCCAGGTATGTGAACACAGTATCATTAACAGAGGTAAAGATAACAGGGGAAGAAGGCCTAGGTTGGGGTGGAGGATTGTGATTTGGGGCTCGATTTTGAACATGTTGGGTCTGGAGTCTCTTACTGGATATTCAACATATATTTGGGGGAGGGGGCTGGGTTAGGAACTCAGAAGAGAGATGGGCACTAAAGGTGTGGCTTTGGACGTTGGCAGTCTGTAGGGGCTAGTTGAGACCATGTGAGGGGGGCAACCACTCAAAAGTGGGGCAAAGAGAGAAGAGGAGAGGAAAAAGTCCAGAATCTTGGGGAACACTAATAGTTGAGGAAATAAGAGATGACAACTAGGGACACTGAGACTGAATGGCCTGGGGACAGAAAGAGCAACTAAAACCACTGATTTCATGGGAGGCAAGGAAGAAAACATTCAAGGAAAGATCAATAAAAACCAACAACAGATACTGTAGAGAATTCAAGTAAGAAAGGGCTTAGAGAATGTTGGTTGAATTTGCAACAAGGTGGTCACTGGGGACCTCAGTGACAGAGGTTCCCATAGATGAGGGTAGGAATTGAAATGTGAAATTGGCTGAGGAGAGAAGAGGTGGAGGCATTGGGAAGCTAATGAAGGCCACATTGTGGCAACATTGGGCAAAACCAAGTGATGGTAGAGCCACTGTGAATTGGGCACATGCTGGGGAGGCGTGGCCATTCTGGGGAGGCTGAGGAGCTGTAACTGCAGAGGACAAAAGTCTGTCCATGCTAAGCCCCACTGGAACAGACAGAAGGGGGTGGCCAATTTCAGCCAGCTCAGAGCCTACCCTGTGCTGCAGTCCCAGAGCACTTAGGCTCAGGAAAATGACCCTACATTCTCTTCTTTTGCAATTCCACCCCAATACTGTAGAAGGAGGAGGAGAAGATGGAAAATATGTAGTTGGCTTCTATCTCTGTTCACTTTACTATATTCCTCACATCAAACCCTTAAAAAAAAAAAAAAAAAAAAAGACTGCTGTTGCTTAACCAATTTTTCTTTTAATACTCAAAGGAGAAAGAGAGATTTGAGCTTATTTATGGAGGAGGATTTACATTAGATTCTACTCCAGGGCACATTTTTATTAGTTTATGCCATTGGGTCAAGAGATTTTTTAAAAAAACTTCTTGTTCTACTGTTTCTTAGGGGGGGTTGGCAAGACTTGAATGTGTATACATGCACAAACAGAAAAATCCCTCCCTCCCCACAAGAGGATGAATATTCTGGAGAGAAATGAGCTCTGAACAGGTATGAGGTGAGTCAGGCACAGAGCAGTGGTGAAGATAGGAAGAGAGCCCTTCTGAGGAGTTGGGAGGGCAGGGAAGAGAGGCTCAGATGTGCTCAGCCAGAAATTTGACTTCTTGTTCATTGGCCTCTAGCTTTCCAGGTGGAAGAGATTCATCTTGGGCCTAGGTTGTGTTCATGGCTAGGCTGAGGCATGCCTAGGTACGATGCATAATTTGAGAAACAGACCTGTGGCATGGTCAGTTATATATGCCAGTTTCCAGGAAAGTTTTATCATTTGGGGAAATGATGAAGAAGAAGGTTTTGGTTGCCCAGCGTGAGTGTGGGATTGAGGGCGATGAAGGTGGGGATTGTAAAAAAGAGAAGACACATTAACTTCCAGCCCCTCTGAAGGGACTCCAGCAGCAAAAGCTGAAGGATCTGTTTTTTTTGAGATGGGGAGGCACCGGCTGGCACCAGGTAATAGTGTTGGTTGGAACACAGCTCTACCTGACATCTGGAGGACTCTGGCAATTTAGTTGTTTGTCCTGTAATGACAGAGGTCTTGGAACCACAGGGATTCATGAAAAACATGGAGGTCCTCTGAGGATGCCCCATTGGAGATGTTTGTTGGCCTCCCCAGGTCTCAGTATCTCTCAGTTTGAGGTGGAAACTCCATGGGGATGTGCAGAAAATCAGGAGGATGAGGTCCTGAGGGAGATGAAGGCAAGGGCTATGTTAATTCAGATTACATTTTCATGAAGAAAGAGCTTAGGCCCACAGAGAGAAATGAGATGTGGGTCTTAAGAAGAGGAGTAAAAGTTAATGGAGAAGAGGACAGAGCCCTGTCTTGGGATACTGAAAGATTGTTGAATAGTATGGAGGGGTCTAGCTGGGGATAATGATGGTGAATTTGTAGTGCTATCATTTATCTGATTTTCTTCAGTGTTTAGTAGCTTGAGTATGAGAATGTAAAAAAAACAGACAGCTAGCTTAATCCATGATTGACATAGTTTCTAAAAAGAAAGTAGAGGGACAAGCTCACAGTAAGACTCCAAAGGATTCTCAGAAAGTTGGTAGGGGAGGTTATCTAGAATTCCCATGGACTAAACAGGAGAACACAGGTGATTGTAGAGTAGAAAAATCCTGTTTTGTAAAAGGTTCTTATGGCTGGTGCGGCCTGAGGGAGATCTTTGTTACACTTCTAGTAAGGTAGCCTACAACAGCATTAGCATTTTTGGCAACCACATCACACTGTTGGCTTATACTGAGTTTACAGTCAACCAAAATCCCTAAATCTTTCACACATGTTGCTCTTAAGCCATGTTTCCGCCATCTTGCACTTGGGAAATTAATTACTGTTTTGGGTCTAAAAGTAGGGCTTTACATTTATGACTATTAAATTTCACCTTGTTATGTTTAGGTCATTAGGCCAGCTTTCATAGAATATTTTATATATTAGTTCAGGTTTTCATATACTTTTCCCCATAACTTTCAATAAGACAGAAACCAGAAGAATTTCTTATGCACATTCAAAGGTGACAGATTTACCCTACTATCCTGTTTCTTAGTCCACATCTTCATTTTGTCTGAAAGAGGCTTTGTCATATTTCTTCCTAACACCCTGTTTTGCCAAACTGCATTGGTTAAAATGTTTTTGCATGCAAGGGTGGAATTCTAAATCAACCTGGAATAAACAATAAGGGCATTAATCAGTGCACAGAGGTAAGGAGGGCCCCGGGCATGTACAACCAGGACCGCGACTCTGTTCTGCCCTTTGTAGTTTGTTTTACCTTCTTCCGTGTGTTGTCCCCGGGCCAGCTTCCCTTGTGGTTGTAAGATGGCTGCCAACAGCAGTGGGGACAACATGCTGCCTTGTTTGTGTCCAGAGTGGGGGCGAGAGGGGAAGAAAGTGTGAACAGAAGACTGTTTTTTCCAGTTTGACTGGGACAACCTCCTCGATCACCTCTAAAGTGACCAATAACCCTGATTTGCTTGGGAATAAGGGGTATCCTGAGATGTGGATTTTGAGCACTAAAACCAAGAAAATCCTGGGCAAACAGGGACAGCTTGTCACCCTAGCACTCAGACCTAGACCAGGAACCATTACCAGGATAAAAACCGGATCCCGATTGGCTGAAACTGAGGCTCCCAGCAAGGGGATATGATCTCATGTTTGGTTTCAAGATATGTTTCTGAAGTTCTGAGGTGTGGTTCTGGCCTACCTGTATCTGATTCCGCTGGGAGAAAATTCCTGGGCACCTAGACCTCCTGATTTAGAATCTCTGAGCACTAAAATAAGAAATAATTAATTTTTTTTTTTAGTTTTATTTATTTAAGTGATCTCTACATCCAACGTGGGGCTTGAACTCACGATCCTGAGATCCAGAGTCACATCCTCCTCCCACTGAGACGTCCAGGTGACCCAAGAAATTCATTTTTATCAAGCATGCAGATGGTAGCTCTACAGACCAGTACTTGGAGAAACACTAGTTTAGACCGAACAGTCCTCACCCCTGAAGCTGGCATCAAGACCCAACATGGCATGGCTTCTGTGCAATGGGGCAGGGCAGGGGAGGATGCTGGGGAGTCACGCCCATCCCCACACACCTACTCTAGTTCCCCGATTTAAGTTCAAGTCGTCCTGTCTTCCAGAAGGGAAGGAAGCTGGTTGGGAATTGCTTATTCCTAGAGAAAGCATACTGCTTCCTGGCAATGCCCAAGGGTATTAGTGAGACGACCCTCACTAAGTGTTCACAAACCAGGCTTAAGAGTCACCTTTGCCCTTTTTCTGGAATATGTGTCAAGCTCTCAAGTGGTTAGCATACAGAGTCCATGACTTTCTTTTAAAAAAAAAAATTTGTTTTGAAAGTCAGAATAGCATTTCCTCATATTCAGTTTTTGGGGAAGCCGCATAGATTTGAGTGAGAGATTCGGCTCGTGGCGGAGCAAACTAAACAAAGACGCTGAGCCCTTAATTTGCATATATTGTTTTTGCATGTATTTCTTGACTTCCTGAAACTTTCCGTCTGCCAACCAGAATAATTATAGAACTTACTTCATTGGGCTATTGAAGTAAATAAGATACTGTTTATAAAGGTTTAGCAAAGTCCTTGTCTCATTACACAGTCACTAAATTTTGATCAATAATATCCTGCCTCTTCATTGATTCATTGTTCAAGGTATTCTGAGTATTGAGTAGGGCTAGGCACAGTGCTCGTCACCAAAGAACATAAAACTAAGGAGCAATCCCTGCTATTAGGGGACTCACAGTATTGGCATTAAAGGATAATGACCCTCTGATAGATTTATGTACAAGGTACCAAGACCGGACAGAGAAAAAAATGATCAATTTGGGGGATGATCTGGGTCTTGAAGAATGATGAGGAGTTTTCTAGATGAATGAGGGAGGAGATAGAAGGATATTGCTAAGAAGGGATGTAGCCTGAGCACTAATTAGGGCATGAGCCATAGAGGAGGAGGGCCCCTTTGTGAATATCAGTGGTTTAGAAGATTGGAATGCAGGGTTCAGGTCAGGAGGAGTGGTGGATGATATTACAGGAGGCCAGGGCTGACTTGTAGGAGGAGGAAGGGCGTTCCAGGGAGTTTGAACTTTTATTCTAGAGACAGGACAAGGTTTAAACAGGACTAAGTTGCATGATCACACTTGTGTTGGGGAAAGACCAATCTGGGGACAGTGGGTGAGGAGCTGGAAGGTGGCGAGGCAGGGAAATGTGTTTAGAGTTTGCAGCATTACTCAGAGTAGAGCTGACCAGGGCTTAAGCCAAGAGAAGATTAGGAATTGAGTGGAAAGGATGGAAAAAGGAAATGGCAGAGTCGATCCAAATGACAGGGCCCAGTGATTGATTAGGCAGGAGGCAGGGAGAAGGCAGAGTGGAGGGGAATTCCCGTGTCTCTGTCTTGAATGGATGGCGATGTCATTGTCCAGCTAAGGCCTATAAGGGGGCAAGCGTTGGACTTACGGAATTATAGCTCCCTGGGAGGTGGAGGTAAAACAGTAGGTTGTCTGTAGCTGGGAAATGAGTGCTAGTCTGGTGAGATGCTGGGAGTCAGCAAGGAACAGCCTTCAGATCTTGGAATCTGGGGGTGATGATAAATCTGCCTGGGATGATGCCTCACTGTAGTGAGTAGCCCAGAAAGAGGACAACGAAATTCCCCGAAGCTTGTGGATGACGATTTAGTGTTCTCCCAAGTCCAGGACAAAAAATTAAACATATTTAAGCTTTCATTGTTCACTCTCCTCTTTCCAGGATCTTTCACTCATCTTTCTAGTCCCTCACTTTTTTACCTTCAAGTAAGTGAGATTTTTGTTTTATTTTTCAGAGAGTGAAAATGCCAATGTTTTAAAAAATTTAAAGTTACTTTTTGAGAAGCTTGTTTCCCAAGTAAGTTTTTCTAAGCTGCTTTGGCATTTCTCATAGCTGTTTTCTTATGTTCTTGTCCAAAATTCAGACAGTTTTAAATAGAAAGCTTTAACAAATATATTTAAGTTAAAATAGAGTATTACTTCTCATGGAGAAAGGGAGGGTGGGGGGCATAGAAATGAGACGGGCCTGAGAGATATATGCAGAAGGGAGGATAATGCTGCAAAGTCTGTGTCCAAAGAACATGTTTAAGGAAGTGAAACGGGGGGCGCCTGGGTGGCTCAGTTGTTAAGCGTCTGCCTTTGGCTCAGGTCATGATCCCAGGGTCCTGGGATCGAGCCCCACATCGGGCTCCCTGCTTCTCCCTGCTTCTCCCTCTCCCATTCCCCCTTTTTGTGTTCCCTATCTTGCTGTGTCTCTCTCTGTCAGATAAATAAATAAAATCTTAAAAAAAAAAACAGTGAAATGGATGTGTTTTCCGCAGCTGCTCTGGTATTTAGATGAGCTGTAGCTAGATACTTCAGTCTTTTTCCTCAGCAGTTACAGAGACAGCCTGGGAAAGATTAGAGGGGAAATCCCAGCAGTTTTGCATTAGAAAAAAAGTTTAAGTCTCTAGTGAGATACTCAGAAACATCTCTGCTAGCTGCAAACAAGGAACCGTAGGTCCAGCGAGGGAAAAAAATCCTGTAGCAACCCAGGAAGTAAGGACCTCCAGATAATGGCCGCCACCTAGTGGGTAACTGGAGCATTTTGGAAAAAAATTGAAAGAATTTCAGAACTTGGGCATGGCTTAAAATAATTATTATGAGTTTTATTCACTCTTGTAATAAACATTCATTGAGACTCACTATGCATGGAGAACATTAATAAGTTCTAATTTACTTAAGAATTATTTGTTGTTGAGTCTACTAACCGAGATATGCAAGAATTCTAACCTTACTTTCCTATGACATAATTACTATCTATATTAAGCCTCCATTTGTTTGGTGATGAAGACTCCATCTCAGTCACTTTAGTGCCCCTACACCCCTTTCCCTGGTTAGTTTGAGCTCTGGGGTTTAGCTGGTGAGAGGCATCCCCATCCAGTGCTCTCTGTTGCTGTCCCTCCCCAGTCGTGTGCTGATATGATTTTGTTTCTGTCTGTTCTTTGGACTTTGGCCCCCACAGGTCACTGCTGAATCTGCTCTCATTTCCATGCACAGGATTTCTTCATGTCTGCCTCTCTCTCAGCTACTCCATTGCCTTCTCAGACATTCTGCTGCTCCTGGAAGGCCGTTGACTGCCATATATGATTAGGCACATCGAACATTCATGTTTGTGTCGGCATCTTGATACTTCCCTTGGTTTTATCTAGGAGCTGGTTCACAGGTCCCTTTGACCTTATATTCTCCAGATCTCCCTTGGGCTTCTTTTGTCTCTATTTTCTAGAGGCATGGAAGAGCTGGTTTTGTTCAAATATCCCCGTGAGGCTAAATCACAGTCCGCATGTTGGACAGCAAAGGCAGATAGGACCAGTAGGGTAAACCGAGACCGGATAATAAAACATTTTATTTGTTATGCTAAAGAATGTTGTATAAAGGCATTGCAATCAGAAGGCTATTTCAGGAGTTTGGGTAGGAGATGAAATGTTCCTGACTTGGGCATGGAGTTTTTCTGGACAGTTTAAAAAGCTGGTCAAGTTAAGAGACAACAGGTGGTAGAACCTACTATACTTGGAAACCCCAACCTTCTCTAGCCCAAATAGCACCTCTGTGAAAATTAGACAAAAGCATTTCCTACAGGAAGAGGCAAGGCATGAGTCGATAGCTTAGAAGAATAGTGGGCTTTAGATTTGATCCACCCCCCGCCCCTTACCTGGGTGCCTCTGAAGTAAACGGGCTTGCCCAACCACATGTGATGACCCTGAGTGTGGAAGTGGAGAGTGGAAGGAAGGGCCAAGTCTGTGCCCTGAAGAGACATGTCTGGAAATAAGTTTCTACGCACTAGTTTTTTTGCCCTTATGTGTTTTAGGGAATGACTCTGTAGGATGATAAGCTGCAGTCTGGTGTGCCATGTGAACTTCTTATCTGTTTTTCTCCATTAGAATTATAATACAGTCCACAAAGTTAAAAGGTCATAAAAATAAACTACATGATTTGGGTGATTTTTTTTTTTTTTAAGATTTCATGTACTCATGAGAGAGAGAGACAGAGACAGAGCACAAGCATGGGGAGAGGCAGAGGGAGAGGGAGAGGGAGAAGCAGATTCCCCACTGAGCTGGGAGCCCGACGATGTGGGGCTCCATCCCAGAACCTGGAAATCACAACCTGAGCTGAAGGCAGATACTTAACCAGCTGAGCCACCCAGGTGCCACCGGGTGATTCTTAAGAGAAAAGTTACCTCATGATGAAAATTTCTAAAAAGGTTTCCTTGGGGAAGTCCGAAAAACTGCCACAGCAAAGAACAGCCTAAGGAGATATGACAACTACATGTAATGTGATATCCTGGATGGGACCCTTGAGCAGTGAAAAAGTATTAAGTAAAACCAAAGAAATCTGATAAAACTACAGGCTTTAGTTAATAATAATGTGTCAATATTTGTTGATTAGTTCTAACAAATGCACCATACTAACGTAAAATGTTAGTTAGTTAATAGGGGAAGTTGGGTAAGGGTATGGTAGAACTACATGTACTATCTTTGAATTTTTCTGTAAATCTAAACCTCCTAAAAAATGAGCTATCTTTAAAAAAGAAATAAATGGAAGATGAATACATATGAAAACAAGAAAAACAAAATGTTTCCTTGGTTAGAGTAAGCAGATTGCACCGTGAGCATTAAACAGACGAATTTATTCTCTCAGGCATCATGGGGCATATTAGGCCTACAACCTAGTTGGGGAGATGTGCCATATACTTTTGTATGAGTGGAACGCAAGTACATGCCATATATAAAATTCCAAATGACTGAAACATCCAAGAAATCTTGGAATTTAGAGGAGTAAGAAATAAGTTTGGTGGAAAGAAGGAGGGTTGGTTAGTGGTAGGGGAATAAATCAGCAAAACTCTCATGTAAAATGCGGGAATTCAACTGGATTTGAAGAAAGAGTGGGGCTTGAACTTCTTTAGTTTAATTCCCCAAATATATATTAAATGAGTATCAACTATATGCAAAACACTGTAATATGGACTGATGGCTAACTTTATTCCTTAGATTATAATAAGCAGACATTTGAATTCAAAGAAGCCCCATTCAAGAATCAGTCTGATATCTTGTTCAGTCTGGTGTTTTTCCTTAATCTCTCTTTCTTACTGATATGTATTTTTCTTGAAGATGAGGTAAAATTCACTATTCAACAGCTTTCTTGAACGTGAAGACTACAACTGCTGACATTGGACGCAGTAGCAAATACCGCTGCCCCTGAGTACCTTATTCAGATCGTTGCAACATAGTTTTCACTGCAAGTGAAAAATCACCGGGTAATGAAATGAGATCCTACCTGGAAGTGAGATTTCTGGATCCTGTGGTGTGTATTTAATTTGATAAGAAAGTGCCAAACTGTTTTCAAAAGTGATGCACAATTTTGCATTCTCATCAGAGATGTATGAGAGTTTCAGTTGCTCTACCTCCTTGGCAACCTTTCATATTGTGAGCCATTTTTAATTTAGCCATTCCTTTGGGTGTGTAATGGTTCCTCATTATGGTTTTATTTTGCATTTTAATGATGCATTATGATGTCGAACTGACCATGTGTTATCTTCTTTGGTTAAGGGTTCATCCTCTTTGTCCATTTTTAAATGGGGTTTGTTGTTTTCCATTATTATAAGTTTGAAATATATTTTAGATACATCTCTTATCAGCATTTTGTAATTTTCAGCACATAGATCCTGTATATGTTTTAAATATACACCTAGGTGTTTCATTTTCCTTGAAGCAACAATAAATGATATTGTGGTATAGTTTTTGCACATTCAATGTTAAATATGTAATTTTTTTGCATTTATCTTGCATCCTATAACCTTGATAAACTCACTTATTAGTTCTAAATAGTCATGTTATCTGCAAATAGAGATAGTTTAATTTCTTGCTTTCCATTTTGTCTTTTATTTCTTCTTTTTGCCTTCTTTCAGTGACTAGAACTTCCACTAATACAATGAATAGGAATAGTAAGAGTAGATATCATAGCTTTGTCTGCAAGTGTTCAGTTTTTCACCATTAAGTAAGCTGTTAGCTGTAGATTTTTAAAAAAAATATATTTACTTATTTATTTGAGAGAGAGGGAAGTGTGAGCTGAGGGAAGGGCAAGGGAGAGGGAGAGAGAATCTTAAGCAGACTCCTAGTCCAGTGTGGAGCCCAACTCAGGGCTCAATCTCACGCCCCAAGATCATGACCTGAGCTGAAATCAAGAGTTGGAAGTTCAACCAACTGAGCCATCCAGGCACCCCTAGCTGTAGATTCTTCTATAGATGCTTTTAATCAGGTTGAGACAATTCTCCTTTACCTGTAACTTGATGATTAAGGAAGGATAGTAAATAAGGATACTTAGTGTTGATATGATGAATTACATTGATTGATTTTTGAATATTGAACCAGGCTTGACTACCTGAAATAAATTTCATTTAGTCATGGTGTGTAATTCTTTTTCATACATTGTTGTATTTGATTTGCTAATTTTTTTGGTGAGGATTTTTTTTTCATTTAAGTTCATAGTAGGTTTCTTTTTTTGTACTCTCTTTGTCTGGTTTTGGTAGCAGGGTAATACTGACCCATAAAATAGGCTGGAAGGTGTTTCCTGTTCTTCTCTGTTCAGGAAAAAATTGTGTAAAATTGGTGTTAATTCTTTAAATGTTTGGTAGAATTCTCTAGTGAAACCATCTGAGCCTGGAGATTGCTTTTCTTGTGAGTCTTTTAATTACTAATATATTAACTTAATGATTAAAAAATAAATTAAGTTACTTCATCTAGTTTGAGTTTTGGTAGTTTGTGATTTTTGAGAAATAGGTCCATTTCTTTTAAGTTTTTGAGTATATGAATATTTGAATAGAAGAGTTGCTTGCAGTATTCCCTTACTATGCTTTGTGATAGCGTCAAGACCTATAGTGGTATGCTTGTTTCATTCCTGAGACTGAGACTGGTGATTTGTGTTTTCTCTTTGATTCTTGTCAGTCTTGCTAGAAGTTTATCAATTTTATTGAAAGTTTTAAAAGAACTAGGTTTTGTTTCATCGATTTTTCTCTACCCATTTCCTATGGCCAATTCTACTGATTTCTAGTCATGCTTTAATATTCCCATCCTTTTGGCTTTGGTTTTATTTTGCTTTCATTTTTCTAGTTTGTTTAGGTAGGAACTTAGATGATTAATTTGAGTCCTTTTCCTATTTCTAATGTAAACACTGAGTGGAACAAATTTCCCTCTCATCACTGCTTTAGTTGCATTCTACATATTTTGATATGTTGTATTTTCATTCAATTCTCTGTATTTTTAAAATTTCCTTTGAGATTTTTCTTTCAGCAGTCTTTAGGTTTAGAATCCAGGTCACAGGCTACTTTTGTGAGCTGTGGTTCCAATGACAGTTCAATTTTCAGGCACTCTGTGGTGTTATTTTGTTGTTTCTGGTTTATCTGGGGCTCTGCCGGTGCTGAGGGGGTAAAAGTGTTTCCCCAGGCTGGGCAGGCTGGTGTCTCCTGGTGGGAAAAGGGCATCTCAGGTCTGCAAGACAAAGAGGCTTCCAGGCCTGTACAATTTGTTGTGGCATGCCCTTCTTGCTGAGGCTCTCTGCTGCTCCAACTTCCCTAGTTGTAGGAGAGAAGTTTCGGGCCTGGAGGGGAAGAAGAGTGCTTCCTTGGCCAGTTATTGTGAACAGAGCTCTGGGATCTATCCTCCTCACCAGTGGTGCCAGGCTCATCTAGACTTCATTTCCATCTAGGTTTGGGATGGGCTTACCTGGGCGGCCTTCTATTACTAGGTTGGGAGTTGGGAAACCCCAGATCTTGATTGCCTTCTTCTGTTGGGTAGGAAGAGAGGTAAGATGCCTTTCCCCTGTGTCATTCTCCAGTCCTGGGATCCCAAAATAGTTTCCCTTACTATCTTCCAGGTTTCTCCTTTGGTTGCCTCTTGTGTTATTTCAATGTTTACAGTTGTAATGTGTATAGTTTATAGTTGAGGAGCAGTGAGAAATGAGTCTCTGCCATTTTGTCTGGACAAGAGGCTTGCCAGTGTCTTTTTTTTTTTTTTAATTTTAATTTTTTAAAGATTTTATTTACTTATTTATTTGAGAGAGAGAGTGAGGGTGGGGGGGAGGGGCAGAGGGAGAGGGAGAGGATCTCAGACAGACTCTGCACTAAGCGCGGAGCCCGATGTGGGGCTCAGTCTCACGACCCTGAGATCACGGCCTGGGCCAAAACCAAGAGTCAGATGCTTAACTGACTGAGTCACCCAGGCGCCCCACCAGTGTCTTTTAAAAAACAAAGGTTTTTAAAATTTTGGTGAAATTCAAATTATTGATTCTTTTTTATCTTTTATAGTTTGTGTTTTTCAAATCTTAAGTAGGAAATCTTTGCCTAAACCAATGCTACACAGATTTTCTCTTATGTTTTCTTTTAGAAGTGTGACAGTTTTAGTTCTTATGTTTTAGTTTATGATACATTTCACAATAATTTTTGTATATATATGCTGTGAAGTAGCAATCAATGTTCATTTTTTTTTTTGCATATGGCTATCCCATTGTTCCAGCACCATTTGCTGAAAATTTTATCCCTATCTATTGAGTTACCTCCCAATATTTGTCAAAAATCAATTGTTCATATATGTGTGGGCCCATATATGGACACTGTCTGTTCTGTTGTTCTATATTTTTGCCTTTACACCAGCAAAAGCCCTCCAACTTTATTCTTCGCTGTATTTCCATATTAGTTGTAAATCCATGAATATAATATATCTCCCAATTTACTTAGAGATTCTTTTATTTTTATTAGCAATGGTTTATAGCTTTCAGTGTGACTTGTCTTGCACATTATTATTAAATTTACTCCTAAGTTTTCATGGTTTTTGATGCTATTGCATATGTTATTAAAATTAAATTTTAATTTCCAACTGTTCTTTGCTAGTATATAGATTATAATTGATTTCTTTATTAACCTTGTGTCCTGCAACCTTACTAAATTCATTTGTTAGTTCTAACACCTCTTTTGTAGATAACTTAAGATTTTTTAGATAATCATAGTGTCTGTGAATAATGACAGTTTTATTTCTTCCTTTCTAATTTTTGGACCATTTAGTTCTTTTTCTTGCCTTATTGCACTGCTTAGGACTTTGAGTATAGTGTTGAATATAAGAGTGAAAGTACATATGTTTGCCTTGTTGGAATCCTAGGGGTGAAATATTTAATTTTTCACCATTGAGCATTATGTTAGATTGAGACATTTCCCTTTGATTCTTACTTTGGTGAGAATTCTAAATCAGAAATAGGTTTGCATTTTTTTTTTTTTTTTAAGATTTTATTTATTTACTTGACAGAGAGAGAGATAGCGAGAGCAGGAACACAAGCAAGGGGAGTGGCAGAGGGAGAGCAGACTTTCTGCTGAGCAGGGAGCCCAATGCGGGTCTCGATCCCAGGACCCTGGGATCATGACCTGAGCCGAAGGCAGACGCTTAACGACTGAGCCACCCAGGCGCCCAAATAGGTTTGCATTTTATAAAATGCTTTTTTAATATCTATTAAGATGATCATATGATTTTTTTTTTTTTTAGTTTCTTAATATTGTACTTTCCTGGGATAGATGCTGGTTGTCAAGCTATATTGTCTTTTTATATATTGGTGAATTTTATTTGCTAATATTTTGTTAAAGATGTTTACATTTATTTTCATGAGGATATTGGTGTGTAATTTTCTTTTCTTATCATCTGTTTGTTTGGTTTTAAGATTAGGATAGTTCTGGCCTTATAAAATGAGTTGAGAAGTATTTTCTCCTGTCTTATATTCTGAGAGTTTGTGTAGAACTAGTATTATGTATTCCTTAAATATTAGGTAGAATTCATCTCTGAAGGAATCTGAGCCTAGAGGGTTTTGGGGGGATCACAGGGGAAGGAAGGTAGGGGAAGTAAGGAAGACTCCTTTTAATTGTTACCTTAATATTTCCTATTATATACTTTGTAGCAATCATCGATGTTAACATTTTTCAGGCCCATTAGATTCTTTGAGGTTGAGACCCTTACAGCAGTACAGTATTTGCAGGAATTAAGCAATTCGCTTTGGTCAGCTTTTTTTTCCCTTTTCTTTGTAAATCCTCATATTTATCATCTTCCAAATACTACCACACACAATTTTGTCTTTAAATGAGTCTGGTTTTCCTGTGTCTGGGAAACCATTAAGATCCAAAAAGAAGTTTCCTTTGACAGTTGACTTTTCTCTCCATGACAATGTAGGTGACTAGGCTTCATCACCTTTCACTTTACCCACTGAGCAGTTGAGGTATTTTATTGCAGCAGCATGGGAAAAGCTTATGAGACTCATCTATTCTGGAAAATTAATTTAATTTCTTGGTCAGTTGAAGGCTGACCTTTTTCTTCTCACTCTTCCTTCACTGTTGACCCCTTGCAACTTTCTCTTTCACCATTTTGCTTTTTCTGCCCTTTTCCTTTTAAGTAAAAATTAGAACACAGACTGTTTCAAGATTTGATCACCTTGGCTATAAAGGTACTTAAAAAAATAAATGCCTTTGAATCACAGAAACTTATTTTCTCCACACTAACCTTGAGCTGTCTTCATTATATACTTTTTCACTACCACACCTTTTTTCTCTTCCCCTTTCATACTCATAAATACCTAAACAACTCCAAATAAAGCTGGAAACTATGGACTAATGCCAGTCACAGAGATAAATCAAAGTAAAGCACAGTCATTT